>NC_136070.1:222028881-222696381 GCF_964261635.1 Lissotriton helveticus | reverse complement strand
GATGCAAAACAGTTTCTTAGCCCCTGGTGGGCATCCTGGCATATGGGGTCGCCAGCCTTCACAAAGCTGCACATGAGCAACAGCCTGATTGATGCAGCAATGTGCTGGGTGTATGGTGCCCCCTCCTGGCATACGGGGTCACCAATATTTACAAAGTGGCAGGCGGGCAACGGCATGATTGATGCAGCACAGTTCCTCACACCTCGCACAGGAGCTCCAAACGTCTGGGCTCCCATCTGCATCTTGCTTCCAAAGGACACAAAAGTCAACAATGTTGGGTAACAATTTAATTCTTAGCACTTTAAGGGCTTGAGGAACAAGTCCTTCACAAAACACATGAACATTGGAGAGCTGCAGAGCCAGACATATACAATCTTTAGTTTCTAGCACTTCTATCCCTCTTTACCTATGTGTGATACTGACCTCAGATTTTTGAGGATTCGCATTGAATCCCTAACTGTTGTAATCAGTTTTTCCTCTGCCTATATACGTCAAACCGTAGACCACCACAGAGTGTCAGAGGGAGGGTTGGGGAGAGGGCAATAGCTGTGTTATACTACATAAGGAGTAAAATGTATGCATCTAACAAACCATAGAGCACCCACAGGTTGACTGTTCCTCAACAGTTCAGTTTGCACTGGCCTCCAATGCTTGAACCCAGGAGCTGTCCAAACCAGAGGAAAGTCCCACTTAAGAAGGGAAGGTGACAACAGTGAATGATATGTGGTAACAAAGCTGAAACATACCACCTGGTTACAAACATTTAACACAAAGGCGTGGATTCAAGAGGGGGTTAGTTCTACAGTGCTTCTGATGTAACCACAACACATATTCCAGAGGATAGGGAGTTGAGCTTTTTCAGCCAGTACCAAAGACTTTGTATGATGGTGATCAACCAGTCAAGCGTGGAATGTAGCAGACATACACACAACACATGTAAAATAGGGGCATGGGACAGTCTGGAGTGGGGTGGAATATAATCTATTCCCTGTGGTTACCACTCAACCATCATCCTCGGATTCCGGTGACACTCAAACCAAAGGCACTCTGGGGGCCTTTATAAAGAGGGATCCTTCCTCCCCTCCTTTCCTGTCCTTGGGTTACAAAAGGAATATTCAACACACGTTTCTATGTTTCCAACTAAGGGGGGCTTGTAAATGTGCATTCCCTACATTTCCTGGGAAACTAGAACCTTTCAGGATGATGGAAAGGCTGCTAGATGCTATAACAATCAGACATTTAATATCTGGCCTATATCGCGCAGTTCCAGAGTGTATGCCAGGAGAGGAATGTTCTTGTCGTCTGGGTTGGGAGGGTGGAAACTAGGCCTCACTTTGCCAGAGGAAATGTGGAAATTCTGTTGCACACAAACCGGTATCTTCTCCTCCAGTAGTAGGCTACGGAACATACACTACAAATGTTTCAGCACACATATTACACCAGTATGGTGTTTTAGGGAGTGGAGCATTGGCACTGCTGTTAGCAAAATGAAAGGTGTCCTGCTGTTGGGGCAGAGGGCGATCCCCAAATGGCTAGATGTCATGGTCTTTGGAACCATATGCACCCTCTTCTAGACCTAGAGACACCCAGGGCACCCTCAAGATGTACGTACTTACTTTAAGCACACAGTTGATTAACAGCATATGGACCTTGCCAGACACTGTGCAGGTGCTGAGTCAGACTTCCAGTCTCTTGTGATAATGCATGGATGTACTTATAGCATTTTAGCCTCCACTCAATACTGTTGCCCAGCACTCTGCCATATAGTACATGACATGATAACATGCTTATTGAAATCACCTTGGTTTATAAAATACACTTTCAAAGTATACAAAGGGCATGTAAGGGACTGGATCCCTTTCACACATTTCCATTCAAGTGAGAGGGTCTTGGTATAATAGTGTATAATAGTGCTTTTATTTTTGAATATATGCTGCTTTGTTAAGTGATACTAAAACTTCAATAAAAAAAGAAGCTCGGGGTCTAGCTAGGCAGCGGGAATTTACATATGGGAGACCTAGTCCTCCTTCACAATGTGATTTGTACCATGTTTCTTTTACTATTTTAAGAGACACAGCCCACACAAAAGACAATTGTTCAAGTGAATATCATTCAGGGGGTTCTTTGGGCAAGATAATTGGCAATGATTCTGCTGTGTATGCAGGCAATTGTGCCAAATCAGAACATTTCCAATCTCCCCCGTTCTAAAGGTCTTTGAATAGAACATCTAGCAAAGATGGGTTTTAGTGGTGTAATTGTCACTAGTTTTATCTGGGATGTGGCCCCAGATACCTGAGCATTCCCAGAGTCTGATTGCAGTCAGGATCACTTAATGTAGTTTTGTACTCTTGTGACAAACCCACCACTTCAATACACACAGATTTATTATGATTCCTTTGAAAGCCTAATGCCTTGGAGAAGTTACAGTTCTTCAGGAAGAGAGCAGGGATAGATTGATTTTAAGCTGTTAAAAACACATCCGCAAAAATAACTATTTAATTATGTTGATAGCTCATTCTAATGCCCACAGTGTCACAGGGTTAGTGTTCATATTAGCTCTCAGAGGTTGCAGGGCAACCTCAAAAACTCAACTAGGCAGCCCTCTCTAGTCCCTCTTGATAGTACGTCTGATGCTAAGAGCTCTTCTGTAATTTTACTGTTGCAGGAGTACAAAGAGGATGTAGGTAGTGATATTTGGTCCAAGGTTGGTTTTATGAATAGTTTGTGTAACTAATTGCTATTCAATATTATTGAATGCCTTTTCAGTGTCAAGCAACAAGTGAAGTATTTGTTCTTCGTAGTGTTCGACTACCTCTAAAAGATGACTGCCAGGAATATGTTATCATCGATATAACTGTTTGACATATAAGTCTCGCAGTTGGTCTTACATCTACCAATCTTGTGATTAAGATTTTCGTAAAAAACATAAATTCATGTCATATTTGTAAAGGCAATAGGCCTACAGGACTCACACGACAGAGTAGTTCCTTGGTTTCAACAATAATGGGAGTGTAAACTTAAACATTGAGTTAGTTACCGTTTTGCAGGATAGAAAGTAGTTGACAACCTTTGGAAAAGAACAGCTCAAAGTTCTTGCTAGGTCTTGTACAAAGAAGGCGTAGAGCCATTGGGTCCTGGTGCCTTATTCACGAGTAGGCTTTTAATGGCTTACTTGATTTCCATAGTTGCGGTTTGTACTTCTAAGGCATCTATGACTTCTAGTGCAATGGGAGGTAAACTAAAATCCCAACAATACTGTGACATGTATTATCCACAACCCTAAGAATTGTACAATGTGGAATTGTGTACTTGTGAAAGACCTTCTGGATGTTGGCTGTGGTAGTGTTTTTGGCAACAAAGTAGGCAAGTATTTTTCAGAAGTTGAAGCAGGTTTGTTGTTTTCTACTCAAATAAGTTTAAGAGGTCGAATAATATTTTATGTGCCCACTCTCTCACTAGTTCATCCCATAGCCTGCACAGCTGCAGTATATCTAACATTGCAGTGCCAATCAGGATACATTATTTTCTAGATAGACCTTTTATCCCTAACAAGTTTCAGAAGTCAGGCTGCGTGCAATAGTCCCCTTAATACTGCTTTGGCAGAGTCTTGTATCATGCCCACGCTAAGTCACCAATCTTGTCTTCCCATTAAACACTTATTTCTAATGTTTCTGGGAATATAGCTCATAGAGACACATTTCTGAAGGCTATCACATTCATTGACCATAGCAGAGGAGCCACTGATGCAATTTCCACAGGGAGCGGGGAGTGGTCTGACATAACCATGTGATTATACAGTAGAGTTGACATTGTTCCCAGAGAAAAATACCAGCCATTAGTTCACATTTTAAGATTCGGTAGAGGCTCAGACCAGATAAGAAAACAGTACTTTATGTAAAACTCCATATTCATTTTTTGACATGGCCTTTCTGACTTTGTTTACTAAATTATCAGAAAGGGATCATTAAAGCAGTTCCAGAACACATTTTGAAGTGCTTTCCTTTTATATTTACTGTTTAAAAGTATGTAAAGGTAAGGGGAAGAAATAATACCTTGTTTGTGATTTGTGAATAACAATGTATAGTCCATTTTCTGCTTTCTGTTGAGACTTCCTAACCCAAATACTTGAATCTATGCACTAATGATGGTTGAGGGCTGGGAAGGAGCACTGGGAACAGACCAACATAGAATATTTTGTTCCCTTCATTGGGCCATATAAAAAAAAAATTAAAGCCTTCACTCCAAAATGCCTCTACAGACCACACCCTGCATTCCATATTGTCATATTTCTTCTCCAGCGCAAAGGGAAATCCTTTTTTAAACTAAATGGTCACTTTTTTTTTGTTGGGCTCACTAGAATGAAATTGTTAAGATAACCAGTAAGAATGCAGGTGTGGTACTGCTACCTTTTATTTCAGGTACCATTGACATATTACCACTTTCAGTGAGCCATTCATTTCAATAGTGTCTTCCTCTTAAGAGGGGAGTTAAAGGGGCCATCTGATAAATGTCCCAATGCATCTCCAAACCCAACAGACATCATCAAACAAAGGAACATTCTAGAAAGTTTTCTGTTGATGATCGTTAGTGGTGAAGGACTGAGTAAAGAGAAGTTTTCTTTTCTCTTCACTGTATAGCTCTTTTAAGGCAATGGACATTCAAAGTAGTGAGTTTAATGGACTTCAATCAAAGCATGAGATGGCACCAGGAAATAATACCAGAAGCACATCTTCAGGAGGCATTACAGCATTACCATATACCTTTTGTGTCAACACAGTATAAAATGGTCCAAGGTACCTGGAAGGATGCCGCAGGGCAGAACAACAGCATACTAGAGACACAAACAAGTGTACAAGAACAATAAGCATAAAATAACCACAACAAATAACAAAAAATATTGTTGGTGGCTTGAAAATATGCTGCTGTAATACCATGTAGCAGCTCAGCAAGAAAATCTCTAGCGTGGCATATTCACCCAGCATAACAAGCATTGGCACAGCCAATAGGCTTCACCTGAGCTATTGCCGTGGCAAACTTTTGTAGCCACACTGTTAAGCAGAGTGAATGCTTTGCTGTGTGGCTAAAACCAATTTTTAAAAGTGCTATGATGTAGCCAGAGCCAACGCATTTTTAAAAAATTTATTTGCGCTGAATGCATCATAGTCCTTTATGTAACTAGTATTTTTAGCTATGCTGCACTATACAAATCAATGCCCATGCTGCACAGCAGGAACAAAAGGCAACAGCAGAGTCAGTAGTCTCAAAGGTGAGACCTATTGGCTTTGCCAATGCTTGCTAAGTCTCAGTACTACACCCCTGTGATTCTGAGCAAGTCAGTTAATTTCCTCATGTGTAAAAAAGAAAAAAAGATGACATCTGGCAAAAAATTGTATCACATGAAGAAAGCAATTGCGCATATATACATGTCTTAGCGAAATTACATTTGGAAGCAGATAACACGTTTTGTCACAAGAAAAGCAGATGACATCTGTTGTCACAAACATGCATTTCAAAGAAGATATGGACTTCTTTGAAGTGTGTGTGGCATAGTACAACATAGCTACAAATGGCAAGAGGTTCAAAGGACGACAGGGCAGAAGAAAAAGTAAAAGTAATACCTCAATCACAGCGCAAGAACAGCAACCAAGCTGAAACTATCAGTACAGGTCCATGCACCAGCCGAAAGAAAAGACAGTGAAGCAAGCACGGGCACGCCAATTAGAAGGCAGCAAATAGGAGGGACAATGAATCTAACAAATGTTATGAAATGCCCGGGCTGGAAGCCCCTTCCATACAATTTCTATTCCAAGCAAGAGCACATGCGCTGTCGCAGGAGAGACCTATAAGCTATTTAGGGCACATGACTTGTGTTGAACATATACACAAATGATTTCGCTCCTTAACCTGAAAAAGTTGTAGTCTGGTGAGGTCATCCATCATCGGCTTTTTGTGTATTTGAAACACTGAGGAGACCCAACTGCAGATAGTGGATCTTCTTCTCAAAGAGATCAGTCTGCCATTTGAAAAGCTACTTTCACTTTCTGCTTTGGCCACGAGGCATCTTTGTAAGCAGGGAATTGGTAGTCTTAATGGCACCTGAAGTTGTTACAACTTTTTTGTTTTTAAGCCATATCATCAGATCTCCAGACCACATATGTTTTTACCTCCCATTTCGAATTTTGATGTGCATGCTGAGCTCTCTAAGGGCTAAATGTAGGTAATTCTATTTTACCACTTCTTAAATACCGAATTTTACCGATTCGGTATTTAAGAAGTGGTAAAATAGAGGGGGGGGGGGGGGATGTAGGTATTTCTGAATCGGTAAATACGGAATCGTTAAGATTCGGTATTTACCGATTCTGTAAATACCGATTCGGTAATGCCCATTTATTCCTATGGGCACTGAAGCCCATAGGAATCAATGGGCAATACCGAATCGGTATTTACCGATTCGGTAAATACCGATTCCAGCAAGGGTGCAGGGGGTGTCACTTTGACACCCTCTAGCACCCCAAATACAGGCATGTGCGCCATGTGGCACACAGACATGCCCTAAGGGCATGTCTGTGTGTCACATGGCATAGGTGTGCATGCACAGATGTGCATGCACACCTGAATTCGGTATTTTACCACACAATAGGATTGTGTGGTAAAATACCGAATTCTGAAGGCCTGTAGCACTGTAAACAGTGCTACCTACATCTTGGATTTACCGAATCGGTAAAATTACCGATTCGGTTTTTTACAGATTCGGTAAATTTATCGATTCGGTAAATTTACCGAATCTGTAAAATGATGCCCCTACATCACAAATACCCATTTACCGGTCGGTAACGGCCGAAATCGGCCGTTACCGGTCGGTAAATGGCCTCCTACATCTGGCCCTAAATATCAAATCAAACCTAATAACCTGATTAGATTTGAAACTACTACTTGCAACAACAAATTGGGGGAAAAGTTATAACAAACTACAAGCGAAGCATCAAAATGGTAACTTGTGAAGCAGACCCTTACATCTATGAGAGATTTTAATAAACATTCAAAAATATTTTTTGACAATCTTAATTCAAAGAACACTTCACAATTTCTTGAAAATATGTGACAAAATAAAGTAGGGTAGGCATTACCTTCTGTGGCTATTTGTTCCTTTTCATTATTCTTAGCATTATCATGGTTGTCGGCTGCCACAAGATCCATATTGCCCTGCTCTTTATTTTGTCTCATCTTATCCCGAGCTGATCTGGAAACGGTGACCTTCACCTGCACAAAAATTAGTGTGTTCATGTCATGTTATTTTCTATTCTAAAATCAAAAATCAGCAATGTTGCAGAACTCATTGTATATTTATTTAAACGTAAAACCCAGATAAAGATAAAAATCTTCAGAGGACCATAATTACAGTACACAAAACAATCTATGGCCGATACTGCTCTATGTAAAAATTGACAAGTGAGAATTATCCAGAATTGATTTATTTTAAGAACAGCCAAGAAATACATAAGTATATCATATTTTCTAGATCAAAATATGTTATTGAATTTGAGCTTGAATCAAAAGAACAAATAAAAAAGAACACCAAAACAGGTACACACAATTGTACATCAATATAATAATTAAGCTATTACAAAACAAATGGTGAGATAATATAACAGTCAAGCAATAAAGTACCTATACATTTTCAAATGCAATAATGTTAATAAAAGTAAAAGGAAGCTGAAAAGGGAATAAAGTGAAACATTACAAGTATAACTTACTAGGGCTACTAAACTGAAATCTGTCGATCTAAACATGATACTATTATATATTGTTATCAGAAATAAATAATCAGAAATAAAAAATCCATATAATTATCAATAGGCTTCCAAAAGAAATGATAGAGTATTGTGAGTGACAAACGACAAAGTCAATTTAGCTCCTCTTCTGGTAAATATGATCCAGGACCACCATGTATGCACCGATAACAATGACACATTTTTCCAATTGGTAGTAATTGTAGGAAAGTAGTATCTGCCTCTTATGGTTACCCCCACTTTCTTTTGATGTCACACTGTTTTTGGCCTAGTCCTACTGAGATCCTGCTATCTAGGACCCCAGTCTATGTGCTTTCTCCCTTAAATTGCAATGCATGTACTTTAGGTACACTCCAGCTTGGATTCTGGGGTACCCTTATCAGTCCCTAGTAAATGGTACCCCATGTACCCAGGACATAGGTACCCCAGAGGCCTCCCATGGGCTGAAGCTTGTATTATACCACCCCTGAGAGGCCATTCAAATTGACACGACCAGCCTGCTACAGCAGACTGTGTAAGCTGGTGCTTGCACCACTTACTTAAGAAATAGGTTTACTATATCTATTTAAATCACTACACTTAAATATCTATCAGTCACCCCTGTGGCAGGCCTTAACAATCCTGAAGGCAGGGTGCTGGGTTTTATGTGAGAGGGTGCCCCTGCATGAGCAGAGCCCCTCTGCAGCCTTGGGAGACCATTCTCTGGGGTTGTCTGTGATGCAGCCAGACATAGTTATTTAAGTGCATTATAACCTCGCGGTAATGCTAACTTTAAATAGCTGCTTAAAAACATGTCGTATTTGGTGTCAAACACCTTGGAATCATACCTCCACACCGGTATGATTCCACCCTTCCAAAGGGACATATGTGGGTCACCGGTCTACCCGGTACCAGCTTTCTCGACCTGGGCAGCACAAAATGGATGCTGCCAGTCACAGACACGATTCTGCTCGCCTGCTGCTGAGCCAAGCTCGCGCAGCGGAAGGTATGGCAATGGGCATCCTGTCACAGGGAGGAGTAACCACCTCCCAGACAGGATTTAGTGTATTGGGGCTGGGTGGGAGCACTCTCTGAGTGCCAGAAAGACTGAACTGGGGGCACATTTGGTGTCCCTGTGCATAGTCCAGCTCAAACCAGTTCTGGGAGCCATTTGCTCCTGCTCTGGCGCGAAACTGGACAAAGGAAATGAGTGTAGCCACCCCTCTGTCCTGCCCCTCCCCTAGGAGGGTTCACAGAATCTTTCCAACCCCTTCCCATGGGTATTACATGGGTTACCTAACTACAGGACTTTAGATTTTACCTGGACAAGATTCTGCTAAGAAGAAACCAGATACTTTGACTGCCTGCACGACGCTGGAAGACTTAAGAATCTCCCTTGGAGTAAAGGAGTTACTCCCCTGCAAAAGCAGGCACCTAAACGCATCTGACTGGTTTGCTTCTCCCGAGCTTCTGAGGACTCTCAAGATTTCAGCAACACAGGTGGTGGGTTCCCAAAGGTCCCTGAGGTCGATCTGACCAGTATCCCTTGTGGGGACTGTGCAACCCGAACCCCTGTGAACCGCGTACATTTGCAGTTGCATATGCTTAGTGACGATTCCTGAGCCTGTGCATTGGACTTCGTGTAGTCCCGACCCCGAGCAGTATGTACACTGAAGATTTCCGGCTTCCACTCTCCGAGTGTCCTGTGGGCTGGTACTTTGCAAACTTGCTTGAGGTCTCCTCGCGATCCCTGGTCCGTTGGCCTGTGGGCCCTGGCAAGGGTCACCCTGTTTGTTCTAGGGCTTACCTGGTTGCTCCAACCGTGCCCTGTCTTTCCATTGCTTGGAGAGTCCCCTAGACCTTGCTGGTCCATTCCGTAACCTGTTTTTTCAGACTGTGTGGGGTGCATTTGCCAAGGCTTGTTGGTGCTCCATCCAGACATCGACCCCTCAGCACTCGACATCCTTCGTGGGACAGCTCACCTCCGGATCCTGGTCGTCCTGGACATCACCTGGTCCCTTTGGCTGCAGAGTCAAGCAACCCTTCTTCTCACCTGAAGCACACAACATCGGTGGGCATTTGACTACTGAGCCCCTGGTCGCCTGAAGTGACCCAGACTCTGTCCCCTCTGCTTTCAGGTTCCTCTCACCTCGAATCCAGACTTGGATTTCACCGGACACTCTTCGCCTTCCTGGCAGCAGTACTTTTTTGCAGCTCTCCATTGAAAACAATGAAGGTTTCCGACACCACTTGACCCCTATGCACCCGGCTCCTCTGGGATAGGTAACACAGGTACCTCAGTACTCACTGGTGGGTTGACCTTAGAACCTCCTATGTTCCAAAGGGTTAGCTTGAAGTCCTTGTAAAGTGTCCTTGAGGTCCCAGCGATTCTACGTGCTCTAGGCACTGTGTCTAGTGAAGTCGTAGCTGTTATAACATTTCTTTTACTATAGTGCACTAGTTTAGTGCCCTAGTTTAGTTTTGTGCCCTAGTCTCGTATAGAGACTAGTAGAGAGTGTGATATTAGTAAATAAATATTTTTATATAAGCACTGTGTGGTTCTCCTTTCATTTAGTCATTTAGGAGGTGATATTCTGGTAAAACAAGCTGCGTTACATTCCTTCAAGATTAAGACTGAAGGCTGCTCTCCACAGCTACCACTAGGATAGCTTTCAAAAAAGTTATCTTTGACCTCATATCATAAGGGTCACGTGGACTGGTACAGCGTGCCCTCTTTAAATAGTGGACAGCATATACCAGGCAACCTTCTCACAGTAATTGTTTTAAAGCTACAGCAATTAAAAATCTAAAAGGTTGCTATTTATAACAGACAGCTTTGCTTTAGGTAACGATTATTTATAAATGACTGTCATATGACTGGGCGTCTATGATATCCTTCAAATCTCATTCCAAAATGTAACAGCAGTAGCACACTCAAAGCATATGACGCAGTCTCTGCATTCTGACTACAATTCCAACAATTAGAAGAATCTGAAAGTTTTGCATTAAATAACCTTAAAGGTGTCCATAAACAGTTAAATAACATAAAGGAATTTGTTTGATATAGAGAGATAGGCAACCATCCAGAGATATTATTCAGCCAAATGTTCTTCCATGTGTCTTGAGATAATGATAACTCTAATGCTGTACTCCAAACGACAACAGAATGTTAATATTGTTAATTTCTACATCTGAAACATTCTTTAGAGAAAAATTATTTGGGAATGAATCCAGGATTGAATTGCACAAGAGTTCAAATTTATACACATGTAATGGGTGCAATGTACATTTTTTCTGCAATTCATCAAAGGTCAAAAAAGGATTATTATGATAAATATCTTTCAAATACAAAAGAGCAGCCTTGAACCAGGATTGACAAAATTTAGGGTGTCAATGGTTTTATCGCAGGATTATACCATAATGATAAACTTATGGTAAGTGAAATAGAGGATTGGGAATTAAATCTAAATCTTGTAATACTAATTTTGTAGACTTCAGTATTACAGATCTTTTTAGCAATGCAGTGGAGTTAGCCATAGTGAAAAAAGCAGGTAAAGGAAATGAAGAAATCAGACTTTGTTCAACAAGAAGCCATGAAGGCGGATTAGGAAAGTCTAAATGATGGAACCATAAAAAACAAACCATAAAGAACTTTGTTTTAAAATAAAAGCTTTGTGATAATGAAGGAAATCTTGTAATCCAAACCCCCATTATTCTTAGCTATTTTTTAGTTTTTATAACTTATACGAGGAGTTTATTCCAACTAAACTGAAGAGGAAGTTAAACAGGCAGCACAGAGAGAAGGTATCATTTTTTGGAGAGCAATAACCATTTTAATAGAATCTATTTTTCCCCATAAATGTAAGGCAGACCATTTATGAAATTTGTTTTTGATATGATTAACAATATAATCGCAATTCAATGCAATTGATTTCTTAATGATGTGAGAAAATAATATACCAAGTTATTAATGTTTTTCATTTTGCCATATCATTTTTTTGTTTGGTAGCATATCAGGGGTACAACAAACATTCCAAGAAAAGAATTCTGTTTTATTAGCGTTTAGACTGTATCCTGAAATCTGAGAATACCTGTCAATTAGATTTAATAGAGGAGGAATGGTAACTTCAGGATTACTAATATATAGGAGTATATCATCATCATAAGCTGACGATTTGAAACAAACTTTATTTATGAGTAGGTCTACAACTTCTGATGGCAATAATTAAAGCTTCAATAGCAAGAAGAAAAAGGAAAGGTGAAGGGGTTAACCTCGTCAGGTATCTCTAAAAAGGGAAACATTTATTAGAACTTTGTTCATTAATTAAACGTTTGGCACATGGACCAGAGCACAGAGCTGAGATCAAAGGAATAAATTAGCTGTCAAAGTTAAAAAGAGATTAGGTGCGGAAAATATATTGCCAAAGGACTTAACCAAAAGCTTTATCCGCATTTACACTAAAACACAGGGGCCGTATTACAGAGAGTGCCACTGGGGCGCAACGGGCATTTGCTACCGCTATGCGCACCCGAGTCACTTTGATATTACAGAAGGGGCCGCAGAAGCTTGTGCAGCACCTTCTGTAATACTGATAGCGCTTGTGCTTTATCTGCAGGGGGCATTCCCTCATTTGCAAGGAGGTGTGCCCCACGCAAATGAGGGAATCAATTTGCCTCTGCAGAGGCAAAGAAGCTATCAGAAGGTGAACGGACAGTGGGCCAACTAAAAGGTGGTGCCCTATTAGTGTGCCCAGCGAGAGCAGCCCTATGCAGTTGCTGTTGTCCTGTTCTTTTTTTTTTTTACTCCCCCATAATCAACCTGAGCTGACGGGCATTTTGCATAGGTGCCCGGGGTCCTGGGTGGGGGCGCGGGAAGGGTCCGGCTGGTGAGCTGTATCCACATTATACAAGCAAGAACATGGCTTCCAGCGCCGACATTCGTTTCCACACCTTAAACATTCGCGGCATGCACTCAGACAGGAAGAGCTAAGCTGTCTACTCCTACATCAAGCGCCAATGGGCACAGATTGCTGACACAGGAAAAGGAATGCAAGCATTCTGTGCACCACACTGTACTCTGCATTCGCGCTGAGTGCCTAGGTGTGGGTTCGCCCTGGGGTCCCTTTTCAGGAAAGCAGCAGGATAATAGACAATGAGGGGCACTACGCCTTCCTAGAAGGCTACCTTGAGAGCCGCTTAGACAGCTGCTTAGTCCTCATGGGCAGAGTATACATGCCCAACTCTGACCAAGGCAAATTTTGGGATATCCTCTGAACCCTCCACTACCCCATGTCCCGACTTTATTCCATGCACTCAGCCCTGCACAACCTACATGTGCGAATCGACCGCTTCCTCTGTTCTTCTGCACTACTGCCCATGATACAACACGCCGATTATCTGGGGTGGCTCATATCAGACCATGATGCTCATGTCATGGACCTTCAATGGGCGCCTCCCTTGCTGCCCACCCCCACCTCGAAGCTGCAACATGACTGTCTCCGGTGTTCCGGAGTGAGCAGGAAACTTGTATCTGACAATATTTCGCAGAGAACCACAACACAGCATCCACTCGGACGGTGGAGTGGGATGCCTTTAAGGTAGTCGCCAGGGAAGTCTGTATCCAACAAATCGTGGCGGTCTGAAGAACTCTGGGAGGGGCATAGTAGAAGCAGAGCAGAAGATAGAAGCAATCTGACGGGGAGCGGATGCTGACCCTACATTGACTACACAATTGGCGGACGCTAAGACCAGGTATGTGATACTCTTCGAGAGTCTGCAGCTAAAATTTCACAGCCCACGCTGCTAGGGATCACCGAGAGGGAGACAGACCCGGTAGACTCTTGGCATGGCGTATATGACAGGAGTCTGCGACTCTTCCAATTACTGAGTGGGAGGGTCGTACGGGGGCTCTGATCTGCACCCAAACCAATATTCTGCAAGCCTTCTACATCTATTACGCCACTGTATACAAAGCACCACTGAGCACTGAAGACTTTCTGGGTGCCTACCGTATCTCAACCTCCACACGGCTCTCCCTGGAAGGGTATATCATGCAAGCAGAGGCGAAGCAAGCAATCTGTGACCTCGCCGAAACAAAACCCTCACCTTAGAGTATTATCACACCTTCTCGGCCCTTCTAGCGCCGTGGCCGGTGGCAATGTATGCGTCAGCTCTAAAGGAGGGTGAACTCTCTCACATGCTCCCTCTTGGTCTCTATCACCAAACCTGATAAAGACCCTACCCAACTGGCCTTCTATCGAACCATCGTAATCCTAGGTGCAGACTATAAAATAGTTGGCAAGGTATTAGCCAGCCAAAATGCCTGGATCCTTCCAGACCTGGTCCAATCGGACCACAATGGCTTGTGCCAGGTCGAAGTATCTCTCGGAAAACACCCCTTCCTCGTACAGGAGCGGGTACGAGGCCGATTCCCTAATGCAGCCAGCCTTATTAGAGGAGGCATTTGATACCTTAACGTGGTACTATCTATTCAATGTCCTCACAAACATGAGGGGCGGGCCCAAGCTCCTAGCCTATACCAAATTGCTATGCACCAATCCAATCTCCCGGTTTTCGGCTGGGCCATTTAGTCTCAGCTCCATTCTCGGTGGGCAGGGGGACAAGGCAGGGTTGCCCGCTATTTTCCCTGCTGTTGACATTTGCCACGGAACCGCTGGCCATCCAGCTGCACGAAAGGGGCCAGAAATGGGGCCTCACGTTGGTTGACAGGACAAATAGTGCCACTCTACGCAGATCTGCTCTGGTCTGTGAGAGACATCACAGATGACCTTACTTCCGTACCTGACGTGCTAACAGCTTTTGCCACTGTTACTGGACTACGGGTCAGCTGGGCGAAGTCAGCCATTTACCTGCTTAATTCAGGGCAAGTGTCCATAGAAGTCTATTTCGGTGACACATACCTCGCAGCCGCAGGCGACACACTATTTAGGGGTACGCATTTATCATACCTCCCTGGAACTTGACAAAGGAAATCTCCGCCAGGCTTTGGCAGGCATATAAGCCCAGGTACACCTTTGGTGGTCCTTACCACTAGCTCCCATCTACCAGTGGTCTGGGGAGGCCTCAATGCTCCTTCTTTCCAGGCCTACTTCTTAGCGGTGCAGGCCCAATGGTTATACCACTGGTTGCCTCGCTGAGGCCACTTCGGATGGTGGGGCCCTTTCGGTGCCCACTATCCGGCGCCTGCTCTACCTAGGGGCCCTACCCTTCTCCTCTTGGCCCTAGAGGTGCTGATGGCAAAGATACACTAGCTCTCACGGGGGGCCCGCTCAATTTCCCGCACTTGCCCCAGGTAAGCTTGTTACACAATGCAGATACCACACAGCAAGAAAGCTGCAGGCATGGACGGACCACTCGCTGCTCGAGGTGGATGACCTCTTCATGGATGGCCAGCTACTCACCTTTGATCAGCTGACTACAGACACGGGTCTCCCAGCAGGGCAATTTCTCCTACATGGGTGACTCAACCACACCTGTCACACACTCCAGGACCTCACAGATGGAGTACTCCAGAAGCGCCCGGTGATCCATGCCCTATTGACCATGGAATCTGGATGCCACCTTATCACTTGGCTGTACAAAGTCATTTGCAAGGTGATGGCTACTCCCCTAGATACACTTAGTCATAAATGGGAGGACGAGTTTGGGAGGGTGCTCCATGACCAGGAATGGGAAAAAACACTAGAGTTCTCAAAGAAAGTTTCCCGCAACTCATGGTTCAAGAACATACAATTCTTTATATTGCACGGTGTGTACTTAACCCCAGCGCAACTCCATTGCTACTTCCCTGAGTCCTCATTAGACAATCCTCGCTGCCGCGCCCCAGACGCCACACTTGTGCATGTTATGGACATGCTACAGGACTACTGGCACGTCATATACACCGCGTTGCGAGAAGTCACAGAACTCCCTGAACTCTGCACCTGGAAAGAATGCTCCTCAGGGATATTCCAACGCAAAAGTGTGGACAGGGTTAGTGGCCCTGGATTTGCTTCTCGCTAAACGCACGACCACGCTTCATTGGAGCTTTCCCTAGGACCCTCCTGTAAAGGTGTGGAAGGAAGCAATACGCAGATGGGGGGCGGTGGAGGAGGAGGAAACACTCCGTTATGAGGAAGTATGGCGAATACGCTGGCGACCCATATCCTCACGTTGAGCAGCCCTGCTCAAACACTTTCGACAAGTGAGAGGAAACAATGACATCCCGCCCGCTGAGCCACACAACAATTCTACTGATACGGGAGCCCCCCCCTTCCTGCGGCCCCCTTCTGATGAGCCCCGTTATATGACACACACACCGGAAGACATGTGCACTACCCTTAGACAATAGGACTAATTGTTTGATAGATACCAATACACCTCCTCCAGCCCACACCTCCTCCCTACTCTATTTACCACAGTTTGCTCCCAGTTACGATTAGGCAGCACCGACATGTGGAAATTGCACTTGCGTCCCATTTCCTAACAGGTAGCCCTCTGCTTAGAGTATTATTGCTCTCAATGATATCACAAATTATATATACGCTCACATTTACAGGGGTGGGCACTACCGCCCTTGCTTCCCGGTCATTCTCTTCATTCCTTTTTCTTTTACCACTCTCCCTCTCTTTCTATCTCTTTCTTCTCTCTCTCTCTGTCAACCCCCCTCACTCTTCCTCATTGAATGTAATGACGCCATATACCGATAACTGCCTTGTGTTGTTATCACTGGTTTCTCGCTGTAAAGCACCAATAAAAACAATTTACAAAAAAATGAATAGAAGGAGCAAAAATGGAAGGGATTAATTGACGGGATATTAATAAATAATCTACACAGGAGTAGGAATTATGAGGATTATACAAAAAAGCTAATTGTTTCTCTGTTGGATGATGAAGGAGGCCAACTGTCTTCTAATTTGGTGGTTCGAAAAAATTATTTTAGAGTTAAAAAAGCTTTAGAGGACGATATTTGCTTAGAGGTTCTATTCAATATGGGGTCACATATGAGATTAAAATCACCCCCAATAATGCGCGGAACATTACCTCATTTTAGTATTTTGAATGTCAAAAAAGACCATAAATTAGGGTCATCAGTTGTTGGATTGTAAACTTTAATCTAGAACCTTTGTATGTTCAACAGAGTGTTGTACCCATTTAACATTAAAAGAAACAATTGTAATGCCTTTATGATTATCCATTTTTACAGAAGACTAAGGACAGTAATAGAGAAAAAGCATTGGAAATGCAATAGGTCTCGCAGCATTAGAGTTAGTGCTTTTAGAATTGTTTATGGGTTTTTTTGTAAATCTTTAGCATTTTTGTTTCCTGTAGCCAATGCTAAAGAATTTAAAAAAAAAAAAGCCATAAACATTTCTAAAAGCTCTGAAATGCAGTCTGAAATGCTGGATATATATTCAGTACAGATACACTATATTGTTAATGAAGACATAGGATATAATATGTTGTACTGTATACACACAATTAGATGGGAACGTGCTGTGTGTGTCAGCGATTGAAAGAGACTGCACTCAGAGTTGCTGTGCGCATCAGCGAAAAGATTGCAGAGTAGACACGCAATACTTGTACTAAAGTGTTGTGCGATTGTACTGTAGGCACGCAATTTAAAATCCAGCTAAACGCGTCAGCAGAGTTGCTGTGCGCATCAGCGAGTGAACTGTAAACTAGACACGCAGTTTTAAAATCAAGATGTGCGTATCAGCGAAAAGATTGCAGGGTAGACGACCAAATACTTGTACAAAAGTGCTCTGCGTGTCAGCGAAAGAACGTAAAAGTCTGCACTGGGCACTGCTGTGCGAGTCTGCAAGAAAGCATGGAGCTGCTGTGCGCATCAGTGAGTAAACTGTAAAGTAGGCACGCAATTTAAAATCCAACTGTGCGCGTCAGCGCCGCGGAGTTGCTGTGTGCATCAGCGAGTGAACTGTAACTTATACACACAATTTTAAAATCAAGCTGTGCGTATCAGCGAAAGGATTGCAGGGTAGACATGCAAATACTTGCACAAATGTGCTGTGCGTGCCAGCGAATGAGCATTAAAGTGCACACAGCGTCGCTGTGCGCGTGAGCGATAGAGCATGGAGCTGCTGTGTACATAAAATGGACACAAAGCTGGTGTGCACGTTAGTATTGGCACAAAGCTGTTGTACACGCTGTTGTCCGTCTGTAAAGGCTGCTGGGTGTGTCAGCCAAGGAGAATGAAGCTGGTTTGCGCGTCAAGGTTTCTAGGTGCGCAATCAAAGAGCAACGTCGGGTCAATGCGTTGCACGTTGCGTTCCAATGACGAATTTCTGGAATGCCACAGTTATATGGAGAAGTCCTAAAGTTCACAGAGGAAAGCACAGTGCCAGCACGAGGACGGGCAGTCACGAGCAGGTAGTTAAAGAAATAACATGGAACCACCCGGACAGCGGTAAAGTTAACAAGTGAAAGCGGGATGTAAGTAGGGGGGAGGAGAAGTCTGGGCAGGTAGGATGACTCAGGGGAGGGGGCGGAGCGGGGCAGAGCGGCATGTGGGTGTGAAGAAGCCGGGCCTTTGAAGTGAAGCTAAGCTTCACTTCAAAGGTGTCGGAGGAATGCGGGCGGCTGTGCACGCGCTTTTAAGCTCAATGCACATGCGCATTGAGCTTAAAAGTCACGGGCACTGCAAGGAATCGCCACGATTCCTTGCAAGTTGGATAAAGAGTGGATAAGCCCCCATAGTCTCGCAAGCTCGATGCGCATGCGCATCGACAGGCGAGACCTAAAAAGGCAAGTAGTGTAAAAGAATATAAAGTAGCTTTAACATGAAATGAAATGAGGAAAAGGAGAGAGACAGACAAACACCGAAAATACAACATAGACAAATATAAAGAAGACCACATAAAAACATAAATAGTAGCACAGAAGCGCAGACACGCATATGCAAGAGTGACCTGACTAATTAAAGCCCTCATAAATGAGATTAGACAAATAGGCGAGTTGTCAAGTAGAAATTATAACATAGAAATCAATTTGCAAACACATTTATGTCCACTGAGAGCGGTAACTGCTGATCTAAAAAGACAAAGATCCTCAGGGCAATGAAAGGACTTTGAAAAACCATCTGTCCATATTCTCATAGTAGATGGGTAAAAAAGGCCATATTTAATACCACGGCAAAACCAAAGGGGATGATGGATGGTGTGTTGAACATTGCAAGCACTCACCCCCAGTCAACTGATCTGGGTTTCATCCATCATCATCATCCTTTAGCTCACTCTGCCACCCCAGTTTAGACTTGGCTATATGCAAATCAGTCTGACCCTGTGATTCATGGGAACAGTGCAGTCCAAACTGCCAAGCCATGTCTTCCCTGGACCGGAAGCAAGCATCCTGGGACTGGTTTCGGGCTCACATAGAATTCCTTCACATCATAATCCGAGCAATACCAAACCACATCAAATGATTCAAAGTTTTGCGTCATCATCATTTTGTGATGATTCAGAAAGCAGCAAGAGAGATCCCGTGTTTGTGGTCAATGGTCAAAAAAAATTCATACAACAAGAAACTGTTAAAATATGCAAAGAATTGCCATATCTCAGATCCCCAACTAAGAAGCTGTGTCAGGGTGTAGGCCAATGCTTATAGCGAGTGAAAGTTTGGGGTGTAAAAGCACAATTTTGGTGTGCTTACATCAGTTACTTTCACAACTTTCCATGCCAGGAGCAAGAAGCCACGATGAAAACTGACCAATTGTGTGGAAAAGACTAACGGACACTCAATTCAGGAACCTTAACCTCACAAAGAAGGGAGGACGGGACCATCAGTAAGAAATTAGCTGCTAGATAAGAGTCTCTAGCAGGTAAAGCGTTACCAAAGATAAGGAACTTTTTCATCTGATAGAGACTTCTAGCCACAGATTCTTTACCTTAGAATAGATACCCAATTAATACCTCCCCATTGGTGGGTCTGCTAACCTGATGAAACCAAAAAGTCCAGCAGGACCGAAAGGGGCGAAATGCTAGTCACGACAGACCCAACTGTCCAGGTAGTAATGTTTAGTGAACATGTGCAGTGATGCACATGTCGCAGCCTGACAGATGTCTAAGAGAGGAACGCTGCACGTTAATGCAGTGGTTGCAGCCATAGCTCTGATGGAGCGAGTCTGCAAGCCCTCAGGGGGGCTTTTTCTTGACCAATGCATAACAGATCTTAAAGCACAGGACAATCTATCGCAAGATGGTACTGCTTCAGCACAGCCTTATCTTTTTTGGCTCCAACACAGCCCAGAAAGAGTTGATCCTCCACCCGGAACTGTTTGTGCAATCAAGGTAGAACGTCAATGCTCTTTAGAGGGATGAGGTGGAGCAAAGAAGGTAGGCAGAGTAATGCAATGGCCTATAGGAAGAGGGAAAACGTTTGGAATGAAGAAGGCAGGTGTCTGGAGGACCTGTCTGTCAGGGTAAAAGGAGGTGTAGGGAGGGTGTACTGAGAGGACCTACAATTCACGGACTCTCCTGGCCGATGTAATGGCCACTAAAAAGGCAGTTTTAATGTTCATCAGTCGAATAGGGCAATTGAGCAAAGGAATGAATGATGCACACATCAGGAAAGTGAGAACAAGGTTGAGGTCCCACTGAGGCATGATAAATGATGTGGGAGGGGTGGGACACATGCTGCAGACCTTTAAGGAACCTGGCTACAACAGGGGATTGGAAAAGAGAAGGGTGGTCCGGCAACCACAGGAATGCAGAGATTGCAGAAAGATACCCTTTGACAGTGTCAAAGGCCAAATATAGGGCAAACAAAGTATACTTAAATAAAGATGCAAAAAGGGGTTCAACGATGTGAGAAGCAAACCATGACACAAACTTATTCAAAAGCTTGTGTATACAGACTTGGTGGAGGGACGCCTGGCTGTCAGAATAACATCACAGACTTCCGGCAGAAGGTCAAAAGCTGACAAGTGTCGCTGCTCAATCACCATCCATGCAGGTGGAGGGTGAGCTGGTTCGGGTGCAGAACCCTGCCCTGTTGCTGCAACAGAAAATCCTCCCGAAGATGCAACCTGACTGTGGAGGACAAATGGTCCTGCTCAACAGCCGAGGATACCAGACTCTCGCTGTTCAATCCGGAGCCACAAGAATGACTTGGGCCTGGTCGTTCCTGATCTTCTAGAGAACTCTGGGCAGAAGTGGTATTGGAATAAAGGCACACAGGAGGCCAGAGCTCCTCTCGAGAAAAAAAAGTGTCTCCGAGTCCAGCGAGCAAAACTGCTGACATTGTGCATTAACGGCAGTGGCAAACAGTTCAAACCAAGGTTCTCCCCACTGCTGAAAGAGACCATGCACCACATCAGGAAGGAGACACCATTCATGATCTGCTAGGAATCTCTGGCTCAGTTTGGCTGCTTTGGTGTTCAGAGATCTCATCAGATGTTGAACCACCAGTGAAAATCCCCGATTTTCTAGCCATGACACAGAATCCACGACCCCATCCCTGCCCAGTTTGTTGCAGTGCCACCGGGTAGAGAACACCTGCACCAGCCTTCCCTTGATCAAAGGAAGAAAGGCTTTTAATGCCAAATAAATCACCACAAGCTGTAACAGCTTTATGTGGAACTCGGACTCCGCCAGAGCTCAGAGTCTTTTGATCTCGACCTCTTTCAGATTGCCGCCACAGCCCAGGAGTGGCGCATTTGTCACTACCGTTAGATCTGGTTGGGGAAGGAAGAGCAGTCTGCCACTGACCCAGCCGTGGTTCGTTATCCATCACTGCAGGCTTTTGCAGCTCCCTCTGAGGCCCGGACCATGTCAGAGAGATTCCACTGATGTGCGCCCACTGGGCCTTCAGTTCCCAATGCAGAGCCTGCATATGCCAGTGGGCATGTGTCAACATCAGGATTCAGAAGGCAATGAGGCGCAAAAGCCTCAGTCAGTCTCACCGAAATCCAGGACAGAGACTGAAACATCAGAATTATAGCCTCAATATCCTGGACTCACCACTCAGGAGGATAGGCCCGAAACTGCACTGCGCCCAGCACAGCTTCGATGACAGGGTGCAACTTTGGCATGTTAATAGTGAACTCCAGCAAGTGCAGGAAGTTTGCCGTAGTCTGAAGTTGGGCGACTACTGCCTGGGTGAGCCTGCCATCAACAGCCAGTCGTCAAGGTAGGGAAAGAATGAAATCCCCAACCTCTGTAGATGAGCTGCGACTACCGGCATCACACTGGTGAACACCCGAGGGGTGCTGGTAAGGCCGAAAGGTGGAATAACAAACTGAAAGTGCTCTTGACCCACCATGGACCACAGATAGCGTCTGTAGCCTGCATGACGGGAATGTGGGAATAGGAGTCCTGCAATTCCAACACTACTATCCAGGCTCCCAGTTCTAGGACAAACAAAACTTAAGTATGAGCATTTTGAACTTCTTTTTCAAGAAGATGTTGTGAAAGTGCGAATCCAGGATAGGACAAAGTCCTCTGTCCTTCTCTGGCACCAGACAGTAGTGGGAATAACAACCACTGCCTACTTTTGATGCAGGCACCCTCTCTATGGATCCCTTGACCAAGAGGACCAGCACTTTGACAGAACATGATCCTCCATCAGTAGATCATAAGTGGGTGGCAGGGTTGTCACCCCTTTAGATTACCAAGAGTTTCCAACTGTCTTATGTTACTGACCGCCAGTGGGGGAGGTGATGGCGTATCTGCCTCCCACTTGATGCCCATGATGGTCTGAGAGCTGACTAAAGAGGCTTGGAGGCAGCGGCAAGCCACGCCAGTGTCGGGTGAGGTGTACAACCCAATTGACTCACCCAGTTCTTCAAACCAGTTGTCTTGTTCCTTAACTGGTTCATCCACATAAGGGTGCATAGACCCTTTCAAAACGTCTCCCTGACCAGGCCTATGCATTAAATAAGGCACTGGCTCAGCTCCAGGAAGAATGTCCTCAGCCGCCATCCAGTGTGGCGTCCATGTTAGAGTCAGGAATGACAATGGGGGCGGCACTAGGGGCATCAGCACTGGAGCAGGTGCAGAGTAAGGTTTTAATCTACCTGGTGGCTCTGCTCCATATCTTGTGAGGGATCCACAGGGGCCAAATGGCACAGAGGGAGAACCTGCTGGTGTGGTTCGAGTAGGGTTCATCCTGTGCTTGTGGGGCCCGAGCCGCCCAAATATGAGAGGCATAGTGTAAAACAATTCTTTTAATTGGGCTGGGGTTGCTCTGGCAAAATCGGAGAAGTGAAGAGCAGATCCAGGATCAGGCCTGTCAACTTGTGGGGCCTGGAGTGCGACGCTCCCTCGTCTCATCATATTACTTAGATGGGCATGGTGAAGTCGAAGAGCATTTGGACTTCTTCAACTTGTGTTTGTAGGACTTACTCGACTTCTCCGATGACTCCGAATGCAACTATGAACATTGAAGGGGCTCCACGAACAGTCCTGAGACATCCCATGTGAACAGGAACTTGAGCCTCGCAGAGTCGCTGACAGCGGGCAGTGAGGAGTTTTGAGGGATTGCTATCGCAGTGCCTTGGGGGTCTATGTCGTGGCAGTCCTCACATGCCTTAGGGTCCTGTACCAGCTCCAGGAACCACAAACATTCTAAGTGGGAATCTGTCACCAATATCGGTCTAGGACGGGCCCCACATGGTTTCAAACCAGCTGGTTTATTTGGTGACATCCTCACACCAGGAGATGAAAAATCTTGTAAAAAGTGGACAAAAGGTAAAAAAAGACAAGTCAACAAAATGACTGAGGGGTAGCTCAGATCAGCTCTATCTGGTGCAGAAAAGAAAACAGACATCAGCGTGCCATGGTAGCACCTGCATAGGTACTGTGCACGCCATTTCTGGCATGGATGATGCCGACAACGTGGAGCTGTAAAACGCCACCTACTGGCAACACAGAGGTACTGCTTGAACATCTTCCAGGTCCAGTCTGACGCCTGGGGATATTCTAATGTAAAGAATCTGCGGCTAGACGTCTCCATCAGATAGAGCTCATGGGGCACACACCAAAGTGACCCTGTTTGAGTTCAGCACTGTATATCCTGCCTAGAGATCTGCCCTGCAACTGCACCTAGCTAAAATTAGAACAGATGACTGAGCAAAGCAAGACCTTCTACCTGGCAAAGAACTGAACTTATTATTCTTCCTAATGTGTTATACATCCACCCTCTAGTGAAGAAGCCCAGGAAAATGTCTTGAAATACACTACTTTACCTGGGTGTTTGGTAAAAATGTACTCAAAGATGACATACCTTGTGAGGGCCTGTCTGCTTCCCACTAACTAATGTACCCCATTTCTCCAAAGTACTGGTCCCTTAATCTTAGTACCTTGAAACCGCTTTGATATTGACAAGGAATCAAACATGCAAAAAGAGACTTGACATCAAGGAAAGAACCTAGGGCTGCTGTTCCCTTCAAGACTGGAACTAACGTTAGACCAAAGACAAGGTGAAGATGCTACTATGTACTGACTCAAGCATGAGTAGCTAGACTACACCTGGAGTAGATTAGGTAACTCTGACCCTCAGGACAAGCCAATGGAATAAAACTTGCATTAAAGACTTGAGGAGAGAAACTGCAGAGGAGCCATGAGCGTATGCAGCCCAGCTGATGTGGACCAAGACCAAAATTATCATATGCATCAAATGAAGGTCAAAAATATTACTGAGATAATGAAGGACTGCACTTACTAGTGAACCAGCACTGACTCTTAATCTGCCACTTGTAGACTTGCCACACACTCCCCAGTAGTGGGAAGTGGTGTTGAGGGAATGTGACCTCGAGAGGGCATTACAACACTTTCTGACTTTATTACCTACTCATATCTCCAAATTTGAAGTCTGAGAACATCAATGGTCTATCCCCTTTTATTTTATTTTAAGAATCTTGAACAACTCTCATTGTGTGGTCACTTTAAACATCTCCCTACAACTTTTGGTTCTCTTGTTGTTGTAGTTCAGAGTATCTGTGTCACTCAATCAAAAAACCACGGATACCCCTGCTCTCCAGCAGGTGTTTCTGGTTACATGGCAGTACCTGTAATATTGAAATCATTACAGAGACAGGTTGGCTCAGGAATACACTTACTAAATGAACTTAAGTTAATTGGGGCCAGTTCGAAGTTCACACCCAGTTCAGAGCTTGTGCTGGGCATTTAAACAATGTCCGGTAAAACCTCACAGCCCCTCTTCCTCAATTTGCCAGTGAAGCATGGAGGATCCAGTATACTGGACACCCAGTTCACCAAGAGAGGCTGTTGGGTGTCTTATGCAAACAATTACAGCCATTTGAATGGTTGGGGATTCCCAGTTCACTTCAGAGTGGCAGGATTATTGAGTTTGACAGGGGTAGAGCAGCGATGCCTCAGATACAATTACCCAACGTCCTTGAACTGCAGGCTGTGAAGAAACTAGTACAAGTGACAGATGCATCATACCCCATCCAGATATATTGCAGTCCCGTTTAACATCTAAATTAGAATGCAGTAACTGAAAGCAGCAATAACCAGAAATTACCAAAGGAGATTTGAATTCTGCAGAATGTTTTGTGACCTATCCCCAAAGTGTAACACTGTCCACAGACACATGTTAACTAGAATATAGGGTCCAACACTATAAATGGCAGAATAATGTTTGAGGAGCCACATCAGCCCTATGAAGGGATAGACCTTTGTTACTTATAAAATGCCTTATTTTTAACTGGCTCTACAGCACATTAGCTTAGGGAGGCCACTATTACATTTTCTTAACCCGTGACCTCCCACGTTAACTTGCCAGTGACAGAAGCACTTTTCGCTTAGTCCTGAAAGCGTAAGCACAGCAAAAACACAATAGATCGACATAATGTATTTGACTTCCTGTTTACGAAAATGTTCACTATGAATGTAATTGCATGCGATGCTTACTATTTTTTATTCAATAAAATATACTTACTTCTTTTTCACTCTCAAGTCCACTGTGATGAGCTGGGCCACTCTGATGAACTGATCTTCCATAGATTCCTGAAAGAGGCTCAATAGATTGCTTGACTGACAACAGATCTCCAGTTTCCATAGAGGAAGTCACAACTTGGTTGTAGGGTAACGAAGGAGAGGGTGGACTACCAAAGACCCCTGCAAGAGATTTGTCACATAATGAATACATGTAAAGATTTAAAACAATATGCAGTGATCTAAAAATAAGCCTGCATTTCTTATTGTATTGAGTAAGCAACAGAAAAAGCAAATTTATTGAAACGTTAAGTACAACTTATCAGAGTCCTTGGATCGTAGTTCACAACTCCATGTACTGGCACCCAGTGAAACCTGCACCACAACTGAGTTTTTGGAGTGTCAGAAGAAGGGGGTAGTAATGGGTAGCACACCCAAATAGCACTGTTGACCAATCCTCCCTAGCCACATTCTAGTGAAGATCAATATCAAGAGCAAATTATTTATCTTGCAGACAACAGCCAGCTGTGTTCGACAGAGATATCATGAGCAGCCCAAAGCGATGATGTTCACAAGTACCTTTAGTTTAGGTTTGTTCTATTTTATCGTACCATCACATATTGCTAGGCTTTGTTAAACACTGTGACATGCATCCTTCCAAATGAGTGAAGGCAAGACGCAAAACATATTTGTGACATTTAAGTAGCAAAATACAGTTGTAGCATAACCCATGATCAGCAAGCAGAGATGTAACATAAATAAGAGTAACTTGGGTAATATTCTCATGCCATCCTTTAGCAAAGGTGTTACCATGCCAATGTCTCTGTCTCTTCACGCCGACTGGGATAGTTTAGAAAAAAGATACATTTAAAAGCACAATTCCCACTTAAGTTGGTTACAAAGTCATAGGCTCTCAAGGGGATTTAATTAAATATTTAAATTCCTTCACAGATTTTAAAGCGCCCTGTTCCTACCTAGGGATGTTGGGAGCTCATTGGCTTCAAGACGCGTTGAGCCATATTCTGGCAAAACAGCACACTTTAAGAACAATGTCCAGTGGAGAGGGGCTAATTTTACAGGCTCATACAGCAGTGCTACGCCCAAGTTTCAAAAACTCTCCAAGCTCAATCAGAATTCAAGGTTACAGGTCGAGGCTTCACACAGCAATGGTGAGGTCATAGAAAGTTTTATCAATACGGATGATAAAAATCCTCCACAAAACGGATGACAACATCCATACCAAAAGTGCCCTTGGCATGAAGCAAACAATATCAGCAGTGAGTCTCAAGTTCAGCTTGAATTATTTTATTTTTGTTAAAATCTTTTAAAATTCAATGTTTGGTCCTAAAAAATGCATATATGTTCCTATACAATACCAGCCTTGTGTATATAGCTTTAAAGGGCCTGTTTCTCTGTCCATCCCAGTGTCCTCACATTTCACCCCCGTGTCTGCATTTCCCCAAAGAAAACTGAGATGGTAGGGCTTTATATCCCAGTATACTGTTCACTTTATGCTTTCCCTGCTATAAACTCATACAAATTTATCTAGCTAATGGTAGGGTTTGTTAGGATCTGTGCCATGCCGAGCAGTAAAGCAATACTTTGAACTGATAATGTTGACCACTTTTCACAAAGTGTAGCTAGCGGCGATGAGTGTGATGTGGGTATGTGGAAGTATTCTTTGAAATAGAAGATGCACCAAGAAAATATATGAGTGAACAAATTGAGTCCATCAATCTTCTTCATTCAAAACACATGTTAAAACCGGCACACAGCCAATGCATTTTGTTTCTTGTGCAGAAGGAACTTCATGTTGCCGGCCACCATGCCGTTACTGGGATTTTCTTTTTGTTAAGAATTTAAGCTAGCATCGGATTAACTTCCCTCCCAACTGAGAGTGTATCACCGTGACAACGTCTCTACCCATCACATGGAACTTGTGTGAACACTCTGCTTTTTATCAAGAATTCGAGCTGGGATCTGATCCGTTTTCCCCTCAATGTGATTTGAACACCGGGATTATTCTGCTGTGCCCCATTAGGTTTCCTAGTGAACACTCTACATTATTTACTAAGCCCTGATGAAGTTCCTTCTGCACAAGGAACGAAAACGCGTTGCCTGTGTGCCGGTTTTAACATGTGTTTTGAATAAAGAAGATTGATGGACTCAATTTGTTCTCTCGAATATTTTCTTGGTGCACCTTCCATTTCACAAAATCGTTTCGCATCAGTGGCACTCAACGACAGTGAAAAAAAGTATCAAATGACGGTACGTGGAGCTAAAGCCACCTATTATAAAAAACGTATTGGGGAGGCAGAAAACTCATCAAAAGAGCTTTTTACATTTTTTAAAGAGATCTCGGTGGCACTAACCCCAAGCACTCATGATAGTGACTCGGTAGCAGAGTCGAACAAAATATCTGAGTACTTTGCAGGAAAGGTTAGAACTATATATGCTACCTTCTCCAATAAACCAGAGGATGGAACAAAATCCGAAATAACCAGAGCTGCTGATAAAACAGAAGGGGGATTGAAACTCTTTTCGGTTCCTTCCCCAGGGATGCTTTGCAGCCTTTGTCAGGGGATCAAATCGGGTTCCCCTCGGGACCCGGCCCCTCCTAGGGTGATGGGAGCTAGCATCTCGGTTTTAGAACCGCACATCAGACACATACTCCAGATCTCCTTTTCCACGGAAAAGCTCCCTTAGGATTGGAAAAAAGCGATTGTGCTTCCCATAAAGAAAAAAACGAACATAAGCCACGACACATTGGAGAATTTGAGACCTATCTCTCTGCTCCCGTATTTAGCCAAGGTGGCGGAGAAAGTGGCCAATTGTCAATTAATGACACACTTAGAGAAAGCGAATATCTTTCACCCTTCCCAGTCGGGCTTTCGGGCGGGCTTCTCGACTGAGACGGTCCTCTTGAGAGCTACGGAAATCCCGAGACGTGGGGCAGATGCCGGCAACACCATGGCTTTGGTGATGCTTGACCTCAGTGCGGCATTTGACACTGTAGCTCATTCCATCCTACTACAGTGTCTACTCAAAGCGGGTGTCACGGGGTCCGCGCTGGGGTGGCTGAAGTCCTTCCTCACAGGTAGAAGCTTTCAGGTTCTACGAGGCGCTTGTAGATCAGCAGAGATGGCCTTAGAACAGGGGGTTCCCCAGGGCTCTGCCCTGAGTCCAACTCTCTTCAATCTGTATATGACCCCCCTGGCCGAAGTGGTGCAAGCGTATGGAATAGAGTTGGTCTCCTACGCAGATGACACCCAACTGCTGATCTCTCTGTCTCAAGGACCATCAAAGGCGGCATCCAATTTTAAGGCTTGTATGCAAGCATTAGCAGAATGGATGGACGCACATTGCCTGAAACTAAATGGATCCAAAACGGAGGTAATGGTTGTGGTTGGGAGCAACCTGAGCTGGACTCCAGACTGGTGGCCAACATGTCTGGGTCCTACGCCAGTTCCCTGTAAGGAAGCCAAAAACTTGGGAATATGGGTTGATCCCACTCTGTCCTACGAAGGCCACATCCGTCGCCTCGTGGGAAAATGTTTTGGGGTTCTGAAAACACTAAATCGCACCCTTGATTTACTCCCGCTGGATGCCAGACGCATTATGACTCAGGCGCTGGTTACATCCCGCATGGATTACGGGAACGTCTTGTTTTTGGGTGCTACAGAACACAGTCTAGAGCGTTAACAAGTCCTTCAAAACACAGCTGCTCGTCTTGTTCTAAGACTTCCTAGAAGAGCAGCATCCAAACCAGCGTTAGCGGCCCTACACTGGCTACCGGTCAGGAAAAGAGTGATGTTCAAAGCTCTCTTTATGTGCCATAGAATACTCCAACACAAAGCTCCACACTACCTTCAGGATCTAGTACTGAGGTATGAGCCGACCAGAGCCTTACGCTCAGTGGGGATGGGTTTGCTGACGATTCCCCGTGTAAAAAAAGCAAAACTCGGTGGTCGCTCTTTTAGAGCTGTAGTGGCAAAAAATTGGAACGCTCTCCCGACAAACCTAAGACTGGAAGAATCTGAAATTAAATTCAGAACTCTGCTGAAAACATATCTATATGAACTATAAGCAATTAGTGGGTGGAGGGAGGTGGGCTGTCTGTTGCTGATAACTTGTTCTCCACAGCGCGGGGACACGCCGGAAAGGCGTCACCAGGCGCTTTAGAAATCACTTTATTATTATTATTATTATTATTATTATTATTATTATTATTATTATGTGCTTGCTCAGGGGTCTAAGGTAGAGAGTATGGGCTTTAATGACTCACCTTTTTGGGGGATTAGAAAGTACACCCCCTGTCCTGATGCATCAGTGACACTGGTTGTATTGCCCTCTTGAGAATGATCACCTGAAACTCTTATTAAAGGCGGCACTGGTGTTCTGGGAAGAAGGAGTGTCAGCGGGGTAAAATGTTTGGTGGGGGTGACATGAGCTCCAGGCAGCTGTAGCACTCTACGATGGAGGGAACCCATTGATCGTAGGTGATCTCTTCCCAACACGGAAGATACACATGCTGTCTCTACCAAACATGTTTTGTGTGAATGAGAAGGTGGTGGGGAAAGTAGAAAGGAGTCACTGCTTGGAGGCGGCACCTTTAGCTGAGCCTCTTCTGCACCTTCCCCTGGAGTTGTTGCCTCTGCAGGCCCCGCTCGAATACACCTGTGATAGCTGGTGGTGGTATGGTTGTTGCTGCCTTTGAGGACAGGGAAAGTCTGGGCAGTGGTCTTACCGACTCCGCTGAACTGTGACCTTTAAACTCACCCCCTACGACCAAATGTCTGAAGGACACCCATTGCCTTGGCTGTTTCAATGTCTTTTTTTACCTTTCCCAGCATGTAGTTTACCTATGGCCCGATAAAAGATCTAACGGCAGGTTTAACAGATGCTGCTGTACCTCTGGTTTGAATCCAGAGTCAGGCATGACGTGTGACCAGGATACTGGCGTTAACTCCCCTGACAGCGGTGTGGGCTACGTCTAGGGCGCAACAGATGGCTGCATTTAATATGGTCTTTCCCTCTGTAACCAGCTGCTGGCCCCACTGCTCCTCTTCAGAGAAGGTTTTGAGAAGCTCCTACGTCTCATCATAATGCGCACTGTCGTATCGGGAAAGTAGGCCACCGGGTTGTCAATCCTCTAGTGTGTGGTACATTTTAAGACCACTCTTTTGCCCAAGGAATGCAGTTTCTTACTCTCCCTTTCAGGAGGTTGAGTGTCCCCTGTACCCTGGGTGTTAGCTCATTCAAGCGCTGTTTGGACTACAAGCGAGCCAGATATATGTGCCACTGAGGTAAGAGGGGGAATCATGAGGCGAGGGTTTATGTTTTTGTCAACTCCAAGTGTAATGATCCTTGCCTTAATTGCATCTTTGAAAGTCTCAGGGCATTCTTGAGGATCCCTGACCGTACTGAGGGGAACTAAAGGGTGGGCTGGGTGCTTGACAATGGTTCGACCAGGAAGTCATCATCTTCCTGGACAACATGCATATCAATTTTATTAAATGTGGCCGCCTTGTCTATGACCTTGTGGTATGTAGTAGTGTCCTTAGTGGGGCGGAACCACAGGTCATTCCCTGGGCTCAGGGTCGGAGGGTGCATCACAGAGTTCACATGGGTACAGAGTGATGCCCGCTCATAGGAAGAATGTGGTGACCCATCCAGTGAAGCCGGAGGTGATGAGTTATGAGGCAGTGGAGGAAAATGAGGAGGGCAAGAAGCAGGGAGGGGGCAAGTGCCGCTGTCCTTATGTCTCTTGTGCTTTGGATGTAGAGGAGGTTATAAAGCGCTTTGCAACTCAAAATTTAACGTTCTCCTTGGAATAGTCTGCTGTGGCTTTGGCGACAGCTTGTTGGAGATTCTCCACACAGAGGGATGAAGAGGCACTTTGGCAAGCATTTACCTTTTCCTGAACGCCTTGGAGAATGGGCTGCTTTCAATTTTTGGAGCTCACAATCAGAGTTTTCAGCACCAAATGTATCTTCGGCATCGATGGGTCCTTATGCATGGAGGTCTTCTGTGGCAATGGCATTTTTAGTACTGGTGGTGGCTTGTGTGAGAGGGCCGCCCCATAGGCTCAGAAGGTTTCTGTGGGTTCTGACCATGGCTTAGAGAGCGGCAGCATGGCAGTCTGTTTTAGATACCCTGGGCTTGAAAACACCCCCACTCCTCCACTGTGGCAGTGCTCTGCTTATCCACATGGCTGCTATGCGACCATGGGTTGTTTGTGGGTACCAACCATGCTCATAAATTAAGTCTTGCACAACTATGGAGCCTAAGAACTGTGCAGCTACTCCCCCCTAGGATTCAGAGGGTGAGCTCGTCTCCAAGAGGGACTGGACCAGAGACCGTCTGGTGGACTGGCCTCTTCCCCTCCCTCGACATATTGTTCACCAAATATGTCGTCAGACTCCTGCCTCTACCCACCTCAGGATTGAAGAGTCTTCTTCAACCAGAAAGTGAGGCAGGCCCTCTTGTGAAAACAGCTAGAAAGGGTGGAAGATCCTTTAGATACAATGTGGCAAAACTCTAGAACTCCCTGCCCCTTTCTGCAGACAATCAATGAACTGTCTTTCAGAAACGGCTTAAAAGGTTTCTGTTCCTGAACTAACCCTCAAGGAGATTGCATCTATAGTCTGTTTAAGTTTATGGGATTTATAGCGCGCATAGCTGCCCAAGGGATGCCAGGCACCCAGCGATCGATAAAACACATAATTTAGAGGGGTTTAGTGGTGTTGCTGAAAAAGCCAGGTTTAAATTTGTTTTTTTCAAAAATGTATTCTGATTCCAGAAGCTTGCATTCACGTGGAAGAGAAATTCTCAGCTTAGGTGCCAGATGCGAGAAGGATCTGCCATCCCATCTGGCTTTCTTGATTCAGATCGTTTTTAATAGGCGATCAGAGCAGGATCTAAGGCTTCTGTTACGGACATAAAGGCTCACCAAGACACTGATTTTTCTGGGGCCCCAGTTATGTATGGCTCTGTGTGTCAGACACAGTGCTTTAAATTAGACTCTGGCCTCGATCGGGAGCCAGTGTAGAGCTGTTATATGTTTCCCAGCTGATTCCTGTATTGGGACCTTACACAGTAGTGTTTCTGAGGCATTCTGGACGACCTGAAGTCTTTTGATGACATATTTTGGTACCCCCAGAAAGAGGGAGGTTCCATACTCCAGACGCGAGGTATCCATCAATCATTCAATACATTGTCACCAGGGAATGGATCACTGTTTTTCTGAGCTGAACGGGGACAGCGGCTTGATATCCATTCCACAACTCTTCCCAGGCAGGGTGCTAACCTATCTGCTTCGCCATTGATTCTGGGGTCCAGAGAGGCCGCCAGCTGTGTGTTGTCTGCATATGAGATCATAGAGATACCATATTTTTGGACAATCAGCGCTAGTGGTCCCAGGTAGAGGTTAAACAGTATGGGGCTAAGCAAAGAGCCCTGTGGCATCCCGCAAGTCAGTGGCCTGATATGAGAGAAAAGGTTAGCTTCCATAACTTGAAAAGTTCTGCCCTTCAGGAAGGATGAAAACCACTCCAAGACTTTGTCTTGGATACCGATATCCAGCAATTTGTTTTGGTGAATGAAATGGTCCACAGTATCGAATGCCACACTGAGGTCAAGTAGTAGTATAGTGGCCGAATTGCCTTGGTCCAGGGTCAATTGTAATTCTTCAGTCACTGCAAGAGTACTGATTCCGTGCTGTGTTGTGCACGAAAGCTCATCTGTATGGGATGGAGGCGTTGGTTAGTTTTCAGAAACTCTGTAAGTGCTCCATCTACATGTTTCTCTATTTCTTTACCAATGTATGGTAGAAGTGATATAGGAGGATAGTTCCTGAGTTGCATCAAGGTCTGGATTTGGTCTGTTTAGCAACTGTCTGATAATAGCAGGTTTCCAAGCTCTTCGAACTTCACCCGTCTCTAATGGAAGATTGGTAAGTTCAACTAGTGCTGGGAGCAAGACCTCAGTGACCTTACTAAGGACATGGGGTGGGGCAGGATCTAGTGGGGAGCCTGATTTGACCTTATCTATCAGAGATCTCACCTCATTTTGATTAGTGGGTGGGAAGCGAGTTAGGACAGACGTGGGAAAAATCCACACCTGAGCACTTTCCTGGCTTACGGCTGTCTCACTCCCCATCTGAAAGGAGCTATAGATATCCATCACTTTTTTGGAAATAGGTGGCTAGATCATTACATCTTTCCTCTGTAGCTTGAAAGATACGGTTATCAGGAGTTAAGGAGGTTAAAAATGTAAATAGTTCCTTAGATAAATTCTGAGCCTGGCTAATCTTTTGCTAAAATAATTTTGCCTGAGCGTCTTTAATATTGTTGTGGTAAAGTCCGATGATTGCCGTGTGCCTGGCTTTAAGTTGCATATCATAGTTCTTCCTCCAAACTCTTTCAATCTTTTTGCAGTTTTTTCTTAGGGACGCTAATTGTGCCTTGAAACCATGGGGTCCTATGAAATGAAATGAAATGAAAAATTGCATTTGTATAGCGCATAACTACCCTGAGGCCTCGCAGCGCTTGAAGATTAAATGGCTTAGCGCAGGCTCAGGGTAGATCAGCAGGATTTAGCAAACAAATGCGTTTTCAAGGCCTTTCTGAAGGACAGGAGATTGCTGTTTCCTTGGATGGTGAAAGGAAGGGCGTTCCAGAGTCTGACCGCCGAGTGGGAAAAGGAGCGGCCGCCCCAGCGGGCTCTATTGATTTTGAAAGAGGTGGCCAGCTGCAGGGTGCCAGAACGGAGGGAGCGGGCTGGAACATAGGGCGTAACCAGAGGATGCGAAATCGCTGGGCCTGCACGGTGAAAGGATTTGTGCAAAATGCACAAAGCCTTGAATTGCACCCTGGCAGCCATTGGAAGCCAATGGAGATATTTCAGTGCCTTCCTCGCCGACTGCCGCCGGGACAGATTAAACAGTAGGCGGGCCGCACTATTTTGTGTGACCTGAAGCTTCTGTAGTACCGAGGCCGGGGCTCCCAGATAAAGAACGTTCCCGTAATCCAGGCGGGAGAGTATCAGGGCCTGGACCATGATCCTCCTCGCCTGGAAAGGGAGCAAAGGGAGTACCCGGCGAAGCATCCTCATTAGTCCGAAGCAAGTGGCAGCGGTCTTAGTGGCCTGGACCGAGAAGTCAAGGGCGGTGTCAAGCCAGATCCCGGGACTTCGGGGCGGGAGGAACGCCCAGACATGGTGGCCAGATGGGTGCAAGAACCGACGGGGGAGGACTACCGAGAAGAATAATGTCTGTCTTCTCCCCGTTAAGTTTCAGACAGGAAGCTTGCATCCATCTGGCAACAGCCTCTAGACAGGGGCCTAAGGTGTTGGATGATCCATCTGAGTGATCTAGGGAGACCACCAGCTGTGTATCATCCGCGTAGGTGACAATACGCACACCAAAGGGGTGGACTATCCTGTCCAGAGGTTCCATGTAGGCGTTAAACAGGGTCGGGCTCAGGGAGGAGCCCTGAGGGACCCCGCACCTGAGAGGATGTTTAGGAGAGGCTACCTCACCCTCGAAGACCCGGAAGAAACGCTCGCTCAGAAAGGAGGCAAGCCATTCCAGGGCCGCGCCCGACACGCCCATGCCAGCCAGTCGATGTAATAGCATGGCATGGTTTACCGTGTCGAACGCGGCACTGAGGTCTAATAAGATAATGGCCACCTTTCCTCCCTGATCCAGAACGGCTCTTGCTTCTTCCGTAACCGCTAACAAAGCGGTTTCGGTACCGTGTTGAGGGCGGAATCCTGTCTGGGAGGCACGCAACAGACCATTGGATTCCAAATAGTCTGTTAGGATGTTGTTAACGTGCCTCTCCAGCAGTTTACTCAGCCAGGGGAGTAACGAGATGGGACGAGTTTTTGAACTTATTAGACATAGCTTTTGGTTTGGGGGTCTTTACAGGGGCCAACTTGTGCAATAATTGTGTGATCCAACTATCCCAGCTAGAAGTGGCTTCTTCAATCTTTCCCTGAATCTTGGGAGCCAACGAGGCTAAAAGATTCCCCCAAGCGTCTAAGTTAAGTTAGACCAGTGCCTCGTTTTTGTGTTAATGAAGGTTGGTAGGTTTTCTTTCCGGGTCTCCTATTACAAAGTGCAAGCAGGAGAAAATAATGGTCTGACCAAAGCATAGGTAATGGGGACGATGTGGATATTCTGGGCTCTTTTGAGATTAGTGTATCAAGTATGTGTCCCTTGATGTGAGTGGCAGATGTTATCAGCTGGGATAATTGAAGCCTCTCGAGATCTAGCCTCTTAACAGTAGGGAGAGTCTGATCCTCGAGGTGAAAGTTTAGATCCCCTAAGACGGTGATGTGGGCTTTCTTCACCATCAAGCTGGCCATCAGACTGACTAGAAAGTCCCTATAAGGACCAGGGGACCTATATATAAATAACCCTGAAATGGTATGTATTGGCAAAAAGAAGATGGTGAATTTGCAGCTTTTGTAGTTAAGAATGGTAAGAGGGTTATATCACATTTAAATTGGTCTTTTATCAGGAAGACAAGACCACCCCCATCTTCCTATGTGATACAGTTTTTGAATTTGATACCCAAGGGGAAGGGCCATTAAGATATTCGGGGTGGAGCTGTCATTGAGCCAGCTTTCAGTGATGATGAAGATGTTGAGATCTACCTCCACTAGTAGCAGAAAATTTCGGTTTTATGTTTGGTGAGGGATTGGCTGTTGATGAGGCCTAGTTTCCAGGCCATGTTTTCAGAGCAATAGCTACGGACATCCGGATTAATGACCACAGGTACTTTTGTTTCAGAGTTGCAATGACTGCGTACTTGCCCTCCCTCAGGCCTACTATTGAATAGCCAGCCCCTATCACAGCCTGGTGTGGGAGGATGCCTGAGTTCACGTAGCTGGTGACCAGTGTAGAGGGCCCGCCCGCGGCCGCTGACTTTGGGAAGGGCTCCTGTCCCATGGTCCTGTTCGGTCGCGGACAGGCGCAGATGGGCTTGCCTGTGCCTGCTGCCTGCCCGCCATTTTGAAGCATCAGAGGTCTAAAGACTAGAATGCTGTCCTCTGGCGCTGAGTGCATTCTGTGGTAGAGACCTACCTCTCTACAGCACTCTATGATCCTTGCCTGCCTGCCGGAAACGAGCACCCGTTCTCCCACCGATGAGTGATAAGCTTAAACACAATATGGTGGGGTTTAAATTCAAATATTTTAAAAACAATAAAACTCCTGAAACACAGCTAATCAAATATTTAAAAAAATGATAAAACTCCTGACATCCAGGTTTGTTTGTTTGTTTCAACTTTATTTCGGCTATTTTTAGCCATAAAAGCACAAGGTAAAACATTACATACTATTATCTCCATAGGCCGAATACAAAAATTTGGGGCAGGATCAGTATACAATTTATCAGCTTTGTAAATGATGCCCTAAAACATACGAGCTACTTTCATAAATATAATAAAAATTTGTCTAAAAGCCAGTAATTAAAACATATTACACAACAATTAATATATACAGAGCAAAAGTCAATAAAATCAGATCAATTGCACTATAATTTTAGCCCAGCCTTCTTTCTGATCAGGAAAACGTTATATAAAAACTTAGATATACAGAACACCACCACCTGTGAGGTATTTGACCTCAGTATACGTTCGGCTTCATTGCATGACCTAACACCCATGTTCTTGCATAGAGTTCTAATCCAGAGAACCCTGGGCAACTTGTATGATGGGCAAAAGAAGAGTAGATGGACGTCATCCTCTTTCGTCTTCTGCGTGCAAGAAATACATAGGTCAGTGCCCGTGTTTCCCCCCCACCTGGATGTGTTTGCATTTATCTGTAGGACCCCGTATCTAAACTGCAAGAATAAAGTTTTTGCTATCGGGGGTCCGATCTCATCCATAAAGGGTTCAAAGGAAGCAGTATCTTTAAAGGTTAGAAACTTCTGGGTTAGTAAACCAGTCGATGAACTATGTAGTAATGAGTTGCTGATGTGAGAACAGAATGCAGACTTTAAAAACTTTTTACAAGAGGGTGTCAGACTCAAAGGTTCATCCCAATAGTGGGATAACCCTAGTCTGTTTGCCCAGAGAGAAATATGATTTAGCCAGGCAATGTTTTTATGCCCATCAATCTACATAATTTCTATCAGGCCACGTCTATAGTTAACCAACTCAGGGGTGGTCCATATCCTGATCCAATACAGTAGGGGCCTTAAGATAGCTCGATGGTCTGTACTTTTAATGGCAACGTCCAAAAACACAGGAACTAGGGGGGTTCTAGACGGAATTTTTAACAGTCTCCGTATGAAATTATTTTCATCCCGTTCAAAGTTCTTTTTACAGGATGGCCCCCAGATCTCAGCCCCATAAAGTCCGGCTGATTGGGCCTTTGCTTTAAATACTTCCAGTGCTGGAGTGATGGCCTTAGATTGACTGCCACCATGTACTTTTAGAACAGGCATTGAATTTTGACGAAAAGCTATCCTGCTCTTTTCAAGCTGCCCCTTCCAGGATAGCTTGCTATCCAGCATGATTCCCAAATAATTAAAGCTCCCCACAAGTTCTAGTTTTTGATTGTTTAAGGCCAGATTTTTCCTAAAGGTTTTTTGAGGGTTTATGGACATGTATTTCGTTTTCGATGAGTTAATTTCCAGTCCCTTATCCACACAGTAACTATAAAAGGAATTCCCCAAGTTTTGGAGTCCCTTTGGGGTCTGTGAAATGAGGATGGTGTCATCAGCAAATAGTGCTGAAATCGATTCACCCTCAAGTTTTGGGGAGTCGTGTGCACAGTTCCCCAAATACATGGGAATATCATTAACAGAGTGAGAAGAGCGTGGGTGCCAACACGCAACCTTGGAGTACGCCCCGTCTCACCGGTATGGCCTGTGTTACCTCCCCTCCCTTCCCCCATCTTACTTTAGCGTAATTTCCTGTGTGGAGTCTAATTATTTCTGTGAGTAGTTCACCAGGGACCCCTATACTTGATAGTGTTTCCCATAAAAGTGTGCGAGGGACAAGGTCAAACGCAGCCCTCAAGTCCATAAAAGCGACATACAGACTGCCCTTCCTTATATTGATGTATTTCCAAACAATACATGTAAATCTAAAGACCTGGTCTATTGTACTGATTTTTACTCTGAACCCTGCCTGGTATTTAGATAGTACCTGGGAATCTTCCATCCACTCTAAGAGCCTATTTAAACTGTGTCCGGCATACACTTTTTGGATAAGATCGATTAAACTGATTGCGCGGTAATTTGTTGGGTCGTGACGATCCCCTTTTTTAAAAATTGTTATGATTTCTGCCCCCTTCCAGGACTCCGGGATTGGAGTACCCGCTACTATGGAGTTACATAAAAAATTAATGTACGGTCCCCAGACTTCTATATCATGCTTGAATAAATCGCCAGAAATCTTGTCGGGTCCTGGGGCTTTCCCTGCTTTGATGGCCTGTATCGCCTGAACAGTCTCCTCTTAGCTAAAATGTAGGTTAGCTGTCCTTGGTGCTATTGCAACCTCCTGTTCTGCTATGGGGAACCCCTCCTTACTTAAGGAGTACAACTTAGAAAAGTGATCACTCCATGTTTTTTCATCTAGGAAGTTATCTTTGCAAGATCTACCCGACTTATTCCCTTTAGATATTAAACTCCAAAAGGTGCATTGATCCCTCATTTTGGCTTCCGTGAGTAGGTCAGCCCAGATTTCCTCATCCCAAACTTTTTTTGAGTGAGAAAGGATTTTTTGTAGGCGTGTCTGGCCTCTCTGATTCCCTTTGATTTCTTTGTTTTTACTGCCTGGATCAGGAGAGACTTAGCTACACGGAACTCTTTGTTATACCATGGGTTACCAAGTTCTAGATTGGTACTATGGGATCTATCCTCCTTCTCATAGATTTTACTCAAGAGGGGTGTTAGAGCGTCGACCATCTGGTGGTGCATGTCTAATACGCCATGATCACCTAAGGGAAGATCCTGGTATGTTGCAACTTTATCAGCAAAGATGTTATAAATACATGTCATAGTTGCTTCCTTGGCTAAGACATACAGCCATTTTAATGCACGCCTATTATTGCTTATCTGGGGTTCGCCGTCATTCCTCTTAGACACCGCTTCTTTAGCTGTATCGGTTATAAAGGGCTGGGAATCCAAAATTAGTTGTAACGGTAAGTGATCACTCTCAGTCCTAAAAACAACCTTAAAATCAACGATTAAGTGCCACAAACTCATAGAGACCAATATAAAGTCTATGTGAGATTTGGCATTTCCTCTACAAAATGTAGGGGACGTTGGTCTATCTGACTGAAAACTACCATTGCAAGCCCTTAAATCGTGGCCTACAGTTAGTTGTAAAATTTGGGTTGCCGCAACCGTGCATTTTACCTCCCCATTGCTGTCTAGGGCGGGGATATTGTTGGCCTTATCTTGCTCATCGAATAAACCATCTAGGCCCAATAGTGGCTCATATTTGCAATTAAAGTCCCCACCTATAATAATTAGCATATTAGGACCTAGTGTGTTAAGAAAAGAGTCGAGTTGGTCAATCACCCTGGATTCTTTGTTTAGTGGGCTAGGCCTATTGTATACGTTTATTAGGTAGACTATCTCTTTCTCTCTGGTCATTATTTTTACGCCTAACAGATCTTGGGATAAAATGGAAAGCGAAGTAACTTCGATTTCCAAAGTAATTTTTATCCAGATCACCAAGCCCCCAGAAGCCCTTCCTCTTGCAGAAGGGATGGCTTCACAACAAAAGGTTTTGTATCCAAACCTATGTGGAATATCCAGAGACCAGGTCTCCTGTAAGAATATTATGTCATATTCATCAATATAATTACAGCAGATGTTGTCCCGAAGGTTCCTGGATAAACCTGCAATATTCCAGGACATCAATTTAACTTCAAAGTTCCCACTTAGTTTTAGTGGAGTCGAATCGGCTTGGCCAACTTGGGTGGTAGAGGACCCTGTGCCAGTTGGTGTTGTACCTACCCCCATTTTTATATGTTTACTATCACTGGTTATTGATGCGTCGACAAAGCTATTACTAGTTCTTAGTGTGCCATCCCCATGGACTTTATCGGTCCTGCCCTGATCTTTTAACACTTGCAAAGGAGACGGAGGTTGTAACACTCTGCCCAAAGCAGACTCCATAATAGTATTAATGGGGGAAGGTATAGAGATATTTAAAATAGTTAGTCTATTTTATTTATTTATTTATTTATTCAAAGTTTTACATAGCGCGAACAAGATCCTTACAGATATCAGAGCGCTTCACACGGAGAGAGGGCAGTAGGGGTGAACAGAGGTAGTGGGAGCAGTATAATAGTCACAAACATGGTAGGATAATAATAACATACATAAAACATATCAACATACAATCAGGTAAACAAAATAATATAGGACGGCACAAGTCATTGATCCCACAACCTAGGTGTTCAGGTACACCTTGGGTGCGTGGATGGCTTATACCAATGCCCTAGTATAGAGAGAACACTGAGTGGGGGCATCGGGAGAGTGAATCAGTAAACCAAGTGTAACATATATTGGTCGGTAGTGAGAGCGTAACGTAGTGGTATCCCCACCAAGTAGAAGTATAGTGCCAAAGGACAAAGTGAACAGTGGTACAGAGCAATGCAGAGTCTCTGATCCAGCACCTATAAGGTTCAGGAGATCTTGGCCAGAAGGATGGTTTTCACCTCTTTCTTGAAGAGTGCAGTGGAGGAGATAAGCCTGGTTTCAGGAGGGAGCGCATTCCAGATCCTGGGTGCCATTCCCGAGAAGGAGCGCTTGTATGTTTTCTCTTTCCGGAATCTACGGGGTTTCAGGAGTAGATTTTTAGCACTTCTATTGGATCTCGAACCTCCTGATATAGACAACTTTTGAGCGAAGTAGTTGGGTGCATTGTGGTGCACGGCCGCGTGTGTCATAACTGCAATTTTTAGCTGTATTCTGGCTTCAAAAGGCAGCCATTTTAGGGACTTTAAGTCTGGGGATATATGCGAATGTTTTCTTGAGCCGGTAATGAGTCTCGCGGCAGCGTTCAGGGAGGCTCTTAAGGGTGCTGTTGTGGATAGCGGGAGTCCGCTGAGGGCCACAATTCCGTAGTCTATTCGAGGGATGACTAAAGCTTGCACCGCAGTTCGGAAGTCTTCGGCAGGGAGGAAGGGTTTGATTTTCCTCAGTGTGTTGATTTGGAAATTAGCTCCTTTTGTGGCTTTGCTAACGTGCTGCTGCATGTTGAGCTTGGCGTCGAGTGTGATGCCTAGGGATTTCGCCGAGTCCACGATGGTAGGTTGGACATTGAGTGCTGTTAGGTTATTGAGCCACGTTTGGGTGGTGGAAATTTTCGCCGGGGGTGAGATGAGTAGGAACTCAGTTTTCAGAGCATTTAGTTTGAGGTGATTATCGGCCAGCCAAGATTGAGTGTTGATAAGCGTGGAATTCAGATGTTTGATATCTTCCGGGGATTGTAGCTTTAGGTAAAGTTGTGTGTCGTCGGCGTACATATGGAATTGGACATTGGAGGCTTGGAGCAGGGTGGCGAGCAGTTCCATGACGAGGTTGAACAGTGTGGGGGAGAGGGAGGATCCTTGTGGAACACCTAGATCTGCAGGCACGGGTGTAGATAGCACATTGTTGATCTTGAACTTCTGAGATCGGTTGTGAAGGATGGACGAAAACCATTTGAGAACAGTTCCCGATAGACCCATTCTAGTGCTTAGCAGCTCCAGCAAGTTCTCATGTTTGACCGTGTCAAATGCTGAAGAGAGGTCAAGAAGGATGAGGAGGCAGGACTCATTGCGATCAAGAATTTGGAGGGCGTCATCAATTATGTGTGTCATAGCTGTTTCTGTGCTATGTTTCGCTCGGAAGCCTGATTGATGAGGGTTGAGGAGGTCAAATTGATCAATGTGTTTTGTTAGTTGGAGTTGAACACATTTCTCCAGCAGTTTGGCCAGGGTGGGGATATTGGTGATGGGCCGGTAATTGTTTAGGTCAGACGGATCAGCTGTAGGTTTCTTGAGTATAGGCGTGACTTGCCCCACCTTAAGGGAGTCTGGGATGAGGCCTTGTTGTAGGGAGCTGTTGATGATTTTGGTCCAGAGAGGGAGGAGCAAGGGGATGAAGTCTTTTACAGCATTAGCAGGTAGAGGGTCTGTGAGGTGATTAGAGGGCTTCAAGGTGCAGAGCAGTTTGTGTATTGCTTCTTCCGAGTAGGTATCGAAGTACAGCCATGATGCCTTGTTTTTAGGTTGAGTGTTAGACATTCTGGTGTTAGACAGTCTACCTCCTCTAGAGTGTTGAAGCCCTCAAATCTGTTCTCTAAGGGGGTAAAGGAAAACTGATGTCTTGGTGCCCCTACGTGCCTTGGTTTATAGAAGTAACCCAAGGGAAGTACGCTAATAAGCGTTTTTTCACCTTGGGGTTCTTCCATTGATTCCAAAATCCTCCTGACTTGCTGGGGGCGCCTAAAATTGATGACCACACAATCTCCTCTGATGTTCTTTGGAGAGTGACCCAACCACCCCACTCTACCAAACATCAAAATATCATGGCTATTTTCCGGGTGAAACATTTTAAATTTAACTAGCCAATCTACAGCCTTATTACGTAGGTTTTGCCAGGATTCGGTTTGGTTTCTTTTCAATGAAGGTACCCCAGTTAAGATAATTACATAAGGAGAAGATGCTGGTGGTAGTTGCAATACGTCGGAGCTTGGCATCAAGTCAGTACCTTTCGGGCTGTAAACTTTAGTCTTGCCTAATGCCTTACTTGGGCTTACCAGGGCTGGCAAACTAGCTGCACTTCTAATGTTATACCCCACCTTGCTTGTATCCTTATCCCCCCCAATTGGATTAGCAGCCCTACCTAAAGGGTTTGTAAGTAACAACAAACTCGCTGCTTCCTTTTCTGCTAATATGGGTAGTGATGGGGGGTTGCTCTCTTGGGGTGTAAGATTTCTTCCCGCATTCCTCAATTTTTTGCACGTGTGTTCTATTCTCGCAGTGAACTGTGATAAGCTTGCTACCAAGTCCTTTTCTATTTCAGCCATTGTCCCCCTAAACAGTATTTCTAGGGAGTCCTTTAGTGATGCTTCTAGGGTGTCAAGCCTTCTCTCCAGCCCTGCGTCAAGCGACAAAATAACACTTTCTGTTTGGGTACCTATATTGTTTGTTGGGATACCTTGCTTACCCCTAGTGTTGGCATAAGTGGGCTTTGGTCTCGCACCCCCTATTTCCTTACTATTGGATTTGTTCCTGGTAGTGGGATTTGTTAGATTTTTCTTTGTGCCATGTCCCTGTGCTTTATGTTCTGCAGCTGCTCTATAAGAGCGAAGTCTTGCTGCCAGAGATGGGGTAGACTTAGGTGGGTCTTCCTCAGGCGAAGTAATCGCGGACTTCCTTGGGGTCTTGGACAATCGTGGAGTATTTAGTGAGTCCGGTAATGGGCCGGGAGGGGGATAACAAGCCATATCCAGAGAAGGAATTAGTGGAGCAAGGGGAAGCCCACTGTGCTCAGCTTCGCTTGTGTCATCAATGGATATGTTTGAAGCATCATGTGTACTACCTGACCCTTGCTCCTGGCCCTTCCTATTGATGAGAGGTACAGGGTGGAGGTTCACTGCGGGTGACCTAGCATTACTAATTGCACCCAGAGAGGACCTTTTCTGTGCCTCAGCTAAACCTTGAGATAACCGCTTTTCCGCTAAAGTTATCTCACGTTGTAGCACAGACATCCAGGTAAAATAAAGGCTCACTACATGACATCTCTTACTTTGTGTTAGACTCCACTGCATGCCCGCTGCCCGGCTGCTGTTTTGAAGCATCAGAGGTCTAAAGACTAGAATGCTGACCTCTGGTGCCAAGAGCACTCTATGGTAAGAGGGGTAACTCTACCGCACTCTATGATTCCTACCTGCCTGCCAGAAAGGGGCACCCGTTCTCCCACTGGTGAGTGATAAGCTTAAACACAATATGGTGTGGTTTAGAATCAAATATTTTAAAAATGATAAAACTCCTGAAGCACAGCTAATCAAATATTTTAAAAACAATAAAACTCCTGAAACACAGGTAAAATAAAGGCTCACTACGTGACTCATTACTTTGTGTTAGACTCCGCTTCTCAATCAGCGCTGGGATGCCTCCGGGCCGGCATGCGCTTTATAAATTCCCCTAAGATAAGATAAATTCCCCTAAGATAAGACGTGGTGTTGTCATTGTAGGAAAGTCAGATCTGCTTTTATGGTTAACCCCACTTTTTTGCCTGGTGCTATACTGTTTCTGAATAGTCTGACAGGGATCCTGCTAACTCCCTCAAATTGACTCTGGTAAGTACTTAGGAACATCGCCGATTGGCTACTGATGTACAATTATAAGCCCCTAGTATATGGTACTGAGGTACCAAGGGCACAGGTATACCAGAGATCTCCCATGGGCTGCAGCATGTATTATGCCACCGATGAGAGACCACTCAAATTGCAACCTTTGTAAGCTGGTGCTAGCCCCACTTAGGACAGATATAGGTTCCCTATATCCGAGATCACTGCACTTAAAACCTGTAAGTCACCCCTAAGGCAGGCCATTCAATCCTGAAGGCAGGGTGCTCGGTTTTAAGTGTGAGGGTGTCTCTGCATGAGCAGAACACCCCTACAACCTTCTTCTCCTAGGTTGTAAATGCATCAGCCATTATAATACATAGAGTGGTAATTTGTCATTACGCGACGACCATCTCTAAACTGGCTGTAACAAACCCGTTGGAATTATATCCACACACTGTAACTGGTGTGGGGGTAGGATTCCATGCACTGTAAAGCTACTCCGGGAGGTCCTCAGTGCTCCCAGTACCAGTCTTCTAGACCCAGACAGCACAATATGGCTGCTGTCGACCAGAGACACAATTCTGCCCTCCTGCTGCTGAGCCAAGCTCGAGCAGGGGAAAGCAGAACAATAGATATCCTGTCCCAGATAGGGTTTAGTGTATTGGGGTCGGATGGGAGCGCTTGCCAGCGCCACCCAGTATACTCGAGGGTCATATTTGGTGCCCTCCTTCCATAGTCCAGTTCAAACCAGTTCAGGGAGCCGTTGGCTCCCGCTCTGGCGCAAAATTGGACAAAGGACATGGGAGTATCCTCCACACTGCCCGACCCCTCCCCTGGGAGGGAACCCTGAATCGTCCCAATCCTTTCTATAGGGTACTTAAGGGCCTACCTGTATGTGGGTCACTAGATTTGACGTGGGACAAGATTAATATCAAGACACCACTTCTTTGTTCGTCTGGGCACTCTGGACTTTGCTGGACTTCGCTCTGGGTATTGAGACTGCAACTGGTAAGACTCCTTCTGCTCCTGGTCTCGTCGCCCTGCTCGTCTGCTGCAACGTCTGTGACTGTGCTCCATACAGGAACCTTCCAAGACCAGTGGGCATCCAAGACACCGGAAAGAACCTCCACTGAAGTGAAGGAGTCACTTCCCTGCATCTGCAGGCACAGCAAGGAAGATGACCAGTCTGCTGAACCTGGGCTCCTACAGACTCCGAAAGGCTCAGCAACACAAGTGGTGGTTCTCCACATCCCTCGAGGCCTGCCCTGTCCTACCACCGAGTTGGAGGCCAGTATCCCTCGTCGGAGCCACAGGAATCGAACTCCTGTGCATCGTGTCGACTTACCGCAGCAAAGGCTTGTTGACTCTCATCCTCACAGATCTTCGGGCTCCAAGTAGCCTCCACCTCCAGCATCTCCTGTGACCACGATCTTCATCCTCATCGCATCCCTTGCACCTTGGGTCTGCATCTTTGGTGAGTTGTTTGAGATCCTCTTGTGACTCCAGTGCCTCCAGCCTGTGGGTCTTGATTTCAGCTGGCTCCCCTGATTGCTCCGGGCCTGCTCTGACGACCCTGCTTGTGGTGAGTCACCTGGACCTTGCTGGTCCTGGTACTACACCTTCTTCACTTTCCACGTTGGTCGCAGTTGCCAAGGCTTGTTGGGACAGCTCGTGAATAGCTCCTGGTCTTCCACAGCATCGCCTGGTCCGCACAGCTGCAGCTCCAAGGTCACCGTCAACTCTCCTGCAACATCGACATCAGTGGGCATACGACTTCCATGTCCCCTGGTCACTCCCAAGTGGCAAAGACTCGGTCCCCTCTACTTGCAGGAACTTCTCAACTTGAATCCATCTTCGGATTCCACCGGACACTTTCCACTTCTTCGCCAGCTGCATCTTCCTGAAGTCTTCCATTGAATTAGACAGGGGATTCCGATGCTACTTCGCACATATGCACCGGCTTTCCTGGTGTAGGTATCCTGGTTCATAGGGTATCCACAAGTGGGGTGGCTCTCCAAACTTGTCTTTCATGGAGTTTCATCAAGGTCCACTGGGAAGGGTCCTTCTTTAAAACTTCAACCTCAACTTACCCATTGACCTGTATTGAGCATGCGGTTGTGTTCCCACTCTGCACATGGCCTCCGTGGGGTTCCTGGTTACTTACCTCTTGTGGATTCTTGGGTCCCCAGCACTTCTACGTCTTCTGGGTATAGTCTTCACTTGAGTCGTGGTTCGCATCGCACTATTTTAGTATAGGGTTTGGTCCACCCCTGGTGGCCACTGTGCAATATGTGCTTCTTACCTGTTTTCTTTGCAAAGTACTGTGTGCATTTCGTTTACCTCCGCGTAGGAGATATTTGAATGTGTTCGTGAGTGTCCGATAATTAATACATATTTTTATAAATACGCTGTGTGGTTCTTTTTCACTTAATCTATACCAATAAGATTATGCTCTGGTAAAACAAGCTGTTTTACACTCCTTCTGGACTAAGCCTGAAGGCTGCTCTCCACAGCTACCTCTTAGAGAGCTTTCTAAGTTTGTCTAAGACCACTAAAATCACCATAAGGGTTGTCGTGAGCACCATATACTAAGCCAGCTTCTCACAGAGATGCTCGGGGGAGAGGTAGAGATTGCAGACTTGATGATATTCGGTTCAAGGGAATATCGAGTGGTACTAGGGGTAGTATTGGAAGGGCATCTTTTCCATCACTGACCAGGCAATCTCATTGTCTAGTTTTCCGGGAACAATGGGAAAAAAGCCCAGTGAGTGAGCCAAGGACCTGAGGGAAAGGCTAAGAGCTGAGCCTTGTTGTTGGAGTTCGACGATGGATAAAAAGAAGCGGGATCATTGATCCTGTTGAGTTATTCCATAGCACTAGATTTGAGTAGTCTAGGTAAGCATTGTTAGAAGCCCGATTGACGCAGAGCCAGATTGGTAAAGAGATGGCAGAAAAAGAAAACTAATAACGAAGCCAGTGCCCAAGTGCATTAACAACTAAGGGAGGAGCCACTTTAACCTGAGACTCAAATGCTTGAAAAACAAGTGCCAAATGCCTGAGTGCAACACTAGATTGCAGGAGTACTTTTAATCTTCGTTCTACATTGTAGGAATATTCAGTTTGAAACAGCTCAATATTCTTGGTGTGCCAGGAATTCCAGAAAACAGACTGACCATGTTTTGGTAACTCCAGTGGGGTTTGGGAATGTCTGTAACCCAAATCCTCTGTCCATCCAGCGGCACTGACTGACCATACAACTAACTACCTGTTTCCAAACAAAGCGCTGCCCCCTTGACGTCTTTGCTCAATATGTGGCTACTTTATCCAACCCCAATTTACTGGAAACACACAGGATTATTTTCAGAGCTAAGAAAAGAACTGATGGAATACACCAACTGGAGATGTGGGTGTTTCCAATTTTTGCCCACTTTAGACTGAAAAATTACTACAGACTACAAAAGCTTTGAGGACATTTAAACACATTAATCTCTATATCATTCCAACAATGGAATATGCATAAAATCTTGATGTAATTTGGAGAAACCATCATAATGGATAGACTCTTTGTGAGAAAGTGCCTCTTTTGAAATCCCCACTTTCTACCTGGAAAATGATGTGGTTTCAATTGTAGCACACAGGGTCCCTGCCAACCAGGTCCCCTGTGCCAGTGCTTCTTCCCTAAAACTGTTCCACAATCGGCGCTTCAGGCCCCCTCTAAGTCCCTAGTGAATGGTACCTGGGTAACTAGGGCATTGGGACTGAAGACACTCCCTATAGACCCATCTCCTAGGGCCTGCATAAAGCCAGAGCAGCATGCATGCTCTGGTGCAGACAAAACAACAAAGTTAACATGGCTGTGCCTATATAGACACCACCCCATGTGCTGACCACTGGTGTGGAAAACGTAGAAAACAACCCTGTCCCTAGAAATACATTCGCTGAGAGGATGGGTGGGTCGGAAAGGAATCTGTGGGAAGGAATATGCAGGCTTTGTAGTGGACCTGAAGCTCCACTACAGACTTTGCGATGGTAACCGATGGAGGAAAACAATAATGCTGTTTTACAGAAAGTAAACAACTTCCAAATCCAGTCTTCGGGTTGCAAGGACAGCAGAGGGCAAGGTTCAGGTAGGCACCAACACAGCACCACCAGCAGCATATGGACAGCCGGGTGTAAAGGTCAAAGTTGAAGATCAGGCGCAATGTTACCTAATTGAGATTGGGGGTGCCTGGAGATACTCTGCTTACAGGCAAGTAAAGAGGCTGCAGGCCTCAAGCTTCAGAGATTTAGGCAAGCACAGGGCGGGCCACAGGACAGCACCAAACATAAACCACCACCGGGTGCAAACACGGTTTCGGGGGCCCAATGCAAGTAAATGGGGAATCTTCAGGAAGAGTGACAGCTGAGGTAAGTTGGGATGCTGTAGGTCCCAGGGAGACCATCAGTTGAGCTCCTCAAGGGCCAGGGTATTTGGGTGCAGGGGTGTCATTTGACATTATGTTTCTCTAACAGAAGAGAATCGAAACCACATCATTTTCCAGGCAAAGTCCACATGGCACACTGATGTGTGCCATGCCAACAAAGACTGCCTAAGGTATAGTGAAATCACCCCTCTAGCGGGGCTTATGAGCCCTAAGGCAGGGTGCACAATATCTCAGGTGAGGGCATATCTGCATGAGCAGATATGTCTCTACAATATTTAAGTCTATTCCCAAATCCTGTAGGTGCCAGGGACAACTCAAGTTCCAATACACCATGATGGCTTCTATGAACACAGGAGTGTTTGGTACCAAACAACTCCTCTCAATAAACCTACACAGATGCCAGTGTGGAATTTATTGAAACATGTACCCTGAGGGCACCTCAGAGGTGCCCCCTGAAAACCTACCAACCTTGGTGTGGTCACAGACTAGCTTTCGGCAGCCTGTCAACACCAGACATGTTTCTGGACCCCTGGGTTGAGAGCCCCCGCTCTCTGGGGCCGGAAACAAAGCATGTCCTGGGCAGAGGTATCACACCTCTTCCCCAGGATTGGCACAGTGCTTGAGAGGAAAGCTTCAAAGGCCTACCACCTTTGTAATGCGACCCCCAGCCTCTACTGCTAGCAGCAGATGGCAGCCCCCGGTTTAGACCCCCACTTTAGGTGGGAAAACCGGCGGGCAAAACTAGGAAGAATAGGTGGTGTGCCCACCTCTGCCAACTCCACCCCTAAGGTGCAGGAGGCAAGGTGAAGCACATCCTTTAGTCTCCACCACCTTGAAGAAGGTGTGACTCCTACATCATTCTTGCGCACCAGAAAGTAGTGGGAATGGCAACCAAAACCTACTTCTGGCCTCAGCACACTCTCCATGGCTCCCTTGGTCAAGAGAATAGTCAGAGCAAGGTAAGATGGCCTCTATCAGACTGTCGCAAGCAGGTGGCATGGGTGGAAGGGTAGTTACGAAGGGAAGGGAACAGCCGCTTCGGACAATTTGAAGAACCCATCGGTCTGATGTTACAGAACTCCAATGGGGCAGTTGATGGTGTATCCTGCCTCCCACTGGGGGTGCCCACGATGTTAAGAGGGTAAACTGTAGGGGTTTGGAGGCTGTGACTGCCGGGGCGAGTAGGATGGGAGGGAGTGGATTGACCTGACCTCTGCCTGTCTGACCCACGAGGTCTAAGGATACTGTGTCCTCGGCCATGCAGAGGTTGAGAAGCTAGCATGCTATAGAGGCTGGGCGTGTACAAACGCAGCTGGAAGCCCGTTTGAAAGAGGACTGTAGTTGGCAAGGGGCTAAAGGCCTAAGGACCTGACTGTAGCTCTGCTGTCCTTGAAGCCACTCCAGCGCTAAGTCAGCCTGGTCTCCGAAGAGATGGGAACCATCAAAGGGCATGTCCATAAGCAATACTTGGACATCCCCCAAAAAGCCAGTTCTCACCCAGACGTGGTGCCGTACGGCCACTGTCTGTGAAACCGCGCTGCCTAGCAAGTCAGTGGAATCCAGTTCATATTTGATCATGAACTTAGCGGCATCTCCTCTGGAACCACGGGCAGTACCTACGCAACCAAATCCCATAGAGCACAGGAGTAACAGGACCAGCCTGGCACTCTGGTCTGTGAACACTGCATGCCTCCAAAGACCGCAGTGCCAGGCTGGTGGAAGAAAACATTTTCTTGCCTAAGGTGTCCAGCCTTTTGGATTCACTATCTAATGCGGTGGTAGAGAATATGCTATGATTTGAACGGGAAGTAAAGGTTTGGACCACCAAGCTCTCCGGGGTAGGGTGTTGAGTGAGGAAGTTGGGGTCCCCTGGGGTAGGGCGGGGGTGGCTGGCAATCATCCTGTTCACAGGAGCCCCTGTGCTGGGCTTGAAGCAAGTCCCAAGCAGGATGTCTGTAAGGGCTTCATTAAATAGGAGAAGCGGTTCACACCTTTGATTAAAAGAGACAAACACAGCAGACAATCGATCTGCAAAAGCCTGTCTGAACAGGTGCATTATTTACAGAGTAAGACCTGTGGATATCTTTTATTTTATCAGATAAAAGTTCCCTAACATCCAAAGCATGTGAGGACCTTTCAGCAGGAGTGGAAGAGTTTGTAAAAACTGTAGGCAGAGAAAAAGCCTGATTACCATGAAACTCCGATCCCACCTTAGGAAGAAATTTAGGATTTGCCCTCATGGCCATCTTGGCGCTTAGGGAGACTGCCAAAGGCTTATGAGAATAGGAGGTCTGAATTTTACTAATCCTGTGTGTGAAAATGATTGTCACTAAGAAAGCAGACATCCATGAAGTCTGCTGCAAAGAGGCCCTAAGTATAGGTTCGAATGGAGGACCAAATTGCTTAGAAAGAACTACAATGAGTTCCAAAAGAGGAGGTGCCCCCTAACTGGTGTGAATACCTTTTTAATGGCATACAGGAAGTCTTTAGTAAACAAGGACCCTTGAAGGAAGACGTTGGTCTGGACATTTCCTGTATGGTGTAAAAGCATTTAGATTTACCTTTAGTGAAGAGAACTGCAAGCCTTAAGTGGCTACATAGAATAAGTAGGTACTATTCTTCCTGAGGTTTAGTAGGAATTTTTTCTATCTCAATACTCTAAACGCAGAACCTCTTTCACTTTGAACAGTTAGAAACTCCAGTAGATGGACGTTTGGCATCCATTAAAATATCAATATAATCCTGAGGAAGATTTAGCGGTTCAGTTCAGTAGCCATGCGGCCAAATACAAAAACGTTACGAAAGGGTGCAAAATCTGGCCTCAGTATTTGTGGATCAGCTAGGCATAGAAGCAGCATATATGTCTCTCTGAGAGATGAAGATCAGTAAACTACAACTGCTTTTGTCCGCTAATGATCTGCGTATTATCCTTGTTCAGAAGAAGGAATCTGAGATATTGGCAGAACTGCATAGATAACCTTTGCTCACCAGTTATTCAAAAGGGCATTAACTAGGTACCACTTACCAGGAAACAAGACTTCCCTTTGTTTCCTGGTTGATAGTACCAGGAGTTGATCTCTGGGCATTCCCTGTTTTCTGTGCCTGCAAACAGATCTATTTGCAGCTAACTCCATGCTTTCTTTAAAGGTGAAGCAAAGCACTTTGTTGTTTATGACCCACTTATGTTTTTGTTGGGGGAAAATCCTGCTGAGTGAGTCAGCTTCGGCATTACGAACAGCTGAAAGATGAACAACAGAGATCTACTAGCACCTGGCCATGAGCCATTTCTGCTTTGAGAGACAGTACTCTGGTTCTGGTCCTTTCCTACATTCAGATGAAGCATAGTTGTCATATTTAAAGTGACACCTGAATTTAGAATGAGACGTTATTCCTGGCACTCTAGCTGGAGTAGATGGTGCTTAAGCTTCTGGGTGCACTCCTGATGGAAATGAAGCTACTGGTGCAGATGCACAAGAGTTGGCTTTGGTGCAGAAGGCTCAGAGGCTGATGTGGGTCTTGGAGAAGATCTAGGAAGTGATGGACAGCACGATATATAATCACTGGCAATACCTTGCGTGAAGGGGAGTATGCACAGGTATACTTTGAATCAGAAGTTGCAGGAATTCCCCTTCTCTAGAGCCCAAATAAACCCAGGTAGGTGTATCCTCCTGGACCAGGCTTCCTTTGAAGCTGATAGCCTTGGTGTCTTTGAAATGGGATGACTCCCAGTCTTCGATGTTGAGTACTTATACGTTTCTCAAAGGCGAATAGTAAACTATGTCTCGGTCCCTAATATCAACTGGGAACAACAATGTTTCCATGCCCGGATTTCCTGTTGGAGGAATCCTTGGAGAAAGAAGAGCAAGATATGGTAGAGCGAACCCCCTCTCCATGCCCCTCAGACCCCCTGACATCGACTCTGGTCTCTATAACTTCCTCAACATCTTTTTGAGGGTATGGGGGGGACACTTCTCAAAACAACGGGAATTGGTGAGACAGATAAGTTGATGTTGAGAAGATGAATCTTTGCCTTATTCTGAAATACAGCAATGGCATTTTACAAAGAAAGACAGCATGTCTATAAAGAAAAAAATACTTTCTGTAGGGAAGCTGAAAATAAAAACTTCCGATTTCCAAAGGGATTAAATTAAATCAAATACGCAAAGGTTTTAAAAGATTTTTCAATAAAACGAAAAGCTAAAAACAGGATGAGCTCACTGCTCTAGAATCTTGTTGCCAGGAGCCAGAAAAAAAAAACAGTATCACCTGTCACTAAAAGGGCATGATGGGATACAGGTGGTAAGTGCTCCCTTCATGGAGCAGTGACCTTTTCCTATCCTCGTTTGGCTGCAGCTTATCCTGCTACAATGTCCTCATGTTCTCTGCCCAAAAAGTTTAAGAAATAATTTTTCTTGCTGCCGTTTTCTTTTTAGTGACCTTTTTAAATTTGAAATGACTACTTTTTTTAATGACGAGGTAATGAAAATTGGCCTTGATAGCCTGTGACAGAATTTCAAAATTGCTTTATTTGTTAAAAGGAAAAATAGTTTTTTCTAGAGAAGTGTATTGCGTTATATTCTTAAAAGTGCTCTGGGATCCCACATGTGGGTACGCCTATTCAATGCTTATGATTATCAAATAACTGTAGTTCTGCAGCACTGGATCTTTCATAGATTCACTTGCTTGAGTAACAAATACCAAAGAGCACAAATAATTGCAAGTGAAAGGTGGATGAGAAGCACTCCTTAGTTAAACCTACCTGGAACATCTGTTTCTGATTATGACGTATAGTAATTTGTGAAAGTATGGACAGACGCCCATGGTCCAGTTTTTCAAATGTCTGTAAGAGGCACTGCATCTTATCTCTTATCTTGTAGGCACTTATAAAGCACTTAGTTACAAAGAAGACAGCATTAGCTGTCACACTTCTGATGGTGATGCTTCTTAATCTGCATCCCAGAGGCCTACCAGCATGGTGCGACAAAATGGGGTGCAAGAGGAAATGCAGTACGAAATGCCTTGCTTTAAGATGGCACAGCATTTTTTTGTAATTGCTAAAGGAGGGAAAGAGCAGGTCCGATCTGTGGAAGTATTTTGTTCGGTCTCCATAAAATCTGAAGCAGCATTGGGCATCTAGGGAGTGTCCTCTTCACGTGAGTGAAAGACCGCACAAAAAAGGTCAGAGGGTGAATATTCTGCTTAAGACAAAACAACAATGGCACTTTTGATATAAAGCATGGTATGGAGGCTAAGATTACCATGTTCTTACAGAATCCGACACCAAAATCATTACATGCAGGTATTTCTGATCGACCTCCCATGCCCCCCAGAATTATATTCTAGATAGCTTGTCTCCGCAAGGATCTATGTAAATTTGAATACGTTAACTAAACATTGGAGGAGCTTCACTGGTTTCCCCTTCAGGCCTGTCTGCATAGCCTTGTAGTCCAGATGCATACAGAAACAAAAGCCCAGCGTATCAGGCTGAGAACTAGACACCACAATGCTACACGGTGAGCCAAGATATCGGCAGACTGGAAAAAAGGAAGTACAGGAAAGAAACTGCCGGATGACAAGCTTTTCCTTCTATGAACCCTAGATCAGATATAGCAACCCTATCAGCATCATAACTCCTTCAACCATCCAGAAATTCAGGACTGTAAGGCAGTGTGCTCCCAACCCCCATTGTGTTTAAAAGGCTCCCTTGAGCCAGCAAGCTGACGAGCTTTGGACATGCACCTGTGTGCCTGTGAGTGGTACTGTGACCTGAGAGGAACTTGGCAGCATTTCCAGCATACCCAGATGATTTTTCTTTGCTCTCTAAAACTACTGCTCTCTACTGATGATGGGCTCAACCCAGAAACACGTGTCTAGAGATATACAGCAATGTCTGCACCAACTTTGGAGAAAAACTCCAGCTATTTTTGAAGTAAGTTTGAACTGTGTACTGCATTTACCAGGATGCAAAGGGGCGAACTGTGCTGGGACTGTGAGGCAGTGTGCTCCCAACCCCCATTCCAACAAAAGCCCAGCATATCTGGCTGAGAACTAGACACCACAATGCTACACGGTGAGCCAAGATATCGGCAGACTGGAAATAAGGAAGTACAGGAAAGAAACAGCCTGAAGACAACCCTTTTCCTTCAATGAACCCTAGATCAGATATAGCAACCCTATCAACATCATACCTCCTCCAACCATCCAGAAATTCAGGCCAAACAACTAAAGGCACACCTCTTCAAAGGATATTATCAACTTAGCTGTTAGTAACTCTACTTCACTCTGCCTCCTGTCATTATTTAATACATGTACCATGGGCTCTCTTGCTCTTCTGCTGCACATAAAATACAGTATTGATATATTTCTTATATATTTTATATATTTCTTTTCCACTCAGGATTGTGCCTTACAATTGCTAACCCATTTTGGTCATCCTATGAATTCATCTGGACCCTCCCCAGAATTACAAGTCTACCATGTTGTATTTGATTGGGTTGTAAACTGAAGTTGGTGATTATGCATCTTTTTGCATTTAGCTGTGCCTGATTTAGACTTAAATTGCAAGCACTTCCATATTTTAAAACAAGAGATTAACCAGATATGTCTGCCTATGTTGATATCTTCATAGCTTTCGGATGTGAATAAGGTGATAAAGTGGTCCAGTTGTTGGCCATGTGGCTCCAAAAAAGGAATTCTTCATTCAAGTATTTGCCCATGAGATCAACAGTGAATTTGCATTTGATATCGTGTGAGAGAGTATCAAAAATCAGAGCTCTTGGTTCAAACATCCTGATCCGGAACATTTCTTCATAGTGGAAGCGGATGCATCTCAAATTGCCACAAGAGCTATGCTATCTCAACGCCATGTATCTACCGGTCAGCTACACCTCATCGCTTTCAGGTCACGGAAAATGAATGAGACTGAAAGAAACAATTGCAGAAAAGGAGATCTTGTCGGTCAAAGCGGTGTTCTCTGAATAGAGGCATTTTTTGAAGGGAGCAAGAATTCAGGTTACTGTTTATAATGATCATCAAAACCTTCAATTTATGAAGTTTGCCAGACATTTGACACCCCGACAATTACGATGGATGCTTTTCTTTGAGGAATATGATTTCATAGTTACCTTCAGACCAGGAAAAGACAACAAAAATGCAGATGCTTTAACACGACAAGTATCCGGAAAAGAAAAGGAACAAAACAAATACATTCTATTGTGGAACCCCATAAGGTTATTTGTGCAATTGAAACCAATATCTTCTTAAGTGAATTGGCTCGAGGAATACGTACATTTAGCTATAGAAACTGGTTAAAGCACCATGCAGAAGGAATATGCTACTTACCAGTATGCATCTGTTCTTGGCATGTAGGGCTGCTGATATTCATATCTTGTGCATAGATCGCCGCCTAGTGTTGGGTCCGGATGATTGCACATTGTTGTCCTGGAAGAGTCTTCGAAGTATCACGAGATAGGTGGCTCCTCCCCCGGACTACAGTGCGCATGGGCATCCTCTCCATCCTCAGATTGTTTTTTTCGCCATTGTGGCAGGGATGGAGTATGATACAGTAAGTGATGTCCATGCTAGAGATTAATTCTGAGTGCTACAGCTGCGACAGGCACCGGGGAGGTGGGAGGGCGATATGAATATCAGCAGCCCTACATGCCAAGAACAGATGCATACTGGTAAGTAGCATATTCCGTTCGAGGCATGTGGGCTGCTGAATTCATATCTTGTGCATAGAATGTATAGCAGTCTCCCCCTAGCGGCGGTTGCCCGTGCCAGCTGCAGCAGTCTGAAAAAGAGTTTTGAGTACAGCCTGCCCTACAGCTGCCTGCTGTTTGGAGTGTACATCTACGCAGTAGTGTTTCGTAAATGTATGTATGGTAGTCCATGTGGCTGCCTTACATATGTCTTCTAGAGGAATGTTTCCTAGGAAAGCCATGGATGCCCCTAACTTGCGTGTTGAATGCGCTCTTGGGGGAACTGTTAATGTGCGTTTAGCTTTTTGATAACAAATTTGTATGCACTTAACAATCCATCTGGCTATACCTGATTTGGAAATGGGGTTGCCTTTGTGCTGTGGTGAAAAGGCAACAAACAGTTGCTTAGTCTTTCTGAAAAGTTTTGTTCTGTCTATATAGTACAGGAGAGCTATTTTAACGTCTAGGGTATGTAGAGCCCTTTCTGCCACGGATTCTGGATTTGGGAAGAATACTGGCAGTTCTATAGCTTGATTGATGTGAAACTGGGATACCACCTTTGGCATAAATTTAGGGTTTGTTCGCAGTACTACCCTATTTGCGTGAATTTGTATGAATGGCTCCCGAATAGTTAGGGCTTGCAGCTCACTAACTCTTCGAAGTGATGTAATCGCCACTAGAAAAGCCACTTTCCACGTTAGGAATTGTATCTCACAGGAGTGTAGAGGTTCAAAAGGAGGTCCCATTAGTCTGGTTAGAACCACGTTTAGGTTCCAGACAGGTGAAGGTGGGTGTCTTGGAGGAATGATCCGTTTGAGTCCCTCTAGGAAAGCTTTAATAGCAGGTACTCTGAAGAGTGAAAGGTGCTGCCTGTTCTGAAGATAAGCTGCCACCGCAGCTAAATGTATACGTATGGAACTGTAAGCCAGATTGCATCTGTGTAAATGTAACAGGTAACATATGATGTTTTGAGTAGATGCATCTAGCGGATTTATGTCATTATTGTTACAATATATGACAAATTGTTTCCACTTCGCCGCATAGCATGCTCTGGTTGTAGGTCTTCTTGCCTCTTTGATAATATTCATACAGTCAGGAGGCAAGTTCAGGTAACGAAACTCTATGACTTCAGGAGCCAGATCGCAAGGTTCAACTGTTGCGGATCTGGGTGCTGAATGTCGCCATGGTTCTGCGTTAAAAGACTGGGTGTTAATCGCAGCCTTTGATGAGGAACCACGGAAAGTTCTAGGAACGTGGTGTACCATGGTTGCCGCGCCCACGTTGGAGCAACCAGGATGAGTGTCATCGACTGTTGTCGCAGTTTGCGTGCCACTAGTGGTATGAGCGGGGCTGGGGGAAAAGCGTACCCAAACTTGCCTGAACAGTTCATCCATATCGCATTGCCCTGAGACTACGGATGTGGAAACCTGGCGGCGAAGCTTTGGCATTTTGCGTTTTCCATTGTGGCGAACAGGTCTATTTCTGGGTGACCCCACCGCTGGAAGTACGGTTGCAGCACTGAGGGATGTATCTCCCACTCGTGCATTTGGTGGCTGTGTCTGCTGAGCAGATCCACCATCTGGTTGTCCTTGCCTGGGAGGTGTTCCGCCATGAGGAAGATTTTTCTCTGAATGGCCCACTTCCACATGCTTTGCGCTAAATGGGACAACTGTGGAGAGTGTGTCCCTCTCTGCTTCTGTATGTAGTACATGGCAGTCATGTTGTCCGTCCGGATTAACACGACTTTGTTGCACAAATGTACCTTGAACGCCTTCATTGCCATAAAGATTGCCATCAGTTCCAGCAGGTTGATGTGCATCCTTTTTTGCTGTGTCGTCCATAGTCCCTGCACGGTGTAATGGAGGACATGCGCTCCCCATCCTAGGAGAGATGCGTCCGTTGTCAGCACTATTTGTGGTACAGGCTCTTGGAACGGTCGTCCCCTGCAAAGGTTTTGTGGGTTCCACCAATGCAGAGAGCTGCATGCGCGACCGGTCACCAACACTAGGTCTGTTAATTGTTCTTGAGCCTGGTTCCACTGCCGTGCTAAGCACTCCTGAAGCGGACGCATGTGTACTCTCGCGTGAGGGACTATGAAGATGCAGGAGGCCATCATGCCTATCAACTGCATAAACACCCTTGCTGTGAGCGAGTGTTGGGGTCTGAATTTCTGAATCAGTAGAAGAATGCTGTTGATTCTTGCTGAGTTTGGCTGTGCCTTTGCCGCCAGAGTGTCTATTGTTGCCCTCAGGTACTGTTGTACATGGGCGGGCTGAAGATGAGACTTTGGGTAGTTTAATGAGAATCCGAGGCTGTGTAGGAGGTGAATAGTGTGGGACATGTGCTGGCACATTGCTGGGCTGACTTTGCTTTGATGAGCCAGTCGTCCAGATAGGGGTAGACATGAATATGGTTTCTTCCTAGGTGCGCCGCCACTGTCGCTAGGCACTTGGTAAACACCCTGGGGGCTCTTGTCACCCCGAAAGGCAGTACTTTGAACTGGTAGTGCTGATTTTGGATGGCAAACCGGAGATACTTCCTGTGTGATGGATGTATTGGAATGTGGAAATACGCATCCTTTAGGTCTAGTGTTGCGAGGAAGTCTCCCTGACTGAGTAATGGTAGAACTTGCTGTAAAGTGAGCATGTGAAAGTGTTCTGACAAGATGTATTGGTTTAGGGGCCTGAGGTCCAGTATTGGCCTGAGAGACCCGTCCTTTTTGGGGATTAAGAAGTACAGCGAGTACACCCCTGTACCGTGTTGCTGTATAGGGACGAGTTCTATGGCCCCTTTTTGCAGCATGCTGATGACTTCTTGCTGCAATAAGTGTATGTGCTCTGCGGACATAGGACGGTGTCTTGGGGGTATGTTAGGTGGAGTGGAGGTTAGCTCTAGACAATAGCTGTACTGAATAAGTTGTCTCACCCACCTGTCTGTGGTAATGCTTTCCCAGACTGGCAGGAACTGTTGTAACCTGCCCCCGACCGGTGTTACATGGTTCGGGGGCAGTGACCAGGCGTCACTGTTTATTATTTGCGGAGGATCTGTTGTTGTTATTCCCTCGTCCTCTTCCTTTACTGCTGTTGCCACGGTATCCACCTCTGCTAGTTTTATTATAGGTGGTTTGCGTGCTCCCTTTATTGTATTGAGTCTGCTGGGAAGCCTGGCCTCTAGTAGCTCCTCTGTTATTGGAGCGACGAAAGGAGCCTCCTCTGAATTGTTGTGACTGCAAGGCACCCATAGTTCGGCTGTCTCAGTTTCTTTTTTAATCTTCTCTAAGATTGTGTCCACATCAGGACCAAATAAAAAATCAGGGTTCACAGGCTGATTTAATAATGTTGTTTGAATCTCAGGTTTGAACCCAGAGATGCGTAACCAAGCATGCCTTCTGAGCATGACACTGGTGTTGATGGCCCTGGCTGCGGTGTCTGCTGCGTCCAGCGCACATTTAATGGATGCGTTGGATATTAGTTTCCCTTCTTGTATCAGTGTTTCTGCTCCCTCCTTGTAGGCATCAGGCAAATGTTGTAGCAGTTGCTCTAATGTGTCATAATGCACCCTATCGTATCTGGCTAATAGGGCCTGTGTTTTGGAAATTCTCCAGATATTAGCTGCTTGAGCAGCTACCCTTTTCCCAGAAGCCTCTAATACTTTAGACTCCTTGTCTGGAGGAGGAGCATCACCAGTAGTTTGTGAGTTGGCACGTTTACGAGCATTGGATACCACCAATGAGTCCAACCGCAGCTGTCCCTTAATGTATGTAGGGTCCACAGGAACCGGTCTGTATTTTCTTTCAATTCTGGGGTTAACAACCCTTGCTCTTGTGGTTTCCTTGAAAATGTCTCCTGCGTGTTTAAGGACACCTTTTAACATTGGCAATGTTTTAACTGATTTCTCTGAAGTGGAGAAAGTGTCAAACAAGAAGTCCTCTTCAATTGGGTCAGCATGCATGTCCACATCGTGATTTTAAGCTGCCCTTTCTATTAATGCGTTAAACACTGCTGTATCTTCTGTTGGCGAAGTTTTGACTGGATAAGAAGGAGTATCAGGAATAGTTTGTGACTCCCCCTGGTCATTAGGGTCTGTCCAGGCTTGAGTCTGGTTATCCTGATCATTGTCCGCAGGGTAAGAATATTGTTCATCATAGTAATACCCCATATCCTCATTAGAGCATGTGGGTGAGTATGCAGAAGTGTCCTGGCCATGGTACCCTACAGCCTCGAAAAGGACAGGTGATGTAGAAGAATGCCTTTTCTTTTTGAGTGGAATTTTATATGATTCGATAGGATTTTCCGACCTGATCTTTCTTTGATGAACAGTAAGTCTGCCGGTTTCGGAGTCTATAAGTAGCTTCGACTGATTATCATAGGAGGGCTCCTGGTACAGAACGTCCTCTTCCAGAGGATGACTCCTTTTTCCAAGTGACACCGTTTTGGGTGTTTCGACCCCTGTTTTCGGATCGATCGCCTTAGGGCGTGCGGTTGGAGGCAGCCAGGATTTTATCGGTGGCACAGCGTATTTAGACAGACTGACCTTTTTCGGTGCCGGCGTCGATATAGGACCGACCTCGCCCCGTCGTTTTGCCTCTGGCCTTGCGTAGACTTCGGTGCTTGTGGCATCGGAGGTGCGCTCTTTTGCCTCGATTCGACGTGCTCCTTCGAGGCGCCTTTGTGTTTTGGCTCGAGGACTTTGACGAGCTGTGGTCTGTTGACTCGGTGCTTCGGATCGAGAACCTTCCGAGCCTGTAGTCCCTTGTTTGTGTCGCTGTCCGTCGACGTCGTCGGTCGGACGTGCTTGGCTTTAGCGATGGACTTTAGCGCACCAATCTTCGGCTCGACACCCTTTATGTTCGACCCCGCAGGGTCGTCAACACTTGTTTTCTTCGTCAACTCCGACGTGTTCAAACTCTTCGATCCGAAGACTGTTTTCAGCAGTTTCGGTTTCGTTTTTGACTCGGTGGCTTTCGGTTTTGCTTTCAGTAGTGCGACCGATGGCTCGTGTGATATATTCTTAGCCGGGCCGAGACGCGGGGCTATAGAATGTTTGTCATGATCTTGGCTAAGGCCTTTTGGCAATGCCTCCACCTGAGCCTTTGGAAGTTTTATAGTGTCTTTTTCGGGCCCAGTACCCACTGCTGGGCCTGGTTCATCGCTCGAGTCGTCATCGACGGCTCCAATGGGGGACGCGTCGTCCCTTACCTCGTCGACGTTTTCCTCATCGACGTGTTCTTCGTCGTCTTCATAATAGTTGGAGTCGTGCTCCGAACCCGGATCCGACGGCTGGTCTGGATCCTCAGTCTCGACGACCTCATCGCCGTCTTCATCGAAGATATTCACCGGGTCGGGCGCTGGCTTCGTCATTGTTTGTCTCGCTGCACGTCGGAGCCTAAGCGTCTTCTTTGACCTGAATCGAGCACAAGCTAGACAGTTATCCTCATTGTGGTCAGGTGATAAGCACTTGTTGCACACCGGGTGCACATCGATGTGCGGGTATTTTGAGTTACAAAGGGGGCATCATTTGAACGGGCTCCGTTCCATCGACGATCAGGCCTCTGGTGTTGAAAAGGCCACGCGGCTCTCTTCGACGTCCTGCTCGAAAAGAACTGGAACAAGAACTCGGCACCGATCGAAATAACAATACCGACGACCCAGAAGGCCTTTTGGCCTTGTAGAAAAGTTTCCGAACTTGAGTAAAGAAAAGTACGTCCGAACCCAATGGCGGAAAAAAACAATCTGAGGATGGAGAGGATGCCCATGCGCACTGCAGTCCGGGGGAGGAGCCACCTATCTCGTGATACTTCGAAGACTCTTCCAGGTCAACAATGTAAAATCATTCGGACCCAACACTAGGTGGCGATCTATGCACAAGATATGAATTCAGCAGCCCACATGCCTCGAACTGGATGATTACTAAAGGGATACCCTTTTAAAGTTAAACAGGTGTTGGCACCCACTATGAAACTACAGAAATAAGTGTTCCAATGGTGTCATGAGATCCCCAGGCATGGACATAATAGAGCAGAGAAAACCACTGACAGAATCTTCAGACAATTCTGGTGGCCTTCAATACGGCAAGACATTGTAAACTGGAGAAATGGATGGGACATATGTATGCAAATGAAAGCTAATCATACAAAACATCAAGGTTTGTTTCAGCCTCTGCCCACCCCAGAGATGCCTTGGGAACACATCTCCATCTTTTTTATAGTGGGTCTACCAAAGATCAAGGAAGTACTACAGTGATTGTGGTCCTAGACTATCACACTAAAATAGGACATTTCATTGCATGCAAACAAGTACCTACAGCTGGACAACTAGTAAAATTACTTTTGATACACATTGTTCGGTTACATGGACTTCCAAAAAAGATCGTATCCGATAGAGATGCTGAGTTTACCGCTCAATTCTGGAGGGTGTGGTATTCCACTTTAAAAATCTCTGTGGCTCTGTCAACAAGCTCCCATTCGCAAAGCACAAGTTATTACTTGTGTAACGATATATCTGTAAGAGACATTAGTTAGTGATGAAATTAAATGAAATGAAAAATGATATTTGTCAAGCGCACGTTCACCTACGGTATCTTGGGGCTAGGGTGGGAAGGCTATCTGATACTAAACAGGAGAGCTTAGATGAAAGCTAACGAAAAAAGCCATGTTTTAAGGGATTTTCTGAAGTGAGTGTGGGAAGGAAGAAGACGAAGTGCAGGGCGAGGGAGTTCCAAAAGAGAGGGGCCTGTGTGGAAAGCCGCAATCCTCCATGTTTTTTCCGCCTAAAAGGGCAAGGGGTGAGAAGATTGTGGGTGGAGGAGGGGAGGTCACGCTGGGGAGCATATCGGTGAAAAAGAGAAGAAATGAAAGAAGGTCCCAGAGAGGAAAGAGCTTTGTGAATCAGGCAGCCAAGTTTGAAGAGGCTGCGCTGAGCCACTGGGAGCCAATGGAGGCGCTTCAGCAGGGGCTTAGTATGAGTGGATTTTGGCAGTCCATAGACCAACCTGGCTCCCTGATTCTGGATAAGTTGAAGACTTTTGGTTTGATATGCTGGTATGCCCACATATAACGAGTTTGCATAATCGATGCGGGAGACAACAAGGCCCAGGGTGATCTGGACAAGAGCTTCGTGAGAAAGAAGTCTACTGATTTTTCGAATGCGGCGTAGATGGTAGAAACAGGTAGAAACCACTGACTTAATTTGTGCCCTCATAGAGAGGTCTTTAGAGATGGTGATCCCTAGACTCCTGACAGTGTCAACAGGGGAGGGAGAGGGGCCGAGTGAGCGTGGCCAGAAAAAAGAATTCCAAGGGTTGTTATGGGGGCCGGTGAGAACTAACGCCGTTTTGTCAGGGTTAAGTTTGAGCTGATTAATATTCATCCAGGAGTTATAGATTCCTTACCTTAGAATATCCCCAGGCGTCAGACTGGATCCGGAAAAGTTTGCGTAGCAATACCCCTGCGCGCCGGCAGGCGTCATCCGCGGCTATGCGTCCGTCGTCGGCGTCGTTAGCGCCGGAATGTCGTCGTCGGAGTACTTAGACGCCGCCCTTGCGCGCTGACGTCAGTTCTGATACACAGCTTTTCCGCGCCAGATACGCAGAGCCATGATAGAACCAACACTGGTGCCATGAAACTAGGGCCCTGAAAGGGGATGACCTTAACCCTAGATATCGGTTCGCAGAACGAGGAGGGTGGGTGGGTCGGTAAGGAATCTATCACTAACTAATGTCTCTTACAGATATATCGTTACACATGTAGTAACTTGTGCATCTGAAAGAGACACGTTAGTGATATATTCCTTACCTTAGAATAGATACCCCAGCAATACCAACCCGGGTGGTGGGTCTGCGAACCAATAACCACACCAGAAAGTCCTGGAGGACGGAACGGCCAAAGAAGCCATCCCTCCGGACTTGGCTGTCCAGGCAGTAGTGTCTCGCAAACGTGTGCAGCAAGGCCCACGTAGCTGCCTGACAAATGTCCTGCATGGGCACTCCTCGGCCCAGGGCAGTCGTAGTCGCCGCGGCCCGAGTGGAATGAGCCCTCAGCCCAACAGGGGGTTCCTTCTTAGCCAAGGAGTAACACGCCTGGATGCACAAGATGATCCACCGAGAGATGGTCCGCTTGTGCACCGCCCGTCCCTTCTTAGCACCCACGTAACCAACAAAGAGTTGGTCATCCACCCGGAACTGCCGTGTGCGATCCAGACAGTAAGAGAGCGCACGCTTTGGGTCCAGACGGTGGAGCCTCTCTTCCTCTTTCGAGGGATGCGGAGGCAGAAAGAAGGTGTGCAAGGTGATGGACTGCCCGATGTGGAAGGCCGTGACAACCTTAGGCAGGAAAGAGGGTCTCGTCCGCAACACAACCTTGTCCGAATGGACAGAGAGGAAAGGAGGTGTGGAAGACAGAGCCTGGAGCTCACTCACTCTCCTGGCAGAGGTGATGGCAACCAGGAAAGCAGTCTTTAAAGTAAAAGACTGAGAGGACAGTTATGGAGCGGCTCAAAGGGAGCACACATTAGGTAAGTAAGTACAAGGTTCAAGTCCCACTGGGGCATCACGAAAGGAACAGGAGGAAACATGTGTGTGATGCCCTTCAAAAACCTATTTACAATTGGGGACTTGAACAAAGATGGCTGATCAGGTAGCCTTAAGAAGGCGGAAAGGGCAGAAAGGTAGCCCTTGATAGTGCCCAGAGCAGAGCCCTGCTGGGCAAGAGAAAGAAGGAAGAGGAGAACCTCAGAAAGGGGGGCAGAGAGTGGATCCACAGCCTTTGCTGTGCACCATGCCACAAATCTGTTCCACCTGCAGGCATATACTGACTTTGTGGAGGGAGGCCTGGCTGCTAGAATGACATTACAGACTTCAGGAGGCAAGTCAAATGGCCTCAACTGTCGCCGCTCAATCTCCAAGCTTGTAGGTGGAGACTGGACAGGTTCCGGTGGAGGACCGTCCCCTGCTGCAGCGACAGAAGGTCCTCCTGAAGAGGCAGATGAATCAGGGGATCGACAGACATGCTGAGTAGCTCTGGATACCAATATCTTCGTGCCCAGTCCGGAGCCACAAGGATAACCTGGGCCCGGTCGCGCCTGATCTTCTTCAGCACTCTGGGCAGAAGTGGTATAGGCGGAAAGGCGTACAATAGACCGCAATTCCACTCACGACGAAAAGCGTCTCCGAGCGAGTGCCGCCTTGGAAATTCCAACGCGCAGAACTGATGACATTGCGCGTTCTCTTCTGTGGCGAATAGATCTAACCAAGGCTCTCCCCACTGCTGAAAGAGACCTTGCGCCACGTCCGAGTTCAGACGCCATTCGTGATCCATCATGCACCGACGGCTGTGTTCGTCCTCCCTGGCATTCAGAGAACCTGCCAGGTGTTGTACCACCAGGGCCACGTCCTGATGTTCCAGCCACTGCCAGAGACGCAGAGCCTCCTGGCATAGGGTCAACGACCCCACCCCGCCTTGTTTGTTGCAGTACCACATGGCGGTGGTGTTGTCCGTGAACACCTGCACTACACTCCCCCGGACAGAGGGGAGGAATGCCTTCAGTGCAAGTCGGATCGCCCGCAGCTCCAGAAGGTTGATGTGGAGCTGGGACTCCGCCGGAGACCAGAGGCCTCTGATCTCCGCCTCTCCCATATGCCCCCCCCAGCCCTGGAGCGACGCGTCCGTCACAACTACGTGCTCTGGTTGGGGTAGGGAGAGGGATCTGCCACCGACCCAATCGCGGTCCGTGAGCCACCACTGCAACTGTCTTGCAGTGCCCTCCGAGATCAAGACATGGTCGGACAAGTTGCCCTGAAGCTGGGCCCACTGAAACTTCAGGTCCCACTGCAGAGCCCGCATCCGCCACCGGGCGTGATGCACCAGAAGGATGCAGGAGGCCATCAGCCCCAGAAGCCGCAGCGTCAACCTGACCGAGACTGGGGATAAAGGCTGAAAGATCGGAATCAGAGCATGAATATCCCGAACCCGCTGTTCGGGAGGATAAACCCGAAACTGCGCCGAGTCTAGAACCGCTCCGATGAAGAGGAGCTTCTGAGAGGGACACAGGTGTGACTTCGGCACATTGATGGTGAACCCCAGCAGGTGCAGGAGGTCGGCCGTAGTCTGGAGGTGGCTGACGACTGTCTGGGGCGAGCCCGCCTTCAACAACCAGTCGTCGAGGTAGGGGAAGACTGAAACCCCTAACCTGCGCAGATGAGCTGCGACCACCGCCATCACCTTCGCGAACACCCGTGGGGCACTGGTAAGGCCGAAGGGGAGCACGGTAAACTGGAAGTGCTCGTGGCTTACAGTGAACCGCAGGTAACGCCGGTGGGCCGGCAGGACGGGGATGTGAAAATAAGCGTCCTGCAAGTCCAACGCTACCATCCAGTCTCTAGGGTCCAGGGCAGCGAAGACCGGAGCCAAAGTCAGCATCTTGAACTTCTCCTTCCGGAGGAAGCCGTTGACGTTCCGTAGGACCAAGATAGGGCGTAGGCTCCCTTTGCCCTTCTTGGGTACCAGAAAGTAGTGGGAGTAACAACCACACCCTACTCCTGGCCCAGGAACGCGCTCGATTGCCCCCTTGGCCAAGAGGGCCGTAACTTGCTCTTGCAGAAGTTGCAAGTGATCCCCCGACACGCGGTGGAATTGCGGTGGCATGGCTGGAGGGGTCGTCTCGAAGAGGAGGGAGTAGCCCCTTCGGACGATTTGCAGCACCCACCTGTCCGACGTGACCGTGCACCAGTGGAAGAGGTGATGGCGAACCCTGCCCCCCACTGCCGTCACATGGGCCTGAAAGCACGGACTAGGAGGGTTTTGAGGCAGGTGCTGCAGGGTAGGTGTGGACTGGCCTCGCTGTTGTCCCCGACCGCCGGCACGGCGGTTTCCACGGCCGCCACCACTCTGTGTAGCAGTCTGCGGTGCGTGGCTGGCAGCACGTGTGGGAGCGCCCCTTCCTTGGCCGCGAAAGGCACCCGTTTGCTGGCGTCGCACCGTGCCGAGGGACCGGAAGGTGTGGGGCAGGTGGCGACGTCCGCGACTCTGTCGGAGCCGCGTGGGTGGTGTCACCCGAACCCCCGGCCGCGCCGTGCGAGCGTTGGGGTGGGTCGGGAGATCGTTGACGTCTCTCCGACCTCTCATGCCTCTTACCTGAGGAGGATCCCGAAGACCGATGCCGACTCCCGGAGCTACGAGGGCTCCGACCCCGCGACCGGTCCCTCGACCTCCTGTGGGACCGGGACCTGGAGCGGCGCAGGGCCGACTGCCGGAGCTCCAGTTGCTTGCAGGACCGCTTCCGCCTAGCTTTGGACGTCAGGGCCCTGCAGTCGGAGCAGGTGCGGTCGTCGTGGTCGAGGTCTAGACATTGAAGACACCGGCGATGGGGGTCAGTAACCGACATCAGTCGGCTGCACTTGGAGCAGGATTTGAACCCGGGCATCCCTACCGGCACCGTAGGAGTCGAAGACTCGAGTAGAAAAATGATAAAAAAGATCAAAAAGTTTAGTCAAAAAATGACTAAGGGGTAGAGCTTCTCCGGATCTGCGCTAGCTGGCGCTGAAAAAAAAAGAACTGACGTCAGCGCGCGAGGGCGGCGTCTAAGTACTCCGGCGACGTCATAACGGGGCTAACGACGCCGGACGCGGAGCCGCGGACGACGCCTGCTGGCGCGCAGGGGTATTGCTACGCAAAATTTTCCGGATCCAGTCTGACGCCTGGGGATATTCTAAGGTAAGGAATCCATCACTAACGTGTCTCTTTCAAATCTGATGGACAGACCAAAAGGTTAAATCGAACCGTGAAAAAATACTTACGTTGTTATGTAGACAGTAACACTAATGCTTGGGTCAATCATTTATGAATGGTGGAAATTGCCTACAACAGTGCCAAACATTGTTCTACTCAACGCACGCCCTACTACAGCACATATGTATTCCACCCAAGGTTTCTCCTGTTTCTACACCCCTGTCATACAGATGCTATAACAGAAGTACAAAACCAAGTGGCACATATACACGAAATCTTTAGGGAGACGCAAAGAAATTTAAAGAAAGCATAGGATCAATATAAGAAGATGGCGGATCGCCATCAAAGACCCGGTCTGCTGTATAAGAAAGGAGACGTTGTACGGTTGTCAACCAAAAACATTCAGTTAAAAAACCCAGTGGGCTCAATCCTAAATACATATGTCCTTACAAGACCCTTAAATGCATCAAACCATTGGTAGTTAAATTGGCATTACCATCCAATTTACGCATCCAACCGGTCTTTCATGTACCCATGCTTAAACCTTTCAGTTCTCTTGTAAAGAAAACGCCTGTTCCCATATGGGTTAATGGCGAGAAGGAGTATGAGGTACGTAAAATACTAGATACCAAAATGAGAGGAGATATTTGCTATCATGGAAGGGCTATGATCTGGAAGAAAATTCATGGGAACCAGCAAGTGGGATACACGCCCCTAAATTGATAGAAGCTTTTCATCGGAGACGCTTGCAAAAGCCTTGACTATGTCAGTGTTCTACTAAAAGGGGGTAAGTGGTGTCACGATTCGCGGGTGTGTTGGGAATGCACTGTGAACACTGCCCGAGTCCTAAGCGAGGTCGGGCAAGATATAGAAAGGACTTCATACTACAATGCCCATAATCCTTGGCGGAACTGACGTCAATGTCGCGGGAGACCGGAAAGCGTTATCTTTGCTTCCGTCTCCTTCGGCATTGCCGATTATTCTGGAGCCTGAGTTTCTCAGCCCGTGGAGGCGCTTCTTGTTCCTGCTTTATTTGGGTCACGGTCTGGTAAGGGTGCGGTTGCACCAATATTTGCTCTGCTTCATTTTTCCGTTTGGAGGACATTACGATTTTCTATGAGTCGAGGAGAATCCTTCGTGTTAAAACATTGGGGTCATTTGCATATCCAGCTCTCGATATGGAACAAAGTACTTAACTAACATTGCAGGTATTTTCCTATCTGATGATTCATACTCTTACGGTGAAATTGACTACAATTGATGCTATCAAGAGGTGGACATACTTGAGCATCGATCCAACCCTGAAGAGTAGGTTGATCCAACACAAACGACTAATACACCTCACAGACCTTATCCACAGCTCCAGAAAGGAAGCACTTATACTCTCTGTTGACGCGGAAAAAGCGTTTGACAGGGTTCACTGGCCATTTCTATTTGAAACACTCCGCCGGTTTGTCTTTGGGGAAGGGTTCTTAGCCTGGACAAAAGGCATTTACAACACCTCCAGGGTATCTGTCAGTGTCAATGGGTGCTCCTCCAGGACCTTCCCCATTTACAGGGGAATAAGACAGGGGTGTCCACCATAGCTATTGCTCTTTGCGCTCTACATGGAGCCGATGACGCAAACAATTAGAGACAACCCACTGGTCTCTGGGATTCGGCTGGGGGCAGATATACACACCATAATCTTATATGCTGACGATGTGATCCTCTCCCTGAAAAGCCCAGCGACTTGTATTTCAGCCCTGGTGGACGAATTTAGATGCTTTGGTGGTGTGTCGGGGTTTAACGTGAATCTTACTAAATCCCAAATATTAAACCTCTAAACCACCCCTGCTGTGGTGGCGAACCCAACTACATAAATTCCATTCACCTGGGCAGAGGACACCATACCATACCTAGGCATCCTACTGGCACGTACGCCCAGGAAAACGCTAACGGTCAACTATGGCCCTCTCTGGAACAAACCAATAAAGCTCTGGCTACCTGGGCCCGGACGGCCCTTTCATGGGCAGGGCGTATCGCTGCGGTCAAGATGGCGATCTTGCTGCACATACTCTATGTCTTGTAGATCATTCCACTGTTCCCATCCCCAGTGACTAAGAAACTTGCAGAGAGCCATTAATTGCTTCATATGGGGCAGTAAGCAGCCAAGTCTCAATTTTCACCAGATTGCTAAGCCTGACGCAGGATGAGGAATGGGGGTACCGGTGGTTCTGAGATATTTTCAAGCGTTCCAACTACACTACATTTTAGAGTGGAATCGCCCCCTCTCAGAGAAACACTAGTTATTCATGGACCAAACAATTGCAGGAGTGAACATTTGGAGAGAGATGTGGCTTCATCGTAAACACAGGGCGAGTGGGCTTTACTCCTCCATGGTAACGGCAACCACCTTAAAAGTATGGGATGTTACAGAGATCAAACATGGTTTTACCACATTCCCTTCACCGATGAGGATGCTGGTGGATAATCCCAAATTCCCCGAGGATGTCAATCAGAATCATTTCAGCGGTGGCGTGAGAAGGGATGTAAGAGGGTAGGCTCACTATTTGATCAGGACAGGATCATTCCCTTTGATCAGCCCATAGAAATTATGCACTACCGACATCTGACCTCTTCATATACAATCAGGCACTTCACTGAGTAACTTCACTGGGCATGAGACCTAGGGCATCTCGTCAATTGGTTCAATTAAAAAAATGGTTCATAACAAAAAAAACTGAAAAAAACATAGGTTTCAGGGACGTTATACTTAGAAATTAGCATTTAACAAACCTTGGAAATTCACTGGAAAAAACACAGGTTTCAGGGACGTAATAGTTAGTTAGACATTTCACTCGTACAAAACCAGAGGAATTTGGCCGTTATAGTTAATTGAGCTAACTATAACTCGCGCCCCAGCAATACACTGCTGATGACATCACATATTACATCACTCATGACATGGTCAGTGACATCACCAAGAGGTACGTTTGCAGAGTGGTGTAAAAAGGGGCGTGGCCTCAGACCACCACTCAGCAATCACACTGTGCGGGGCTTACTGGAGGTACCTGGTGGGCTAGTTGGCCCCTAAGGACCCTTAAGATTGTAGGGGACTTTATCTCCCAACCCAGAAGGCACCAGGAGGTGCGTTTGCAGAGAGGGGACGGGGCCTCCGGCAAGATGCCGGCTTTTTCTTTATCGGCCCGGGGGACCCCATCCCCCGGGGCTTTGCTTCTTTGCCTTTAAAAAAATAATATTTATTTTTATATGTCAATGGTAGGGGGTCACTTGCCCCCCCTTCCCAGGGCCTCTTTTGGCCCCGGAGAACCCATGCCCCAGGGCCAGCCCTCAAGTTGGGGGCAGGGGGAGCCCCAATGCTACCGGCTCCCCGCTTCCAGCGGGAGCCGGCATTGCTTCTGGGCAAAGGGAGCTGCAAATATGCAACTCCCATTGCCCAAAAGCAATTCTGCTTTGTTTCATGGAGCGAGAGCAGGTGTCCTGCTCTCGCTTCCACGAAGCAAAGCAGAAGTTTGCTATGGCCGGGCGGGAGCATTGCTCCCGTCCTATCATAGCAAACTGCAATGTCCCGGGAGTGGGCATCCTGGGACATTGCTAGAGCCGGCCCTGGGGGGTAGCCGTCCCCATGGCCATAGAGGGTTCCAGGAGTGGGGTCGTCCCCCCTCATATGCAATGCCCTGGGGAGGTGGTGGTCCCCGGGGGTCCACAACAGACCTCCAGCTTCTTATAATTAGTGCCCCGGGGAGCACATGGGGGGCTCGAGCCCACACTCCTTTATGTTAAGCAGAGCCCGGGGAGGCGGTGATCCCCGGGGCTGCGGTTGGGCCGCGAGCCCCTGCATTTCGATAAGTATCGCCCCGGGGAGGTGGCGGGGGCTATGGGCGCCCCCGCATAAATATACAGGAATGTCCCAGGGACCTGGACCACCCGTGGGCTCATTAAAACGTAGCGGGGAGACCGCGCTTCGTTTTTTTTAAATTTCCGCGACGGGATTTGCGTACCGTAAGCAAATCCCGTTGAAAGAAAATTTGTAAATATGCTTTTTTGGGCCCTGGGAGTCCCTGTGGGGCCCCCTGACCAGGTCTAGGAGGTCAGGGTGTTTCTACCCTGCCTCCTTTTCTTTTTATCATTTTGTTCCCTTTTTGCTTGTGACTGGGTTTTACCGAGTCACAAGATGGCTGCCAACACTTCTTGGTTTGAAGTGCTGGCAGCCAATCAGAATGCAGCTCGAGGGTTCGCGGATCCACCGCAGTCACCAGATATCGATATTTTTTAATTTCTCAGGAAGTACTAAACAGATTTACACCATTTAAAGCAAAGAGTGCACTCCGGACCAAGAGCTACCCTTTCTGCCACATTTGGCCTATTTCCGTTCCGCAGTTTGGGCTGTAGCCGTGACAAAAGTTTCCTATGGAAATTACCATGGAGAAAACGCGTTTTGGGACTCCCCTTTTTTCTCACCCCGCTTAATGAATCACCCCGTAACTTTCAAGACAGGAGTTGACTGGAGCGCTCCATTAGTTTTGAAAATGTCGCAAAGATTTGTCAACCGGCGTCGAAGATATTGCAAAAGAAAAAACCCTTTTCCTATGGAAACATATGTCCTATGCCTGTGCCTGTTGTAGAATTAAATGGCAAGCACTTCTATATTTTAAAACTAAGAGATCAACATGATCTGTTTGCCTATGTTCGATGTATTCATAGCTCTGGGATGTGCATAGGGTGATAAAGTGTGGAGGACAAGTATGCCACAAAGCGAAATTGAATGTAAAACAATATACAGCAAGATTTAGAAATGTCATCTCGTGAGACTACGTTGAGGGGGCCATTGTGAATCTTCCATATAAAAGGAGAAAGCAAAGAGAATTTAGGGCCAGATGTAGGTGGGCAAATACCGGCCAGTAACAGTGAAATTCGTTAAATTTCACCGTTACCGGCCTGTATTTAGCCATGTGGGATGTAGGGAAGGAATCGGTAATAAGGAATCGGTAAATACCGATTCCTTATTGGCCTTGCATTTAGGAATCGGTAATACCGATTCCTTAGATGCAATGTAGGTAGCACTTAAAACAGTGCACCTCCGCTTTAAGGAATCGCTATTTACCACCAACTTCAAGTTGGTGGTAAGTAGCGATTTCTTTTCACAAAGCCCTTTTTTTGCTTTTTGAAATGTGCCATACATCCATGCCCTTAGGGCATGCATGTGTGCCACATGTGCACACAAGCACATTTTCAGTGGTGCAACAGGGTGTCCTTTTGACACCCTGGCACCCTTTAAATACCTCCCGGTATTACCGATTCGGCAATACCGAATGTCTTCACATTCATTCCTATGGGCCTAACAAGCCCATAGGAATTAATGGGTAGATATTTGTTATTACCGAATCTCAAATACCGATTCGGTAATAACCAATATAAGAATTCTGTATTTTTTTACCGAATTCTTACCTACATCTAAAATACCGATTCCTAAATACCGAATCGGTAAAGTTCCGTATTTAGGAATCGGTATTTCCCTATTACCTACATCGGTCCTAAATTGTTTCCCATAATTACTGCTTGTCTTGGAAAAGCTGGAGAATTTGAAACTATGCTTGTTTTTGTTGGCATCCTTAGTCACTAAAACTGTTCTTGGGAATCTTAAAAACATTATATATTTTCCCATGGACTTGAATGATTTGTTTGCCAGGATTTGCTGGTGGACTCTATGCACCCAATGGAATGAACATTTCTGAACTGGGAGTAATTTTATATAATGGTCAAGTTTATCAAAGACTGAACTTTTTGCCAATTTAATTTTGTGAACTTTAGCGGGTTGTGAGTGCTCAAATTCATCTCCTATGATACAGTGACATTTCATTTGTTGTTCTAGAGTGTTAGAAGTAGGGTGAGTTTTTTCTAACATGCTTTTTCATTATTTTTCTCTATAGAAAGTGTCAGCATCATAAGTATTCACTGTGGTCTTTTATCAGTACTCTTGTTTTAAAAGAAATTGAAGGAGTAGCTGAAAAATCTGATAACTTACATTTTCTTCTGCCAGACCAAAATAAAGAAGTTGTGTTTATCGAAAACCGACGGGACGTGAAGAATACCTCACACCAGCTAAAATAGCCTCTTAACTTACTCTCTCCTCACAGGCAATCAGAGTAACGGAAAAGCCCCAATGTTTGTAGTATGCCACTTGGCTATGGGAGTCATTTTTTCACAGTAGAAGAGACATGTTCAACAGAATGTAGCTTTTATGGTTCTTCTAGTATATGACTTATCAGCAAACTAGATGAATTAAGAAATGTCATGAGCCTGAAGGGAGAGTTAAGGATGCAGTGGTAAGAAAAAGCATTAGGCGGGAGAGGCTAACTAATTAATAAAACTATGTTCTAAACTTCCACAATATTGTGCTTAAGCACCCACATGCACTTGATTGCCCCCTACAATGCCATACTGCTTCCTTTCTTTAATCTCTCGCTGTCAAATACTCTATATTAAATTATTCTGTTTCTTTGATGTTTGTGTTTATGAAATGATAATGTAATAAAAGTGTTTTATTTGGGGTGGGATATGACAAACTCTTGCATCCAGTTCACCAATATATCTTCATCATGGGTTTCTGTACGTCTTTTGACTCAGAGGCACTGTCCTCCACCAGCCCCTGGACATTTGGCTCCCATTACAGAGCTCACAAGCAACCTCACATCAGACAGTGCAAGTGTAGGAAAGTGACCCTTTTTGGCACGGTCACCCCATTTTTGCCTGGTATTCGATGCAATTATGAATGGAAGTGCACAGGGTTCCTGATATCCAGGTCCCCAGTGCCAAATCTCTTTCCCAAAACGGTACAATTGTTCCCTCAATTGGCATTACCTTTGGCACCCCTGTGCGTCTCTAGTAAATGGTACCCAGGTACCTAGGGCATGGGTACCAAAGAGGCTACTTAAGGGCTGCAGTATATATTGTGCCAACCCATGCAGACCGCCATTGCAGGCTGCTTGGTGCATATAAGAATGAAAGTGCCTACAGACACTGCATGCAGTATATGTAAGTCTCTCCTACAGAAGGCCTTACAGCCCTACAGTAGGGTGCACTACACTGCATGTGTGGGCATATCTGCAATAGTAGATGTGCCCCTGTGTTGGCCAGTTCAATTACTGCCAGTACAAGTGACAAGGGAAGACATTTTTAAGTAAATGTGCTGGACACTGGTAAAAACGAGTTCCCTAGCTACATGATGGCTTCACTGAAACCAAAGATGTATGGTATCAAACATCTTGTATTAATGAACCCACACTGATTCCAGTGATGGATTTATTAAAACATGCACTCAGATAGATAGAAAACCTTTTATTGCACAATTAATTAAAATCATTGCATTTCATACAAAAAAACTTAAAAGCAATTTCCGTTCTCTATTAAAAAGGAGTTCATATTAAAAGAGAAATCATGACTGGCATGGCTGAAATTCATGGCGGTCGTGTGCTGATAAAATACATTTAATCTCAGACATGTGTTTTACAAAACAGACAGCCATCTAGGCCGAGTCACCCTTCATACACTCCTCTAGGGCCTCTTGACATGCACCCAGAGGGCACCATAGATGTGCCCCCTGAAAGTCTACCAACTTCTAGTGTGCTGGCTGACTGGTCCCGACCAGCCTACCACCACAGACAAGTTTCTGACCCCCAGAGGTGAGGGCCAACACTCTCAGAAGGTCAGGTACAAAGCCTGCTCTGGCAGTGGGTGTTTTACACCCCCTTACAGCAGGATGACCTCTAAATTTGCATTCCAGGGCAGAGGGCTTCTTAAAGCCCATCACCTTTGGTATGCAAATCTGGCTTCCCTCAGAGAAATGCCACACCCCATGACCAGAGCCCATTTGGCACCTGGACAGGCAGGAAAATTAGTAGCCAGAGAGGCGTGTTCATTCTCAGGCTAGTTCTACACCTAGGGTGGGCTAACTTTGATGTGGACACGACATTTCAGAGTCTGCCATCTTTGTGATGGCAGAATTAGGAACTCTAGGACAGGGTTATGCCCACTTCCCTCAGGAAGTGGTCATATAGGAGGCGTAGTGACCCCAGGGGCAAGTAGCCCATTGGCTGCTCCTCTACACTTCCCTAATGCCCTTACATTTAGTATTTATGGGAGCTCCTGGCACCATAAAAGCAGACCCTGCTGACCTGAAAGAAGACGGACGATAAACAGCCACAAGAAGCAAAAACAGAAGACCAGCAACTCACTTGGCACCCAACATGTCTGCTGTCCTCGATAATTGCGCCAAAGATGACTTGCCCGGCATATGTATGTGCCTCCAAAAGCCTGGGAGACCTTCACTGCTCCCCTGCATCTTGCACTTATTAGCACTTCTGTTTTTGTGAAGAGGTTGCTCCTCTGGATGCTCTGTTACCTGCCCAGATTTGTTTACTGCAGCAAGCGCCGTTCACCATGAGCCGGGTCAGTATGTGAGCAGTGGTATCAGTGAAGAGTGCCTTTAAGCTTTGTATGCGAAGGCCAGCTTATTAATGTGAAGCGTACAGCCTGAGCCTATTTCCCAGAGGCAAACCTGCAGCACCTCTTGGCTTTTGATTTACTACGCGCACTGATTTACACTTACGACCCGTCTGATGGTGACAGGGAAGCCACCTGCGGTCTCCCACACTGTCGGAGCCTCACTGCGTGACGGTCGATGTTCTTTTTTTTCTTCCCTTGTCCTAAAGTGGCCAGAATAGATGGGAGGGAGTAGTCTGATCAGTGTACATATGATTCGGATATACACACCACAGATGTTTGAGGGCTGTGTTACTCCCTCTTGTGTGCATCAGTATTGGACTACCTTCTGTATGGACTGATATGGATTACTGAATATTGGAGCCACATATATTTAACAAGTGATTTAGTGTGGAAGAGAAAATAAGTTTGTTCATTTGTTTTTCTGTATGTACATTTTATATGGTGTGATGTTTTGTTTATGTACTGAATATTTGTTTGCCTGATAAATAACATCTGATACTTGGAATTGGTGTTTGCTCATGATTCCAGAATTAAACAAATATACGTTGGTTGGGATAGTGACACCCAGCCATAGAGATCAAATTATGTTTACTCTATTAGAGTGATCCTTGAATTTGTTCCCACACATTACCATGTTTATATGTTTTCGCGAGCATCCTGCAGGCACCCCAGAATAACTGTAAGACCTCCAGACCGCCAAAAACTTGACACCAGAGATCACTACTGAACCAGTGTCCTTTAGCCCAATTTGAAGTGGGCCAACAGTGCCAGCGTGGTTCCCAGACCCTCCAGACTCAAAGCCCACCTTGGATTTCCCAGCTGTGGAACTTCCCAATGCAGCATGCTGCCTCTTTGTGCTGGCCCCCTTTAGCACAAGTGTCTCTGGTGACAAAAACCGGAAGCCTCAGGGCACCTCTGCACCAGGCTGCTCGGCCCGAGCAGAAGAGGTCCAAAGGTATCCCCACGTCCCCAAGCATCACGAGACCTGAGCCCCCTTGTTGGTTCAGTCGGACTAGCTCCCCCAAGCCATACATGCACCACCTTCATGACCGGACCTAACCCCACTGACTTCAAATGGGCACCCAATGCTGTATTGCACCTCTGCACCCAGCCGCCCCAGTGCGGCCCGAGGTGATCTGTTGGTGCTGTCTTGGACCCTGCCCTATACTCACCTTAAGTCCAGGGGATTGTTGTCATAAGTCGCTGTAAAGAACTTGTATGCAGTATTTGTTTTTCCTCCGTAGGATAACATTGCCACCGCTGAAAAGTGTTCTAAGTGTCTACTTCTAAAAACTATAAAACTATAAATATTTGCATCTCAAAATGTCCATACCTGTTCGCAATGATTTTGGCGCCGTATATTATATAACGATACGTGTTAATTTTATAAATTGGAGTGGGTCTCCTTATTGAGTTGTGTGCATCATTTATTGACTGTGTGTGTGTGCTGCAGATGTTGAACACTCCTCTCTGATAAGACTAAGGCTGCTCGCCCACACTACCCCCTAAGAGGGCACCTTGGGATTGCTAGAGGTATCCCCTGTCCACTTATAAGGAATACTGGACTCTTTGCAGAGATACCTAATTTTTGTATACTATATAAAGAGCCAGCATCCTACAGCAAGTCTGCAATTAAATTTGCTCGAACAGCACCAGTCATATGCCTTTCAAGATCGCACATGCAACTTCACTTTTGATTAGCCCTCATAATTAACCATAGTTTTTCAAACTAAAAATGATACGTGTACATTAAATTTGACTTGACAGGGTTTCAAGCATAAAAATGCAAGAAAACCTTGGATTTCACACCAGTGACTATTTTGAGGAATTGTGGGTAAGCACTTTTTTTAACTGTCTTTTATGCACTGCATGTGTGTCTCATTGTAAGTCTGTATACTAACCTGTGGATAGAATTATATTTTTACTGTAATAAGGAAATGTTAGGGGCAGCATAACAACAGTGGAGTGCATAATTTTCTACATGGGTGCAGAATTCATTGGCAGTGTTCCTCTAGCGGGTCAGTTTTTAGCTTTGCTATTGCCCTAGAACCATATGAAGCTTCTGAATTTACACAACGGAAAAACAGATCAATTTCAAAGCCCTCTGCATCGCCTTTAAGGCCTACATAAACATGACCCTGATTATCTGATTGACTGCTTCCGCTGGTATACCCCGTCCAGAAATCTTCGGTCCTCTTCACACAAGTTGGTGGAGGTCTCCAAACCCAGACTCTCGAACTGGGGTGGTAAAAGCTTTATAAACATCACAACCACACTGTGGAATAGTCTGCCTATCAAGCTTAAACATTTGCAGACTTAAGACCTGATTATTTACTGTATAATTTTTCATATTTAGACACAAGCCTTTACGGAATCTCAAAGATGTCATGCGGTTGGATGTCAGGTGCCTAGATGCCTCAGAGTATTAGCTGTGCTATACAAGTAAATAAATAAATACAAAGAAAACATGCAAGTTCCACTATACTTTACTACGTTTGGAGTACTGGAGAGAAAGAAATCTACCATGGTTTTGAATAAAAACCCTTTTACTCGACTATATTTAGGGTATCTGAAAGAAAAACACCATGAATGTGTTTAATGAGATTTCTGGACTTGTAGTAACACTGGCAAAATGCCCGTACAGTCTAACATTTCACCAACACCTATGAATCAGACAGAAACACAAAATTAGACTACTGTGTGAGGTGATGGAAAGAAGAGGTTACAATGGTAGAAATGATAAAAATACGATCACAGTTGTATAAAATGGTGCAATACTTTTAGTTTTGCATACATTTAAATTTTCGGAAAATTAAAACAGAGAAATGTGTAAAAATGAATACCTTTTCCAACAATCACGACTGAATCTTCAGGAAGGGTATTGCTTGAAATGGAGTCAAAGGTGTTCATTTGCTGTAAACTCGCTGTGGGCCCTGTAAATCCTAAACATTGCAAAACAATAGCTTTTAGATGTAAAATCAAATATAGAAGCAAGTCATCCACTTTTTCCCCACGTAAGGCAATATACACTGTAAAGTTTTAGTTTTAAAAACAAAAGTTAGACAAATGTTGAACCACTGACATGATGGATTATTTCGATAATGTGATTTATGTAACTCTTAGACCATTACATATATACAGCTCTAATGGATGGAAGCAAGGTTATTGACCTGCTTCGGTGACTCAATTTGATTTCCTTGTACAGCACATTGTTCGCATATGGGAGGAGCTTGGCTCCTACTACGAGGGGGCCATACTGGAAAGGATTCAGTTTCAGTATTTTTATTGGTTTTATGTTTTGATCACTTCCACCCTTCTTGATTTAATTTGTTTAACTTTACCAGTAAGACTCTCGATCAGGGGACCCTGCGACTAGAGTCAGAGGTTGCTGGAGCCCGGTTTGCACTGCCCGTTTCTTAGCCCATCTGATTTTACATTTTGCACTCATCAGCGCTAATTGGACACGTCCACCCGTCTTTGCATGGTGGCCTATTTAAACTGAGCGAGACTGCGTCCGCGCAGCTAACGTACGCCACTAGCAAACCCATCTGCGCTTGGACTGCATTCAGCACCAGCCACCCTGCCTCTACAGCCCCCGATGAAGTATTCGCTACAAAGTACTCCAGTAAGGGGCTATTCACCATCGACATCAAGGGTAAGAACTCCAATTGCCTATGTTTAGACTTTCGCGTTCCACCTAGACACTTTCGAACGACTTGTCAATGATTGAATTCGACTGCCCTCAATCTTAAAAGGAGCAAAGTTAACTATGCCCACTAGTCTTGCCAGCACTTCCAAAAGAAGAAGCAAAAAGCTCTGCTGCAATCTTTTAAATGCCAGGTCTTTAGTGAAGCACAACACAGAGTTTGCTGGGCTCATAGAAAGTCACAGAGAAATGGTCCGATGCTGCCTCAGACCCAGATATTCTTGAGGAAGTCCCTGTAGGGTTTGCTTGTCACATGTTAAATGGACCTCTAAAGAGGGGAGGAGGTTTAGAAGTTATTTAGCATAAACCCTTCACAGCCACCTCAGCCACTGTACCTGCTACCACCTGTGAAGCTCTTTCATTTAGCTTTCAATGCTCCAAACAGAATTGTTTTAAGGGAATTCTACTTTACAGAGTTCCAGGTCCTAAAATTGCCTTCACTGCAAACCTAGGCTCCTTACTGCACAGCAGTCTTTGCACATATAATTTCACTATGTTTGGCGACTTTACCTTCCACCTAGTCTTCTACGGACTCTGACACGGCTGGCCTAATGGATATCATAACAGTACAGGCCTCATACAACTAGTACAGAGCTCCACTCATGAAGCTGGCCACACACTGGATGGCATTTTTTCGAACCACCCCAATCTAAAATATACAGGGTCCTTACCACTCAAATAGTTGGATCACTCAGCAGTCATATTTGTTTTTTTCTTACCACCCCTATCAAAAATATACTTGGGTTCCTTAACACTCAAATGGTCAGATCACTCAGCAGTCATATTTGAATTATCCTTCCCATCAAACCTTCAAGCCGCTCCTATCCCAATAGTCCTTAATAACTTGTGCTTGGAATACAATTGAACGTGCTGCATTTAAAAAACAGCTCGCCACCTTCCTCTCATCATTACCAGATGACATCGAATTAGCGACTTTTATACGGACTAGCTCCATTCAGCGTGCACCTTTCTTGCAACCGAAAAAAAGAATACAACCCAAATCATGGTCATCCCACCGCACATTGGAATTTGGATGAACTCAAGGAGAGGAACTTATCTGCAAGCGCCAGGAGCGCTTATGGAGAAAGAGCTACAATAGCTCTGAGAAGGACAAATATAAACAATGCCTCTCCGCGTATAAATCCGTACAAGTCAAAGCAAAGGTGGATTATTATACTAATCAAATAACTGTTGCAAAAAAGTCCACTAAAGAACTTTTCAGGAGGATATCTAAACTGGCATCTCCTTGCATACCGAAGGTTCCCAGTAATTAAACTCTTTGTGATGAGACTGCCTCATCTTTTCTGAATAAATTGGAATGAATATTCCACGCTGTTAAATGTACAAGGGCTGCGACAGGTAAGGCCCAACCCCCAGTATGAAAAGAAACAACACAAACTACGTCAAGCCCTCAAATACAGCAGATTTCTTCCCCAAATTCACTACGCTCTCACCTAAACTGACCACAGACTTAATACAAGCTGTTAAATCAGGATCTCCCCTGTCCAGCAACAGTGATTAAAATGGCCACGGACCCTATAGCTGAGAACTTACTTCACTGTATAATTCCATGTTAAAAGCCTATTTTCCTAAAGCTTGGAATAAAGCATCCACCCTCCCCTTATTGAAAAAGCCTAATCTGCCAAAACTAGTTGAAAGGGCCATGAACAATCATCTATCTCAGTTAATTCATGATCACCAGTAATAAGATGCCTCACAATAAGGCTTCAGGGGAGGCCATAGCACAGAATCAGCTCATATTAAATCCACTGAAGAAGTCAGAGGCCCTAGATGCAAGGGGCCGCATTTGATACAGTCCATCATGAGCTTTTGATGGACCATTTGGCAGAGAATAGAGTTCAAGGAACAGCTTGGACATAGTTGAGTTACTTTGTCTCAGGGAATCAATCAGTATCTTCTGAGTTCTTTGTCTCTGAGCCTTTTTTCTCTTCTCTGCGGTGTCCCTCAGGGGTCATCGCTGAGTCCCACTCTATTTAATGTATATGTGTCATCACTAGCGTAATGAATTAGATCCTTCTGCTTCTCTCTTACATCCTATGCCGATGATACACAAATAGTTGTGTCCTCATCATCTAATCAAGAAAGAGAAACAGGTTACAAATGTCATGACTGTATGTTGGCACTAAGTATCTGGATGAGTGACAATTGTTTAAAGTTGAACTCTGGAAAAATAGAAGTGACCATCTTCGGAAAGAACACCTCTTTCTGGTCCCTTACGTGGTGGCCAGACGTAATAGGGCCCTTACCAATGCATGTCAAAAAAGCTAAAAATATAGAAGTCCTAATGGGCAACAGACTCACCTTTGGAGATCAGGTGAATGCAGTGGCGTTGTCCACTTTTCTCACACTGAGGATGATTAAAAAGATACTACACCCGTTACCCTGGGAATGTCAAAAAATGGTAGTAACCTCCCATGTTTTGTCAAAGCTTGACTACTGCAATGGGCTATATGTCAACATGCAGTATAAACACCTTAATAAACTGCAATTGCTGAAAAACGCTGCAGCCAGACATCTGTCAGGCATACACAAATTCAAGTCAGTAAAAAACAAAAATACAAAACTCCACTGGCTCCCGATAAGACCTCAGATTAAATCCAAAGCTCTCCATATGGCCTTCAAGGCACTAGAGGAGTGTGTGAAAATTCATCTCGGGCAGAGATTCAAATGGTACATTCCCAACAGAACCCTTCCCTCTCTTGGAACCAAGACTCTCGTAGTCTCCAAATTAAGCGAGCCAATTGGGGCGGCAGAAGCTTTATCACCTGCACTGCCATTGCCTGGAATGAACTTCCCTTCCACGCCCATTCCTCTTCTAATCTGATCACTTTTCGGAAGACTCTGAAAACATGGCTATTCAACAACTAGGCCTGGCATCTTCATATCCCTGCTTCTGCCCAGTGCTGCACTGAGCTAACGACAGGACACCCTTGGGTAAACGTTGCGCTTTATAAATCCATTTAACATAACATATATAGCCAGATTCCATATAAAGATCTGCTCATTTCGCCCACTCGATCTCTAGCTGTACTCTGATGTGATTGTTCACTTGTCTCATGTTCCTTAAAACCTTGCTGCAGTAATGCGACTTAATATATCCGCCATCCTTTCTGTTCTCTATATTTAGCATGAGGGTCCTAAGAAATTTTATTTGTCACTAGAGGAGTTGTTGAGAAGTAAGGGAATTTAGAATGACTGACATTTTTTATAAAAACTTGAAAGACTTTAGACAGCATATTTTTAAACATCACCAAATACAAATAAAGTTTGAGAAAAACAAAGTATGGCATTAAGGAACACGACTCTGCACCGAAACGATGATTAAAATATGAAAACTTGATGTGCCTTATCGATTTAACAAACCACAGAGTTGAAGGATTATGCAGGGGTTTCAAGTCCAGTCCCTCAGAGGTGAAGAACTTGTAGGATAACCATTAACTGTGATACTATGTAGTCTGCAAGTATGATTATCTATGGCTGCTTTCAGGTCATACACAAAGCGTACGTAGCTCTGATGGCTCTTGACCTTGCCTGCAGGCCAGGTCGCTCCCCACACCGCAAAGCTCCACCTGTGTGTCCATGCCCTCTCCCTCCACGCTCCCGCTGCTGCCGTGAGTTTGAGTCCCTCTGAGCCTGGTTGCTCCTGGGCTCTCGCCTGCGCTTGCCTTTCCTTTATAGTTCTCCTCATCTGCTTCATTTGGTAACATTGCTGTACTTATTTTTGTTAGCTTGTAATTGCACACTTTGTGCCGTATCCCGCTCCCTCTCCTCCCCCCTTTTTTCTTCTGTGTCCTCCCGCCGCTGCTCCCCTGCGGCCCTGCCCCTTCGCCAGCTGATTCGCCACCCCGCTCCCGCCTCCCAGCTGCTCCTCCTTCTCTGCCCGCCTCAAATGTCTGCGCCCGTCCGCGTCTGGACCGCGCCCAGCCCTAGAACCCCTGGACCCCGCGAACGCCACGACACCAGACTCCACTACGACGCCATCACCCTCAACACACTCAACACTGGCCGAAACCACACCTGCTTCCAGGCCGCCCCGAAACGGACCCTTCTCCTGCCGCACCTGCAGCTTCACCTGTGACAGAACCATCAAACCTCCAAGGACGGGACCCAACCACCTCAGCAGCATACTCCTCAACACCCGCTCCGCACGCAAACACGCCGTCGAGCTCTGGGATCTGCTCGACACCTCCGCCCCAGACGTTGCGTTCCAGACAGAGACCTGGTGGAACGACTCCTCGGCACCTGCCCTCGCCATAGCCATCCCGGACGGCTACAAGATCACCTGCAGGGATCGCGCCAACGGAACCGGAGGAGGAATAGCCATCGTCCACAAGTCCACCCTCAAGGTCGCCACCCACGCAGACGACACAGTCAACGCCGCCGAAAACACCTGCACTTCCGGATCCACACCGACCCAAACACCACCCTCAGAGGAACACTCATCTACAGACCCCCGGACCCCAGGCTCAGTTCAGCGACTCCCTCGCCGACCTCGCCAGCACCCACGCACTCGCCTCCACGGACTAAATCCTCCTCGGGGACATGAACTTCCACCTCGAAAACAAGAACTCTGCCAACTCTGCCACCCTGAACGACAACCTCGTCAACCTCGGCCTCAGACAACTCATCACCACCCCCACCCACGCTGCCGACCACACACTGGACCCCGTCTTCTCCACAAGCACCCACGTCACCTTGAACCACACCAACGAACTTCGCTGGACCGACCACCGCTGCATCCATTTCACCTTCAAGAAACCAACCACGCACCGCCGCACCCAACAGCTGCCTTGTCGCTGCTGGACCAAAGTCACTGAAGACCGGCTGATCACCACCCTCGCCCAGAACCCACCCGCCGACCCCACCAACCCGGACGCCGCAGCCCGCAACCTCAGACAGTGGATCGACGACTGCGCCAACATCATCGCCCCGCTCAAGAAACCCTCCAACATCCACGCCAGCAAGAGAGCCACTTTGTTCAACGACGAACTCCAGACCTCCAAACGCGCATGCCGGAAACTGGAGAAGATATGGCTTCACGAACGCACACCCGACAACCACGCAGCCCACAAGGACGCCACCCGCAGACATCACCACCTCATCAGATTAGCCAAGAGATCCTCCTTCAAAGACCGCTTGGACAACACCGCACACAACAACAAAGAGCTCTTCAGCATAGTAAAGGAACTCTCCAAACCCAACGTCAACGACATCCCGCCCTCACAAGAACTGTGCGACTCACTAGCCAACTTCTTCCACAGCAAGATCGCTGACATCCATGACAGCTTCAACACCACGACCGCCCAGACTACGCCAGACTCCACCTCCCCTGTGAACACCACCAGCGCCACCTGCCTGACCTCCTGGTCTAAAGTCAACGACGACGAGACACACAAGGTCATGAACTCCATCCACTCAGGATCTCCGTCAGACTCATGCCCACACCACGTATTCAACAAAGCAGATGCAGCCATCGCACCCCAACTACGGAAGGTCATCACCATCTCCTTCGAAACAGCGACATTCCCGGAAAGGTGGAAGCACGCCGAAATCGACGCCCTCCTCAAGAAACCCAAGGCGGACCCCAAGGACCTTAAGAACTTCCGGCCCATCTCCCTGCTCCCGTTCCCGGCAAAGGTCATCAAGAAAATCATCAACAGTCAGCTGGCCCACCACCTGGAAGACAAAAACATCTTGGACCCGTCCCAGTCCGGGTTCAGACGAAACCACAGCACCGAGACAGCCCTCATTGCCGCCACAGATGACATCAGGCGCCAACTAGACAATGGCGAAACATCAGCCCTCATCCTCCTGGACCGGTCAGCCGCCTTCAACACGGTCTGCCATCGCACTCTAAAGACACGCCTCTTAGAAGCCAGAATCCAAGAGAAGGCCCTCGACTGGACCACGTCCTTCATCTCCGGCAGAACCCAGAGCGTCCGCCTCCCACCCTTCCGATCTGAAGCCACCGACATCATCTGCGGCGTCCCTAGGGCTCAGCCCGACGCTGTTCAACATCTACATGGCCCCCCCTCGCACAAGTGGCCCGCCACCACGACCTCAACTTCATCTCCTACGCTGACAACACCCAGCTCATCCTCTCCCTCAACAAAGACCCACACTGCCAAAACCAACCTCCACAAGGGAATGAAGGCCATCGCCAACTGGATGGTGAACAGCCGTCTGAAGCTGAACTCGGACAAGACGGTGGTACTCATCCTTAGACCCACCCCCTCAGCCTGGGACGACTCCCGGTGGCCAACCACCCTGGGAACAGCACCAACACCCACCGACCATGCAGGCAACCTAGGATTCATCCTCGACTCCTCCCTCTCCATGGCTAAACAGGTCAACGCCGTCTCCTCCTGCTACAACACCCTCCGCATGCTCCGCAGGATCTACAAGTGGATCCCGACCGAAACAAGAATCCCAGCCAAACACCTACGATGACTACAACGCATCCAAAACGCCTCCGCCCGACTGATCGTCAATGTCCCCCGCCGCAGCCACATCACCCCCCACCGGAGAGACCTACACTGGCTCCCCATCGACAAGAGGATCACCTTCAAGCTCCTCACCCACGCACACAAAGCACTCCACAACGCAGGACCAGCCTACCTGAACAGCGAACTCAGCTTCTACAACCCCACCCGCCAGCTCCGCTCCGCCAGCCTCGCCCTCGCCGCCGTCTCCCGCATCCAACGAACGACCTCCGGCGGCAGATCCTTCTCCTACCTCGCCACCAAGACCTGGAACACCATCCCTACCCACATACGGCAGACCCAAGACCTACTTGCCTTCAGAAGACTCCTCAAGACCTAGCTTTTCGAGCAGTAGCAGCACCCCCCACCCCTCAGCGCCTTGAGACCCTCACGGGTAAGTAGCATGCTCTACAAGTTTTATGATTGATTGATTGATGTCCAAAGCCAGAGATGTAACACATCTTGGAAGTTCCTGCCCGATTATCCTGGTCTGTGTGTGGCACAATTTTGACAGTGAAGGTGGGCAATGGTATCAGAGTGAGGCAATGAAGTTCACACGTAAGACAGAATCAGAAAGGCCAGGGTGACTGCATATGGTCTATATGGCACCAGTCCTTACCTGTGCCTATGCTGGTAAAGGCATTAACCATAATTTCTCTTATATCATTTCCCTACCTACTGTCTAGCATGGATCAGGCCTTAAAGCGATCATTCCTTTTGCCTCTGCATAGGATTTAATGGGCAAGCCCAGAAAGGAAGATTACCCCTACTTATTTGAAGACTATAATATCATGGCTTAATATTCACAAGAATCCCATCCTTCCTGCAGGAGGTTTAAATAGAATTATTTACCTATGGTTATTTGGAATCTTTCATTGAATTATGTGCCACCAATTCTAGCCTAAAACACCATGTCATTTTGTAACAGAAATTTCTACTGCACTCCTCTTTGCCTTCCCGGAGATAAGATTTTCATCTCTTCTTGTAAATCACTCCTCTTTTATTAAGTTCCTCTATATACTCCTGTCCTCTATATGTAGTATAGACCTTCTACTATGGAGACCATTCTGGGAAACTCATAAATGCAACATATTTCTGTCAAGTGATGAGACCCTAGCTCTTCTGCTTCCCACATTAGATCCCTCATTGTAGCAAGTTCCTTAAAGTCTTGCCCCTTCTGCTCCCAGATAGTCTGCATCTGATCCTGTAGGCAAGGTTTAGTTACCGCTGCACATTTATGAATACCAATAATCCTGCAGCGCTTGTGCTTCATATTACAGAGGCTGAAAATGCTACAAGGTTAGGCATTTAATAAATTTACAGTGTTCGTAAAAGTGTTGAATCAAAAATGAAAACATGGGAGACTCATCTAGTGGGCAATACTTGTCGTGCAATGAACAGGTGGGGCTATCGCCTCGTCGCACATTCGGGGTTTACCACGGGTTCCAGGGGGGTGGGTATCCTTGTTCGGGCTTCCCTCCCCCTGGCAATTGATGATGTGATTCTTGATGATCGGGGGCGTTACGCCGTCCTCGTGGGACGCTATGAGGGTCGGACCCTTTCCCTGTTTACCGTTTATGTGCCCCCCGGTCTACAGACCTCTACCTTTTCCGATTTGGGCCGAGTGTTGTTGAGCCTCCCAGATAGTACTCTTTTCATTGCCGGTGACTTTAACTCTGTGTTCTCCGGTCTACATGATCGTCACCCCCCTAGGGATACTCCTTCGGCCCAACAATGGCTGGGTGGGTTCCTGGATACTTTTGGTTTAGTGGATTGTTGGAGACTTATGCACCCTACTCAGCTTCAATACACTTTCCATTCCGGGGCCCATGGGAGTCTGTCTAGACTGGATTATTTCCTGATGCCTGCGGCGCAGTCGTCTGCTGTTCGGGAGATTAGACACCTCCCCCGGGGCATCTCCGACCATTCTCCGCTTTGGCTTTGTTTTGAGGTGGGGGTGGAGGCGGCGGGCCGGGTGGCTCCCATCAACCCATGGTATCTGACCTCCCCCGAGACCCGTGGTCTCTTGATCAAGTCGTTGGACAATTATTTTTTAGACAACGAGGGGTCCGTCTCCTCTGCGGTGTCCCTATGGGAGGCCTTTAAGACGGTGATCCGCGGGCAGGCCCTTTCCCTTATTGCTGAATCCAAAAAGGCGAGAAATCGGGAGGTGGTGGAACTCGAGAGGGAAATTGTTGGGATAGAGGCTGACTTGGAATCGGCTGTAACTCCTGATAAACTCCACGCCTTGGGTCTGAAACAATTTGCGTATAGGTCTCTGGTTACGGATGCGGCTAAAATGATGTTTCGGGAGCAACAGGGTCGTTTGTATGATGTGGGGGACAAAGCGGGTAAATTGCTGGCGTGGTTGGACAAGAAGGAGAGGGCGAATCGTGTGGTGCCGGTTATTCAGACCCTGAATGGTGTGAGAGTGACTGACCCGGTGGGAATAGTGGAGTGTTTTGCGGACTATTTACGTGTGGTTTATTCCCCTGTGTCTGACCGGGATGTGGATGACTCTCGCCTCTTGTTGCGTGATATAGCTCTGCCCTGTGTCTCCGATTTAGACCGAGTCTCTTTGGACTCCCCTTTTTCCACGGACGAGATAGCGACTGCCATTCGCTCACTCCGTTCGGGCAAGGCTTTGGGCCCGAATGGATTGCCGATTGAGTTGTACAAGCTAAGTCCTGACAGGGTAGCGCCCTTTCTTCGTACCATGTTTTTGGAGTCCCGGGAGCGGGGTACTCTCCCATATGATCAGCGTCTGGCTACGATCGTTGTTATTCCTAAAGAAGGTAAACCCCGGGACCTTTGTTCGTCTTATAGGCCCATTTCCCTGTTGAATGTTGAGCCCAAGGTTCTGGCTAAGCTCCTGGCTACCCGCCTCCTGACGGTTATTAGCAGTTTGATTCATCCAGACCAATCCGGATTTATCCCGCATCGTAACACGGCTCTTAATCTGCGTCGTCTCCACGGAGCCATTGCGAGGGCGGGGCTTCTGACGGAGCCGGCCATTTTGGCTTCGCTAGATGCCTCGATGGCCTTTGATACGATAGAGTGGCCCTATCTTTGGGCGGCTCTTGAGAAATTTGGTTTCGGTCCTGGGTTTATTGGTTGGGTGAAGTTGTTATACGCCGAACCCTTGGCGCAGGTTGTGGTTAACGGTCGAGTTTCTGTTCCCTTTGGCCTTGGTAGGGGGACCAGACAGGGGTGCCCCTTGTCTCCTCTACTTTTTGCTCTTGCTTTGGAGCCGTTAGCTGCGTGGCTTCGATGGGAACCTTCACTCAAAGGGATCCGTTGGGTCACCAGATTTTGAGGATCGCGTCTCGCTTTACGCGGATGACATTCTTCTTTACCTTACTTCCCCGCGCAAATCTTTAAATGTCCTATTTGACGTTCTCACTTCGTTTGGCGCTAACTCTGGTCTGGTTATTAATTGGGCTAAGTCCTGTGTGTATGTTCTTTCGGGTGTTCTGCCCCCGTTGCCGGATAGATTTCCTGTCCAGGTTGTCCAGTCCGGCTTCAAATATCTGGGGATCTTTATTACGCTGGACTCCTCACTCCGGTTTGAATGTAATCTCCTCCCCCCGCTTCTTAGACTGCGACTAGATGTGGCCCGCTGGCGTAAGTTACCCCTGTCTCCTCTGGGCAGGGCTGCCCTTTTCAAAATGATGTCTTTGCCACGATTCCTATACGCACTTCAGAATTCCTATGATGACGTTCCCGCTACCTATTTCCGAGAGATTGAGAGTCTCCAAAGGCAATTGATTTGGGGCGGGCGTCCACGTATCGCCCTTGCGAAACTTACCATCCCTTGGTATGACGGGGGCATGGCGCTCCCTGATATCAAAAGATATTATTGGGCTACCCACCTGTCTGCCATTAACCACGCAATGTATTCCCCGGGTCGGGATCCGGCCTTTGAAATGGATGGACTCCAGCTACCGGGAGGGGATTTTAATAGAGCGCTTTATTCCAAGTCGGCTGGGCGCCATCTTACGGGCCCGTCCAGGATTGCAGTCAGTGTGTGGCGCGCCGCGAATGTGAGTCTGGGATGGGAGAATCGGCTGACACTGGCGACTCCGCTTTATGCTTCTGAGCGTTTGGGATGTCTCTGGTCTACTAAGGGCTTTGACCGCTGGGATATGATTGGAATATGTAGAGTGGGAGATGTCTGTGTGAACGGTAGAGTGAAGTCCTTCGAGGCCCTTCGGACCGAATATGACTTGAGTGATAGGGAATTTTTTCGGTATCTGCAGGTTCGCCATGCCCTGGCCTCTGTTCTGACTCCTGGTGTGGCTCTCCCCGAGTCCTCCCCTCTCGAGGATCGCATTCTGGATGGCCACCTTCCTGATAGCACTATCCCCCTGATTTACAAGAAGCTGATTAATAATCGCGCCGACTTACTTGTCCGACTTAGGGAGGTTTGGGTCGGCGACGGGCTGGAATTAGATGACGAGGATTGGCAGTCGGCACTCTCTTCTCCGAAAGAGGTCGCCATCCCTGCCCGTCTCCGTTTGGTTCAGCTTAAGATCCTCCACCGGGTGTATGTTACGGGTCCGCGTCTGGTTGTGATGGGTTTTTCCCCGGACGGTCTATGCAAACGCGGATGTGGGATGAGTGCTACATTTCTGCATATTATTTGGGAGTGCCCGGGGGTGGCGGCCTACTGGACTGATGTGCTTGCGGTGATGACTGTTGTGACTGGGATTGCCCTACTGCCTGAGGTCCGACGATGCCTATTGAATGTGTGGGAACCCACCGACTATTCTGTGGCCCAGACCAGATGGGCGTCCTTGGGATACATGGTTGCAAAGCGGGACATTGCGCAACTCTGTGGCGCATCTAGACCTACTGATGTCTCGGCATGGGAGGACAACATGGACTGGTCCATGTTCCGCGAGAAGACAGTCTATGTAGCTAGGGGCAGACCCAGGGCGTGGACGAAGATTTGGGGTCAGTGGAACGAATATCGTGGGAATATTTGTACTCCTCCCCTGGTTGACGCACCCGATGTTATCCTGTCTCCCTAGGCTGGTGTTCCCGAAATTTCTCATGCTGTTCTATGATTTGCCTATCCTCCCCGCTGTCCCCCCTTCCCACCTTGCCGAGTCCCATCGATTGTGATTTTGTTTCTCTGATTAGTGAGTTTCCCCTCCGCCTTCTGGGCTGACTTTGATTAGTATGCATTCGCCTTTTTGTAGTTCGTTGGTTTTTGTATGTATATAACAGAAAATGGTTGTGTCCTGTTCTATCTTTCGAGTAACATTTGGTATCTGATTTATGCCTGACCACGGGTGTGATCGTATGTTTTTTACATTGTGCCTTGATTTTAGCGGCCGGCCCGTGTGGTTGTAGGCCCATCCTTGTGATCCTTATTTGATTACTCAATAAAAGTTTTTAACCAAAAAAAAAAAAAAAGAAAAAAATAATAATAATATGAAAACATGGCTAAATTGAAATTGCTAATTAACATAAAACTATCCAAATATCGATTGAGCACAGAAATGATGCCAAAATAAATATACAAAAGAGTAGTTTTACAGATGCAATACTTTTATTTATAAATCTCTCATTTGTTTAGGAAGACTGCTCCACGAAATTGTAAGTTGGTATGTTGAGTCAACTGCTGAAGTAGGATATTAAAAGTACAATACATCTTAGTGAGACACGTACAGTCAAAACATACGTGCTGTTAGGTGTTTGTAGGAAGAAATCAGCATTGGTTGCGTTCTGTAGTGTTTTGCTCTTAACTATGTCAAACCTTAGACAGTCATCAAACTTGCTGTTGCATTCAGTTCTGAAAGAGCTGGTACAAGGTTTAAGGCTTTGTCCTCTTCTCTTATAATACTCCACAGGAAGGGAGGGAAAAGATGCAAAGTGGATGAATAAAATAAGCACAATCTGCACCACTAGAAAAACTCACCAACCTTTTGTAGGTTTAGGACATTTCTGTTGCTCTTTTGTATGACCTCTGAGTGGGCTGGCCAAGACTTCTTTCTGGGCGTCTTCAAAATCCAGAACTCCACTCCCATAATTCATACGTTGTCCAACTACGCTGACATCTGAACTTGACAAGTCATTTGTTGTTATAACTGTGCAACAGAATTGAAACAAAAACTTCAATGCCTGGTGTTAAACACAAAGATCGAATGTAAACACAGATGAGGACCACAAAACACAGCTAAAATGCTCACAGCATCCCCCAAACCATCCAAATGCTCAAAGTTGCAGGAATTTCATTAGAAGACCATTCTGCATTATTCTTTATTGCAAACTCCACACACAGGCACTTTGAAGTATTACATCACAAATGCCAACTCAAAGACATTGAAAAAGGCGTTGTACGCCGAAACGCGTCTGTCAGCATGAGAGGGGGGGGGGGACGGGGGGACTTTGGAAAATAAAATCGGGCCGAAGAAAAGCAACGAGTGCGCCTGTTTGTCTGATACGACTTGCCGCTGTGTTGAAGTATATCGCGGCTCACCACCGCGCAGGCTTGCACCCAGGACGAGTGGTGCGGCGGCGGTGACTTTTGTGACCAAAAAAAAAAAAAAAATATATATATATATATATATATATATATATATATATATATATATATATATATATATATATATATATATATATATATATATATATATATATATATATATCCCTGACACCCCCAATCCTAATATTACTATGAAGGACTCACTAACACTGTTATTAAGATCAATAATCTTTATACCTGTAAAACAGATCATGCAGTTTATGTTTTAAAATGTACATGTGAGTTAATTTATGTTGGTAGTACCAAATTACAAGTATATAATCGTATTTTACAACATCTTCGGGTGATAGTAAATTCTGACCCTAGTTACCCTGTGGCGCGTCATTTTAAATTAGTTCATAATAACAACTTGAATGATTTACAATATTTTGTTATTGACGCTGTTCCTCTTTCTAAGAGAGGTGGGGACAGGGAAAAGAAATTGAGACAACTGGAAAGCCATTACATAGTACTCCTTAACAGTAAGATTCCCAATGGTCTGAATATGGGGGAAGATCTGCATAATTTCTTATGAATATTGGAGCGTTTTTCATCATTTTTAAGCACAATGTTTTATCGGTTTTACCTGTATTTATGGTTTTACCTAATTTTTATATTGTGCTGAGGATGTTTAATTGCTAATTTGTCGAGTTTTAGTGAGATGTAAATCCTTGATTGGTCAGTTTCATCGTGATTTAACTTAATGAAATGTTTTCTTATATCAGAAATATACATTGGATTGCAATATTAGTGACATCTTTTTGATGTCAATTTGAATGTACTTTTTTTGCTGAAAATGATATATAAGCCGAGATATTGCACTTTAGAGCACTTTGCACTTTTTCACTTTTTTGAGAATAATATGCTGCTGATAAATTGTTGAAATTGTTCTGTTTTAATGAATTATCAAGCTCTAGTCCATTTTATGGGCCAATATTACTGCACTACTTCTGCACTTTATATTATGTGGTTCTTTATTTTTTACTGAACTGTGTTCCCTTGAATCCCCTTGGACAATTATTATGAAATATTTATCATCTTTATATTGTATACATGTTGGCTGTTGCATTGGGCACTTGCCCTTAATTGTTTTAACACCTTTAGCATTGTGAATATATGAAGTATGATTACATGTATATTGGAGGTTGGATGTGAATAGTATTTTTTCTATGTCCTTGCTACGTTATGGGTGGAGTCAAGGGAAATGACCGTCAGTATTTAAACCACATTTATCTCTGGGTTTGTCATGTGATCAAGTCCGGGTTTCCCGGACGAAACGCGTCATGTTGCCGTTCCCATCGATAGAATAAAGCACTTTCATTACGAAATCCTTCGGCGTGGTCTGTACCTGTGTCTGTGTTGGTGCTGCCGGCTGGTTGCTCGCACTACAGGATTGTGGATTCTTAATATATATATATATATATATATATATATATATATATATATATATATATATATATATATATATATATATATATATATATATATATATATATATATATATATATATATATATATATATATATATATATATATATATATATATATATATATATATATACACATATACATATATATCCCCGACACCCCCAATCCTAATATTAATGAAGAATTACTTAAAAACTGTGATACAACAGGAGATGTGCACTTGTGTGAGCGAAACTTGCAAAAAGTCATGTCTAATAGGAGGTCACTCATCTCTGTTGAGGATTGTGACTTGGAAACCTCCTCAGGGGGAGATTCTGATTGCGGTAAGAAAGGGGGCAAACAACAACAAAAAATGTATGCTATTGAGGGGGCAACTTCAAGAGCATATTGAGAGGTCCAAGCACCTCAACTTATACTCCAAGCACCTCAGCGCATAATGGAGGTCTAAGCACCTCAATTCACACTGCAGGTCTAAGCACCTCAATGCATAATATAGGTCCAAGCACCTCCATTCACACTGGAGGTCTAAGCATCTCAACACATAATGGAGGTCTAAGCACCTTAAACAGACCAGGAGGTCAAAGCACCTCAAAAGTCTTGGGTGTCCTACACGGCGCAACTCATACAGGTGTCCGGAGCGGCACACATATCTTGAGCGCTCAGAGTACAGCAGAAAATACTGCCATGGAAGATGAAGGGCATCAGAGTGAAGAATTACTCTGATACATCCTTGACCTGGATCAGGGTAATAAGTACATTGAAGGCCTCTTCACAGAGGAAGAACGTCCGTAATCCTCTAAGGGAAGGATATTGGATCCCCTTGTTCAGGAGATGTTTTCACCACATACGATCAGGCATCCAAGAAGTGCTGAATGGTGGCCTCAAGATCATGTGGGAAGATTTATTAGAAGGTGGATAAGAAATCGCCTTGAAAAAGAGGTACGTAACATTTTTGAGAGAAGAGTGCTCTAGACCAGTGATCCAAGAGAAAGTCTGCTTAACAACAAACCTGCATCCTGAAAGCATCACCTTTTTATTGAAGCTGGGGAGAGACCCCAGAAAAGGCATGGAAATATCCCTTAAGGCCTGCCAAGATCGCCTTCTCGACATCCTAGGTCCCCTAGCTAGAATAATTGGCATGGCAGAGGAGGCTCATATTAATGGGACCCCAGAAGGTATTAATCTACTTAGGAGCTGAAGCCAGAGAACTGTTATCCGTTTAGCAAATGCCAATGCAGGGTTGTAGGCCAAACAGAGCAGGGTTGTCCTAAGCGAAATCAACCCAGAAATAGGACACATGGCGGATAAAGAACTCTCTGAAAACCCCAAAGGCCTCCTGTTCAGAGAGGATATGATTAAAACAATATGAAAATATGTGACTACGTTCAAGGCCTTGAACAAAGCACAGACAAATATGAGAAGGGTTTTTTAACCCTAATGTTTTTGGCTGTGCTGGAAGAAGGGACCTTACTACCGGCTGAGGTGCTCAAAGGCCCAACTTCAGATAAAGAGGCTAAAGTAGAGGTTACCAGCCAGGTACCTCACAGTCCTTCTACCCCCAACAAACCACTCGTACCAGAGGCTTCAGATCCCGAGGACAAGGATCCAATTTTCAGAGTAGGAACAATTCACATATATTTTCCCCAGTAAAAGTGGGGGGTCAACTCAAGTTCTTTTCCCATGCTTGGAAATTAATTACACAAGACCATTGGCTCCTGGAAACCATTCAGGGCTTCAAAATAGATTTCCCAGAGGTCCTGGTCTAATCCCCTTTCCCAAGAGTATTGAAACTTACCTTAGAGCAACAGAAGGTGGTAGAAGAAGAGGTGGTCTCTGGGATACAAAAAGGTGTAATCGTAGAGGTTCCTTGGGAATGCCAAGTTTTTATAAGTACGCTCTTCCTTGTGAAGAAAAAAGACTAAGGACGGAGACCAGTTTTGAATCTCCGGGACATGTACAGATTCCTAGTCTCAGACATTTCAAGTTGAAGGACATCCATCTCTTGAGGGACATTCTATTAGAAAATGACTGGCTGGTAAAGTTGGACATAAAGGATGCCTACTTCACCATTCCCATGGACATGGATTCTCAAGGTTACCTCCAGTCCATATGAAATCACCGTCTTTTTCAATTTCAGGCACTTTCCTTCAGCCTATCCTAAGCTCCTTAGTGTTTCACCAAGGTAATGAGAGTGGCTGCATCCTTTCGGAGAGAGTGGGGGATAAGAATAATTATTTATCTAGACGATATCCTCATAATGTCCCAATATCATTTTCAGATTTAAAGGTTCTGGAATTGGTGATAAATCTTCTAGAGAGTTTGGTTTTCATAATAAAGAAGGAGAAGTCTATTCTGGTTCCTTCCAGGTCCCTAGGATTTTTTATGATAGACACAATTAAGACCCTTCTGTTGTCAGAGAAGAAAACTTACCAAGATTCGATAGAAGTCCAGATTTGTGTTGAGACAGGACTCTATGACCTTGAGAGAGCAAGCCAGGCTCCTAGGTCTCCTTTCCTCTTCTATTCAAGAAATATTTCTGAGGCCATTACATTATCGAGCTCTACAGAGGGTGAAAGCGAGAGCTCAAAGAGAAGGATCATCGTATGGGGATACCGTGATTCTAGATCAAGATGCCGAATTATAATTGGATTGATGGTTGGAGTTCCCCGGAATATAAGAATAGGATGCAAGCCTTTATGGCTGGAGTGTATGCCTGGGCAACCAGACCACAGGAGGTTTATGGTCTTATATAGAGAGGTCCCACAACATAAATTATCAGGAGTTGAGAGCAGGCATCTATGCTCCAATGAGCTCCAAACACTCTCTGCAGGGCAGAACTTTCATGTTAAAATGGACAATGTGGGGGCGTGGCTTGGACGGCGGTGGAGATGGCCGCCTGAACCGGTCTCGCGTCGCACAGGATAGCGACTTTGAAGGTTCCAGGATTCCCAAATACACAACTTTTGCGGCTCGGAGGTGGCTACTAGATCTCAACACGCCCAGGGTCCAGTGTTCCGAGCGAAGAATGGGGTAATCACGAGGTTTGAGACCGTGATTGACCGAGTCTTCTCACCGAAGCTGAGCCAGGAAATGGCACCGGCCAGTACGGAGCCCCTGCCCTAGCTTTGTTACCCGCCTGCTGGCCTCCTACTACTGCAGCTTGTTAGCGGATGGCCCTCACTCAACCCCGGGGGGAGTGCTATTCAGTATAGTGCACCATCTACAATTTAAGCCTGGAGGGGATTCACCTGCATCGAGGCCATCCCCTGAAAATTACTGCTCACCCGCCGGCTGGCCACCGCCTTACGCCTTGCACTGCTATGATCGCTGGCTCTGGAACATCAACCCAGGAGGTGAGCGCTGATCGCCTGTGGTGTGTACCTAAACTTGGTCCCGAAAGTGGATTCACCCGTCATCCGACGAACTCTCCTGCCTGACCTTAAAATGGCGGACGCATGGCCGTGACTCGAGTTGCCGAAGCACCAAGTGTGGGAGCCGTCTCTCAAGCTCCTCTCAAGCCACCGTGTGCAGAGTGCTTGGCTACCCCACTGATGCCTGCAGCCACGTTATATCTGCCTCTCATGCTTCGCTCATGCCTTCTGCCTGTCCTTATAATGGCGGTAATGTCCAGAAAGTAAGAGCATGCCCAGCATGTTCTATAACTGAATGTCGGCCACAGCAGGGGGTCTTGTTCTAAACCCAGCGACCTCACTGCGCACAGCATCTACCCTCCACAACCAATCTTTGCCAACATGTGCTGTGTCAATCCTGACCCTGATATATCTGCACAGACCTGTTACAACCTGCTACACCTGCCTCATGCCATATGTCTGCTGATCCTTCCAAAGGTGCCGATAGGAGCCTATTCCTACGTTCCTGCCAATGCCTGATGGACCCTACACTCGCTGAGCCATGATAACGGGGCCCGGAACCGGCCCGTCAAGCGGATAGCCAGTTTCTGATCAGGGACCACCTAATGCCACCCTAATCGTAGGTCCTTACACCATAGCAGTTTCCGACCGGTGCCAAGACCCACACTGCTCAGGTCATCCTTCCACGACAACTCTTGGCGCTGCGTCTTCTCCTCAGCTGCCCTGCCGTGCCGTGCACACGTAGCGGTCACCCTGCTGACCTCACCATATCAGTCATTGCCGACGCTGGTGAGTTTACCAACATACTTGTGCCTGGAAAGGTGCTCATCACCTTCAACCCACCTAAATCAGTGGCGACCATAACCCCTCCAGCCTCACATCAGTGCCATCATTCCTCTCTCCACCTTGCCTTCGGACATAGACACTTATCAGGAAGTTACAATACGCCACGAGGAAACCTCTTTCGACCCAGCGCCTTGGTGTCGCCTCGCCCTTGCTTCTCTCGACACCCCCGGGTCCTGAAGTTCCTACAAGATGGCAGAGAGAGAAAATAAAAACACCAAGAGAGTAAGACCAGGGCCAGCCATATGTGAATCGCCTATCAAAGCTAAAGCTGACCTAACAAGCACTTTGGACATGATCCTTAAGAAGATGGCGTAGGTCCACGTCTTGGCCAAATCCACGAAAGGTAACACCGACACCATGCAATTGGAACTCACAGCGATCAGAGATGATATGAACTTCATGAATAAAAGCATCAGTGAGGCGGAACAACGGATAAGCGGCGTAGAAGATAAAACGACCCAGTCGTCTATAATCATACAACACCTCCAGAGCACTACTAAAGACCTAAAACGACAAAACGCTGAGTTAGAGGATCGTAATAAGAGGGAAAATATTCGAATCTTTGGCGTGCCGGAAGAATCAGAAAAAGACACAGAATCTTGCATGGCCTTCCTAGAAGCGTGGATCCCAACTGTCACCGGAATTGACTTCCACCATGGCCTGGAGCTGGACAGAGCCCACAGAATCCCGACATTCTTTGCCCACGGGAAAAAAGTCCCTCGTCCCTTGATCTGCAAACCTCTCCGATTTCAACATACTGAGGCCATTCTACAATTTGCTAGGAAGAATCATCATATTACATGGAAGTCCACCGCATAATCATCACTCAGGATTTCTCCAAAGAGACGGTTGAAGTAAGGAAGGGCTTCCTGTCATTGAGGGATAAACTGAAATCAAAGGACATCCAATTCTCATTTGCAGGACCGGCAAGATTTAAGATTATTGACCACGGTAAACCCTGCATCTTCTCAGACCCCCACGACCTGGCATGCTACCTGCAGGACTCACCGCCTCAATTCATGGACTCCTCAAGCGGAGCCTCCAATAAACTGAAAACGGATACACAAGAGTCTGCTAACCGCTGAGTGGGCTTGACTTGATCTGATGAGACATTACCTAGTTCAACCCATCTCAATGGGATAATCACGATCCACATTCAATGCAAATGGTTTATCTGAGCCTGCTCATAGTTATCGTCATTTATGAGTAGCAGGTTCAAGTATTGGGTCCACTCCCCTTGAGGATCCCTCTATCGGATCTGTCTAATTGTACAATTTGTCCAGCCTTAATCTGTTTTATACTGTTTCATACTGTTAGCCAAGTTGCAGGCTTCCATAGATGCTATTCATCGTTGTTATATTTGAGCACGCATTGCTTCAAGTGCATTCATGGCACCACATATGTTCCCTCTGACAGCACCATCTTCAAATTCAGTATGGTTGTAATGTCACGTAGCTCTGTGTCTTGAACCTCACAATGAGCCCCCGTGCGGGGTCCCTTTTCTGTTTATGTTTGACCCGCACGGCTGCACAGTTTAATCAAAGAGCTCCTAACATGTTGATTCTCCTGTTATTCTTCACCCTTCTATAAGTCCTGTGTCGACCATGGATGGTACTGCTGTTGCAGCTCCTAGGTTCGATTTTTCTAAGGGAGCGGGGGGAGAAGGGTGGAGGGGAGGGGGGAAGGAAGGGAAACAGGGGTATTGGGGGAGGGAGGAGGGAGGAGCGGGGGGCATGGGGTAAATTTAACTATGGTTGTTTCAGTTTTGTTTCTTTCAATTCCTTTGATAGATACAGCACAGACATCAAAAGTTGTGCTGCACAGATGACACGTAGCTAGCCCACGCATTGCTCACACTATTGGCTACCACATTCTCACGGTCCACCACTATTCAACTCCATTCGCTGATGGCCAGCACCTTCCTTGCGATGATCACCGACTAGATGACTCAAACTAAATCACTGGTAGAAAGCCTTAGAGTAGTTTCTTTGAACGTCAAGGGTCTTAATCACCCAGTTAAACGTAAAAAACATCCTTGACTATTTAGCTAAATCCAAAGGCGATGTCATCTTACTAAAGGAGACAAAATTGTCAAAATAGGATGCAGAGTTCATTAAACAACATTGGATTTCGCACACTCTTTGCTCCTCCGCCGTTCACAAAAAGAGGGCAGTAATTACCCTATTCTCGAAAAAGTCAAACATTTCTATCACCTCACACACTCACGAGGACGGCAGACTGCTTGTGACGCACCTAAAGAGAGACGACTACCCCATTCACATAGTAAACATTTATGGGCCTAACTCGGATACCCCGGATTTCTGGGAATCCGTCACTTCTGCAATAGAAACCATCCCCCAAGACGAACTCTTAATTGTTGGTGGGGACTTCAATCTCCCCCTAGATCCCCTGCTAGACCGCCAATCCAAATGCACATACCACCCGTCACGATCCCATAATATTCTGAACCGACTCTGCTCCAAATACAACTTACGCGACTCATCGCACCTACAACATCCAGACGGACAAGACTACACATTTTACTCTGCCCCTCACAACTCTTATTCGAGAATCGACTACATTTTAATCTCTAGCCCATTCACACACCTCATAGAGGAGACTGACATAGCTCCCAAATTGGTCGTCTCTAATCACTCTTGCATCTATACCAAACTAGCAGGCTCACACTCGATACTCCCCCCGAAACGCTGGCGCTTTAATGATGACATCCTATCCGACCCTGAAAATAAGACCAGGATAGAGAACGCCATCCGGGAGTTCTTCACCCTGAACATTTTGCCAGACTCAGACATCTCAGTCATTTGGGATGCTTTTAAGGCCACAATTAGGGGTGTTATCATTGGCATCCGAGCTCAAATGAATAAAAAAATGAACCGTGATCTGGAAACCCTTGAGAGACACATTAAGGCGCTAGAGATCTCCCACGCAGCCGCAACTGGTAATAAATCCATTTTAGACCGCCTCACTAAAATGAAGTACGAATATAATGCAATTCTAAGCAAGAGAGCAGGGGTATGGATAAACAAATTTAAGGCACTAAACTTATGTGAGGGCAATAAGGCCGGGAAACTTCTCGCGTCTTATATAAAAAAAAATAATAATAATTCAATATTGCTTCCATTAAAGATCAGGCCAACAACACCCACACCAAGCACAACAATATCTTGCACACCTTCCAGTCTTTCTACGAGGACCTATACAAAAACAAATTAGCGTTCAACTCTGATGCATGCACCAAATACTTCAACTCGTTAGACCTCCCTAGACTCTCCGAGGAGGACAGCTCCAAGTTGGGCTCCGCATTCACAGTGCTGGAAATCTCCACTTCCATCAAAACCCTTAAAAGCAATAAGGCCCCAGGCCCGGATGGCTTCTCAGACAGTTTTTATAAAGAGTTTGTGGGAACTGTCAGCCCAGTCCTCTTGAACCTCTTCCAGTCCTTTATGTCCAAGGGTGCTGTCACTAATTCAATGAGCGAGGCCACCATAATCGTCATCCCGAAAGAAGGAAAAGACCCTCTTCTAACAAAAAGTTATCCTCCAATCTCCCTCATAAATCTAGATTGTAAAATCTATGCTAAAATCTTAGCCAACAGTTTGAATACAATCCTCCCCAAATTAATTAGTAATTCGCAGGTGGGTTTCCTCAAACACCAGCTATCCAATGATAATACGAGATTACTCTGCCATGTATTAGAGAAAGCCAAAATAACCGCCACTCCTTCAGTTGCCATTAACCTCGACGCTGAAAAAGCGTTTGACAGAGTGTCATGGCTTTTTTTACAACACTGTATGCAATCTTTTAATCTGGGGAAGCCCTATATCGACATGGTTATGGCTCTATTCTCCTCCCCGTCAGCCCGAATTGCCATAAACGGCTCCCTTTCCGCCCCTTTTTGCTTGGAACAGGGTACCAGACAGGGTTGTCCCCTCTCTCCAGCCCTTTTTATCCTGGCCCTTGAACCCCTCTTAGCTGCCATAAAAAGTAACGAGAACATCAAAGGGGTGTTATTCGGTGACAGGCGAGTGAAATTGGCGGCATAAGCAGAGGACATCCTAGTGGTTACCGAACAGCCAGACTTTTCCATCGAGGGTCTCATGTCCACCATAGAAAACTATTCCCTACATTCTGGCTCCAAACTAAACCGAGATAAGTCTGATGTTAAAGCGCTGAATATACTCGGCACAAGAGACATATTGGGTAACTAGGGACTGTACTGGCAACCAGGCTTTATCAAATACATTGGGGTCAAATTTAGTAGCACTCTTGCTGAAACCCTTCAACGTAACGAAAAAACAACCTTGGATAAAATTAAAACGCAACTGGATGGGTGGGGAAGAATCGAGACTATCAAAATGATGATCTCCCCTCTAGTCAATTATCTAATCACCATGCTGCCCCTCACGCTATCCCTGGAATTTCATCACAAATTAGACGCCGCACTCACAAACTTTCTTTGGAGAGGGAAAAAAGCACGAATTAGTTTAAAGAAACTTCGCCTAGACAAGTCTGCAGGTGGAGTAAACCTGGCGGTCTTCAAAAGATACCAAACTGCGTTTCTTGCCAAACAGGGCTCCTACTGGTTATCACCACCAGAGGGCTACTCCCCCTTGAGATCGAGAAGGCCCTCCTTGGGAATGTCGCCCCAGCGAGTGCCCTGTTCACTAAACTAAATTCAATCACGTGCTCGAGACCTATTTTTCGGAATACAAGAATAGTGGATAAGCTACTTGAGGCCTCCATCCGACGTTCACGCTGGGAAACCATTATATAATCACCTATGGGTAGAAAAAGGCATTTTTTCCCCACACCAATTATATGAAGGGACGAGCCCCCTCTCGTTCAAAGATCTTCAATCCAAATATAATCTTAACTCACTTGAGTTCTATACCTTCCTACACATAAAAACAGCGATCACCAAGGCGAATCTCTCTTCTAACCCTCCATCCCTTCCGGCCTACCTCACCAGATTAAACAGGCTAGGCCACCAAGTGTCATGGTTCTACAAACTCCTACGCCCACAACATTCCAATCTCATTGATCATGTCAAACAGTTTTGAACATCATGCTCTTGCTTTCCCATCTCAGATATGGATTGGGCCAAAACCTGGGATTCCTGCATGCGTCACAAAATCAGCCCCACGCTATCCCAAACTAAATTCTGGCTTTCATAAAGCCTTTTGGACGCCGGCGCGTCTTTTTGCCCACAACATTAGGTCTAACGCTTTCTGTTGGAACTGTAACTGTGCAGAAGGTGACCTTGACCACCTTATCCTCCAATGTGAATGTGTTACCCCATTCTGGGGTAAAGTCTTTGAATTTACTGATAAAGTCTTTTCTTTCTCCCCCACCCAGGGAACTACCTTACCTAGTCTTTGGGTTTCTCAAAGCCAAGTCCCTCAACGACAATGATAGGGCCTTACTTGACCTTCTTATCACGGCTGCTGTAAAGGTGGTCCTCAATAATTGGAAGGATACCCTGAAAGCTAATTATGCATGCTGGTTAAACTGGGTACTTCGTCTCCGTGGCGCCGACAATACGGCTGTTATCCAATCCCCTTGGCGCCCCCGCGTAGGCGCTTGTGTATCACCCTTGACAACTACTTTAGTGCCCACAAGCCCCCATGAACCAACCCCTCGCTCCCTTGACCATCTGTTCGCCACCTTGACCCTATATACCTACATTTCTTCCTAGGCTGGATTCGCCTATCTGCCTATCTGAACACAATGCAGCTCACTTTCTCTCATGACAACAATGTGTGGACCTATCGTGGGATACTACGGCTGACTCCGTCGCTCTATGTGCTGTCTTATGTATGTTCTTCTTCCTTTATTTCAGTATATTGTGTTATATCATTTAATGGTATGTTTACATTCTGGTACTTATCAGCTTCCATTTCAGACCTCATGCAATTATTCCACCTCAAGTTTATGTCTTAGAATCATTTGCTAACTACTGTATGTACCACATTTGTTCGACTGTCATCATTCATTTTATTTTGTTGTTCTCTTTTATGTCTGAAACTACCAATAAAAACTTTTGAAATCGTAAAAATGGACAATGTGTCTGCAGTGGCATAAATAAATCGGTTAGGGGAGTACAAAATCTTCAGTCTTGTCAGATTTGCCAAAAAGAATATGGATGTTCTGTCTAGAACACAAGATCAGCTTGAGAGCAGAGTACTCACCGGGGAAAAACAATATTGCAGCAGATTGGAACTCTAGGTTCTTGAAAGACTAAAGCGACTGGAAGCGGAATGAGAGCTGCTTCAGATGACTGTCACTTATGGGGTCCTTTGGAGGTAGATCTCTTTGTAAGCAGGTTGACATTTCAACTGAAGTACTTCAGCTGGATGCCGGACCCGGGTGCTTAGGCAGTCAATGTGTTCCTGCAACCCTAGAAGGGAGCCCAAGCTTATGCCTTTCCCCCCTTTGCAATGATCTAGAGGATTCTCCAGAAGGTAAGACAAGAGCAATATTCTCTGGTACTAGTAACTCCCTATTGGCCATCCAAAACTTGGTTCCCAATGACCTTGGAATTGGCCTGCAATATTCCATTGCTTTTACCAATAGGGGAAGGCCTTTACGGGACGTAGAATGAAGAGAACACCCTCTGGTTTAGAATGGAATTTTGAACCTTCTTGCATGCAAAGTTTCAGGAGATCTAGTGAGATGTCAGGTCTTTCGGGAAGGGCTGTGTAGCTCCTTGAGAAATCCTGGGCTCCACGTACCCACTATAGATACAATGGAATATGGAAAACATGGGTACGGTGGTGCTTGAAGAGGGACTTTGATCCTATGGAAGCTCCTATAGTTGAAGTGGTTAACTTCTTAGTAGAACAGTTTGATAGGGGCCTTACTCATAGGTCACTTCATTGTTACAGATCTGCAATCTCAGATGGGTTGGCAAACGGTAGAAGCATTGGAAAAATGTCATAGCATGTAGAATTCTTAAGTATATTAGGTTAAGGAGACCACCCCAGACCTAGATATGAGCCCTTTGGGACGTTAAACTAGTCCTGGATCTTTACACAGCATGGCCTAGTAACAGATATTTAGATCAGAAGAGACTTTCTATGAGGCTAGCTTCTCCTCTCGGTTTAATTTCCTACCGTTGTGTATCGGATGTTAAAGCTTTAGAGGTAAGTAACAGGGTTTATGACATCTTTGGAGTGAGATTTGAAATTATTAGAACTAAGACTATGTCCGACACAATTTTTTAGCCTAGGTTTGACATTTACAAAAAGTTGTGCGTAGCAGATTGCATGAGCAACTACTCATCGCATTTGTGAAATCTTTTATGGCTATAACGTCTGCTTCAATAACAAGGTGGGTTAAATGGACTAAGAATATGGCATATGTTGACCGTAAGAAGTCTCAATCACACTCTATGAGAGGTACTATGGCTAGCCAATGTGTGGTATCCTTTACTGTAATCCTTATTTCTTGTACTGCTGTTTCTGTATGTTCCAATGTAGAATGGGGACTCTTGGAATGTTATGTTCAGTGACAAGCCTTTTGTGAGCTGGACTTTGGTGGATGAGGTCTCAAGTTACTTACTTACAATAAAGCCTCCTTTACCATCACTGCTGTTTACCTACTCTTCATTTTGAAGGCGATACTACACAATGCTTCTAGAAAGGTGAAAGACTAGAGGCCATCCTTAGGGCTGCTAATTGGTCAAACTCTAATACATTTGCAAAACATTACTGTAAAACGATCGAGCACATGTTGAATGTGGTTTTGCAGGACTACCAACATGCATAATGGTAGCCTCCAGTCTTGAAATGAAATAGCGATTCTCCTAGTTAAATGCCAAGAGAATGAGGATTTCATTAAATACATGGGGGCTAAAATTATCCCACCCTCCCATCCCTGGAGTTGGTTGTAGGATTTGGATAATGCCAATTAATAATAAAAAAAGAAAAAGAAACCAAACAATACAAAACTAAAGGAGGTTAATAAAATGTAACATTTTAATAATTCAAGGTCGTTATATACATTGTATTTGTTTATGTGCTATTTATGTAGAATGTCTTACACCTATAGAGGATGTTCTAATAATCCTCTTCAATTTCTGATAATTCCCAGTAGTTCATGTCTACGTGTTCCATCACCTGGAAACATCTATGAACTGAGTGCCTTCTTTTCTTAGTTCTGCAATGCGAGTTCTTCGTTGTTTGAGGAGTTTCTTTATTTCCTGTTGTGCTATATTGTTTTTGGACTTTTCGTAATACATGACAGAGAATTTTGGACCTCATTTCAAAAGGGCAGATTGTACTGTGGGCATGCCTATTAGGGTCTAGCTGTATTCAGTTCTAGAACAATTTTCTTTGTGATGCAATACTTCAAAGTGGCTGTGTGTAGAGTGTGCATTAAAGGAATAATGCATAAAGTTAGCCTCCGTGTCTTTAATGAAATACAGATACTTTTGGCATTTAATTAGGAGAATCGCTATTACTCTACTTCCCTATTACTTGCGCTTCTCTGCTACACTTTTCTATTTCCAAGTGTGATCAGTACAGTAGCAATGACAGTACCAAAAGTATGGGTTGGAGAGGATTCTCAGAGGTGAATTATTTATTGTTTTGCCCACAATAGGTGTGCAAAACATGCCCATCGTGGCATTCATGGACTGTATGTTCTAAAACATCAATGAATGATGCAGGTTGGATGCAAGTCAAAAATTGTGGAACACTGGTAGAAAAACTATTATGACTTATAGATCATTCCCTAACCTCCATAACCAACCACTAAAACAGTCCTTTCAAGAAGCATAGAAGCATGCATCAAGAAGAAGTTTCACAAAAAAAGCACTAATGGGAAGAGGTGTGTGATAAGGAATGGCAGTAACAAGTGGAGTTATATTTTTACATTATTCTCTGTTTTTATTACAGGAACACATTGCTTTATTTTAGTTAACCGCCATGTATGCGGCACACTACGATTACTTTTACAGTGATTCAATGCGAACCTAATATCAGGTACATGTTACAAGCCCTCTAACGGTTATCTTCTAGACTTTAAACATTAGGCAGCTTTCCAATACCTATAGTTTTTCCTTTATTAGATCGGCAATCCAGGACTTTTTCTATTTATCCTCTGTTCACGCTTGAATCGCTTCAGATGCCATGAGGTGGCTATATCGGCGTCTATCTCCCCTTTTGACCTGATAATTTTCCAGGTAACATCATAATGTTGGGGGCTGAACTGTTCCTGCAAAGGAGGAGGGAAAAAGGAGGGGGGGAAGACTAAGAAGGACTACGTACACGCTGGCGTGACCAGAGGTGTAAATGTAACACCTGTGGGCATCCCTTTTGTTGGATGTGATTGCCTCACACACCCCGAAGGATGTCATGCTTCATCATCGGCGGTTGCTCCTCGTCGGGGGGGCGGTGCAATCCCCGACGGGCACACCTCAAAGAGGGGCACTTTGGCGGAGATCTTTTGTATCCAACTGCCCTATGGTGAAGTGTGGGTGTGTGGGCGGGGAGGCAACTGAGCCTGAGGTGAAGGTTAAAATGCAGTAAGAGGTACCGGAAACAATTTTATTCTGGTGGTCCCCCTATTGCAGTTAAAATCGTGAAAGTAAGCTCACTCAGTGTCACCTCGTTAGGTAGAGTGACCTATGTGGAGCTCTGAAAAACAACAAGTGGTCAACAGTTTACCTCCATGGAAAGTCCTATGCCTAGGGGTAAAGGGCTAAATACCACATGAGTGATCGGCGGGTCAGTACATCGGGGGAAGCCTTCAGACTTGGCTTACTCTGCCCGTGTCCGCTATCCGGGCTCGGCGGAGATGGGTAGGTGATCCCTCGCGGACACGGGCAGAGTAAGCCAAGTCTGAAGGCTTCCCCCGATGTACTGACCCGCCGATCACTCATGTGGTATTTAGCCCTTAACGCCTAGGCATAGGACTTTCCATGGAGGTAAACTGTATACCCATACCACACCATATACATGACACTAGCATGTTATTGAGTCAATTTTCTTCTTTATTTTTCACTTTTTAAGGTCCTGATGAATCGCAGGATAGTAATCCATTTGCGAGAAACATGTTGACCACTTGTTTTTCAGAGCTCCACATAGGTCACTCTACCTAACGAGGTGACACTGAGTGAGCTTACTTTCACGATTTTAACTGCAATAGGGGGACCACCAGAATAAAATTGTTTCCGGTACCTCTTACTGCATTTTAACCTTCACCTCAGGCTCAGTTGCCTCCCCGCCCACACACCCACACTTCACCATAGGGCAGTTGGATACAAAAGATCTCCGCCAAAGTGCCCCTCTTTGAGGTGTGCCCGTCGGGGATTGCACCGCCCCCCCGACGAGGAGCAACCGCCGATGATGAAGCATGACATCCTTCGGGGTGTGTGAGGCAATCACATCCAACAAAAGGGATGCCCACAGGTGTTACATTTACACCTCTGGTCACGCCAGCGTGTACGTAGTCCTTCTTAGTCTTCCCCCCCTCCTTTTTCCCTCCTCCTTTGCAGGAACAGTTCAGCCCCCCACTTTGTTAGTGCAGACCACCCGCGGACACATGCTGTAACTGGACCTTCCACTCACCCTAAGTGGTAACTAGTGTCCGTTGATCTATTGATCTCTCTCCCTCCTTTTGATAAAAACATCATAATGTTCCCTATCCAGATCATTTACCCTTCTGATTTGTGGTGTGCCCCGTTAATTTATTTTGGTTAGGTTATAGGTTTGAATTCACAGAAGAACAATATTGGATACATCCTTTTTCCACGAATATTTTAATAGCGATCTTTTATTAGATACAGTAAGCATCCATATAAGCACATCACATCACTTTTGGTGTTATTTAAATTATAGTGGGATTATTTGGCCTTTTGTTTATTCCCTCCATTGTTCTGTCAACTGTCAAATAGCGGATTTGAGCAGTGCCAGATTTAGACAGTGAGTACTTTGCATCAGGCTTGAAAAATGAAAAAAAGTGTCTACAATGAGGTCATCAGGATCCATTTTTTTTTTTTAACGGTTTTTATTGCAGAACCAAAGGCACAGTACTTGAATCAGTATGGGATCTGTTTGTGCAGATCCGTCGCACTCTTATCCCCGCACACATGCATTTTACACGGCCATTGAGCCCACATCCCGAAGGCTGGGCGGCGTCATCAGTTTTCATGGTGCATCTTTACATTGTCTAATATTTATGGTCACTATATGAGGCATATCACTGTCTGCTTTTTTAAGTTCCTTCCCCAACTCCCCTCTACCACTTAGCCATAGTTGGCCAGTTTCGTCTAATTAGAACCGATAAACGTCCCTCACCCCCCCCCCACCCCCAGTGTCATCGCCTACGCCTAGCGCTGTAAAAACCAAACACGTCTATGTGGTGGTGGACAGAAGCTTCTCACTGTTTATGGGGTGTGTGTGTCTGGCGAGGGTATCGGCACTGTGGCAGACCCAGTTCGGACCTCGGGTTCCTCGCACTCCCTCTCCTCCCCTTCCTCCACTGAGCTATCACGTAGTGCCTGCACCAACATCTCCCAAGCCATCGCTGCTTCCTGGGCTCGCTCATCCGGTCCGCGACGGGCCAGTTGGTACCTGATCGTGCTCTCGCCCGCCGCCCATTTTACAAATTCGTTCAGCCATCTCCGGTGTGTCGGCCCCGTTTTTGACTTCCATCCCTTGGTCAGTTCCCTCTTAGCTAAGAATAGGCCCATGTCAATGAATTTGCTCGATATTTTATTTTTGGGCGTATGTGGGAACCAGTGTAATATACTGACCGCTTTAACATATTGCAGGTCCCTATCCGTCACTTCATTTAACGTGTTGCCTATCTCCCTCCAATAATCCCGTAGGTGAGGGCAGTCCCTCAGCATATGCATTAGATCCGCTCCTATCTTATTGCATCTGGGGCACGCCGCGTCCTCCACTCCAAAATATTTCGCGATCTTACTCGGGGTGAGGTAAGCCCTGTGGAGAACATAGAAGTGAATCAGTTGGAAACGCGCATTTCTTGTGCCCTTTCTAGCACTCGGCACCAGTTGGGACCACGTGGTGTCAGGGATTTCCGTCTGAGGTCATCAGGATCCATGGTAGAGACTAATTAGTTCAGCGAACAGAAAGCAGGTGTCAAGCATCTGTAAAAAGTTGCCCAAACTGCACTAGAGAATGCTTTGGGTGACAATTCTTCTTCCGCAGGTCGAGATGACTGGCATTGCATGCTCCACCCGAGTTATCAGTGTGAGTCAGTCACTGAAAAGCAACTATCAAGTGGGGCGGTGGGAGATAGAGTGTGGGAGACGTCACGTTCTGTACCTCGGGTCACCAAACATTCCTGAACTGAACCCAAGAGAGGAGTTTTAGTTAGGAATTTCGAGTGAGGTAATGGGCAATTCCACTCATTTCAGGGCTAGCACGATGGGATAGAAAGTTATTGTTTCCTGGGATTCATGGAGACACTCTTGTAGTGGACATCTCACCATGCAAAGGACCAAACAGCACATAATGGATGACGGATGGGGAGAAAGGGCGGTCAGCTGCAGTTACTCAAAGCTAAAATCAATAATTTCATTATTTATCTTAGACGACACCTACATTTTGCAACCTACATTACAATAGGCATGTCAACACATTGGTAGGCTGAAAAGGGAACTGGGCAAGTGTTACCTTGCTAACTAATGACTAAAGGGATCAAATTGGTCTCAGTGGTAGTTTCCATTAGTATACTATATGTCGGTCCATAGAATCATAGGTTTCCTCAAGGAGATAACAAAACAGGGACCCGCTCGGAGCCTGGGAAGTGACCCTCCGGATGCGAGTGAGTTGCCGGAGTACACGCAAGATGTCATCCTAAGCCTCGGAGGCGAGTGACGCAGGGGGAAGGGCGAGGGCTGAGCAGCACTCGCAGGCTCCCCGCTGACAGAGGATCGAGTGCAGGTGGAACAGAGCAGGAAGTGAAGGTTGACTGCAGAGAGGCGGTAGCAGCAATCTGACGGTCCGGGGGAAGCTCTGTGATAAGGTTGTGGCCTGGAGCGCGAGTACCCTGGTGGGGGAAGGTGCAAGAGGAGACCCGCGAAGACAAAGGCCTGGTCAGCGGACCCTGTGTGAGGTGCATTTAAGGAGGCTGTGAGGAAGGAGGGCAGGCCTTGATTCTAACTGAGTCGCCGCAGGCCCGAAGAGAAGCAGAAGATTATAACCCCGGCCGGGTCCTGGACGTCTGCGGATGGCAGAGCTGCCACGCAGAAGAGGGGCGGCCTACGAGACAAACGGCAGGCCCGGATGAAGGGGGCAAACCGGGCCTGGAGTTGAAGGACACGATCAACTGGGCCTGTGGAACCTGAAACAGGTACGGGGGAAGCCCCGAGAGGAGGCCCGGGCTGGAGACAGGACACCTTGCCGGTGGGAAGTGGAAAAGAAACCGGGCTAGTGTGCACACTCTAGTTGGCCCCAGTTAAAGGGCAGGCTACCAAAAACCAGAATCGAAGGGCCCAAACCAGAATCTAAGGGCCCAAGACTGCATGGTGTGTGGGGAGTATATGATAGGAGGTGGCTGACGGCCAAGGGCCCCCTACAAAGGTGAGGACTTGGTTCCCCAGAGTGGGTGGCCCAGGGACGCGGGACATGCGCTCAGTGCCGCTGTGAGTGGGATCATACGGTGTACCGAGGCAATAGCAAATTGAAGGGGAACGAAATTTAGAGGCGGACAGAGGCCTGGAAGATCAGGGAGCTATGGTACAGACCAGACTCTCTGTTGGGCACCATCCCCTCCCTGCAATGGGAAAGCCCAGAGTGAAGCAATCAGGGCCCACCCCGCAACACGAGGAAATCGTGCAAGAGCAGGCACAGAAGGAGCCAGGGAGCGAACCCTCAGAAACTCCGGTCCAACAGCAATTGTCCAACATACTGGAAGTCATTGCTGACACTAAGGCAACGCTTCACCAAGACATAAGCAAGGTGGCTGGGGGTCTGGGCCTGCTGAGAGAGGAGCATACCAAACTGGCTGATAGTGTGAAGCTGACCGAATCCTCCTGGGTGGAAATTACACCGGCGCAACAGGCACTGACACTCCAGATGGGGGACTTAACCAGCAGGGTCCGCACGCTGCAACTGAGAGCAGAAGATGCAGAGGGCGGAATAGAAGAAATAATGTGAGGGTCTTGGGACTGCCTAAAAGGGTGGAGGGAACAATATGATCAAGTACTTGGAGGGCTGGCTCCACTATTTAAGCAACTGCCTTCCCACACCACCTGGTTAGGTTCTCCCTCTGGCAGCGCTTAGAGACCTCTGGGGGATAACGCGCTTTATAAATATAAATTACAACTACAAGAGGTGGTTGCACCGGCGGGTTTGTCACCTTCTACACACTGGAGAGGGTGCACCCCGTACCTGGCAGACAGCTGGCCCCGGGGAGGCCCCGCCCTTAGTGGTGGCCAGACTCCTCCACTTCAAGGACCGAGACACCGTTCTGCAAAGGGCCCACACGGAGGGGCCTTATGTGGTCAGAAACAGTAAGGTTTCACTCTTCCCGGACTACACTTTGAAGGTCCAGAGGCATCGTACTTTCTTTTTGGAAGTTAAGAAAGCTCTGCAGGAGGAGGGGATCCAGTACTCATTGATGTTTCCGGGCCGGGTGCGAGTCCTGGTAGATGGGAAGATGTGCTTTTTGGACCCGAAAGCAGCGTGGGACTGGATTGAGGCCTATAGAAGGCTCAACTGCAATGCAGAAGACAGCGACACAGCCTAGGGACAGGGAATTTAGGAAAAGGCGCAGGAAGCGACGGAGGAGAGGTATCCCCAAGAAGCACAAGTTACTTACCTTCGGTAACGATATATCTGTAAGAAACAGTAGTTAGTGTTAGATTTCTTACCTTAGAATATCCCCAGGCGTCAGACTGGATTCGGAATGTTTTGCGTTGCAGTACCCCTGCGTGTTGGTAGGCGTCGTCTGCGGCTCCGCGTCCGTCGTCGGCGTCGTGGTCGCCGGGATGACGTCGTCTGAGTACTTAGATGCCGCCCTCGTGCGCTGACGTCAGTTCTTGTACATAGCTTTCCGCGCCAGGAACGCAGAGCCATGCCAGAGACCGATACTGGTGCCATAAAACTAGGGCCCTCAAAGGGAAAACCTTAACCCTAGATAATGGTCCGCAGAACGGGGAGGATGGGTGAGGCGGTAAGGAATCTAACACTAACTACTGTTTCTTACAGATATATCATTACCGAAGGTAAGTAACTTGTGCATCTGAAAGAAACATGTTAGTGTTAGATTCCTTACCTTAGAATAGATACCCCAGCAATACCAACCCCGGTGGTGGGTCTGCGGACCAAGATCCCACCAGAAAGTCCTGGAGAACGGAACGGCAGAAAAATCCATCTCTCCGGACTTAGCTGTCCAAGTAGTAGTGTCTAGCAAACATGTGCAGCGAGGCCCACGTAGCTGCCTGACAGATGTTCTGCAAGGGGACTCCCTGACCCAGGGCAGTAGTAGCCGCCGTGGCCCGAGTGGAATGAGCCCTCAGCCCAACAGGGGGCTCCTTCCGAGCCAAAGAGTAGCATACTTTGATACACAATACGACCCACCGAGAGATGGTCCGTTTGTGTACCGCCCGTCCCTTCTTAGCACCCACGTAACCAACAAAGAGCTGGTCATCCACCCGGAACTGGCGTGTACGATCAAGGTAGAAGGAGAGCGCACGCTTTGGGTCCAGACGGTGGAGCCTCTCTTCCTCCTTAGAAGGATGCGGAGGCGGAAAGAAGGTGGGCAAAGTGATGGACTGCCCAATGTGAAAGGCTGTAACTACCTTGGGCAGGAAAGAAGGACGTGTTTTCAACACAACTTTGTCCGGATGGACAGAAAGAAAAGGAGGTTTAGAAGAAAGAGCCTTGAGCTCACTCACTCTCCTGGCAGAGGTGATGGCCACCAGGAATGCAGTCTTAAGAGTCAGAAGACGGAGAGGACAATTGTGAAGTGGCTCAAAAGGAGCGCACATCAGATAAGTAAGAACAAGGTTCAAGTCCCACTGAGGCATCGTAAAAGGAACAGGAGGGAACATGTGCGTGATGCCCTTCAAGAATCTATTTACAATAGGGGACTTGAAAAGAGAAGGCTGATCAGGAAGCCTCAAGAAGGCGGAAATGGCAGAGAGGTAGCCCTTAAGAGTGCCCAGAGCAGAGCCCTGCTGGGCAAGAGAAAGAAGGAAGAGGAGAACCTCTGAAAGAGGGGCAGAAAAAGGATCCACAGTCTTTGCTGTGTCCCAATCCAAAAATGTGTTCCACCCGCAGGCGTATACCTTTTTTGTGGAGGGACGCCAGGCTGCCAGATTCACATCACATACTTCAGGAGGCAAGTCAAATGGCCTCAACTGTCGCCACTCAATCTCCACGCATGGAGGTGGAGGCTGGACAGGTTCGGGTGGAGGACCGTCCCCTGCTGCTGCAACAGAAGGTCCTCCTGAAGAGGCAGACGAATTGGAGGATCGACTGACATGCTGAGTAGCTCGGGATACCAGTATCTTCGTGCCGAGTCCGGAGCCACAAGGATGACTTGGGCCCAGTCTTTCCTGATCTTCTTCAGCACTCTGGGCTGAAGCGGTAGAGGCGGAAAGGCGTACAACAGACCGCAGCTCCACTCGCGCCGAAAAGCGTCTCCGAGCGAGTGCCACTTTAGAAATTCCAATGCGCGTTCTCTTCGGTGGCGAATAAATCTAACCAAGGCTCTCCCCACAGCCGAAAGAGGCCTTGCACCACGTCCGAGTTCAGACGCCATTCGTGATCCATCATGCACCGGTGGCTGAGTTCGTCCACCCTGGCGTTCAGGGAACCTGCCAGGTGTTGAACCACCAGGGTGACGACCTGGTGTTGCAGCCATGTCCAGAGGCGCAGAGCCTCCTGACAAAGGGTCCACGACCCCACCCCGCCCTGTTTTTTGCAGTACCACATGGAAGTGGTGTTGTCCGTGAACACCTGCACTACACTTCCCCGGACAGAGGGAAGGAATGCCTTCAGTGCAAGCCGGATCGCCCGCAGCTCCAGAAGGTTGATGTGGAGCCGGGACTCCGCCGGAGACCAGAGGCCTCTGATCTCCCTCTCTCCCATGTGGCCCCCCAACCCAGGAGGGACGCATCTGTCACTACAACGTGCTCCAGTTGGGGAAGGGGAGCTTCTGGGAGGGGCACAGGTGTGACTTTGGCACGTTGATGGAGAATCCCAGCGAGTGCAGGAGGTCGGCCGTAGTCTGGATGTGGGAGATGACTGTTTGGGGCGAGCCGGCCTTCAACAACCAATCGTCGAGATAGGGAAAGACTGAAACCCCTAATCTGCGCAGATGAGCTGCGACCAACGCCATCACTTTCGTGAACACCCGTGGGGCACTGGTAAGGCCGAAGGAGAGCACGGTAAACTGAAAGTGCTTGCGACCTACCGTGAACCGCAGGTAACGCCGGTGGGCCGGCAGGACGGGGATGTGAGAATACGCGTCCTGCAAGTCCAATGCTACCATCAAGTCTTCTGGGTCCAGGGCAGCTAGGACCTGAGCCAAAGTCAGCATCTTGAACTTCTCCTTCCGGAGGAAGCTGTTGACGCTCCTTATATCCAAGATAGGGCGTAGGCCCCCTTTGCCCTTCTTGGGTACCAGAAAGTAGTGGGAATAACAACCACGTCCTACTTCTGGCCCAGGAACGCGCTTGACGGCCCCCTTGGCCAAGAGGGCAGTAACTTCCTTCTGCAGAAGTTGCAAGTGATCCCCCGACATGCGGTGGTACTGCGGTGGCATGGCTGGAGGGGTCACCTCGAAGGGGAGGGAGTAGCCCCTTCGGACTATTTGCAGCACCCACCTGTCCGATGTGATGGAGCGCCAGTGGAGGAGGTGATGGCGAACCCTGCCCCCCACTGGCGTTGCATGGGCCTGAAAGTTCGGACTAGGAGGACTTTGAGGCAGATGCTGCGGGGGTGGGTGCAGACTGGCCTTGCCTGTGTCCCCCGGCACCGCCACGGTGGTTACCACGTCCGCGACCGCGTTGAGGTGGATTCTGCGGCCTGTGGCTAGCTGGACATGAAGGGGCGCCCCTTCCTTGGCCACGAAAGGGACAAAAGGCGGTAGTCTGCTGGCGTTGGCCGAGGCCTAAGGACTTGGCCGTAGTCCTGAAAACGTTCCGGCGCGCTATCCGCCTTGTCACCAAAAAGACGACGGCCATCAAAGGGCATGTCCATAAGGGATGCTTGGACATCGCCCAAAAAAGTTGGCGGACCACAGCCAGGCGTTGCAGCAAACCGCCACCGTTGTTGCAACGCCCTGCCTAGCGAATCCGTGGTATCCAGTCCGCACCGAAAGGAGTATCGTGCTGCATCCCTTCCCTCCGCGAGGGCCTGGGTTAGCTTTGCCTGGACCTCCGCCAGGCACTGCGGCAGCACTTCCTCAACCGTATCCCACAAGGAGGGAGAATAACGGCCCAAAAGGCAGGCGGTGTTGACAGACCGCAACCCCACACTTAATGAGAACAGCTTCTTACCGAACTGATCAGACCTTTTGGATCCGCGATCCGGAGGGGCGGTCGGGAATGCGGTCTGGAAAGTTGAGGCCTGGATCACCAGGCTCTCAGGGGTGGGGTGAACGGACAGGAAACTGGGGTCGCACGGAGCTGGGTGGTGGCGTCGGGCCACGTTCAGATCCACAGGGAGGCCAGTGGAGGGCTTGGACCTGGTGCTCAACAGGACGTCAGTGAGGGCCTCATTGAACAGCAGGAGAGGCTCCGAGGAGCTTGCCTGCGGTTTGAGGACCTCAGTGAGGAGGTTAGTCCTCATGGCCGCGACTGGGAGCTCAAGAGCCAAGGTCTTGGCTGCCCGAGTCAACACCACACTGTACGCAGCCCCCTCCTCCATAGCCACGGTAGTAGGGGAGACAAAACCAGTGTTGGGCGAAGTGTCCAGACCACTGGCATCCTCAAGTTCGTCCGCCCAGTCCTGACTCAACTGAAACTGCAGTGCCAGAGGGTCCTCAGACCCTCCCAATCCCCCTCGTCATCCATCTCCTGGAGGTCAGGAAGAAATGATGGAGCCGGATCGTCGGTGGAAGGCTCACCTATCGGCGTCAAAGATGGCGCCAGGCGGCGCCAGTCCGACACCGAATCCGGACCGGGGAGGGGATCGGGGACGATGACGCCCAAAGACAGCGCTGGGGGTGACACCCTTGGTGACGACGCCGGCGGAGGGGTCGTGAGGTTGACCAGCGTCGACCCGGATCCAGGCCTGGATCCGGAGGAACCCTGTGGCTTCGGGACCGAAGTCGCAGACGGCGTTGGAGCCGAAGCACCCGACGGCGCCGGGGCTGAAGCTGCCGGCCCGTCTGGGCTCCCAGTCGAGTCCGCGGGGCCCGAAGGCACCTCGGTGGGACCCCAACGGAGGGAAGCGCGACCTCATGGCCGTGAGGAAGGCGCTGATCTCCTCCGGCGCCGTGTTCAGCCCAGGGACCGGCGGGTGTGGAGCTGGATGCGGCGCTGGCGGCTCCGGCGGAGCCGCGTGGGCGGTGTCGCCCGAACCCCCGGCCGCGTCGCCCGAGTGATGTCGCTTCTTTGACTTCTTGTGCCTCAACTTAGCTGTGGACTTCGAGCCCGACGAGTGAAAAAGGAATTCAAAAAGTACCCCAAAAAGTAATCAGAAGTAATCCAAAAGTAATTTCAACTGTATTTAAATATTTTAGAAACCTGTAACAAAAGTTATTCTCATCCAGCATGCTTGCTGATAAATCTGTCTTGAAAAGGAGTAGTTTCTGTCCAGTAACTCCAGTTCTGTAGTAGGGGTATCTCTGTTATAGTCATAATCTAGTGAATAGTCCTGCCCATGTGCGTGGACCCCGGAGCAATAAAAAATAATCTCTTAAGTTGTCGAAACATGCAGAACTGCACAGACACTTAAGAGAGAATTTAAAGACGGATAATGCAGCCTATATCCACAGGCTACACTGTTAAGTACTTCAACTAGAAATTCCACCAAAAATCCACAAACAGCACAACCTGTCCAGATTGCTCCACAGAGAAAAACCTTGCCTTTACCAGCAAATCCCTCTGGAATGATAGAGAAGAAGAAGTGGACAGACAAGCCCCATAGGCTGCCATTATGTGGCTCAGAACAGGATACTGTGCCTTTAAGAGAACTTTCCAGAAGTCTCACAGTATCCCAGAATGCACTGCAGGTCCCTTTTACTGTCAGTTCTTTTTGAAGGCGTAACACGCCAGACCTGTAGCATTCCTTACATGAATATCTCTCTCCACCAGGGAGGAGAGCGGGCGCTTATGACTATAACAGAGATACCCCTACTACAGAACTGGAGTTACACGACAGACACTACTCCTTCTGTAGTAGGGGATCTCTGTGTATAGTCATAATCTAGTGAATAGAATGGCAAGCCCATCCCCACACCAAAGCGGCGGTGGAGAAAAAAGGAAATAACACCACTACTGTGCGAACAGATTTTGCATCGAAGTCTGCCCAACCTGAGCGTCTATCCTGGCATCAGTGTGCAGACAGTAATGCTTAGCAAAGGTATGGACCGACTTCCAAGTGGCCGCCTTGCAGATTTCTGCAATTGGAACATTACGTAGCAAAGCAGTCGTGGCAGCTTTGCCCCTGGTGGAATGAGCCTTAGGTTTAACCCCTAAGGTCTTATTAGCCTTTTGGTAACACAATTGTATACAGGACACAATCCACCTCGAGATGGACTGTTTTGAGGTAGCAAGACCGGTCCTGACTGATCCATTATTGATAAACAATTGGTCTGACCTACGAATATCCTTGGTTTTATCCAGATAAAATTTCAACACCCTCCTAACATCCAGGGAATGCAGGGACCCATTATTGATAAACAATTGGTCTGACCTACGAATATCCTTGGTTTTATCCAGATAAAATTTCAACACCCTCCTAACATCCAGGGAATGCAGGGACCTTTACGCTGGAGATGAAGGATTCTGAAAAAAAGTAGGTAAAGTTATGGTCTGGTTAACATGGAAATCGGATATAACTTTTGGAAGAAATTTAGGGTGAGTATGCATAACAACCTTAGCAGCATGAAATACAGTATAAGGTTCTTGGCAACACAACGCCTGAATTTCACTCACCCTGCGGGCCGATGTAATGGCCACGAGGAACGCCGCCTTTCAGTATAGGTGCTGCAACGAAGCCTTATGAATAGGTTCAAAAGGCTCCTTCATCAATCTGGACAGCACCACGTTCAATTCCCATGAAGGCGAAGGAAGCCGGACAGGAGGGAACACTTTCTTCAAGCCTTCCAAAAAATCTTTGATCACAGGGATCTGGAAGAAGGAAGTCTGTGAAGGGCATTTCCTGTAGGCAGTCAGCGCAGCGAGATGAACCTTAATGGAATGGACATTAAGGCCAGACTGCGCCAAATGTAGAAGATACGGAAGGATAACATCTTCCTTATACGTCGTTGGGTCATAGTTCTTGGACTTGCACCAGATGCAAAATCTCTTCCACTTGTAAGCATAGGAAGTCCTAGTGGAAGGTCGCTTAGCCTCCTTCAGTATGTCCATACAATCTTCTGGTAGATTCAAATGGCCATATTGCACTATCTCAGGAGCCATGCCGCCAAACTCAAAGACGAGAGGTTGGGGTGCACCATCTGCCCCCCGAACTTCGTGAGAAGGTCCGGCCGGCACGGCAGCCGGATGTGAGGAAGGAGAGACCGGTGAAGCAGTCTGTGAACCACCACTGCCTGGGCCATTCCGGGGCAATCAGGATCATCCGCGCCCTGGACTGGGACAGCTTGATGAGCACCGCTGGAATCAGGGGAATGGGTGGAAAAGCGTACAGAAAGCTGTTCGACCAGTTGATCCATAACGCATTCCCCAGCGTCCCCTGCTGGTAGTACCTGGAGGCGAAGTCTCGGCATTTGCTGTGTTCAGTGGTGGCGAACAGATCTACATCTGGAGTCCCCCACCTTGCGAAGACTTCTCCTAGTACTTCGTCGTTTATGACCCATTCGTGGTTTTCCTGAATCAGTCTGCTCGGTGCGTCGGCCTGAACATTCTGCACACCTGGCAGATGGATAGCCGTTATCGTCAGTCCTCTGGCTAGAAGCCAGTGCCAGATTGCCTGCGCCTCCTGCGACAGAGTGCGTGATCTCGAACCCCCATGCTTGTTAAGGTAATACATCGTGGTCGTATTGTCCGTCTGTACAAGCATAGAGTTGGTCTGGAAGGACGGATGAAAGGCCTTCAGTGCCAAGTGAACAGCTCTGAGTTCCAGGAAATGGATGTGATACGTGGACTCCGTCGGGGACCACGTTCCTTGTATCTGTAAGTCTCCGGAGTGCGCACCCCAGCCGTGGAGAGACGCATCCGTCACGATAGTCTGTGTGGGAATGGCCTTGTGGAAGGGAAACCCTCTGAGGAAATTCTCCGCTGAACACCACCACTTCAGAGACTGAAGAGCATGCAGAGACAGTCGTATCTTGTCGTCCCAAGATCCTTTCCTCTAATCCCCCTGATCCTCCAAGCACTCCTGCAATGGTCTCATGTGCAGCCGTGCGTGTGGCGTGAGGAATATACAAGAGGCCATCGACCCCAGTAGAGAAGACACCGTCCTCACTGTTGTAGATGGAGCGGTCGTAAGAGCCTGAGCCTTCCGAAGGAGTGATAATCGTCTCTCCTCCGAAGCAGACACGCTTGCTGACAGCGTATTGATGGAGGCTCCCAAGTACTGTATGCACTGGACCGGAGTCGGGACAGACTTGGACATGTTGATGTGCAACCCCAGCTTGTTCAAGAGAACGCACGTCTTCTGGAAGTGCGCTTGAGCTTCCGAAAAGGAGGAGGCCTTGATCAACCAATCGTCCAGGTACGGGTAGACAAACACCTTGTTCTTCCTCAGGTGTGCAGCTACCACTGCCATGCACTTCGAGAATGTTCTGGGCGCAGACTTCAGCCCGAATGGCAGTACTGTGTACTGATAATGATTGGCGCCGACTTGGAATCGCAGGAACTTCCTGTGTTTGTGTGCAATGGGCACATGGAAGTACGCATCCTGTAGGTCTATAGCGCAGAGCCAGTCGCCCTGTTGCAGCTGAGGATAAATCTGATGCAACGACAGCATGCGAAATTTCTCTTTGCGAATCCACTTGTTTGCTTGTCACAAATCCAGAATGGGCCTGAACTTGTTCTTGTCCTTCTTGCGAACCAGAAAGAACCGGGAGTACAGACCTCTTCCCCTTTGAGACAGAGGTACGTCTTCTATCGCCCTTTTCCTTAACAGGATATCGGCCTCCGCCTGGAGCTCGCGCAGCTGAAACCGCGAGCTGACCGGAGGAATTGCTGGAGGCGGGTTGGTGAACCGAAGACTGTATCCATTGCAAACAATATTCAGCACCCACTTGTCCCGAGTAATTTTTCTCCACTCTGCCAGAAAAAATTGAACGCTTCCCCCCCACCGGAGCGGGTAACGGATGTAGGGGAAGTAACCGCTCAGGGTCGAGACCCAACAGGGCCTTTGTTCGCTGCTGCCGCCTGCTGGCCGCCTCTGCCCTTCTGGCGCTTCTGGAAGGGCCTTCGGAACTGCTGCTGCTGTTGTTGTTGTTACTGCTGTCCTGAAGTCCGCCCACGCCGTCTGCCCTGCGCCCCAAACCGTCTCTGGAATGGGCGGTAGGCCTTCTTCTCCTTGGGCTTCTCCAACCCGACAGCCGTCAGGGACTCGGCCTCCGCCTTCATGCGGGCCATCTCGTCATCCGCATGCTTGCCAAACAGGGTTTCCCCCGGGAAAGGCATATTGGCCACCCGCTGCTGAGCCTCTGGCTTGAGCGATGTAAGGCGAAGCCAAGCATGGCGTCTTTGGTTGACACCATGACAATACCCATGTGCCGCCAGAAGAGACACATCAGCCGCCGCGCTGATGAGTTGGTTCGACACCAGCATCCCCTCCTTCAGAATCTCCTGAAAGTCCTCTTTCTTCTCTCGAGGAAGGAGCTCAGCGAATTGCTGGAGGGACTCCCATAGGGCTCGATCGTATCGCCCTAGCAATGCCGTGGCACTAGCCGCCTTCATCGCAGTAGATGCCATCCCACAGACCTTTCTGCCTGCCGAGTCCATCCAGCGGCTCTCCTTATCAGGAGGTACCGTAGATGACGGAGTGGTGGCATGCTGCTTCCTAGCTGCCGTCACTGTGACAGAGTCCGGAGTCAGATCCATCCGAAGGAAAGCCGGGTCAGAATCCGGGGCCCGGTACTTCTTAAGGAGCCTGGAGGGAGCAGCCTTCTTCACCGCGGGAGTGAGAAACAACTCCTCGGCGGGCTCTACCAATCCTGGTACTATAGGCAGCAATGGCCAAGACAGGTGCTTTTTGTGGAGCGTCTCGAAGATCACGGACGTCGTGGGCGTAGGCACCGTCTCCGTGATGCCCAACTTAGCTGCACCCCTCAGCAGAACATCTTGGAATGTGACGATGCCGTCTACGGGCGACACCCTCGTCCCAGGGGATTCCGACAAAGTCGGTGAGTAGTCCTTGGTCCCAGAAGAGTCCGTGTGGGACCGTGATCTGCGCCTCCTGTGGCGTCGTCTTGATCTCGTTGACGACCTGTGACGACTCCGCGATCTCCCCCTCCGACCGGAGCGAGAGCGCGATCTCCTTGGCTTCGGACGCTCCACAAGCCTCACAAGAGTAGTCGACCTTGGCCTTACTGGGGGCCTCGGCTGAGGGGTCCCCTTAGGTGGAGTCGGGTATCGTGGCAGTGAAGCTGTCCTCGGAGGAACCGGAGGCGGTCGCCAGGTGGAAGCCGAAGGAAGAGGCTGAGGCTGGGGTTGAGGATGAGGATGAGGTGGAAGCGGAGGCGGGGGGATTCCGCGGCGTAGGTTCCTTGGGTAAGGGGGGAGGAGGTGGAGTCAACCTCGGCTTAGGAGGTGTATACACCTCAGAGTACACCGAGCCCGGTGACTTTCCCTTCTTCCTAGGCTGAGGCGATGGAGAGTCCCCTATCGGCACATGCCGCTGGCTAGAATGACTCCTGGTGCCAGAACTCCTTTTGCGCCTCTTTGGCGTCTAAGAGCTTCGCCCCAACGGCGACCGTCTGTCCCTCGACGGCGAGAGCCTCCTTCTCGGCGGCGAACGCCTCCTCCTCGATGGCGACCGTCTTCGCCTCGACGACGAGCGTCTCCTCGACGCCGAACGCCTGCGAGACTTCGACGTCATCCTCGACGTCAAGGATCCCCTTGACGACGACCTCCTCCTCTTCGCCGACGGCGAACGGCGGTGTCGCCTCGACGGCGAGCGCCGACGCCGGGCCACCTCTCGACATCGATCACTCAACGACGACGACGATGAAATCGTCACCGGAGATCTTGATGGCAGTCTATTCAGTTCCCTCGACGCTGAGCGCCGACGCCGCTTCGACCCAGAGCCCTGGGGAGACGGGGAACAGACTGCAGTCATCCGTCTCGACGCAGTCGTCGGTGCAATCGACGCCGATGGAGAATAGGGACGTTTGCTGGTTTTCCTGCCCCTGGGGAGCCCCCCAGAGGCCTCAGCATGGGCAGAGGAAGTCTGCCCAGACCCACCTTGTGCCTTCAGTCTTCTGTCTTCCAGGCCCTGGAGCCTGATCTTCATCCTATCTCTCAGGGTCCTGCTAGAGAAGCCCTGCCAAATGTCACACTCCTCTGGGACATGAGATGAGGGAAGGCAGATTATGCACACCTCGTGTGGGTCTGACTTGGCCTTCTTCCTGGAACACTCTGGGCATTTGTCAAACAAAGCAGGCATTTTGACAAATAAAAGGGTGTTCAGAAACACACACAAGGAAGAGGGCACCAAGTACTTCAAATGAAAACACTCAAACACTTCGAAAAGTGAAAAATCACCAAACAAACCCTTAGAAAGGGAGAGCTCAATGCTCCAGGGTCCTGCTAGCAGGAGCTGGAAAAAAAACTGAAAGTAAAAGGGACCTGCAGTGCATTCTGGGATACTGTGAGACTTCTGGAAAGTTCTCTTAAAGGCACAGTATCCTGTTCTGAGCCACATAATGGCAGCCTATGGGGCTTGTCTGTCCACTTGTTCCTCTCTATCATTCCAGAGGGTTTTTGCTGGTAAAGGCAAGGTTTTTCTCTGTGGAGAAATCGGGACAGGCTGTGCTGTTTGTGGATTTTTGGTGGAATTTCTAGTTGAAGTACTGGACAGTGTAGCCTGTGGATATAGGCTGCATTATCTGTCTTTAAATTCTCTCTTAAGTGTCTGTGCAGTTCTGCATGTTTCGACAACATAAGAGATTATTTTTGATTGCTCCGGGGTCCACGCACATGGGCGGGACTATTCACTAGATTATGACTATACACAGAGATCCCCTACTACAGAAGTACAATTCTATTTATTTGTACCAAGTCCTGCTTGGTTCTAAACATAAAATACAACTAAAGAAATATTTTTTATACAAACAATTGTTCTTAGTTCAGTCTTTGAGTTTGTGACATAATTGCTTGCCTGAGTGTGTACAATAAATGCTTATCATTACCCTCAGATAAAGCCTTCAGCTTGCCCACACTACCATAAGTAGAGAGTAAGGTATTATCTACTGTTCCCTCTGTTAGCCCTTGGGGATCCACTGGACTCTGCACAATATACCTTACTTTGATATAGTATATACAGAGCCAGCTTCCTAAATAGCTACTATATAAAAATGTAAAATAAATCACCCAATCTTGCATGAGAAGATGTATTTCCGGATGTGCTATTCGATGCCAAAAAGCTACCTGGTCCCCTGAGCGGGTTGCAGACCAAATGTCATTCCAAATTGCTGTATCCCATGTAGATTTTGCATGTTTCAGGACTCGTTTGTAATTTGCTCTAGCTAACGTTATATCCTGGATGAACCCTCTTTAAGGGCATTAAGGAGACTGCACTTAGTTGACCTGCAAGTTCTGTCATACCATGTGGGATCTGCCTTCTGAGATGGATTCTTGCCGTGGGGGAGCTCATTTTCAATTTCTCAAACCATTTGGAATGAGCATCCATGATCATGTCAGGAGCTACCTCTGGATTAGCCATATAAGACAGACTAGGGACTAGGTCATGACAGAGTAAGGCGTACTTGGAATCATTGTGCATAATGCTCTCCCACTTAATCTCCTCCAATTGTTACTGACTGAAAGAGCACATCCAGGCATTTGAGGAGTTCCACTCCCATGTTCGTCACCTCCAAATGGAGAAGCAAAGAGGGACGTGGTCACTCACATATCTAGGCAGGAAATCCATATCAATAAGATTCCCCTAGGATTGAACATTTAATAAAAAAGTAAGCAATCCGGCTCTGGTAGGTATTTCTTTTAAAAGTAGGAAGCATCTCCAAATCAGATTTGGTTCTACAATTGCATGCCCTCAATCAGCAAGTCGCACAAGGATCCAGCATTTGGAAGGAAACCTGTGGAAGTGAGGATAAGGAAGGCCTCAAGATTTGGGGAATACCCCAATATTGGTTTTCCTAACCTGCTATTTCAATAAAAAATGCAGATGGTTGGGGCGGAGCTTGCCTGATCCTAAGATGGCCGCTATCTAGAGTAGCTCTCCCTAACGCCACCAAACATCCGTAATTATCCTCCGCAATAACTGAATAGAAAAGAACCTCCGAAGACGGAAAACGCAGCAGAAGCGAAGCGCTGCACAGAGAGACACTTGCAGTGGAGATCAGTGCGACCAAACAGCCAGACGCGACTGCGACGCACATCGGGGAGCACGGCGAGGCAGCGTTGAGCTACGCGACCCTGCGCCAGGCCTCAGCACGACCCGAGGAAGCAGAGCGGTGAGCACAGGGAAGCGGCGCTGGTCCATGGTGACGGTAACAGTAAAGGGTGCCGAGACATCATCAGCGAGCCGGGTGACTGTGTAACTGCAAGAGAAGAGAGACAGTCATCCCAGGAGACTCAGAGCCACTGAGTGCCTGGAGATACTGCGGGACTAAAATGCGGTGAGGACTCTAAGTGCTAGCAGGTACTCCGCTCCCACACGTTGTGGTGTTGCAGTGCCCCCATTGCTTGACGATCCCCGCTGCAGGCGAAGTTGGTGGGGGGGCGCGAGCGGAGGGGGCCGGCCACTACAGGACATTCATAACGCATTGTGCAGGTGCATTACAAAGAGCGGCACTCATCATTTGCTCCACCCCCAGAGAGACGCCTAAGAGGAGCCAACTTACACGAGAGGCACATTGCGGTTTTTCTGGGTGCTGCACAACAGTCTGGCGACATCAGCCACAAGTACCTCTGATACTCTCACCGCCCTATGTTAACTGCAGGGAAGAGCCGGTAAGAGAGAACTACTTGAAGCCTATCGGTCTGTGCCAGATCCCGTAGACAGGGGATATTCGACCCTGTTGAAACGCTCTACTACCCGTCACGCTCACATGGTACTTCAGCACTCATAGGGTACACAAGCGGACAATATGGGCAAGATGGATAGACTACAACCCAAGCTGCAGTTTGATCTGCGGAAAACCCCCAGATCCAAGGAATCTGCGACCCCAGAGCAAGACTCCGCTCCAGATGACCCTGACTCTGGGTCTGAAGTGGACATGAAGCAAGCGTTCCGTGCCATCCAGCAGAGCATATCCAAAATCGACAGCAAAATAGATGCACTGTTGTTTCGCATGGACAGTCTGAAAGACTCGACAAACATGGTGGCAGGCTCGACACAGCGGAACAACGAATATCGGACTTGGAGGATGTTACCAGAGCAGAAGTGGAGACCGATAAGGAGAGGGACAAGACACTACGCACCCTGCAAGCGAAGGCCAAAGAGCTCAAAGCAAGATCTCGACGCAATAACATTAGCATTTTAGGTGTACCAGAGTCCACAAATATAGGAAATATGGAGCAATACATAGAAAAACTGCTGGTCCAACTCATGGGGAGGGACACTTTCTCCACGATACTAGTGGTGGAACGCGTGCACCGACCTCTAGCGCCTAAAGCAATTCCAGGCGCGGCTCCGTGACCGATAATAACCAGGCTCCTTAATTATAGGGATCGTGACACGGCATTGCATAAGGCCAGCGAACTGGGGGAAAGAAGGAATGGAAGTATCATTATTCCCTGACTTTACGGTGCAAGTACAGGAAGCGTGGCAACTCTTCACTCTTGCAAAAAAAAACTTTGCGATCCCAACCTGGAATATAGCATGCTATATCCGCCAAACTATGGGTCAAAGTTGACGGTAAGGAGCACCTGTTTACTGATCCCAAGGCAGTGCTACGATTCATCTCAGAGAAGAAATGGCGTTGTAGACAACAGGGAATGTCGAGCCACTCACCCGCGCAATCTGAGAACCCCTCACAAGTCTGGGAAGATCAAGACACAGAGGAATGACCATCAGAGCAGCTTCAAGTTAAGGCGAAGTGTGGTAACGTAGTGAATTCGTAGACAAAGCACTAATTACTTTATTATCTCTCACTAAAGATCACCACTGCTCATATAGAAGGACCGGAGCTCCAGCTGAACATGTGTGTAAACTCTGGCTGAAACACTGGGGCGTCTCGACCGGGATATCTGATGGAACTTTAGACACATTGGTCACAACTTGTTACACTTCGGAGAGATGATGCATTTAGAGACTCATGCTATAATGTGAGCTATCAGAGTGGTATTGAGAACTTGACAGGATGGCCACATCTGCCCCAAGTGTATCACACCTTTCATCTTATTTGTCCTTGAGTTGCGGTTTGTTTCTTTAGTTAGGGGAGAGGAGAGGGAGATCAGACAGCCACAACAGTTGGGAATTGTCAAGGCATGGGAGGGTATGGTTGTTTTATTAGGCTAGATAATAGTATTGTGCGAATATGGCAACTGAGATCACACATGGCACATATCACAGGCCAGGGAAATTGCACATTGCAGAAATTGTTTAAACAGCATGACTATAATGAATGAGAATACACAAATCCTCAAGCTCCTTACCTGGAATGTTCGTGGCTTAAATGACAGCAGAAGATCAGAAGGGTGGGAGCCTATTTAAAAAGGCATTCTGTGGCAATTGCCATTCTACAAGAGACCCATCTCGTTCCCGATCGTAGCGAGGCAGTCTATCGCAAATTACATGGGGTATACTATTCTGCAGATTTAACATCACACGCTAGAGGGGTACTGATCTGGGTGGATAGAAAGGCTGGAGTGGAAATTAAGGGCATACTCAAGGATCCACAAGGTAGATATGTCGTAGCTATGTGAAAGCGAGGGAACTTGCAATTCCTCCTAGTAGGGATAGACGGCCCCAATTACAACAACCCACAATTTTATTCCTCCCTAGCCTCCAGGGTTGCTACAATGGAAGGGGAGCCCACAAATCTGGGGTGGCTATTTCAACTGTATACTAAATCCAAGCATAGATAGATCGCAGGGTCCACCCAGACGTCTAGCGGCGGCTGCCACACCCATCCAAGACATAATGCAATCAGATGGTCGCATAGATATTTGGAGATTTATATCCCCAGATGGGAGAGGCTACACACACTACTCCTCAGTGTACAACACGCACACTCGAATAGACTACTGGCTACTGTCTGGGGGACTGAGTTTTAGGGTAGCGGCATGCACGCATTTACCACGAACATACTCCAATCATTCCCCCGTCCAACTAGCCCTGAGGTATGGGGCACAGAGTATGAAAACAAGTTACTTACCTGTAACTACAGTTATCCAGTATTGGTATCTTTCATAGATTCACATGCCTGAATCATTCCCCGTCGTCGAGGCGGGAGTCCCACGGTAAATTATATATATAATAGCAGTGCCTAAAAACCATTAGTAGTAGGCTAGAAAAGGAAATAGGCCCAACTAGGCCCAAAACTTAGCAGCCTATCTACCTCCTTATGTAAAAAGAACTGAAAATGTAGCCTCAGCCAATCAGCTAACCTCACCCTCTAGAGCCTTCCCAGCCCAGGCAGTTCTCTTCAGATTTTCCCAGCACAAGTGAGAAGTAGTATCCATAATAAAGAACTGCCCTGCCGGGGAGGAGGGTGGGTGCATGTGAATCTATGAAAGATACCAATACTGGATAACTGTAGTTACAGGTAAGTAACTTGTTTTCTTATCCAGTATTGGGGTATCTTTCATAAATTCACATGCCTGAATCAGAATAGCAAGCAGTAATAACCATATCTGTCGGTAGAGGAAGGTGGGAGACAAACCAAAACCATATATCCCCACACAACCTGGAAGGTACTAGAGCAAGAACATAATTCAGTACATATGCATAATCATGACAATACCTTCATATAATATACAGTGTATTAAAACAGTATTGTAGAACAAATTTAACAAGTGAAAACAAGAAAACACCATTAAAGTCTAACCTCAGTGAAGAAGATGCTGCAACACTGCTTCTCCCACTGACGTATCTTCATTTAGCACCGGCTGCAGGCAATAGTGCTTGGTAAAAGTATGCACACTTTTCCATGTAGCAGCACGGCAAATGTTTTCCAGGGTCACTCCTGCAAATAGGGCTGTAGACGCTGACATCATCCTGGTGGAATGCGCCTTAACCCTTCTTGTCAGGGGTTTGTTCGCTTTCTCATGACAGAAGACAATGACAGAGGAAAGCCATCTGGCTATAGTTGCCTTCGTCACAGCCTGACCACGTGTACAAACAGTTGGTTAGATTTGCGCAAATCTTTTGTCTTTTGTAAATAGAATTTGAGGCATCTTTGGACATCCAAGGAATGCAGCATCCTTTCGGCTGGAGTCTTGGGGTCTGGAAAGAAAGTCTTGAGTTTCACCGGTTGATTGATGTGAAACTGAGTCGGAACTTTGGGAATAAACTTAGGATGAGTTCTAAGTGTCACACAATCTTTGGAAAAATGTAGGAAAGGTTCCGATATAGTGAACGCCTGTATCTCACTTACTCTCCTGGCGGAAGTGAGGGCCAACAAAATAGCCACTTTCCAAGTCAAGAATTTAAGTTCTGATTTATGAATTGGTTCAAAGGGTCTTTTTAGCAATTGAGATAACACAATATTGAGATCCCACTCAGGAGGAGGAGGCCGCACTGGAGGGAAAACTCGAAATAATCCTTTAAGGAACTGTTTAATTAAGGAGGAAGAGCACAAAGATGGTTTGTTGTAACTCTTTCTGAATCTTGATATGGCCGCAAGGTGAACTTTAATGGAAGAAAAAGCGAGACCTGATCTAGCTAGAGACAGAAGATAAAGTAGAATCTTTTCCGGAGGAGCCTGTAGTGGATGTACATCATGTTCTCCGCACCACAAACAGAATCTCTTCCATTTGAAGCGATAGGTTCTGATGGTTGACTGGGCACGAGCCTGAGATAGAACAGCTCTACAGTCTGGAGAAATCTCAAGGTCCTTAAACTCTAGGAAGTCAGGAGCCAGGCGTGCAAGTGCAGCGACTGAGGATCTGGATGCAGTATTTGTCCTTCCTCCCGTGTCAGCATTGACAGTGTCGGCTTGAGGCGCAGTGGAGGTTGATGGGAGAGTATTAGAAGCTCTTGGAACCAATATTGTCTCGGCCAACGAGGAGCAATCAGGATTAGAGAGCAACGCTCTCTCTTCATTTTCTGCAGAACCTTTGGGATGAGAGGAATCGGTGGGAAGGCATACGCAAAAATTCCGGATCACCTCATCAACAGGGCATTTCCTCTCGATCCTTGCTAGTGGAACCTGCTGGCAAAATATATGCATTTGCTGTTCTGTTGCGTGGCAAACAGGTCCAGCGTTGGTGTGCCCCAGAGCCGGAAAATTGTGTCTACTTGGCGTTGTTCGAGTTCCCACTCGTGACATCCTGTGAACGACCTGCTGAGATCGTCGGCCAGAGAGTTCTGAATTCCCTGTACATGCTCCGCTCTGAGGGAAATCTTGTGATGGATTAACCATTCCCACATTTCCTGCGCTTGCAATGAAAGAGCTAGAGATCTTGTGCCCCCTTGTTTGTTTACGTAAAACATGCTGGTGGTGTTGTCCGTGCGAACCAGCACTGCAGAGCCTGCAATTCTTGGCAGGAAGGCTCGTAAGGACAGAAAAATGGCCCTCAACTCGAGGCAGTTGATGTGTTTGTGCTTGTACTGATGAGACCACCGTCCTTGCACTCGAAGGTCTTGGAGATGGCCTCCCCAACCCTCCATGGAGGCATCTGTCGTCAGAGTAAATTCCGGTAGGGTCTTAAGAAATGTGAGCCCCGGAGACAAATTGTTCTTTGACGCCCACCATAGAGGAGCCTGTTTCATCTTGGGCGTGACCTTGATGCGGTCTTCCCTTCGAATGATCCGTCTATCTGCCGCCACTGCCGATGCAATTCCTCCTGGAGAGGCCTCATTCTGAGTCGAGCCAGTGGGACTAGATGGAGTGCAGAGGAACACATCCCTAGCAGGGAAACAAACTGTCGGACCGAAAGAGACTTTCTTGTCCTTATTTGACTTGCCAGCTTTGTGATCCTGTCCTGACGAATTTGGGTCAAGAAAGCCTTGCACTGAGAAGTGTTCAATACTGCTCCCAGAAAAGTCAGAATTTGTCTGGGTTGCAGTTGCGATTTTTTGACGTTGAGGGTCAGGCCCAGATTTGAGAACATTGATAGGGCACTTTTGACTGATTGCCTCGTCGAACTTTTTGTTGGACTCTTTATTAACCAATCGTCGAGGTACGGGAACACTTGTATTCCCTGTGACCTCAACGCAGCTGCAACCGGGGCTAGAGTCTTTGTAAAGATTCTCGGTGCAGATTTCAGGCCGAAAGGGAGCACCTTGAATTGAAAATGGACACCAGCCACTGTGAATACTTGCGGTGGTTTGGGTGAATGGGAATGTGGAAGTATGCGTCTTCCATATCCAGGGAAGCCATGAAATCGCCTTCCATGAGACAATTGAGGACATCCGTGAGCGTCACCATGCGGAAACTCTGCTTTTTCAGATATTTGTTTAAGTTTCGTAGATCCAAAATTGGACGCCACTCTCCTGAAACCTTTTCCACAAGGAAGAAGCGAGAATAAAACCCTTGATTTTTCTGGGTCGTTGGAACTCTTTCTATCGCATTCTTGTGCAGCATCTTCATGGCTTCCATGTATAACAAATGAAGACGAGGAGGGGGGGGACCCCTGGGCGGTGATGTTGGAGGTTTCTGCAAGAACTCCAGAGTGTGTCCGTGTTTGACTATGTCCAGAACCCACTGATCTGAAGTTATCTTCCGCCACTGTTGATAAAAGACGGAAATCTTGGCGCCCACAGGGAGGGAAGGAAGGAAGGAGGGATGGTGTCCGGCAAAACTCACTGGTGCTTATTTGAATCGCGTCCCTGGTAGTTAGAACGTCGTTTCCCTCCTTGACGAGAGAAACCCGCTGATGATGACTGCCGATAGGACTGTTGGTAGTACGGCTTATTCTGAGTTTGATACTGGCGGTTTTGCTGATTCTGATAATGTCCTCTGGAAGAAAAACCACGGCCTCTTGCTCCTCTGAAAAAACCTCGCTTATACTGGAGTGTACCAAGCGATTTGGCCGTATCAGTATCTGTTTTTATCGCGAGCAATGCTTCATCTATGTGCTTGCCAAACAATAGCTCTCCATCATAGGCCATGTCAAGTATTTTGCCCTGAGCCATCCTTGCCGTCTGAGAACTGCCGCTCCAGCCAGTTGTCTAAAAGCTGTATTAGAGATATCAAGGGCGCAATCGATAATCTCTGAAGCCGCCCGCTCGCCTTCCATGACAACCTTCCGGACTTCTTGAACACTGTCCTTGGGAATGAGGTTGACGAATTCCGACAGATCTGACCACATTTGCCTGTCATAACGTGCTAAAATTGCCAAAGAATTAGCAATCTTAACAGTAGCAGCGGCATTAGCTGAGAACTTTTTCCCAATCGCATCCAATCTTCTGCCCTCCTTGTCAGGGGGTGTTGAAATTGGCGCCGCCGGATTCTTGGATCTTTGTTGAGCTGCCTGTAAAACTACCTCTGGTCGTGGATGACCAATCAAACATGAAGGAGTATCCGGTGGTGCTCGATACTTCTTGTCCACTCTTGGAAGAACCGCCGGGATGGAAGCTGGCGTCTTCATTATATTAATCCCTTCTTTCCAAATATATTCAATGATAGGGATAGATCTGGATACCCTTCTATACCCTTCTTTGAAATCATGAAGAAAACAGTCAGTCTGCTCAACCGAGACTGTAATTTGAAATCTAGCAGCTGCCCGGTGCATGATGTTATGAAAACCACCTATGTCTTCTGGCGGAGAATCTGAAGGTTGTGGTAAATTAGGAGAGGGCATAGGAATGACGTAATCATTCCATGGTTCCGTAGGCGTGGAATCCGGAATATCACCATCCTCTCTTTCATCCTCATCTGGAGAGGAGACGTCAACATCATCACCACCAGTCCTGGGGTCAACCTCCTGCCTTGGAGAGTGTGAAGGATGTGGGGGGGAATTGCTCGGCATCTCCACTGGCACAGGATTCGTATTAGGCAGAGTTGGCGGAAACCGCTGGCGATAATCAGTCAGCATGGCCTGCAAATCTTGAATCAGAGAAGACGGGCCGTGTCTACTGTGTGTTGTGGCTCATGATGATAAGGAGTTGTTAAATTCTCCTGATAGTAATGAACATCATCATCATCTTCATCCTCTTGATATTTTATGTGCAACTGGGAAGGGTGATGGGCCACTCCAAAAGGCCCCTCATCATCCCCTTCATCATCAGACTCTTCCTCCACGTAGTTTTCCAAAATATGTGAAGGCAAGAGGGGAGATAAATGAGAGTAACTCTGTCTCTGAAATGACTTAATCTGGAAATGGGTGTACTGTACCCTTACCGGAGATGTGGGCAATAGATGCGTAGACGGCACATTCAAAGAAACCAGTACTGCTGTCGACGGTAGAAGAGAAACAGATGCGTGCGTCGTCGGTATTGTCGTCGACGGCATCGTTACTGCTGTTGTAATCGTCGACGAGGCCTTCTTTGCAGTCATCCTCGTAGACAAATCCGTCGACGGACTCTTCGTCGTCGAGCCTGTCGTCAACGGAACTGAAGTCTTCGTCGACGGGCTCGTCGTCGACGGGCTCGTCGTCGGCGGGCTCGTCGTCGACAGGGTCTTCGTCGACGGGGTCTTCGTCGACGGGGTCTTCGTCGACGGGGCCTGCGTCGACGGGGCCTGCGTCGACGGGGCCTGCGTCGACGGCGTCTTCGTCGACGGGATCTTCGTCGATGGAATTTTCGTCGACGGGATCTTCGTCGACGGAATAGTGGAAGCCTTCGTCGACTGGGTAGCCGTCGGCGAGGTCGTCGACGGAAGCGATGACGAATGCTTCGTAGATGGTGATTTGGTCGTCGACGGGAGACCCGTCGACGACGGGCTTTTCCTCGATTTTTTATCAGATGAAGAAATCATGACGGACATCACAGGAGAAGTAATTGCTGAGGTGGTAACCGTACTTGAAGAAGTAGAGGACGTAGAATAGGTGGTGACAGTGAGAGAGGACACTAAAGAGACAGCTTTAGTGCGGACTGTACTCACAGTTGGTGACTGTTGACGCAGCACTCTTTGTGGAATCAGAGGGTTTGTGAGAGAGTTTAGGTTTCTTCAGTCTCTCAGGAGAACACCTCTCTTTGGAACTGGCTCTCTTACTGGAGGTAGAGGCTCTGTCCTCGTCATCTGTGGCAGACGACTTCAGCCACAAAAGAACTCTTGCCTCTCTATCCCTGATGGTCTTAGGAGGGAAGGTTCGACATATCCTGCAATCCTTCACAACATGTGAAGGATGCAAACAATAAATACAATCAGAGTGCTGGTCGTCCACGTGTACTCTCTTCTTGAAGCAGGAACCACAAGCCTTGAAAAGAGCCTTCTTTTCAGACATCTTGAAGAAAATAGAAGAAATTTGAAGAAAAACTGAGTAGGCACTCAGGGAGACTCCCTTACACACGAAGTGCGGTGAAAATCTGAGGAGAACTGCCTGGGCTGGGAAGGTTCTAGAGGGTGAGGTTAGCTGATTGGCTGAGGCTACATTTTCAGTTCTTTTTACATAAGGAGGTAGATAGGCTGCTAAGTTTTGGGCCTAGTTGGGCCTATTTCCTTTTCTAGCCTACTACTAATGGTTTTTAGGCACTGCTATTATATATATAATTTACCGTGGGACTCCCGCCTCGACGACGGGGAATGATTCAGGCATGTGAATCTATGAAAGATACCCCAATACTGGATAACCCAGTGTTCACATGGCGTTTCCCACCTTACTCACTACTCAACGCTGTTTTTATAGAAGGGTTAGCCACAGCTATTGAGAATTTCTTCTCTGAAAATATTGTGTCGGTAACCTCATTTACTACGGTGTGGGAAATATTTAAAGTGTTCATCAGAGGAGTGGTGATATCCACCCATGCAGGTGTGCTAAGGTCCATACGAGGTAGACTAAACATGCTGGAACGGGAGATTGAGCACCTAGAAAGAATCACAGAAGGGGGGGGGGCACAAAATGTTGCTGTCCTTAAGCGTTACATACATCAAGGGACATAGCAAACCACTTCCGCGCAGTCTATAAGAGGTTATACACTTCCCAAACCACTTCCAGTACTGAAGCACGTGAGGAATATCTTTCGTATATTAAAATACCATGGCTGGTGGAGGAACATAGGGAACATCTGATGGCCCCTATGACATCTGATGAAATACGTGAGGCATTAAAGGGGATGGCATCCGGGAAAGCTCCAGGATGAGACAGGCTTATCGTTGCCTTTTATAAAGAATTTCTGGACCTTTTGATTCCCCACCTATGGCGCTTTATGAGGAGATGGCGGAGGCAGGTATCATGCCGCCCTCCATGTGCGAAGAAATTATTGTCGTGTTATTAAAGCCTGGTAAACCCTCTGCCAATTGTTCATCATATAGGCCCTTATCTCTACTTAATGTAGACGCTAAAATGTACGTTAAAATCTTAGCTAACAGACTAGCCTTACTGCTCCGGGGATTATTCGTCCTGAACAGGCAGGTTTTGTACCTAGTCGCAATTTAACTCAAAACCGGAGGACTCTTCTTGGTGTAGTGCAGACACTAAAACCAGAAATTAAGGCGGCAAGCTGTTTTTTGGGATGCTGAAAAAGCATTTGACTCGGTAAAGTGGGGCTTTATGTTCACGGTCTTACCAAAGCGCCGGGATGCTCCTCGGAGTAGCCGAGCGCTATAGAAGAAATAAATTAACATAACATAACATAACATACGCAAGATAGGAGTTGGAGATATGTATCTCAGTCTGGTATCAGAATTTTATACCTCATCCACAGCCAGAGTGACAATTGGGAATTAAGTATCTCAACCATTCAGCATCACCCGGGGGACAAGACAGGGCTGCCCCCGGTCTCCATTATTGTATGCCATTATTGCAGAGCCCCTTGCTTGCGCAATTCGCAAGTATCACACGCACAGAGGTCTGAGTTTCCCTGAGGACACGCTTAATATTTCAGCAGACGCAGATGACACTTTACAATATATGTACGTGAACCGGAAGTGCATTTATCACCAATCTTACGTGAAGTTGTACAATTTGGGGGCCACTCAGTGTTATGTATAAATTGGGATAAGTTAATTATATTTCCTTCACTCCCTGTACGGTGGAGCCGGTCATGAAGTTCCCTCTGTGTTGGACCACAGAATCGGTACAGTACCTAGGCATCCAATTTCACACAGGAAAATTATGGCAAGGCCACACAGAGATTTAAAGATAACGTAGAGAAGTAGATAAAACTTCCACTCTTGTTGATGGGGAGAATCTCTATTATGAAGATGGTCATCTTACCAAGATTTCGGTTTTTATTTGAAAATATACCAATATCGCTACCAAAACACGTTTCAATGCTGGCGCACATAATTGATACGGTTAGCATGTGCCGGTAAACAGCCCCACATACTATGGAATACGCTTACACTGCCATACCACTTGGGTGAATTGAGAGCCCCCTATCTAGAGAAATACTATAGTGCAGTGAACAGTGTTCACGCACTATTGGATACATGGGCCACATGATCTGCCCTTCTTGTACATGGAAAGAAACGGGGAGGACCCCCTTACGCTTCCACAGACCCTTACTCAATCAAAATCCAGGAAATTCGTTTTTGACTCCACTTCAGTCACTGTACAGGCATGGCAAACTTTACTGCACATGCAAGCGGGAGCCTTTCTATGTGCCCAAGAAATGCCATTACAGTGGTGCATGTGGTTTCCACTAGGCCAAGGAGCGGGAGCAAGGAACACGTTAAATTCCATCGGTATACACACAATAGGAGATTTTTTTAAAGACGGGGTACTGGTGACCTGGGAGTCGTTACAATCGCCTGATAAACAGATAGGAGGCAGTCTTATTCCATTATTACAGAGCTCTGCAGACCTGGCGAGCCCTTATTGGGGATGATCTACTTGAACCACAAAATATGGGGGCGCTTTCCACACTCATCAAAACTGAAGAACCTGCAAAGTTAATCACAAAATTCTATGTCAGCCTTCAGGACATGCGTAAGTCTGAAGTCCTAAGGGTGAGGCTAGAGTGGCAGCGTGACTTGGGCGCTCCCATAAGTGACAAAGAATGGTCCTATTGCTGTGCCCGCACCCAATCAGTCTCTCTTAAAAAGACACAGACTAATACATTTCAAAATTTTACATAGGGCATATTGTACCCCAGAACACCACTTCTGTTCTAGTCTAGCTGAGTCCTCCAATTGCCATAGATGTGGGCAGGAAGGACCAGGATTCTGGCACCTGGCCTGGCAATGCCCAGGGGTTTATGCATACAGGGAAATGGTGTTCAGGGAGTTAGGACTTATTAGCGCAGATCTAGAACCAGATCCAAAAATGGCCCTCCTAGGATGGGACTTCTCTGTAAACAAGACCCTGCGCCCGTTGGACGCTATCGGCCTCCTACTTGCTAAACACAGGGTGGCATTACAATGGATGAAAGGCCCACATCCACGAATAGCAGATTGGCGCACACACACATGCTGTATTTTAACACTCAAGCCGATACGTACAGTGAATTGCTACCCCCAGAAGCCGCTCAAGGAATTACAGGGGTCCTTACCAAACCTTTTTGTTAAAAGACACTAATGAGACATCAGAGTTACAGGATATCACAGAGGTGGCATTGACACCATAGGCAGGAACATAGAAGATATAGGCCAACATACGCGGAGGGTGAATTACATTACTCAAGTTCTTAGGTACCAACCAGCCCCCCCTCACCCCCCCCAACATTGCATTGGTCGGTTAAAGTTATGATTAGGTATCACTGGAGACACTATTTATATTGATGATAAGATTCTATGTGACATGCAACCTGAATGTCAGACTTCTGCCAGTGTGTACAAACGTATTAATATGCTAATTTGATCTTTTATGCTAACCCTATCCGTCCAAGCTTATATTGTGTTTGTGAGTTGTATGCTTTTGGTTTTATGCTGAAAACAATAAAAAGAAAAGAAAAAATAAAAAGAATGCAGATGGTTAAAAACATATGTTAAAATCCCTAGCCACGGTCACAACTGCTTCGTCTCGTGGTAAAGTGGAAATCTAGTCAATGAAAAGTTGAAGAACAGGGCAATCAGCTTTCTTGGAGAAATTTATGCTGTATACATTAAAAAGGAGAATTTGTGGGAGGAGCCAAGATGGCGACCGGGATGGCTGCGTAACCGCTTGGCTCCGTGGGTCTTCTCACCCCGCGCATACATCCTGGCAATTATCCTGAGCCGCAACGGCATATTTAAGTAGGCGAAGGACAACTCTCACTTGCCGTTTGCTCCCGAGGCTTCTACGTGCGGCGGATCCGTTGCAGTGTCCCCGACTGTTTTGCGGCCTTCACGTAGCTGGGACCGGGGTCTCGAGTGAAGAGAGTGGCCGGCAGCGACTGCGACAACAGCGGCCTCTGGCGATGGTGAGGAGTGGCCGGTGGGACCCAAAGACTTGATGGCCGATGGCGACAGTGCCGACCAAGTTCATCTGGCGGAGAGCCTTGTGGGCAGTGTGATACTGCAGGGTCGACGGGGGTGCACGACACTTGGCCCCCCATCCCAGTGTTTTGTCCGGGCGTACTACTGACTTTTTCCGGAGTCGGCGGGCGGCGCCCAGGGAGCGGCGGAGATTTTGTTTAGCCCTTTGGTGACCCTCCGGTGAGAAACCTGCCTTGACTTTCGGGATCCCCGTGGTGAATCCTGTTCCTCCCTGGTGTGGGGCCCGGTCCCGAGGTGAGGTGGAGAGGGACGAGGCCGGATCGGCCAAGATGGCGGATAGTACCCTCTTACGCCTACCTCATCCGGGCAGAGAAGCCGCTGTGTGTGAGAGTCCTGGGGTCTGGCACCGCGAGAAAGAGCCCACGTCTAGAGATATACTGGCTGCGTTAACAACTCTGCAAATGACCCTGATCCGGGACGCCCAGGACCTGGGAAGAAGGATGGCCGCCATTGTTGTCCCGCCGCTCCACATCGGCGTGGTTCGTTCTCAAGGAAGTGCCGGTATGCCCGCTTCTGCGTCAGTGATGACTGCTCCGGCTACGCCTGCGTTTGTGGAGAAGCCAACGGACCCGGTTCATGATACCGCTTTGGATGGATCTGTTGTATATGTGAGTGACTCATCGGGGCCCTTCTCTGTTCGGCGGCTGAAGGAACAACATCGATCTATGGTTTGGACTGCCCCGGCAGCGTTTCAACGCTTACCGAATTGTGTGACTCTCTCTTCCTGGCTGGTGAGATGGTGCGTGGACTGGTGGTTGTTTCCGGTGTCGTTGCTGATGCAGACGGGGTTCCACCATACATATTCGGCTGGGTTTTGGGGGCTGCAGCCCCGTAGAGTGACGGCGCTGCCCTGTCCGCTCGGATCGGTTGGTCCGTCCGCACTGCTCAGGATGCCGATTGCTGGATGGACGTATGTTGGTATTGTTGATAGTGAGATCGTCTAGGATATAGTGGAACTCATTGTTGGCTGCAGGTGCTCAGGGGGACACTCAGCGGGGATGTTATTGATTGCGCTATTGCTGATTATTGTTTAATGTGGCTGTCCTGATCCTGCTTTTGGGATGTTTACTGTGCGCGGTTGGGGGGGGGGGGGCGGGTAGCTAGATCGATGGCCCTTCTCCACTTTTTTCCTCTTTTTCCTTTTTCTCTTTTTCTATATTTCGGGTCTCTCATTTAGGGCGATAGGCACGCTGCTGGGGGGGGGGTAGGCCGTAGCCTTCTGCAGGGGTGCAGGGTGGGGGGGATGGGGGCTAGTTGTTTTGTTCCTTCTTTGTCTCTATGGCCCTTTGTCCCTTTTCTCTTTTTTGGTGTCACTGTTTTTTCATGTTTCCTACAGTCTGTTTCGTTTTAAGGGGTGGGGTGCAGTTTGCCACGTGGTGTATGTGCTTTTTACATTTATCCTGACTCGTGTGCCTTACCCCCATTTTTTCACCTGTGCTCGCACTCTTTGCGGATTCTCGCTTCATGCTTGCTATTGTAGGAACATGTATGATCATATGACATTGATTCTGACTTTTCTTTTTTTACTGTAAAATGAACCTACTTGTATCCTGAATCATACGCAGTACGCTTGCCTACAAGTTATGCTATGGACACTTATCCGATCCCGATTTTCGGGCTGCTGTATCTTTCCGTATTGCTTGCTGAACTTACGAATTGACTAGCGGCCGGCCGGGATGGTTGTAGGCCCATGCTTGTATTTACTTAAAATGACAATAAAGGTTCTTTAAAAAAATTTTAAAAAAATAAAAAAAAGGAGAATTTGTGTTTTATCTGGGGTAAAGATCTCAATACCAAGCAGGTCTGGACAATTGACAGATAATTGGCTATCATCATACCCAAAAGCAATCTTTATCCAAATTAGCAAACCACCAGACGGTCTACCTGGTTTAGACTTGCATGCTGGAACAAGGAAGGTTTTAATACGCTACCTATATGAAGGTGAGCCACCCAAGTTTCTAGAAGGAATATGCTACTTAACAAGTTGCATTGTTCTAGGCATGTAGGGCTGCTGACATTCATATCTTGTGCATAGATTGCCGCCTAGTGTTGGGTCTGGAATTTTGCACTTTGTTGTCTTGGAAGAGTCTTTGAAGTATCACGAGATAGGTGACTTCTCCCTTGGACTACAGTGCGCATGGGCATCTTCTCCATCCTCAGATTGTTTTTCGCCATTGTGGCAAAGATGGAGTATAGAAAAGTAAGAGATGACCATGGAAATGTATGTTAATAAGTAACTCTGCAGCTGCGACAGGCACCGGGGAGGGGGGTGGGCGATATGAATGTCAGCAGCCCTACATGCCAAGAACAGATGCATACTGGTAAGTAGCATATTCCGTTCGAGGCATGTGGGCTGCTGAATTCATATCTTGTGCATAGACTGTATAGCAGTTTCTCCTCTAGCGGTGGTTGCCTGTAACAGCTGCAGTAGTTTGAAAAAGAGTTTTAAGGACAGCCTGGCCTACAGCAGCTTGTTACTTAGTTTGCACGTCAACACAGTACTGTTTAGTGAAAGGGCGTATGGTAGACCATGTTGCTGCCCTACACATGTCTTCTAGAGGAATATTCCCTAGGAAAGCCATGGATGCCCCCATTTTACGCGTTGAGTGTGCTTTTGGGGGAACAGTTAGAGTGCGCTTAGCTTTTTGATAGCATATTTGAATGCATTTAACTATCCATCTGGCTATTCCTGATTTTGAGATGGGATTTCCTTTATGTTGTGGGGAAAATGCTACGAATAGTTGCTTTGTTTTCCTGAATGATTTAGTTCTGTCAACATAATAGAGCAGAGCTCTTCTCACATCTAGTGTGTGTAGTGCTCTTTCAGCCACTGTCTGTGGGCTTTGAAAGAAAACTGGCAGTTCTATTGACTGGTTGATATGGAAAGTGGATATAACCTTTGGCATGAATTTAAGGTTAGTACGAAGCACTACCTTATTGCTGTGTATTTGCATGAAAGGTTCTTGAATGGTTAGAGCTTGTAACTTGCTCACTCGTTTGAGTGAGGTAATTGCAATTAAGAATGCCACCTTCCATGCTAAGAATTGTAATTCGCATGAATGAAGTGGTTCAAACGGAGGTCCCATAAGTCTGGTGAGTACTACGTTTAAGTTCCAGACTGGTGAAGGTGGATGTTTTGGAGGGATGATTCTTTTAAGACCCTCGATAAAGGCTTTTGTCTGTTCTGGAGGTATGCTGCTATAGCAGCTAGATGTAATCTTATGGAAGACTATGCTAGATTGCATCTTTGAAGATGTAACAGGTAACGGATAATGTTTTGGATGTAAGCATATAATGTATTGATTTGGTTATTATTGCAATAAATTACAAATTGTTTCCATTTTGCTGCGTAGCATGCTCTAGTAGTTGGATGCCTTGCCTCTTTGATAAGTTCATGCAATCTGGAGGCAAGTTAAGGTATCCGAACTCTAAGACTTCAGGAGCCAGATCGCTAGGTTCATCTGACTGGGATCTGGTTGTCTGATTTCTCCATGGTTCTGAGTTACTTGACGTGGCGAGAGGCGCAGTCTTTGATGGGGAACTACAGAAAGTTCTAGGAGTGTTGTGTACCATGGCTGTCTTGCCCATGTGGGAGCAACCAGGATCATTGTGAGTGACTGCTGACGTAGTTTGCGTGCCACCAGCAGAATCAGTGGGGCTGGTGGAAAAGCGTACGCAAATTTGCCTGACCAGTTCATCCATATCGCATTGCCTTGTGACAACGGATGTGGGAACCTGGCGGCAAAGTACTGGCATTTTGAGTTTTCTTTTGTGGCAAACAGGTCTATCTCTGGATGCCCCCATTTTTGGAACAATGGTTGGAGAACTTGAGGGTGAAGCTCCCATTCATGTTCGTGGAGCTGTTGGCTGTGCCTGCTCAGCAGATCTGCTATTTAATTGTCTTTCCCTGGTAGGTGTTCTGAGAGGAGAATAATGTGTTTGGGAATTGCCCACCTCCATATGATCTGTGCTAGGTGAGACAGCTGTGGAGAGTGTGTCCCTCCTTGTTTCTGAATGTAGTACATGGCTGTGATGTTGTCCGTTCGGATTAACACAGCCTTGTTGTACAAGTGTTTCAGGAATGTTTTAGTGCTAGAAATACTGCTATCAACTCTAAGTCGTTGATATGCAGTGCCTTTTGTTTTGTTGTCCATAGGCCTTGGACTGTATACTGAAGTAGGTGGGCTACCCAACCTGTCAGTGATGCGTCTGCTGTTAATACTATTTGTGGAACTGGCTCTTGGAACAGTCGTCCCTTGGAAAGGTTTGGTGGTTTCCACCACTGCAGAGAGTTGTGAGTATGACTGCCTACCAACACTAGGGGCCCGATGTAGGTAAATTAGATTTACCGATTCATAAATACCGAATTTTACCGATTCGGTATTCATGAATCGGTAAATCTAATGTAGGTAATTTTTCGGTAAAAAATACAGAATCGGTAGGATTCGGTATTTACCGATTCTGTAATTACCGAATCGGTATTTGTCATCGATTAAATTGGGCCTTGAAGCCCATAGGATTCAATGGCAAATACTGATTTGGTAATTACAGAATCGGTAAAATTACCGAATTGCCAAGGGGGACAGGGTGTCACTTTGACACCCTGTTGCACCCCTGTTTGTGGCTTGTGTGCCATGTGGCACACATACATGCCCTAATACATGCCCACATACATGCCTAAGGGCATGTATGTGTATCACATGGCACAGGTGTACATGCACAGATGTGCATGTACACAGGTATTCGTTATTTACCATGCAATAGTATTACATGGTAAATAACGAATCGGTAAGGGCCTGTGGCACTGTTTTCAGTGCCACCTACATATTGATTTACCGATTCAGTACATTTACAGCATCGGTATTTTACCGAATCGGTAAATATACTGAATCTGTCAATTTTAAGGCCCCTACATCTCCATTTGCAAATACCGGTCGGTAACGGCCGAAATTGGCCGTTACCGACCGGTATTTGCTGACCTACATCTGGCCCTAGGTCTTTTAGTTGTCCTCGAGCTTGGTTCCACTTCCATGCTAGGCCTTCTTGTAATGGACGCATTTGAAGTCGGGCATGAGGGACAATGAATATGCAGGAGGCCATTATACCTATGAGCTGCATGAACACTCGAGCTGGCAGAGTGTGCTGTGGCGGAAACTTGTGAATGAGAGTTTGTATGTTGGCTATCCTGGCAGGATTTGGGTATGCCTTTGCCACTGAAGTATTTATTGTAGCTCCCAGATATTGTTGTATGTGGGAGGGCTGTAGATGAGATTGTGGGTAATTTATGGAAAAACCCAGATTGTGCAGCAGCTGAATTGTCTGAGACGTGTGGCTTGCACACTGTGCGGATGATCTGGCTTTTATGAGCCAATCGTCTGGATATGGAAACACATGTATGTGTTGCCTCCTGAGGTGTGCTGCTACTACAGCTAGGCATTTTGTAAAAAATCTTGGCGCTGTAGTTACCCCAAAGGGGAGAACTTTGAATTGGTAATGTTGACCTTCTATTGTGAATCTGAGATATTCCCTGTGAGATGGATCTATAGGTATCTGAAAATATGCATCTTTGAGGTCTAATGTAGCAAGATAGTCGCCTTGCTGGAGTAACGGGAATACTTGTTGTAGAGTAATCATATGGAAATGCTCTGAGAGTATGTATGTATTGGTTTAGAGGTCTAGTATGGGTCTCAGGGATCCGTCCTTTTTGGAAATTAGGAAGTATAGAGAATATACTCCTGTTCCTTGATGGTGAGGAGGGACTGGCTCTATGGCTCCTTTTTGTAGCATGGACGCAACCTCTTGTTGTAACAGTGTGATGTGTTCTCTGGACATAGGACGGTGTTTGGGTGGGATGGTGGGTGGAGTAGAAGTGAGTTCCAGACAATAGCCATACTGGATAATTTGTCTCACCCACCTGTCTGTGGTAATGTTGTTCCAGACTGGCAGGAATTTTGTTAATCTGCCTCCGACCGGTGTTGAGTGGTCTGGAGGGAGTGTGAGCAAGTCACTGTTTGGTGGCGGTGGAGGCTCTAGTGTTGTTGCCGCCACGTCCTCGGCCTATGCTATTATTGCCTCCATAACCCCCTCTGTTTGAGCCTTTATTAAAGGTGCTCTGGGTGTTACTTTTAAATGTTGATGTATTTTGTGATGTGTTGCCTCTCCCTGAGCCTCTGGAGGAGGAGCGACGAAAGGAACCTCTGTGTTGTTGAGACTGAAGTGGGCCCATTGATTTAGCAGTTTCAGTATCTTTCTTCATCTTTTCTAAGATGGTATCAACTGCTGGGCCAAACAGGAAATCTTGGTTGACTGGTTGGTTGAGAATGGTGGATTGTACCTCAGTCTTAAAGCCGGAGATGCATAGCCACGCATGCCGGCGTAGTAATACGTTAGTATTAACGGACCTAGCTGCTGTGCCAGCCGCGTCAAGCGCACATTTAATGGAAGCATTTGTAATAAATTTGCCTTCTTGTATGAGGTCGGTAGCTTTTTGTTTGAAAGGGTCTGGAAGGTGTTGTAGTAGACCTTCAAGCTCGTCATAATGTGCTCTATCGTAGCGTGCTAATAGAGCTTGTGTGTTTGCAATCCTCCAGGAATTAGCTACCTGTGAGGCTACCCTTTTTCCCGATGCTTCTAGTATCTTTGACTCTTGTCAGGAGGGGAAGCATCTCCTGTTTGTGAATTCGCTCGCTTTCGAGCGTTTGCTACCACAAGTGAGTCTAAAGGTAACTGTGACCTGATATAAGGAGGGTCTACAGGGGCTGCTTTATACTTTTTATCAATCCTGGGATTGAGTACACGCGCTCTGGCAGGGTCTTTGAAAATGTCAGGTGCGCGTTTCAGTACGCCTTTTAACATAGGAAGGGTCCTTACACCCTTTTCAGAAGTGGGAAAAATGTCAAATAAAAAGTCTTCTTCTATAGGGTCAGTGTGCATGTCTACACTATGGTATTTTGCTGCCCTATATATTAATTGATTAAAGATAATGGTGTCGTCGGTAGGAGACGGCTTTGTAGGGTATGGGGAGGTGTCAGGGATGGGTTGTGGCTCGTATGTATCATAAGGATCATTCTGGTCACCCCATGTGTCATCCTGTACATCTTGATCCTCGTGTTCTACAAAGGTATCTTGAGGATCTTCCCCCATGTTGTGTGCCTCATCATAGTTGGAATGTGCAGGAGAGTAAGGTACAAAAGGCATGTTAGGAAAAAAGGGAGGAGGAGTAAAAGGCCTTGAAGGAGATGTTCCAAAGTCTATTTTCTTTGTAGGAACAGGTGAAGAAGAAGTGTCAGTGTCCAATGGTCTCTTCTTTCTTGGGTAAACTGTAACGTGTCCTGTGTCAGGGTCTATATACAGTTTAGGTTGATCAGCGCTCAGTGGATCAGGATGGAAGAGTTCTTCCTCGACTGTCCTTGGTTTTGGCGCCGATGGTTTGGACTTATTTTTTATTTATTTTTATTTTATTTTGAGAGTTTTATACCTCGCGAACAAGATCTTTGCAGAATATAAAAGCAAGGGATAATAAAAACAAGCAGGTATTGAACAAAATCTCTGATCACAGAATAAACTAAGGTAAATAAAAGGGCATCTAAAGGGGGGGAAGTTACATCGGGAGCATACTAACTCAAACAGATACAGATAATACAAAGGTGTAAAAATATCCAGGGTCAATGTTCAAGTGAATTTAGCCATGAGGATAGCTTTTACTTCCTTCTTGAAAAATGCAGTGGAGGAGATAAGTCTGGTTTCTGGGGGGAGGGAGTTCCAGATCCTGGGTGCCATTCCTGAAAAGGATCGTTTATAAGTTTTTTCCTTCTGGAATCTTCGAGGTTTCAGAAGAAGATTTTTTGTGCTTCTATTATTTCTTGAGCCACCTGAGATGGTCAGCTTCTGAGTGAGGTAGGTGGGTGAGTTATGGTGTACAGCCCTGTGAGTCATACAGGCGATTTTCAAATGGATTCTGGCTTCGAAAGGCAGCCAATTCAGGGATCTCAAGTCAGGGGAGATATGCGAGTGTTTTTTTGATCCAGTGATGAGTCTCGCAGCAGAGTTCAGTGAGGCTTTTAGGGGTGCGGTTGTTGATAGGGGGAGTCCGCAGAGGGCGACGTTTCCGTAGTTTATCCGAGGAATGACTAGGGCTTGTACTGCAGTTTGGAAGTCTTTAGCTGGGAGAAAAGGTTTAAGTTTCCTCAGAGTATTTATTTGGAAGTTAGCTCCCTTTATCGCCTTGCTGATATGGTGTTGCATATTGAGGTTGGTGTCCAGTGTTATGCCAAGGGATTTCGCGGAGTCCACGATGGTAGGTTGGATGTTGAGTGCAGTTAGGTGTTTAAGCCACATTTGAGTGGTGGAGATTTTTGCAGGAGGTGTGATCAGAAGGAACTCAGTTTTCAGAGCATTAAGTTTGAGGTGATTTTCGGCCAGCCATGTTTGGGTATTTCTGAGCGTTGAGTTCAGCAAATTGATGTCTTCGGGGAATTGAAGTTTGAGATAGAGCTGGGTGTCGTCGGCATACATATGAAAGTGTACATTGGATGCTTGTAACAAGGTGGAGAGAGGCTCCATGAATAGGTTGAACAGTGTTGGGGATAGGGAAGAGCCTTGTGGGACGCCTAATGTAACAGGCATAGGTGAGGACATCAAGTTGTTGCTCTTGAATTTCTGTGATCTGTTATGCAGAAAGGAGGTAAACCACTTGAGAACGGTCCCTGATAGACCGATTCTGGTATTTAACAGCTCGAGTAAGTTCTCGTGTTTGACAGTGTCAAATGCTGAGGAGAGATCAAGTAAGATGAGGAGGCAGGTATCGTTCTGATCTAGGATTTGGAGGGCGTCATCAATTATGTGTGTCATAGCTGTCTCTGTGCTGTGACCTGATCAGAAGCCTGATTGATGAGGGTTGAGGAGGTCAGACTGTTCAATATGTTTTGTTAACTGGAGTTGTACGCATTTTTCCAATAGTTTGGCCAGGGTGGGGATATTGGAAATAGGACGGTAGTGTTTCAGGTCTGTGGGTCAGCTGTTGGTTTCTTGATAATAGGTGTGACTTGACCCAGTTTGAGGGAGTCGGGGATGAGTCCTTGTTGAAGTGAGCTGTTGAAAATTTTGGTCCACAGTGGGAGGAGCAGAGGGATGAAGTCTTTTACAGCGTTAGCTGGAAGAGGGTCTGTGAGGTGATTAGAAGGTTTCAGGGTACTGAGCAGTTTGCCAATTGTTTCTTCTGAGTAGGTGTCAAATGAGGACCAGGTGGCATTGTTTTTTGTTTCAGTGGGTGTTATGCTGTGTAGACTAGAGTAAAGGCTAAGGTCTTTTAGGAGATCAATCCTGATGTTGTCGGTCTTTAGGGTAAAGAAGGCTGAGAAGGCTTCACAGGATGGTGTATCGAGCAGTGAGCTATGTGATTGTTTGGGCTGTTCCTTGGATTGTGTTTTGATTAGCTCAAACAGTTTCCTCGGTCGTTTTTTTGCTTGGTCTAGCTGGAGGCTAAAGAAGTTTGATTTTGAACGTTTGATTTTCCTAAAGTAGGCATTTATCTTTTTCTTAAGAGCTTTAAGGTGCAATGCCGAAGGGGCTGATCTCCAGGTGCGCTCTGCAAGTCGCATGGCACGTCTATCTTCGTTGAGTCTGCCATCGTACCAGGGGTTAGAGATCTTAGTGGGGACCCTCTTTAGTTGTAGGGGGGCTGCCTCATTTATTTATTTATTTATTTATTTATTAAAGTTTTGTATAGTGCTAGCTGGACCCGAAGGTATCAGAGCGCTTCACAACACGTACAAATAGGCATTAGAGAGGCAGTGAGGAAGGAGAACAGAGCAGGGAGCACATGGGTGAAGAGAAAGACTTTACAATAGTAACAGGAGCGCAAAAACAGGATAGAGTCAAAAGCAAGTCATCCGGCTCTTGGACCGCAGAGACAATGGGCTTTAAAAGTCAGACATGGAGATCATACTACAATCCAGAGCGCTCAAGGAAGAGGGCTTTGAGTAACATCTTGAATTTCGGGAAGGAGGCGGTCGTTCTGATATGTGGGGGGATGGCGTTCCAAATCTTGGGAGCATTGCCCGCAAAGGATTTGCTGGATGTTTTGTGTTTCTGGGATTTCAGAGGAATGAGTAGGAGCGTGTTGGAGCTTCTGAGGTTCCTAGATTGACCGGCCTTTTTGAGCTTGTTGGCCAGATAATCAGGTTTGCCTGTATGCAGGGCTTTGTGAGTGAGGCAAGCTGTGCGGAAACTGGCTCGTTGGACAATAGGGAGCCACTTCAGATCCTTAAGAGCCGGGGAGATGTGTTCGTATTTCCTGGTTCCTGTGACCATTCTTGCTGCGGCGTTGAGGGTAGAGGTCAGAGGACCCAGGTGAGATTTGGCTGATCCAGTCAGCGTAGTGATGCCATAGTCAATTCTGGAGAGTACCAGAGCCTGCGTGGCCTGTTTCAGGTCTTTCGAGGGGAGGAAGGGTTTCAGTTTGTAGAGGAGTTTCAGGTTCAGGAAAGCACTTTTGGCAGTTTTTGAGATGTGTTCTTTCATGTCCAGTTTAGGGTCAAGTGTGATCCCTAGGGATTTTAAGGAGTTAGTAGGAACAAGTGGAACATTCAGGGCGTTTAAGGCTTTGAGCCATTCTAGAATTTGGGGGTTTTCATCTGTGTTCGAGATGAGGAGCACTTCGGTTTTTCCTTCATTGAGTTTGAGGTTGTTGGATGAGAGCCAATGTTGGACTTCAATGAGTGTGCAGTTCAGTCTGTGGATGTCGAAGTGGTTTCCAGGTAGAGTTGTGTGTCATCCGCGTAGAGGTGGAAGGGGATGTTGGACTTCCTTAGAATTGACATAAGGGGCTCCATGTAGATGTTGAAGAGTTGAGGTGAGAGTACAGACCCTTGCGGCACACCTCTAGTGATGGGGAGAGGGCCCGATTCACAGCTTTTGATTTTGATTCTTTGAGTGTGGTTGAAGAGAAAGGAGGAGAACCATTTTAGGACCGTCTTTTCCATGCCTGCTCTCTCCTGGAGGACATTGAGTAACAGGGCATGATCCACTGTGTCAAATGCAGCCGAAAGGTCTAAGAGGATGAGAAGGCTACATTGGTTGGAGTCGAGCGACATGTGAAGATCGTCAAGGACATTTAGGATTGCGGTTTCTGTGCTGCAGCCTTTTCTAAACCCTGATTGGTGTGGGTCGAGAAGATTCGTGCTTTCTAGGTGCTGGGAAAGCTGAGACAGCACGCATTTTTCCAGAATTTTCGATAAGAGTGGAAGGTTCGAAACTGGTCTGAAGTTGTTCATGTCCTTGTGGTCCAGGCCGGGTTTTTTAGGTCTCGTGACCTATCAATGCGCATGCGCATTGAGAGAAGCGAGACTATAGGGCTTTAAACAAAGTTTAACTAACTGTGGCGATTTGGTGCTGTGCCCGTGCGCTTTTAGGTCAATGCGCAAGCGCATTGACCTAAAATGCGCGTGCACATCATCAAATCGCCATCTGTTCCCTCAGCCGCACTCCTCCCACACCTTTGAAGTGAAGCTTTGCTTCACTTCAAAGGCCCCTGCTGCTTCACACCCTCATGCCGCTCTCCCCGCTCCGCCCCCTCCCGCCGTGTCGCATTTCTCCTCCCCCACTTTCACTTTGACGGCCGCAGGCCGTCTCTCGTGTTTCTCCTTTTTTTTTTTTGTTGATTCTGGTTTTTATTTTTTCTCGCATTTCTTCGCCATTTGTTTAAATCTGCCATTTATCCTATCCTTTGTCCTATCCTTCGTTCTCGTGTTACTCTTTCCCTTTGTTGCTTTCTTCCTTGTTTTGTTAATTTTGCGCTTTTGTAATGTTATGTTTTACTGTCGCGCTACATTGGTAATAACGTTACGCTTTTGTGTCTGCTACAGGGTGTCCCACAGCAGAGCTACCCCTCGATGAACACAGAGCCCAGTGTATTGTGCAGTAGGTAGCAGAGCAAGGCCTCTACCTACTCAGAACAGATGTTTAGGCCTCAGATAGCTGAACTAGCCCTAACTAGCTAACTATGCCGACCATGACGTGTTCACCGTTCTTACATTGGGATTAAGATTGTAAGGTTTTAAACTCACGCAGTATCATGGTGGCGAGACCATCTGGGTAGTTATGTATGTACGTCCGAGCGCGCTCAGCATAGGGAGTGCATGTCATTTCAAAAACATCAGCTGTATTTTTATGCCCAGATTTAGCTAATATTAACTTTGTTCAGGCTCACCCCGACACACTTGTATTGGATTATTCTACTCATTGGAATTCTTAGGTGCTGATATTTACCTATTATATTTCTTTATTTTATGGTAGAGACCCTTGAAATAGGGTCATCCGACCCGGAATGCATTGGGTACAGGCATACGCAATTAGCAATTATTTGATATATTGATAGAATATTCAGTAACATCACTAGAGTAAACACAGAATTTTGATCAGCAAAAGTAAGACAAACGAAGAGTGTGAATAAATAACAGTGAAACCTAATAGACGTGTGAAAAGAGTTTCATTTAAAATGTGCGTTTGTGGTTTTGAAAAGGAAACCATTTGGTTTGTATGTTCAATGCATCCAGGGCAGCAAGTGGGGATCCGCTACCAGCCCATAGGGTCGTAATATCTTTAATACCTGACCCTGCTTGATACAGGGTGATGTCCACATGGGGGAGTGTCGTCAAAACCTCTTTGTTCTTATTTCTTGCTCCGTGGGTGATCCTTTTTTGTCTGATTAAGTGGCTCCATTCTGTTCAAGTGGTCTTCAGCGCCTTCTCTCATAGCTCCCCACAGTGCTACTTGAGAGGATGATGATGATATCCTAAAGGAGTGAAATGGGGGCGTGGCTGCTGATACTCTGCCGCGTCTCCTTCTATTTTAATCAATGTTTATTATTTTGTTATAAATGGCTGTGCCCACTTACTCTCCCCACCTTTAACCTACTTCTCGTCCCTCTGCTTGTAACTACGCACTCTCTACCCTCAGTTATGGGGTCTAGCCCCCCCCCTATCCGTTCCATCTTTTCTCTCTCGCTCTGTCCTTTCTCCCCTTTTCTTTCCCGCTCTCTCCAGTGTCCAACTCCTGGGCCTGTCCACTCGCCCCCCCCCCCCTTTGAACCCGCGTCCACCCCTCTGTCTCCTCTCGTGTTCACCCCTCCTCTCTCCCATCTCCGCTCCATCTGTCTGTCTGCTTCTCTCTCATCCTCTTCCTCCCGGTCTCTCCACTTCCCTCCCCATCTCTCCTCACCGCCCTCCCCCCACCCATCCCCGCCAGCTCTTTCTTCCTCCACGAATAGAAAGATATTCCCAGCTAAAAATACCGGAATAGAAAAAACGAGGGAAATACTCAAAATAACTCTATAGATAGGGAAGAAAATTAAAATGACATTACGAGATTCTTTAGAAATAGTGCGAAGGCTGCAGCTCCCACCAGGGCGCATTCGCTCTCTCTGTCTCTCCTTTCTCTCTCTCCCCCCCTCTCTCTCTCTCCCCTCTCTCTCTCTCCCCTCTCTCTCTCTCTCTCCTTTCTCTCTCTCTCCTTTCTCTCTCTCTCTCCACTCTCTCTCTCTCTCCACTCTCTCTCTCTCCTTTCTCTCTCTCTCTCTCTCTCCTTTCTCTCTCTCTCTCTCTCTCCTTTCTCTCTCTCTCTCTCTCTCCTTTCTCTCTCTCTCTCTCTCTCTCTCTCCACTCTCTCTCTCTCCTTTCTCTCTCTCTCCACTCTCTCTCTCCATCTCTCTCTCCCCCTCTCTCTCTCTCCTCTCTCTCTCTCTCTCTCTCCATCTCTTTCCCCCTCTCTCTATCTCCCTCTCTCTCGCTCTATCTTTCTCTTTCCCCCTCTCTCTCCCTCTCTCCTCTCTCTCGCCTTTCTCTCCCCTCTCTCCTTTCTCTCTCTCTCCTTCTCTTTCTCTTTCCCCCTCTCTCTCTCTCCCTCTCTCTCGCTCTAACTCTTTCTCTTTCCCCCCCCTCTCTCTCCCTCCCCCTTTTTCTCCCTCCCCCTTTCTCTCTCTCTCTTTCTGTATTTCTTTCTTTCTATGTGGCAGAGTTGACTTGTTTATGCAGCAAAGAAAGAAAAATTATGCTATAATTATGTGGCACCTCTTTTAGTTTAAAATCAGTGTAAAACAGCAGATCTCATTTCATGTGCCTCACTCGGCGGTGGTTTAAACTTCAGCGAGTGGGGCCCCGCCCAAGACTACGTGCAATAAGGCCTTGCACAGCTGCCAACAGGTTTGCAAAGCGGAATCCTCAAGCAGCAACACCAGCAGATTGAGTCTGAACCCTACTGAAAGGGCTGGGCGGGACGGAGGCCTGCGAGGGACAGCATACCCCGTCCCTGCAGTCACAGTCGCAAAATGCTCTTTTATTTTATGGATTTCAGCCTCTGCCCCTGGGAGTGAAGTGAAGCGCATTTGGGGGTCCCCTGCATGCTTCCCCCTGTCCCCACACCCTCACATTAAAAAATGCAAGTGGCGCTCGCAGACAGGGACCACTTTGTGAATGGTCACCCCCAGTTTTGGTGGGGGGGAACCAACACCCATTAAAGATTTTCGAATCATTAGGGACGCCCAGTTTATGCCGCCTTTCCCTATTAATCCATATTATGTGTCAAAGAACGCATTGTGAGTCACAAAGACATTTATTTACGTCTTGTAATGAACCTTACGTACATTGCGATTTAGGGCTGTGTCTCTATAAAGCCTGTAATTTTCCAAATGACAGATTTTACGACTGCAAAACTCTTATGTGCATCAGGCCGTGCGTTTTTTGTTTCCTGCTCAGGACAAAGATCTTTCCACTGGGGGAGGTTTATTCATCTTGGGCAACATTGTCGCTTCTTTATATGCCGGACTACAGCAATAAACGACTGAAGATGACTGGTTAACATTCCTAAAGTGTCTGGGGGCAGCACTTTTAATAACTGTCAATTAAATAACGGAATTATGGATTGGGTGATGACTGACGGAAATAAACTTTTCATAGAAAATGCTGAAAGTCACATTTTCCCACTGGGCTGGGTATAGCTCATCACTTTATTGGCTTGCTGTCTGCAAGATAGCACAGCGAGTTGAATACTCCCTGCTGGCAAATATAGTGATCTGAAAGTCGCCATTTGAAATCCTGGCAATGCCGACCGAGCCTGTCATCCTTCTGAGGTTGGTAAAGTGAGTGGTAAAAGCAACATCTGTTATTTTACAATGCTTATTTTATTGATAAATTATTAAGGTGCTTTCAAACACCAGGTCTCGTATGAAACGCTCTCTCTATATGTGCAAGCATTATAGACATACATGTTTATTACTGCAGGTTCCTAAGTAATGCGGCGCAGTTTTACATATGGGTGTGTGGGTCTCTATAGGTGCTATGGCGACATCTCTCTTTTCCCTCGCGTCGTCACTGTCACTGCCGTCTCTCTTACCTTCTCCCTACCCCCTCTCTCTCTCTGTACCCTTTCTTTTTATGGCCCCTCTAAACGCTCTGCTATGTTGTCTCCATCCCTCAACTCTCTCACAGCATCACTCAGCTCAACCACAGCATCACTCAGCGCAACCACAGCATCACTCAGCATCACCACAGCATCACTGGTTCAAATATGTTCTCTCAATGTTTCAAGCTTTATTACAAATGTCAAAAAAGATGTTAATATTTCACTTCTGTTCTTGGATTTTCGTCACAATAAAATACACTGAACATAATCTTCACTAAAGTTATTTACAAACGTTTAAGCTATTGCCATTATAAATGACAATCACTTTTATTTAAGTATTAATTATTTTAAAAAGTTAAAAGCCATTGTTATTTGTAATATCAATACATCTAAGTCACGTAAATACAAAACATGTTGCATTACAAATGCTATAGGTGTCACATTTGCGAAAGTTATAACTATTGGCATTGTAAATGACAAAGCTATTAATTTAGCTATTTTAAAAAACAACACATAAATAAAAAAAATGTCATTTATAAGACCATTAGCTCAAACTTTCCTAATGCGAGACCTATTGCATTTCCAATGCTTGTTTAGGAGTGGAGTGACTTGACCTATTTTAAGGCAGTCAGGGATGGAGCCCTCGCTCAAAGAGCTGTTGATGATCTTGGCCCAAGTTGGGGCTAGAGTGAGCTTCAGGTCTTTTGTTATTCTCGGGGGAAGCTGATCAAGGGAGTGGGATGAGGGATTGGTGGTGGCTATGAGATTGCTTATCACTTCAGCCTGGATAAGCCGGAAGGAGGACCAGCGAATGGCTGAGGTTGCTGGCCTGATGAGGGTAGTTGCGGAGGGAATGGCTGAGGGCATAGCGCAGAGTGAGCGATCGATTTTGGCAATTCTTTCGTTGAAAAAGATGGCAAATTCGTCACATAGAGATTTGGATGCTACCCTGTTATCTATCACAGGAATGGATGTTTGGTTCCTGATGATGTTGAAGAGTTCTTTTGGGCGGTTTTTAGCATTGTCTAGAGCGGAGCAGAAGAAGGACGACTTTTTATTCTTGATATGGTTGTAGTAGATTTTACGAGTTGCCTTGAGTTGGTCCCTGTTGAGGGAGGTGGGGTTGGTCCTCCAGGATCTTTCCATGGATCGTAGGTGTCTTCTTTCTTCGTTGATGTCTGTGGAGAACCAGGATCTGGAGGGGATGCTTCTTGGTTTTTTTAGTTTCCGCGGTGCCAGCTGGTCTAGGACGAGCTCCAGGTTGGCGTGGTACCGCGAGGTGAGTTCCGTGGTGGAGAGGAGTTCCGTCGAGTTCGAGAGGAGTGAGCTAAGTCCCTCTTCTAGCTTATCGGGAGGAATTCTCGAAAAGTTTCTGACCCACTTGGGGGAGCTTTGAGTAGGTGGGAGGGACAGAACTGAATGATTGATATGGAAGAGAATGGCGTGATGGTCCGACCAGTCCACCGGGATGATGTGGTCGATCGAGATTGTCTTTTTATCCGCGATGATTGCATCAAGGATTGCTCCTCTATGGTGGGTTTCCTCTGTGCAGTGCTGGGTTAAATCGTAGTCATGTAGAAGGGAGGTGAGAGACTGGATGAGTGGGTTTTTAGTTACATTCCATCTTATGTTGAGGTCGCCAAGAATTATTCTGAAGTCGCTATCCAGAGCGGTTTGAGTGATCAGGTCCGTTAACTGAGCTCCAAATTCGGAGGAGTTGCCCGGAGAATGGTAGAGGAGAAGGCTTTGAAGTGGACAGTGGTTCGGCGAATTGTGGCTGACCGAAAGGCATTCAAAGGAGTTGTAAATGACGGAGGGAGATTCAGTGATGGAGAGGTCTTTTTTGTGGATAATAGCTATTCCGCCCCCTTTGTGTACGGGCCTGTCTTTGTGGATAATAGCGAATCCGTGCGGCACTAGCGTGTCCATGATGGGAAGGGATAGAGTGTTAAGCCATGTTTCAGTGATGAAGGCGACATCCAGGTCATGGGAGAGAATGGTTTCGGCAATTTCTGTAGCATGTTTGACGGCGGAGCGGCAGTTGATGAGCATACAGTTAATCGGACGGTCAGCATTCGATTTTGGATTGCCAGAAGTAGCTCTGGGTAAGGAGGAAAGATAGGATGGTGGTCTGTGAGCTTTTTGGGGGGGCGGGTCTCTTCCTACTCCCGTGATGACTTGAATCGGGACGAAGGGTGAATGGGATTGGGGTTGAGCTTGGGCTGGCTGGGAAGGAGGGGATTTGTAGGAGGCGGCGAGGGAGCTCACTTCTTGTAGCGAAAGGGAGGGAATTATTCTAGGACTGTCAACTCGTGGCTCAGTCCTGGGTTTGGTGGGAGGAGGTTGGGAGCCTAGGGGGGGCCTGGACCCAACTGGAGGTCGAGAGTCATTCCTAATGGGAGGTGGTTGGAGGAGGGGTGGTGCGACGGAATGGGCGGGTGGCAGGAGTTTCTCTAGGGAGGATAGGGTTTCCTTCAGGCCAAAAATCAGGGTAGCGATCTGGGCTTCTAGAAGGTCTAGGCGTTGCGTTACTTTGGGTGCTGGGGGTGGGGGGGAGGGTGGGTGAAGCTGGACCTCGAGAGAGAGAGAGAGAGAGAGAGGGGCAGTGGGGCAAGACTTTGCTGAGGGGGATAGTGGGGGTTGGGAGGACCGGTTCCGTGTTAGAGTTTGATTGTGAGATGACTAGAGAGGGAGAGAGGCTATGGGGCAAGTAATTATTCAGGAGGGAAGTCGGGGTGGGAGACGAATTTAGGGATCGGGAGGGCGGGGGATAAGGAGGGAAGAAGGATGTGTTCCCCTAGGGGGTGGAGGTTGTCTTCACTAAGGGGGGCGGTGAAAGCTAGAGGAGTGTGGGATCGCGTTGGGGGCTGTGGCTCAGTGATGATGGGTGGTCTGGGATCTCTATGGGTAGGATACTGAGAGCCTGGAGTGCTTTGGGAGACGTGGACTAGAGGGAAGGGAGTCGGATGGTTAGGTGGGGGTGGTCGAGTTCTGGGAGTTTGGGTGAAGGGGGGGCAGGGGGTGGGGGGTAGAGGGGGTCGGGCTGGGGGGGCGAATGACTGGAGACATGATTAAGCGCGGGGTAAGGGGAAGTTGGGGTGGTGGAGGTACGCTCTTCGGGTTAGGCGTATGTCGGGAGTCATTAGGGTTAGTGGAGCGCGTCTGTTGAGGGTGGAGAGCCGTAGACGTTTTAAGAGCGGGGAAGAGGGAGTCGAAGAACTCTAGGTTTTCATCTTTCGCCTGAATTAGAATGGAGCCATTCACAAAGATGGTGATGGAGATGTCTCCGGTTAGTGACTGATGGTTCAGGGGTGAGATGGTTAGTTTCCGGCTGTGCTCTGTGAAGGTGGTTTTGGAGACTGGGAGGAGAGAGTTAAAGGTGGAGACCCATACGTCTGGCCTGGTGGTGTGGAAAATGAAGTCCGTTTTTCTCGGCCCTTTCGCTGAGCATTGGTAGGTGTCCACAATTAGTGTTTCGGGGTGTTGCCTAATTAGATTTTGTTTAAAGCGTTTTTTAGCTTTGAAGGAGAGACTGCGTGGGAAAGTAATGGTGTAGGTGTTCCGGCCAAGCAGAGACAAGTGGTTAGGTGACGGGCAGGGAAGCGTGTTTAGATGCATGGCTGGCGGCATCGTAAGATAACTAGGGGGGAGTGGGGCCGATTCGGTGACAGAGGTGACCGGCCTAGACAGCGGTGGGAGGGCTTAGTTGAAGAACAGAAGCGCGGAGTTCAGCCTGTGGTCGTCAAAGCGCCTTCCTTGGGAAGACTCTTGAGGTTGGTCAGAGAGGTTTTGTTTATCGAAATTGTGAGATGACCGAAGTGGCGATCAAAAAATGGCCAGGGGGCCCTATGGCAGGGACTGCGAGAACTGGAGCTGCGTGATGGTCGCGTATGGAGTCCCTGAAGATCGGCGATTAGTTTCCTCTGGACGTGGCGTCGGGATAGCACCACGGGGACCTCAAAGAAGTATTCGCCAGGTGCACGGTTATGAGATGTCCGAGATGGTGGTCATCATGGGGCCAGGCAGCCCTAGGCAGGGGCAGAAATGACTGGAGCTTGCATGGGGTGCAGGGGATGGTGCCCCTAAGGATCGGCGTTAGACTCTTCTAGTTGTGGAGTCAGGCTAGCGCAGCAGGGGCCCAAATGGAGTAGTTAGAATTAAAGAATTAAAGATAGGAGACTCCATGTTCTCCTTAACAAGTTAAAGAAATGTCCGAGTTGGTGGCCATGTTGGGGTCAGGCAGCCATAGGCAAGGGGGGAGAGAACTGGGGCTTGCTTGTAAGGCAGAGTGAGAGGCACCTGTAGAGCAGCGATTTTCTCCTTTGGTTATGGCGTTAGGCAAGCGCAGCGGGGTCCCAACTGGAGTCGTTAAGGTGGGTGATCTCCTTATTCGCCTTCTTTAGGTTTAGAGGATGTCCGGGGTAGGGCCATGTTGGGGCCAGGCAGGCCTATGCATCGGTGGAAAGAGCTTGAGCCGGTGGGGGGCGGGGGGACAGAGCAAGGTGCCCCTGAATATTGGAGCCTGCAAACTTCAAATCTTGGCGGGGGTCCAAATGGAGCGCTACAGGTCAGGGCCCCGTTTCCTCGTCTTTAGTAATCGAGGCGGGCCGCCATCTTGGAAGCAGGCAGCCCCGGGAGAACATTGCCTCTAGGACCGGAGTGCGGAGCGTGGGCAGCGGCCCTTCCGCTATGGGCCTCTCTCGTGGCTCGGCTGGGACACTCGGCGTCGGATTCTGGAATCTGCACCTTCAGGAGCCTCACGCCGTATGCTCGTGGCCGTGAGCCTGACCGCGCCGCACCGGGCGCCACATCGAGCCCCCTGCACCGGTAAGTGCAGAACGACTAGTCAGCGGGGGCGGGGGGCAGGCGAGAGCACCGGTGTTGGCCCGGGGAGGGCGGGTGACAAAGGCGAGTACCTCCTCTCGTGGCCGTCTCGCTCTGACACAGTCCCGCAGACGCTCTCAGGGGCAGCAGGGCAGCCACCGGTTCCGGGATGGATCGGCGTGAGTGTTGCTTGGCAGTCCTATCTTGCGCGGGGAGTTCGGTGGGGTCGCTCCGGTCGGGGTTGGCACCAAAAGTGAACCAAAGACCGGAGCTCAACCCAGTTACTCCCTCCTAGCGGCCATCTTGCTTCGATACCCATTGATTATAGTGGTCATAGTGTTGAGGTAGTGGTCGGTCAAAGCATGAACGTCTGAGGCGCCGGTAGGGGGAAGGAGGAGATTGCAGCTGGAGGGAGGTAATGAGTTAGGGTTGAGTTTCTTCAGGTCTCTTTTCCAGGTCTTGGATTTGGTGGGTTGAACTGAGTTAAGTTTGACTTTTTCATTGATGAAGAATGTGATAATGTGGTGGTCTGACCAGTCACAGGGTTGTATTGATTTCAGTTGGGTGGATTCCTCTTTGGAGATGATAAGGTCGAGAATAAAGCCCTTGTCATGGGTGGGGCTATTGCATATTTGGATGAGGTCAAGAGAGTTGAGGAAGTTTTTGAAACTATTTACCAACGCGTCATTGTGGTCGTTCCAGTGGAGGTTAAAATCTCCAAGGAAAATTTGAGAGTTTTGATGAACGGAGTTGGTTGTGATCATGTCCATGAGTTGTTGGGTGAAGATGAGGTTGTCCCTCGGTGGATGGTAAATGATGTGCAGAGAGCATACAGGTTTGCCCATGCTAATGACATCGAGGCAGATGTATTCACATGAGGTGAGAGTGGGGGAAGTGATTCTAGTAATGGAGAGGTTGTTCCTATAAATGCAAGCGATTCCACCACCTACCTTGGCAGTCCTGTCAAGTCTAATGATGTGATAGTTGGGTGGGACTAGAATGTCAATGATTGGTGTAGAGGATTCTGTTAACCAAGTTTCAGTGAGGATGATTAGGTCAAGGTACAGTGTTTCTATGAGATCAGCAATGTCGGAGGAGTGTCTATGAGCCGATCTGCAGTTTAGTAATGTGCACTTGAGCCGTGGGGTGATAAGGGAGGTGGAAGGTTCTATAATGAGGGGGACTTTTTTAAGGTTGATAGGGACGGAGCCTCTGTTGCTGTGTGTCGGGGGCCTGAGAGGGTTTGATTGAATTGCGGGGATGGGCAGGTGTGTGTTGGTTATGTGATTTTGGGGAGTGGGGTCATATGAGTGGAGGAGGGTGCGTATGTCGCACTACGAGAGTGGATTGCTGGTACGGTGTGGGCGGGTGGTGTGTTTATGAGCGGGGGTAGGGGTCCAGTGAGGGGAGTTTTGTGTGAGGGGGTGGGTAGGATGGGTGTGTGACTTGATGGGAGGGGAAGTAGTGGTGGGTAGGGTGTGTCTTGGCACAGAGTAGCTCTTTGAAGGTGTGACTTAGGTACTTGCTTGGGAGTCTTTGGCTTGAGAGTCTTTGGCTGTGGAGTCTTTTTCGGCTCGACTGCTCTTGGCTCGGCGACCTTTCTTGGTTCGACGACCTTTTCTTTTTCGACGTGTTTTGTCGGTTCTACTGTCTTTTTTGGTTCGGCAACCTTTTTTGGTTCAACGACATTTTTTGGATCGACCGTTTTCTTCGGTTCGATAGTCTTCTTGTGCTCGACGACCTTTTTCTTCGGCTCGAAGTTTTTTGTCGAGTCGAAGGATTTCTTCGGGTCGATTGGCTTTTTAGTGTGATCTGTTTTTTATGGATCGACACTCTTTTTAGGCTTGACAGCCTTTTTCGGGTCGACAGTCTTTTTAGTGTGATCTTGTTTTTCTGGATCGACACTCCTCTTCGGCTCGACAGCCTTTTTCGGGTCGGACGTTTTTCTCGTATCGGCAACACTTTTCGGATCCGGGCCTTTTTCGGATCGGGGGATTTTGGCTCAACGACTCTTCGGTTCGACAGCCTTTTTGGGAAGAACGTAGCTCGGTCCCGGGGTAACAGCAGGCTTGGGTTTGGTCTTCGGAGCCGAGCGGAAGGCGGGGTCTCTGAAGAAGTGTGTCAATCTCGGCTAAAGCCTTTCGGCGATGCGTCGACCGGAGCCTTGTCTCGAGGTGGAAGCGGGGTGGGGGCTTTGGTACTCAGTTTGCCCGGGTGGGATCTAGTCATCTGAGTCCGACTGGTCCTCGACGGTGACTATTTCAAGGTCGGAGTCAGCCGCTTCTGCGAGGTCTTGTTCATCGAAAATGTTCTCCGGTTCCGGTGCTGGCCACTGCATCTCTCTTCTAGCGGCCCTTCGGTTCCGGATCATCTTCTTCGAACGGAACTGAGCACCCGCAGCACAATTTTCCTCGTTGTGCTTGGGTGATAAGCATTTGTTGCATACTGAGTGCTTATCAGTACAGGGGAACTTGGAGTGGCATTGTGGGCACCTTTTAAACAGGCTTCTTTCCATCGAACAACAGGCCGACGTGGCGTCGAAAAGGCCCAACGGCCCGTGTTGACGACCGGATCGAGATGGAAAGTTTGATCGATTCAAGAGGAACCGAGCAAGGGCAGTATCGTCGATGTGGAAGGCCTTGTGGCCTTGTAAAGCTGTAAAGTTTCAATTCCGAAGTAGGAGTAGAGGAGTAGCATCCGAACCCAATGACGGAAAAAAACAATCTGAGGATGGAGAAGATGCCCATGCGCACTGTAGTCCAAGGGAGGAGCCACCTATCTCGTGATACTTTGAAGACTCTTCCAAGACAACAAAGTGCAAACATCCGGATCCAACACTAGGTGGCGATCTATGCACAAGATATGAATTCAGCAGCCCACATGCCTTGAACATAGGATTATGTCAGTTGTTTCTATGAAAGTCCCCCAGTCCTTTTGAGCCAGCTTGCTGCCCAACCCCGCAATGTTCTAAGAAATTATTGTCAAACTGTTTGTAGAAATAGAGGACATTACTGCAGGGATCCTGGATGCTAGACAGCTGCCAGCTACCTCCCCTTTAAGATATAATCATACCTTGGGGTGTTGAAGCAAACCTCTCTCCAATTATGCCTTTGATGAATAGTGATGGGCCATGGTCCCTCTGAATTTGGGGCCCCTCTATGATTTGCCCCAATTGCACCCTTCAACACACAGGCAGGAGTTTGAGACAGGTGAGGTTTTAAAAGAGCGTACGGATATTTAGTTGCAGTAGGAATGGGTGTACCAATTCCCCATTCTTCAAAAACAGCCCTTTCGGCCCATATGGCGTTGCGTTAGGCTGTTCTTTTCCAGATAATCTTTGTCACGTCACCAGTCGAGTTTAAATGGTGTGGTTCAAATTTGACCCAATCCATGTCGTCTGTGGTTATGTTCTAAAGTGCTGGGATATTAGTAAACAACCACAAAAATTTCTCTCTGTTGATGGTGTCCATAGTGCTCTTAGGGGTATATTAATGAATGAAGAGCAGGATTGAGTGAGAACTCTCCTCTTCATCACCCTTACAGTAGTTGGAATACTGTTCCTTATCAAACTGGGCAATAGGAGGGCCTGTGGAAGGAGACATGCTGTGTGGAAGAGCTATAGCCCAGGGCTATTGGGCTCACCTCTCTGACACTGACAAAGTAAAGCTTCCAGGCAAGCTGGGACCAGTTGGGGGCCATAGTTTTCTGTGTACTGTTGGGGCCTCTCTCTTCCTTGCACAATAGGTGCAGGTATCTTTCAGCAAGTCAATGGTCTCTCCCTTCTAGGTGCTTGATTGTCAGTTATGGTGCTGTACGTTTATGGCATCATGTGTGGGCCGCTGGAATTAGGACCTGAAAATTCAGGAGTCTCCCATTCAGCTTGGGTGCCTTGGCCCACCCTTTCGCTTAGCGTGCCTGACATCCCATCCGCTCCTGTCTGCTTCCCTTCCTTATCAAGGAGTCCACTCCCTTGTCCTGACGTTACATACTCTGGTGTTTACATGCCTCAAACTGTCTTTTGCACCAGATGGCCTACACCTGAGGTGTTCATCTGTTCTGTTTCAGATGGTGCAGGTACGGCCGGGGGGATTACAATGGACGTGTGGATGGGGAGTGGCGGATGAGGCATAGTCCGTATCAGAGGGTCAAAGATTGAATAGAGATATAATTCTGGCACATATTAATGTCTCCGGTTGAGCTAAATAATAAGTGAATGGTTAATGTTAGGAAAGACAATTAGGTGACATAAATGAACTGGTCAATATACGGTTATGATTCAATAACCATGAGATTATGTTTTGGAGGGTCCAGTTTTTTAGAAAATTGTGTTATTAACCAAGCTGATTTTAATTATGTGGTATGGGAAAGAGGAACGGTGTTTTGTTTTTCTTTTCAGCCCTGATGACATCCTATGGTGGACGACACACGTTGGCTGAATTTATTAGGAACTTCTGTTGATGAACTGCTACAAACTTGGCAATTAATATAATCGTTGTGGAAACACTATGCAAAAGTGACGTGCAATAAATTGTGGATCTGTGGACTCAAGGAAATCTGTCTTTTTGATTGAATCAGTTGGGAACGAATTTGCATTTGCGAACACTGTTTACTGAACACGGCACTCCCTTCATTGTGGTAAATATACAAAGATGATGATTTAGAGAGAGTAAAATTACAATTAAAAAAAATCACTGTAGACAAACTGAGTGCATGAAAGTGCATGACTAGTTCCCTACTGAGCATATGGCGATACAGACAATTTTTCACTCCAAGACAGCCTATGTGTAGGGGTACCATTACATCTAATTCGGCCAATAGCATTACATTATAAAGTAGGTTTTTCCTAAACACTTGTTTTCTTGTTTAATTTTATACGGGCTGAAAACGTGTCAGGGACTGTCTGGGACTATGTCGGGAACAAAGGTCAGGGACTTGGGCAAGGACTGAGAACTAGGTAGAAAACGTACACAGAAAGAAGAGTACAGCGCTGCCCAGGAACACACAGGAAGTTAGAGGAGAAAAGGAATCCAAAGGGTAAGCCTGTACAAGTGAACAAAATGGCCAAGACTCAAAGGATGGGCAGTCAAGAGGCAATTTAGCATTCAGAATAACTACACCCAGGATGGACGTGCAGACATATATATACAAACTTATATATATATATATATATATATATATCGCACAATCTCTTCGGTAAAAAAGAGCAGAAGCCTCAGCTGGGGACAACAAGGAGGTCTTTTATTCTCACAGAATCGGCGAATGCATTTCGGCATAACAATGCCTTCCTCAGCGCCACAAGTATTCAGGAGGTGTTCATTTGTGCACTGATGTTTTCCTGCTGCCTATATCAGCCAAGTGACCCAGGCTCCGCCCCTAAATTAAACAACCCACCTGTTGCAGTTCTTGGCGTAGTCCTGAACTGCAACTCCCAGGATGCAGCGCTAGGCTCCCAGGTAGGTGTATGCATGGAATGTCAACCTAGTGGTTAAGGCGGGAAGCAGGAATTGCAAAAAAATGAAATCATATTCCCCTGCTTGTAGTAAAAACAAAGTTCCTCCTTGGCTCCCCATACCGCTTTAGCCCCAAAACACAGGTACAAATGTCAGCGGGGGCAGCAGTGTCAGTGCACGTCGCCCAAGACGAAGAACAGTGTCCTCGCAACCGCGTAGTTTCTTCCTGCACGTCGAGGCGGGCCCAGACCATACCAATCCCTTGGTGTCAACACAGCGCCGAAGCAGTGCCAGAAGGGTCCGGGCCAGCTTTGCAAAGCGGGGGCTTCCAAATGCGTCTCTGGCAAGACGCAGTAATACATCGCACAATCTCTTCGGTAAGAAAGAGCAGAAGCCTCAGCTGGGGACAACAAGGAGGTCTTTTATTCTCACAGAATCGGCGAATGCATTTCGGCATAAGAATGCCTTCCTCAGCGCCACAAGTATTCAGGAGGTGTTCATTTGTGCACTGATGTTTTCCTGCTGCCTATATCGGCCAAGTGACCCAGGCTCCGCCCCCGATTTAAACAACCCACCTGTTGCAGTTCTTGGCGTAGTCCTGAACGGCAACTCCCAGGATGCAGCGCTAGGCTCCCAGGTAGGTGTATGCATGGAATGTCAACCTAGTGGTTAAGGCGGGAAGCAGGAATTGCAAAAAATGAAATCATATTCCCCTGCTTGTAGTAAAAACAAAGTTCCTCCTTGGCTCCCCATACCGCTTTAGCCCCAAAACACAGGTCCAAATGTCAGCGGGGGCAGCAGTGTCAGTGCACGTCACCCAAGACGAAGAACAGTGTCCTCGCAACCGCGTAGTTTCTTCCTGCACATCGAGGTGGGCCCAGACCATACCAATCCCTTGGTGTCAACACAGCGCCGAAGCAGTGCCAGAAGGGTCCAGGCCAGCTTTGCAAAGCGGGGGCTTCCAAATGCGTCTCTGGCAAGACGCAGTAATACATCGCACAATCTCTTCGGTAAGAAAGAGCAGAAGCCTCAGCTGGGGACAACAAGGAGGTCTTTTATTCTCACAGAATCGGCGAATGCATTTCGGCATAACAATGCCTTCCTCAGCGCCACAAGTATTCAGGAGGTGTTCATTTGTGCACTGATGTTTTCCTGCTGCCTATATCGGCCAAGTGACCCAGGCTCCGCCCCCGATTTAAACAACCCACCTGTTGCAGTTCTTGGCGTAGTCCTGAACTGCAACTCCCAGGATGCAGCGCTAGGCTCCCAGGTAGGTGTATGCATGGAATGTCAACCTAGTGGTTAAGGCGGGAAGCAGGAATTGCAAAAAATGAAATCAAAGTTCCTCCTTGGCTCCCCATACCGCTTTAGTCCCAAAACACAGGTATATATATATATATATATATATATATATATATATATATACACACACACACACACAACATTAACAATAAAAGGAATGTGGGATAAATCACTTGGGAGCTCTACACAGTAAGACTGAAGCTCAGTAAGTTCTTCGCCCACAATTGCCGTTACAGATACGGACTGAAAATACCCACATATAGGATATGCATGCAAAGGCAGGGTCTGTGGAGCGGAAACCTATGGTGCTGTTATAAATGTAACTCAAAAGACAATACTCGCAGTAAACAAGAAACACCACCTAGGTTGCCAGCTGTGCCCATGGATCCTGGCGAACAAACAGGAACACACAAGGCAGTAACCGCAAGGGGGTAGAACTAAATACAAGCACAATAGACACAGAGCTAGCAAGGAGGAGTGCTTACCAGGAAAGGAAGGAAATCACAGGGCACACTTGGAAGAAAGTAAGTAACAAACATACAAGATAATAGAAGCAAGACAGCAGGAATAGAAAGACAATAAACTAGGAACTGGAATCAAGGAAATGAGAAGAAAAGCAGCGAATGGAAAATGATATACAGAAGGGGAGGCTCCAAGGGTATACAAGAATAGTGCTGGTTCAGGATTCAAGAAAACAAATCTAGTTCCTAGAAATTCTAGTTCCTGCTCCAGCACAGAAGGCAGTGTTGGAGCAGGAACTAGAATTGAGCAGAAGCTCAAGAGTCAAGGTAGCACTGCAGGCAGTACTAGTTCAGGACCAAGGGAAACTACTGTAGCTCAGAAGCAAGGAATGCTGAGGCTCAGGAGTCAAGGTATCACTGCAGGCAGTGCTAATTCAGGAACAAGGAAAACAGCAGCAGCTCAGGAAAAAGTAATAACTAAAGCTCAGGAAACACTGGAAACAAGGGTCGGTCTCACAGATACAATGACCAACCTTGGCCTGAAGGGAGCTGGGTCTTAAAAGAGCTCACAATAATCACATGTGAGCAGACCAGCCACAGGTGAGCTGAATTTCTCCACCCATCGTTGGACTGCAGGGGTGGAGACGAAGCAGTGAGCAGGGAATTCTAGGTGACAGTGTGCCAAACATTAGCAGGCGGGCTTCAAGCATGAGCAGGCTGGCTTTCACAAGACCCAGCATGGATTGGGAATGGATGTTAATTACCAAATAGTGACCAAATGGATGGATGTCAGCATATGCATGCAGGGGAGTATCTGGAAGCTTATTAGAACACAGAAAAGTCACACTATGCACCCTCTGGTGGTGGGCACGAGAGTGCAGGGAGCGAATTGTGACACCATGTATGGTTACAAATGTATTTGAGGATTCCTGTACATATTATGTTATTTTGATTTGTATGGCGCAATAAATCACACATAAGGGTATCCAGGTCCCAAGGGGTTCTACTGTGTACGAGTATCAAAGAGAAACCGATTATGAGAAGTATTTAACAGGACTGCAAAAACGAGAGAGATATAGTTGCAATTCTGACATAAGTTTTCATGGTATACAGATTTGTTCAGCTTGTTATTACCGCATCCTAAAAATTGCATTGTTTGCAAATTTTAAGAACATATTTTCTAGCAATCTGCTTAACTATTTATGGACAGGTTCCAACAAATATTTTCAGTCAGACAAGAAACCACAGGGGATAAAAGGTAGCACAAATGCATGTGAAACCTCCATCTGATTAAATAATATTGGCTTTTGCTGATTCACTTTCAGCCTGACAAAGTGCAGGTTGACTGTCACTTCCCGGCCCCTCCTCAAATAAGACTGCTCAAATTATGTTCCCAGAGGGTAGTGATTATATAAATAAAATCTGGCGCTGAGTCCTGAATCTTAGGTGTTGGCGATTGAAAGCAGTTCAGCCAGCCAATTACTGATGGCACCATTCTACAAAAGACACACACAACTTCCAAAATGTGCTACCCGCACTGTGAAATTTGTAGACGTGGAATAATTATATGCAATTGCCACAATTAAAAGTCCAGTGTGTTGCTCTATATTCCTTTTGGGGAATATAAATATCCTAAAGTACATGGTATAAGGAAATAATAAATATTCAACAGGAACAAAAGTATGTAGCACACAGTAAAATGTAGTTAACATCTTCTGAATACTCACACATTTCAGAATTACATTTTAGCTATATATATGGATTTACAATACAACTGTTGAAAGTGAATGTTATACCTGGAGTCGGGCTCTGTTCTCTTATACGGCTGCCTTTTCTCCGAGCTGATGGAAGTCTAGCAGGACGAGGTTTTGAACCATTAGGAGGAAATCCATCCAATCTGAGATAAAAATTACAAAAACTAATTGTATATACTATATAAGAATTACAAAGAAATTAACATCACCATTAAGCCAGGATTGATTGGACTGAATTTTATTGCGTTAGTTGCTATGCACTGAATTGCTCATAATTACAATTTCTATCACTGCTGCAAAAGGCAGAGGAGCCAAACTTTTTTTTAATTTGCTGATTTGATACATTTCTAATTTCACAGTCACGTCTGTTCAAATGTGCCCTGGCAGCAGAAGACAATGACAAACTGGGCAGAGTGAGAGTTGATTAAATTCTTGCTGAATGCTAAGACAACAAACATTGGCGAAGCAAACAGATATGGTTATTCAAGATACTGAAATTACTATTTTATCTTTTTTATACTGAAGTCCAGGGAAACAAAAATAAAAAGGAAAACGCATGCTGCCATGAGACAAACTGCTTACATACAATTTTAATTAAAACAAGCGCTGGCAATGTTATGCTTAAGAATGCACTGTCAGCCAGACCTAAAAATCCATGTATGTATATGGCAGCTATCCTTCCATCTGAGCTGCTGCACAGAAAAAAATCTAGTTATCGAAGTCAGTTTAATAGAATGTGTGTGCCCCTGAAAGTTCATGCTCAGGCAGCTGGATAAATAAACAAAATGATCACCGCTGCGTGGAGGGCACTTTTTTGTGGAAGCACACAATATCTGCCCAATCATAACATGTACTCATGGCTCCCACCATGTGGGCTGAGCCAGAGCCCTCCTGCTGGTAGTTCTCATAATGTCTGGCGACAGCTGAGCCATCACCCCTGCCCATAAAAATGAATACACCAACACACAATTTTAACAGAATAGTAAATAGTAAATGTGCTTCCTTGCAGGCAGGTGTACCTGAGACATATATAAATACCCTTTTCATTTTAATTCACTGCACGATAAAATAGGATTCTTATTGGTGCAAAGAAGATGTACTTTTGGCATTAAAGCACTGTAGCCTGAAGACATTGTTTAAATACACAAGGATGGCTTAGAAAAAAACTAAACAAGGATAAAGAATGGAACGAAAAAAGGAGTGACAAAGTACAATGACTGGTCCACCGGTCCTGTCACTGAAGTACGCTCCTTTTTAGGAAGCTGTACACATGATAGCAGGCAACATGCTGTCACTCACATTGGAAGAGAGTCCGTGGCTAAAGTGGGCTGACCCATTGTCCATGCTGCATGATGAGGTGGGTGGAGGCAGAATGATAGTGATAGCTGTATAGATAATGGCTGAAGAGGGCTGACACAAAGCCCCTAGCCTATATCTATATGTATTTATTTATGTTTTTGTCTAGATACACGAGGGTGACAGTTCCAGATTTAAACATGTTCTCCATTGTAAGGGGGCACAGAAAATGTTTTCCTTGATTTTGAGAGCGCTGAAACAAACACAAGGCTTTAAAACCACCTCTGAACTAGCACTGCATGGATGCAACAGAGGACAAATCCTAAACAAACTAAAATTGTTGCTTCTGTCACACTGCATTCCTAGCCTTTGGAATTAAGGTCAGCAAAAACGTAATCTAGGCATAATTCAAAACAATGAAGAAAAGGCATCCCTACAAATACTTAACCACACTCTTAATAGGCGAAAAGGAGTTGTTTCTTACCTGTAACTCCAGTTCTGTAGTAGGGGTATCTCTGTGATAGTCATAATCATGTGAATAGTCCCGCCCATGTCCGTGGACCCCAGAGCACTTCATTAGATATATTCTCCTAAATTGTCCTCTTTGCAGTCCTGCATAGACACTTAAGAGAGAATAAAAGACAATAATGCAGGCTAAAAACAACTATTTTACGCTGGCCATTACTTCATCCTGAAGTGAAAAAGATAGCCAGATAACAGTTAAATGTAACTATTTTACTGAGTTTCACACATAGAGAAACTCCCCTTCACAAAGATCTTTTTTTCCATGATAGAGATGAAGGGTTGGACAGACTAGCCCCATAGGCTGCCATTATGTGTCTTAAAGAATCCTTCCAGAGACCCTCGGTATCCCATGATGCACAGCCAAAGGCAAGTTACTTTCAGATGTTTTTGAAGGCCTGCTTAATTCTGGACATTACTGTTTTATCCATCAGGGAGGAGGGCAGGTTGCTTTTGACTATCACAGAGATACCCCTACTACAGAACTGGAGTTACAGGTAAGAAACTACTCCTTCTGTAGTAGGGGATCTCTGTGTATAGTCATAATCATGTGAATAGAATAGCAAGCCCATCTTCAAACAACAAACCCCAGCGGTGGAAGAAACAAACAGACACACTACTGTGCAAATAGATTCCTCAGTGAAGCCTGCCCAACCTGAGCATCTGCCCTGGCATCAGTGTCCAGGCAGTAGTGTTTAGTAAAGGTATGGACTGACTTCCAAGTGACAGCCTTACAGATTTCTGCAATAGGGATGTTACGGAGTGAAGCCGATGTAGCAGCTTTACCTTTGGTAGAGTGAGCCTTAGGCTTACTAACTAGAGTCTTGTTGGCTTTCTGCTAACACAACTGAATACAGGACATGATCCACCTAGAGATGGATTGCTTGGAGGTAGCAAGACCAGTCCTGACATAGCCATAGTTAACAAACAATTGATCTGATCTATGCATTTCCTTAGTCTTATCTAAGTAGACCTTCAACACCCTTCTAACATCAAGTGAATGAAGGGATCTCTCAGCAGGAGAGGAAGGATGCTGGAAAAACGTGGGTAAATAAATCATTTGATTCACATGAAACTCTGACACTAATTTCTGAAGGAATTCAGGGTGAGTTCTCATGACTACCTTAGAAGAATGAAACACAGTGTAAGGCTCTTGACAACAGAGAGCCTGGATTTCACCCACCCTGCGAGACGATGTTATGGCTACAAGGAAAGCTGCCTTCCAGGTCAGATGCTGGGGAGAAGCCTTATGAATGGGCTCAAAAGGCTCCTGCATCAGTCTAGAAAGCACCACATTAAGCTCCCACTTTCTTCAAACCTTCCAGAAAATCTTTGATGACAGGGATTTGGAAAAACGATGTTTGTGAAGGACATTTCCTATACGCAGTTAAAGCTGCTAGGTGAACTTTAATGGAATGAAAATTCAGGCCATATTGAACCAAATGCAGCAAATAAGGAAGAATGACATCCTCTTTGCAGGAGCTAGGTTCTGCATTCTTAGAGGCACACCAAATGCAAAATCTCTTCCATTTATATGCATAGGAAGTCCGTGTAGATGGTCTTTTCGCTTCCTTTAAGATCTTCATACAGTTCTGAGGGAGATTTAAATGTCCATACTGTACTAGCTCAGGAGCCATGCTGCCAAATTCAGCGACGAGAGGTTGGGGTTCACCATCTGCCCTCCGAACTTCGTGAGAAGGTCCGGCTGACACGGAAGTCGAAGGTGCGGCAGGAGAGCCCGGTGTATGAGATCGGTGAACCACCACTGACGGGGCAACTCCGGAGCAATGAGTATCATCTTGGCCCGTGATTGGGAAAGCTTGATCAACACTGTCGGGATCAGGGGAATGGGTGGAAAAGTGTAGAGAAAACTGTTCGACGAGATGATCCACAGTGCTTTCCCCAACGTCCCTGGTTGGTAGAACATGGAGGCGAAGTCGCTGCAGTTTCTGTTTTCGCGGTGGCGAACAGATCGACCTCCGGAGTTCCCCATCTTTCGAATATTTCGTGCAGCATGTCGTCGTTTAAGACCAACTCGTGATTTTCGAGAACGAGTCTGCTGAGAGCCTCTGCTGAGCATTATGCACACCCGGGAGGTGAGTCGCTGTGATGGTCAAGTCCCTGGCCAGAAGCCAATGCCAGATCGTCTGGGCCTCCCGAGACAGAGGGCAAGAGTGGGATCCCCCCTGCTTTTTGAGATAGAACATCGTGGTTGTATTGTCCATCTGTACAGAAGGGAACTGGTGCAAAAGGAAGGCTGGAAGGCTTTCAGGGCCAAGTGAATAGCTCAAAGTTCCAGGAAGTTGATGTGATACGTGGACTCCTTTATGGAACACGTGCCCTATATCTGTAGGTGATCTTTCTGGTTCCAGTGATCCTCCAAACATTCCAGCAGAGGTCGCATTCGGAGGCGTGCATGAGGAGTGAGAAAGATGCACGAGGCCATGGAGCCCAGGAGAGAGGACACCTTCCTCACCGTCAGGAAGGGTATGGTCAGGAGAGTCTGAGCCTTCCGAAGGATTGATAAGCGTCTCTCCTCCGAAGGACACGCGCTTGCCTTGCGAGTATCGATGGAGGCTCCCAGATACTGCAGACACTGGACAGGAGTCGGGACAGACTTTGAGACATTGATGTGTAGACCCAGGTGATGCAGCAGAACGGATGTCTTGTTGAAACGTGGCTGCCTTGATCAGCCAGTCGTCCAGGTATGGATAGACTAACACCTTGCTCTTCCGGAGGTGCGCTGCGACTACTGCCATTGCAATGCCCAGTTTTGCCGCTCCCCTCACAAGAACCCCCTGAAATGTGGCAATGTCATCAACAGGTGACACTTTCAGAGGTGGTGAGTCCGACAACGTGGGCGAGTATCTCCCCTCACTAGTGGATGTTGTGTCCCTAGTCTATCGAGAAAGAGATCTCTCGTGACGATGGCGCCGGCGAGACCTTGTAGAAGAACGGTGTCGGCAGCGAGAGCGATGTCTTGGCCGGGACCGTGATCTTGCCCTTCTAGGTTCTGCAGGGAGCACGGGCACTGGAATCAAGGGTACCGGCAGAGACGGAGGAGGAACTGCAGGAGGATGAGACGGAGGAGGAGGAGGCGGAGAAGGAGGAGGTAGAGGAGGTGGAGGAGTAGGAGTCCTGGGCCACAGAGGCGGCAAATGACGAGGAGCAGGTTCCAGTGTCCTAGGTGGAGAATAGGTCCTGGAAAACTCCAAGAGTCCGAGTTAGATACCACCCTTTCTCTGTTTGCGGGCTGGCTTTGAAGAGGGAGCCCTGGATGTAGCCCTCGACGCCAAGCGCCCACGTCTTCGTGATCTAGAACTCGTCGTCGACGTTGAAAGGCTTACCACAGAGGGAGACTGATCCCTCGACATCGTGCTACGATGATACCTCCTCGACGTCGACTGTCTTCTTCTCGAAGTCGAACGCCTCGTCGACGGTGAGTGGCGGTGTCGCCTCGACGGGGAGCACCGGAGTCTCCTAGACCCAGATCGACGACGATAATGCGTTGACGTTGACCGGGATGTCCTCGAAGTCGACCTCAGCCGAGGCGTCGACTTCCATCCCCTCGACGTTGATCTTCGACATCGCTTTAACCCAGAGCCCTGAGTCGACGGGGAGCATAACGTCGTCATACCTGGTCTCGACATTGATGTTGTTGCCTTCGACGTCGACCGGGACTGGAGTCGTTTTTGAGCCTTCTCTCGACTGGGGAGCCCCCCAGAGGCCGACACATGGGTCTTGGAGGAGGACTGGCTCTGTCCTTGCCCAGATGTCCCACCTGCAGCCTGTTGTCATCTCTGCTCCAGGCCTTGAAGACTAATCTTCTCCCTGTCACGCAGGGTCCTCCTGGAGAAGGATTTACAGATGGCGCAGGATTCAGTAACATGGGAAGTAGGAAGACAGAGAATGAAAACTCTGTGGGCGTCCGACTTGGCCTTCTTCCTGCCACATTCAGGACACTTGTCGAACAAAGATGGCATTTCGACAAAATAAAAGTGGGCTAACTGCCCAAAAAAAGACAGCAAAAGGAAGGAAAAGGCCAAAGGCGTCGAGTAAAACACTCAAACTAACTTTAGAAAGCTTAATTATTGAAAAATATACCACTCAAGGTAGAGCTCAATGCTCCAGGGTCCTGCTAGCAGGAGCCGGAAAAAAGAACTGAAAGTAACTTGCCTTTGGCTGTGCATCACATGATACCGAGGGTCTCTGGAAGGATTCTTAAAGGCACTGTATTCATTTACAGGCACATAATGGCAGCCTATGGGGCTTGTCTTCCCAACCCTTCATCTCTATAATGAAAAAAAAGGATGTTTGTGAAGGGGAGTTTCTCTATGTGTGAAACTCAGTAAAATAGTTAAATTTAACTGTTACCTGGCTATCTTTTTCACTTCAGGATGAAGTAATGGCCAGCGTAGCCTAGTTGTTTTTAGGCTGCATGAATGTCCTTTATTATGTCTTAAGTGTCTATGCAGGACTGCAGAAGAGGACAACTTAACAGAATATATCTAATGAAGTGCCCCGAGGTCCACGCACATGGGCGGGACTATTCACATGATTATGACTATCACAGAGATCCCCTACAACAGAAATGTATTTAGGTGAAATACACCCAATTTACAATCACTAACCGGGGGTCTTTGTACAATGAGGTCTTGATAGTTCTGCAAGACACAGAGCAAATCAGAGCCTCTAGATCCACAGTATGTTCAGAGACCATACAGGACTTAATATTAACATTGCCAAATCAATCCAGTCAGTAAACTCTTACAAAACTTGAGCGGGCCCTTGGCCTATCACTGGCTACAGATGGGTCTCAATATCGGAGTGTGTTTCTGAGCAAAACATGTATACACTCATTGATGGGTTACACACCAATATAGTGTTTTGGTCACTTCTGCATCTCTATTTACTTGGCCCAACAGGCATATTAACATCCAGGTTACAAATCTTTTCACTTACAATTACACGCTCTGATTGTCTGACTCAAGGCAATAATAAGAGGCTTCCAGTGGAATTAGGCCTCTCTCAGTTCAGCTCTCACTGAATGCTTCTGGTCCCTATATGACAGTGGAACTGGAGCAGCAGATATCAGCTTATATCACAAAGGCAATTATTGTTAATGAGTGGACATATATAATACAGATGCAGACTTTGCAACAGAATTATGAGTGATGGGGGACATCCCAGTTCTACACCCTCTGTAAGGAGGCATGTCCAAGACCCCTCTCCTTCCTGCCACCCAGACTGTGTACAAGCTTTGGAATGAGACCCTGAAGGACTTGGGGTGGACATCCAAAAAAAGAAATCAATTTTTGGGTCATTAAAAGACTCACCCAAGTCTCTGCCCTAAAAGGTTTTTGGTGGGTGGAACACTACTGGAATTTCCACCCTTAGAGATAAGATAACTGGGACACACTTGCAATCATTTGCAGAGTAGGAGGAGGAATGCATGCATCATAAAAAACAAAGTTATACCGTTATTTACAATTATGCAATGCCCCCATATAGTGTCCATGAAGGCATTTTGACTTTAATCTGCTCAAAGCTAAATTGTTGGTGAGGGTTCTGAAGGGACGTAAAATATCCAAACTCTATTAATCAGTGGTCATCAACACTCGATAAGCGTATGATATTTTGAGATGGGCATGCAAAAGGGATATTGGTGAACCGACAAAAGATGAAATGTCAGGAAGCCAGAATGGCTCCACAAGATTTGGTAAAAGCCTCCTAATTAGGATTGATCCAGCTAAAATATTTATATGGCACCAACTCAAGTAGAGAGAGGCTCAGGAAGATTAGCCTTGCCTCCTCTCCAGAGTGCATCAGATAACACAAGTTCTGTTCACAAACCAAGCATCTTTTGGGCAGCCATACTACGCTGAGAAGATTTCCAGAAGTCCTGTGATGTCTACAGGTTGCCAATGGGACTGAGATGTGGACAAATATGTGGAAAGGGGCACACTCTACCACTAAACTACCACAACAGTCTGACTATTTGCCGTCTGCATATATAAACCTTGCCAGTTACTCCTTCTTTTGCACTATACTTCAGTCACTAACATTCTAACAGCCAAATGCACTGTACATCAAGTCAATCATTTCATCTATGAACACACACTTTACTCCTACAAAGGAAATTCTTCGCAACCCATTTTAGATCATTGTACAAATGGATATTTTTATACTATTTTCGTGCATTTGTTTACTCTTGGTCAAAATGTATTTCTGTTTTACCATGATCACAACAGTGTAAAGATTGTAATTATTCAAACAATAAACCACTAATGATGAGTGCATCAGATGTAAAAATAGCAGTCTGGAGACCTACTGTACACAATTTGGCAGTGCGGCAAACTTATTGCGCCTCTTCTGGTATGTATCAAATGACGGAGGAGGTGCTGGGCTTTAAAATAGCGCCAGACTCTAAATTTGCTTTTCTTCATATATTAAATGACTTAGATGCTAACCAACATAAGAGGACATTGTTATGAAAAGGCCTACTTACAGCCAAAAGAGACCTAGCAAGGAACTGACACACTGCTCTTGTTTGTGTTACACAAATTAATTTAAAAGAGCATTTGATATCTATTTCGATTTACTTCTGAACATCAAAGAGGGTTTCCACAATACTTTTTGAATAAGCCTCTGTTACGTCTTTGTGGTCACCAGCTCGATGTTATACTGTTTTGGCTAGACAAGAAAGGATCCATTATTCTCTGCAGGTTGCATATCACACAAATGATTTCCGTTTAGTACTTCCCGCAACTAGTTTATTGTCTGGCTCATAGAAGAGAGTCGAGTAAGACCAGGTGCAAAACATAGACTAGGTAGTATCAGATTAAACAATGCACCAATGAGCTAAACATAGACTCAACTGATCCAGAAACTTACAACGTGGCCAATACAGTTGCACTGATTGGTATTAATGAAACAAACCCACAGGAGGAAAATGTGCAAGAATAATGGCCCAGAATTGGGAAACCCGCTCGACAATGTACCCTGAAGTTCCATGTCCCACATGTTATTTGCTATTCTGATAAATTGTGATGGACGGTAACTAGTGGGGACATATCAGTCGGATACTGTAATTCTAGTCCTAGTATCTCCTCCTCTGGTTACTGGATATATCAACAGCAGCTCTTCTATAAGCTGCACAGGACCTGTACCATTATATCAGAATGCTTTTTAACCACTGCAGCATTTAAACAGCATGGCTTACATTAAATAATATTGCATAGTATTGGAATATATTGCTTACAATTACTTTGCCTCATTTCACTTTAGAGTGAGTACAAGTAAAACGTTGAAATTAAAGATACAAATAACACCTTTCCATCATTCCCTATTTTGGACATTACTTACCAGCACTGCAATGTTTATATACTCACATGGTTTTAAAATATGTTTTGTTATCCTGCACTGAATCATTTTTACATTGAACTTAAGAATATTAAAGAAATCCATTCAAAAGCAGCTCTGGGTTATCTCAGTATGCAATGCTAAATGGGTTACATAAAATAAGGATCATATACGGCACCCCACAGTATTTTTACTGCCACTGTTTTATTTAACTAACTGCATGACCCATATCTCAAACAGTTTTAGATATTTACCCTCAACTTCCACACCCAACAATAAGCCAACATCCATACCTAGAGTTTGTGTGGCTCCTTCTCACCAATAGGTTGATTATCCAATTGTGGCATTTTCCATAACAAAATATTGTTCAATAAGTTCATTTGGTTAAGCCAAAGTGAATCCACTTCTGAAATTAATATTTCTTATAAAAGCCCAAGACTGGAAACTGTTACAGTGAAACAAAAATCAGGTAACCTCACCAATACCTTTTGTTCTGCCCCAAACTCCCAAATACACAAAACCCCATACTTTTTACATTGCTCCCTCCTTTCAAAATAATCACAGTACTCACCTTCTTGCTGCCCAGCAAACAGACATTCATACATGGCACCCAGGTGCACACCAATAACAGCATACACAACATATACCTATAATCCCAGGTACCCAACAACCCTTTACACACAAACACCCCCCAGACTTGCCATTCACCTCCACCCCCAAACATACATACATATTAACGGAACCCCAATACCCCCCAAAAAGTTTGTATTTATGGACTGCTGATGTCTAAACCCAAATAAACAAACCTTGCATCCAGTGTGCCCGAATTTGTAAACAAAGTCCACAACTGGTGACATCCAACATTCTTCACCCATGTAACCTTTCTATTCCTGGCATTCTGAGGAAAACAAAAAAGTGAAGTGTGGATTTCTTGAATTTATCTCAGTCACTGGTAATTACACTGGACTACAATCCTTACCATCGTTTTTTGCCTACCACAACACCTTAGCAGGGATCCAGTCATGTGCAAATCAGTCTTGCTACTTCTCCAACACAACAGTCCAATCTGAACTGCCTACCCTCCAACCACAAGTCTTCACACCACCTTTACCAGCAACTCCGCCAAAGATAGCCCATTTCTCTCAAACCACTAATACACCCCTTCACCCAAAAAATAGACTGCCACACCATATGCCAGACCCATACACTCAGGATTCCTGAAACTGCATCACAATTTTAAAAAAGAACAAAGTCGGAACACTCTATGATGAGGCATGCCGCAACAGGGGTCACATATTATAGTAACAAAAATAGGTATATATTATAAATAGTGCACTGAGATAAAACACAGCAGTTAAGTTATGAGGTGCAACTCTGATTAAAAATCCTTTACCAATATCTACACTGAAAGAAGACTGACAGAGGAAATTACATCAGTTTCTGCACCGGTTTCTTCAGCATTCTAGAAATGGAGATAGGCATATGAAAATAAAAGAATGCAAATGTATGTACGTCTTTCTCGGATTCATTGGCAAGAGCAATTGTAGTAAGATGGAAAAAGAAAAAATAGATTTTGTGAAAAAGTTGAAAGTGGCGGGTCCAAATGGAACTCTGAATGAAGTGTGGTTGACTTACCAAGAACCTGGTACAACACAGATGACCACACTATGTAAATCTGGAGCATAGTAATAAAACCGAAGGTGGGAATGTGAGTGGTAAACCCCAATCCACAAAATGGGCAATCCTGAAGATTCTTCCTATTGTAGACTAAATCCACATGGGTTATTGTGTGGAGAGATAAGCCATGGATTACTGATTTATGTTAGTGTGGTTGGTTAATAAACATGATGTTCTGGAGCAGATAGCAATGGATTGCACATATCTCCACTTTAAGGCAGCCTTTGCACAATAAATCAGCATTTGCTACGGAGAAAGATGTAGAAAAAGTCTAGATGAGGTTTGTCCTTGTTTACCTATGTTAATAATATCAAACAGCACTTTTGATCTCCTTAACAGAAATGTTCTTCGAAAACAGATATCAGAATTGCACAAAGACACTATGTATTTAAATGTTCTGCACATCCAAAGACAATGGGTATGTAAAGAACATGAAAAGTAACACGTGCCAAAACACTATGCCACCAGCTAGAGTGAAACATACGTGAAAAAAGAAATCTCCTTCATACAGCTTAAATATATTAATAGACACAGAGCACTATAAAAAGTTCTTTGTTGGTCTGCTGATTTCTACAGTTAGTTACATTATTAGTTATTTGAACTTCCGGTCAGCCTAGATATACATTGGGGGCTGTCCTGTCTTAGGAGATGCATCACAAGGGACGATTTAAATAACTTTCATTTTAAATACAATACGCTTTTCTTTTTCCTCTTTAGCTCGTTCTTTTGGCTTTTATTTACTTATTGTTAATTCACGACTGGCACATACAGGTTGCATTTATTCCAGAAGATGCCTTTTTCTACCTGCACAAACCTTAGGTGATCACTGTTTTTCTATTGGACCTTACTATAATCTGCCAACATTACAAAGTTTAATTTTCTCTGGCGATACTGAGCCAGCCTGGTGATGTGGTATAACTCTCACTGGTTTGTGATCATGGGGATAGCACGAGGGGTGCACCTTTTTTCTTGAAAAACAAACATTTTATGTATGTCATTAATTGTATTTACAGCCTTGAAAAAGTAATCTAAAACGAAACATGTGTTGACTGTCTCCTTATGTACAAAGATTGTTACCACAACTGGACTTTTGATCTCTTCAGCAATAATATTGGACCAGTTTCAACAGCAGACTAACAAAGGATGTTTTCTAGTACTCTGGGTCTATTAATAGGTCTCAGAATTGGCTAGTTAAGTAAAAGTACATGTCTCCGGGGTTTCCAGCTACTGTAATACATTTGCTACAGTAAATGGTTCTTTTCCTCTCCGTTTTCTTGGCTCAATGAATAGACAATATAAAATGGTTGAGAGAATGGTAAAAAGGGATGGTTTTTGAGCTCACTTGCTTAGTTCTCTGTATTCTGCTTTACACAGAGTGCACAATACTTTTTCTACAGGCCTTACTTCCTGTACGTGCTTGCTGTAGCATCACACTCCAAGTTAAAAACTTTAAAGACAGCGACCAGCACTAAATAAGGCTGGGGAAAGACATTGTGTTTTTCATCAGAGGCTTTCTTCTTTTCTTCAATTCAATTTCTTTAATTCTATGAATCGACTATGCAAATATTTTCATTTCTCCTTTTCCTACAATCTACACTTTGCTATTAATATGATCAGGAGGGGTACATAGATTAATTTCAATTTGCCCAGAATAGGAGTCTACCCTCTGGTATCAAGCTTTATGCAGAGACTCATCGTGGCAGTTTCAAATTTCATTATTTTCCTTAAAATCCCACATCAACTGCAATTTCTCTAGTATAGGAACTCTGTCCCTAACTAGGAAAACCTGATAATGGCAAATGCAAAGTGAATTGCTCATCATTTCTATACAGAAGTCCAACATTTAGGAATTGTGTCCAACTATGATGTCTACATTCTTCTCATCCTTTGCCTTTATGCATGGTGTCTATGGGGGCATTCTTAAGACTGCAGAAATCAGCAAATGGACATGAAGTAAGGATCGTCTCCATTCCAGAGCCTTCATTTAACATGTGTTTTCACCTTGCCAAACAAATGTTTTCCGGTTTGCCTCTAGTGGGCAGTCCATCATGCTAAATTTATTAGACTACAGTCTTATGCTCTCACATTGTGATAAATATTATATATTTAAAGGTCTCCTTCTTTAAGATGCCGGAACATACAAAATTAAAGCACAAGTATATTCTACAGTACCTTGTTAAAAATCAGCAATAGTATAGTAGTGGAGATAAAGGGTGTTACTCTTCGAAATGATTATTTCAAACTAGCAATGTATGCTGAGAATATTTTGAGTACTCTCTCAGATCCATGGCATATATGCATTGAAGCATTTAAAATGACTGATTACAAAATGCCTCTACATATTCCTATCCCTGCGCTTGATGATCACTCCGTTCATACTACGCTCACAACAATTCTTAATCAACGTATTTAAATGGCCAGGAAACCCAGGATAATTGCTAATCGACAGTGTTACATTCCAGTGGGGAGTATTGGGTTCCTACGGTAACATGTTACTTTAATGCAACACAACCTTGATTTATGTAGAATGGCGCAAGGGAGAAACAAAGAAGCACTAGTGCATGACAGACACTATATAAGCTGACCCGTACTGTGCCTATTGGAAGTGCAGTGCAATTGTGGAAAAAGGTCAGTGACTTTCGAAAGCACAGAGTTCCACAGGGGTGTAAAACTAGCCAGTGAAGCATGCTTAGGGATAAGATTATTGTAATGAAAGGTATTGTCACTTTTCCTTTGCCTTTTACTTTACTGGGTAGTGCCAACAGACTTTACTACAGTGTTACTGACAGATGGGGTTGACAAATAGAGGGTTGAACGATGCAAAGGGAGGAAATAAACTTGAAATGGGACAATCAAGTGTTTACATCATCTTAAGAAAGACTATGGGTTACCAGAGACTGAACTGTTTCAATATGGCCAGCTTAAGCAGTGGGTGCTGTGTATATCCTTCAAGAAAGTCCCTTACTGACTTTGAGAGGTGGATGCAAAAAAGGGAGATGCAAAGCTAACCACCTCAGAACGAATTGCTTGCTAGGTACTGCTACCATGACTCAAATTGTCCAGAGGCTCAGGTAAAGTTTTCTCCCTGTGGCCGAGATATAACAAAAATGGGAAGGGATTTGTATTAGAGCACCTAAGATATTCAGATGTGTAGCAGTGTGGAAATCAATGTGAAGCTGCATTCGTTTTATAGTCATCCAAGCTTTGGGACCGGGACACTGCAAAATCTGACAGATGCTGATGGGGCTGTGAGGGAGAAGTACTTCTTGCCTAAGGTTAGTTTGATTCTAGACCGTTCTGGGTACTGGGTGCCATTGACCTTATCTATGAGATAATTCTCCACAGATACCATGACATCATATGTCTATTGTGGTATACAAGGGACAGTTTGTGAAACTAGACAGCCAAGACAATAGACCGAAGTCCCTCTTGGCAGCTAGGCAGGTGCCTGATCAACCAGTTATGATGGAATTTTCAAGGCTCTCCCATACGTTTCCCTCTACACCCTTTGTTATGGTTCAATGGGGAATTAAGTTGACTCATGCATTCTTAATAAGCAGGCGCTTCGAGCCCACGCACAATTGTTCTCCAAGACTACTTATCATCAAGATGGTGTATTTCATTGCAATAACTTCTGAGTGCTGTGTTCGAGAACTACAGGCACTGTCAGTATAACCCCTGTACAACATCTTTTGTTCAGACAAACCAGTGCGGCAAACTCACACTTCCATTTTGTCGAAAGTGATATTGTCTTTTTGTGAGGGTCAGACACAGACACAGACACACACACACACACACACACACAGACAGACACACACACACACACAGACACACACACAGACACATACACAGACACATACACACACGTTTTTTTGCCCTAGCTCACCCCACTAAGGAGAAGCTTCACCGATTGGACTTAAAAAGAGCTCATGAAAGAGCACACAGTCGAAGACCCCTTATATCTGCTTTGCTGGTGCTAAGAAGGTGAAGGTGCTCCATAAGCAAACCTTGTGCTGGTGGATAGTTCTGTGCATAAAAACATACTATGCCCTGTCTGAAAAATAGCCTCCCTTGGGCCATTCTGCTCATTCCAAAATGAGCCAAGGCAGCCAAGATTACATTAGCGAAAGGTGTTCTGGTGTTGGACATCTCCCAGGCTGCTACATGGGAGTATGTATACAGCTTCACAATGCATTACTGTCCCAAAAATAAGGTTTGTAGCTAGGGCCATTTTGCCCACTCAGTACAGCAGGACTTCCTGGTGTAATTTCACTATTCAGATGTTCCACCTTTTGTGAGGCATTGCTTTGGGATCTGTTCAAAAGGTGAAGACTCTCCAGTTAGAAGTATCCACCCTTTATTAATGCTCATTCTTGTGGATACTCTTTCTAATCGCAGATTCCTCAGCACTATTCCAATCAGTGGGGCAGATACATGCCCCTTGTCATGTTTTAATGTACCCTTGAATCAGTAATCTCCCTTTTCCCCTGGAGTATGTGTGTCTGCAATAGCGGCTGAGCCTCTATTGAATGCCTGGAGGCAATAGGGCTGCCTACCACAAAGTCTGACTTTTCTGCATCAAGGCCAAAGCACGCTTCTGGTCTGCATTGTAGTTTAACAGTTAGTACTTTTGCACGTATTGTGATTTTAGTCAGGCTCATGCATCAATACCGCGATGACAACTTCTGGAGCCTTTTAAAGCACATACCACCCTCAGTCTCCAACACATCATGATTAAAGGAACTCTTCGAGAGTCTTTCTTGAGCGATGGTCTGAAAAGTTTTCAAAAAGGAACGTAAACATTACTCAGATACCATTTTGAGCACTTGATTTCCACATCAAAAACGTAAAAACATTGACACTGATTTCATCTACGTTGGTAGACCTAAGAGTTAACATTCCTGATTGATTTCATTTTAGTAATTCTAGCTTCAAATATTTAACCTCCAATACCTTACTGTCAAATTTGACACTACCGAGGACTAGCTATGCACATTTTCATGTGATTTACGCTTTATCAAGGGATTCTTTTATTTAATTTATTTTTTAATACTGTTTTTTCTTTTTAATTTTTATTTTAAAGAAGTTAATATGACCTGGGCATACAGGCAGAGATATACTAATCAGTGATCAGGCAATCATGTACTAACATTCTATGCACTGCAGAAACAGCCACCATAATGTCGCAGTGGTGCGGCATTTTATAAGAAACAAAGGAAGCAAGGAGTCAAATGCCATTTGCAAAGAGAAACACGTGTCTAAAAATGATAGAGTGTAATCAGCGTATGCCATATGGCCTGCAACACGTAATCAAACTTAAATAAGAGAAACATACAATAAATCCAGCTCTGCAGCAGATAGAAGAGGTCGCCTGTGCCTTACTGCCAAAAATAAAATGATAGGATGGGAGAGTCAACATATACGCTCTGGAGTAAGAGGGTCCGGGTAGAGGTGTAGGGAAATTGGTAAGGGGGGGGTGGGGTGTGGTGTCTGTGAGGGGCTAGCATGGGGGTCAAAGAGTTGGTGACAACCAGAAAGTGAGTTACTGATTAAAATGGGAAGGCTCAGAAATGACTGGGCAGGCTTCTTGGGACTGATCAGCAATCAATAATAAATAATTGCATAGAGTCGCATAGGAGTTGCCAAATACCCTTCATCCTACAGGCTGGAGGTTGGACCGAGAAATACAGTTTATTTTTTATTTATTTATGTTTAGAGTTTTATATAGCGCAAACTAGATCCGAGGCATTAGGTATCAGAGAGCCTTACATGAGCACCAGTTTCGTTACAGATTAACACAATTTTTGTTAGGCACAGGGAGATTAAGTGATTTGCCCAGAATCAGGGGTTTGTGGTGTCGTTTTCAAAACTCAAGCTCGGTTCCCCAGGTCCGACGTCACCACTTTAGCCGTAAGGCTACATCCTCTCCCCACTCATCAGATTATATCACTGTTTTGAGTGTGTGACATGGAGTGGTGGACCCCCACAACTGGCCCTGCGATGCCTCCTTCGTTACAGACGAACCCCTGGGAAACGGAACAGGACGGACAAGAAGAAAAAGAACCCGGTGCCTTTAACTGGGCGTTTTCTGAGGAGGAGGCCCGACCTCCCGTCCACGTCAGAGCAGCCGGATTGGACAAAACCAAGGAAGTATGGTACGGGGCGTGTGACGTCACCCCGGTGGAGCAGGAGAGGAGCGGAGTCGGAGTCGGAGAGCTGAGAGGAGGACGGAGCGAAGAGCCCAGGCGTATACCGGAGGAAGAAGCGGAGGAAAGCGGAGAAGGGTCCCAAGGAGAGCCAGGAGGCCAACGACCCCGTGAGCCGCCGTGCCACTCTCCCGGGGGAGGAGAGTGGCTTTCTCAGGTACGGCGGCGTATGGCGGCTTGGGTGGGAAGCAAACGCATGTAAAGAGTGTACATAGACCCATATCCATCCATAGTCCTCCCCTCCTCTTGTTCCTTTAACCCGCGTTTACCCCCTCACTGTCTGTGATCACGTTCCCACACTAACGCTGAGTGTGCAGAATCACCGGTGAACCCCTATCGCACTACACGGTCCCGAGGTGCACAAACCCCAGCCGACAGTAGTACTAACGGCCCCCTTTCTGTTGGTCTTCTCTTTCATGGGAACCCGGAGCCTGAGAAGCAGACGCATTGTCCAGACATCAGAGAGGAGAGCCGCCCTACGTCAGCCAAGCGGGAACACCTCCAGACGCCAAAACGGATCCTAGTCAATTTGCAAAAGAAAGACTGACCTTCAGAACTAGAAGGACCTTAATGTTAAACACCAAACGGGGTATCCCAATAAAACCTGCTTTGCATCAACAATCTGGTGTGTCTCTCATCCCTGACCCACCAGCCAGGTCCACAGAGTGGCATTTAGTTTAACGGATTGTTTTCAAACATTCATGCCCTTATCCCAATCTCTGACGACAATGCCATAAGTGAACCAAGAGAGGCGTGTTAAATATTATAGTCTATTATCAGACACAATAGACATCCCAAGTTTTCTGGTTTCACATTGTGCTATCCAGAGACTAAATGGGTATAAATGGTTCTCTCCCGTTTTATACCACAAGGTAATGCTGTGTTTTTAATTCTTGGCACATGAGGTTACACTGTAGGTAGTAGACAGAAGCCACATGAAGGTTCGGCTTCTTTTGGGCTTCAGGATCCAAGAGAACCCTGAGCTGAGGCAAAGCCTGGCATGTGGTTCAAACATGGCTTGAGCCTTCAGTGGTTCGCCCACCTCTATCAGAGAACACTAATTAAGAGGGAAAAGGCATAGGAAGAACATGATTGGAGCATGACTAAACAGTTTGATGGAAGAGGAGTACCACCACCACAATGCACGTTTCCTTGTTTAAAGGTCCATACCTTTCTCACTACACCACATTTTAGTAATTGGACAATGAGATGGGTGTTCCCTCACCCCAAGCATAATCTATAATGAATGATGGCTTACAGTCCTGATTTCTTAAAACATACTTACTACCACTTTTTAGTTTTATTTAAGTTCTTCCAATCTTTAAAAAAAAGATAAGAGAAAAGTGCCCAAGAACACACAGTTTGTCACAACGGAAGGCCGAGATTTATAAAAATGATGTCTTTGTTACTGTTTCCATCTTCCTCCAAACGCAACTGGGGGTTTGAGTGGTTCATATGGTGAGACTCCGGGACTACTTTCACCAAAGAAATTCCACTATGTTGTATAACCTGCTGTTAGAAATGGGGGTCTCTATTGGCAAGGGCTTGCACCTTTGTCCACGTAGGAACCCCTCTTCCTAGTCAGGATAAGGGTGTTACACTCCTAAAATAACCCCTGGTAGCTTGGCACGAACAGTCAGGCTGATCTTCGAGGCAGTGTGTAAAGCATTTGCACAAAACCAACAGTAATACAATGTAAGCACTACAAAATGACACCACACCAGTTTGGAAAAATAGCCAATATTTGTATATACTTAATACAAGACCCAATACGATAAAACCCACAATACAGTACTTTAAAAATAGTTAATTCGCAAGATGTCTTTAAATTGCAAAAATACTTTGAAAACACAGTTCGTACGTGTCGGTAGCTCAGTTCGAGCCTACTGTGATGCTGAAAACAACAGAGTCTTGCAGTTCCAGCTGACCACGTCAGTACGGGCCAGCAACAGTGTGAACAGACTCGTTAACAGTACCTTTCTTAGTGCGGCTCACATGATGCAAAGTGGAAGGGGTGCAAGGTGCGGTGTCCTCTCGATGCGGTGCGAGCAGCGGCTCGGTGACGATCATCCAGACGGAGTCGGTGAAACCAAGGCTTGCGGTGCAAGGAGAGGTGGTGCTCGATGCGGTGCTGGCAGGTTGCGGTGCAGGTGAAAGAGCCGGTCATGGCGTCTGTCGCGGTTACGGTGCAAAGTGGAAGCGGTGCAGGCAGCGACTCGTGACGATCGTGCAGACGGCGTCGTGAGACCAAGGCAGGGCGAGAGAGTGCTCGATGCGGTGCTTGCAGGTTGCGATGCACGCGACAGAGCCAGTTGGCCGGAATTGCCGCTGGCGGAGCCGAACAGCTGTGCGTGACGAGGCGGTCATGGGTGTCAAACCAGCGGCGATCGTGGCCGTGAGACCAGTCCAGCGAAGTGAAGCGAGGTGGTGCGGGCTGCGGTGCCTCTCGATGCGGTGCAGGCAGCGGCTTGGTGATGATCATGCAGACGGCGTCGGTGAGACCAAGGCTTGTGGTGCAGGGCGAGACGGTGCGGCCTGCGGTGCCTTCAGGACACAAGGCCAGCCACGGAGTGAGTGACAGAGTCGGTTGCGGTTCCCTTTTCTCTGTGGCAAGTGAAACAGTGGTACCAGGAGCGGTACCCAGAGGTTGGTGAAGTCTTTGCAGTCCCTGAGACTTCTTAACAGGAGGCCAGCTCGGTTTCAGGCCCTTGGAGATACTCAGCAAAAGTAGAGAAAGTTCAGTCCAGTCCTTTCACTGCCCAAGGCAGAAGCAGCAGCTGCAGGCCAACCCAACAAAGCAACAACACAGCAAAGGGGCAGTACTCCTACTGGCAGCTCTTCCATCTCTTCTTCTTGGCAGGTACCTTGATTCCAGCGAGATCTAAAATCCTGGGGTCTGGGTCCCAATATTTATACCAACAATTCCTTTGTCCTCTGAAGGCAGAGGGGCCTGGACCTACGGCAAACCTGTTTTGGGTGTATCCTGCCAGTGTGCACCTTCTTCCTTGGTCAGTGTGGGCCAATGTCCTCAGACACACTACAGGAAGTGGAGCTAGCATTGTGGAATGCAGGCACAGTCCCATTCAGAGCCAGGTGCTTCTCCTCCCACCCATTTATGTGCATATAGGTCTATTCAGCTCTGTGAAGACTCACTCTGTCTCCTGGAGTCCCCCCCGCCCCTGTCACTCACAAACCAGACAGACAATACACAAGCTAGCAGAGGTAGGCTGGATGGTTAAGTCAGAAAATACCTACTTTCTAAAAATTGGTATTTTCAAACAAACTTCACTTAAAGATGTATTTTATCATTCTGAGTTCAGGCATACTAAACTCGAATTTTTACCATGTCCCCTGAGTCAGTTAGGACTACAGGATGTTATAATAACAACTGTCCACTCTGGCCTATGGGGAACAGGTAGCCTTGCAATAGTGAAAAACGAAGTAGGCTGCAATTCACTATCAGGACATGCCAGGGCATGTCCTACCTTTCACATACAATGCACCCTGCCTGTGGGGGTACCTTGGGCCTACCTTAAAGGGTGACTAACATGTAGAAAAGGGAAGGTTTAGGGACTTGCAAGTGTGTGCATTTGCCAAGTCGACATGGCAGACCCAGGCTGCGCACAGGCTCTGCAATGACAGGCCAGAGTTACACTTTAAGGACTGTTCGCGTTGGTGGCACAATCCAGTGCTGCAGCAAACCAACAGCATTTGATTTATAGGCCCTGGCACTCGCAGCGCACTTTACTAGGGACTGACACATAAATCAAATAGGCCAATCATGGAAACACCAATCCAAAACATATTTTACACAGGAGCACTTGCACTTTACCACTGGACAGCAGTGAGGAAAGTGCGCAGAATCATTACACCAGCAAAATTAGAGTCAAACACGGGAGGTCAGAAAGCAAAAAGTCAGGGGAAACACGCCAAAAGATGCCAAGTCTAACACCTGCCCAGACGTTTAATACAAAGTGCACATTCATTATATATTGGCAAAGTGGTACAGCTAGGATAAAACATTAAGTCTCCTAGTCTGTGGCTAAAACATTCCCACTGTACTACATCTAACAGTGGAGCCTGGGTCTTTGTTTGCACAACTTGTTGGGAAGTCTTTATCAAGGATTTTATAGCACTCAGGATCTTAAATGACCCAGTTACTAAGCACTCCTAATGTTTGCAGATAAGAGACTAAAGGCATAAGGGGATTGTGATGACTAAGAATCTCTTTTGTTCCAATTCAGTAACCAAGTTGCTTACTTTGTACACAAGAGTCACAAAGCAGAGAACTCTCAGGGGTACAGTAGAGGGTTAGCAACTCAGATACAGCATAGCATTGTCAAATCTAGGTCTCTTCTACAGAATAGGGACTTAATTTAGAGGGCTGTGTGTAATGAAACCCTTAAAAAAATAAAAACTCAGCAGCCAAGTTCACACCACTTACATACTTCGCTCCCCTTATGCTACCTTTGACACACCCCCATCCCCTTCAACCTCACATTGACAGCATCAATGCAGCCCTTGGTCACACCACAGATCGTACTTTGGAATGGAATTGTTTTGAGTATTAGACAGATTCAACCTAGGCCCGGAATTCATATTGAAGATTAAGTTGCTTTATTGGGCCCTGAAAGTGTAAATCAACTGTGGGGGTTTCGTTCTCGTACTATCCACATTAAGAGAAGCATGAGACAGCAATGTCCTTTACCCTCTCGCTAACTGTTCCTCCTGGCCTCTAACCCCTTGAAACTGAAACATGACCACAGATTAAAGGTGTCCAAATAGGTCCTTCATATGCAGATGACCTTATGACTATCATGAAACTGAACACCTTCCTACCAGCACTGATGTCCCTACTACACTACTTTTCTCAGTTCACTGCACTGCATTGCAACTATGTTTTTGGGATGTTGCTAGTCTGAATACATAGATCAGTCCTTTTCAGTATAAATGGTATTATGCTGCTTATATGGCAAAAATACAAGACCGTGGCTAAAGTCCAGAAAACTGCACCCACACACAGAATGTGGGATCTTGCCATGGGAACTATCTTGTACATCAATTATCCGAACTGCATTATTGATCCCGGGAAATTCTCAACCCCTCACTTTGGGCAGACGAGTGGTCCTTCATGTTTTGTAGATGTAACCTTGAAGTATCCGGTAAATATATGGTCATTAGTATCATACTGTGATTATCCTGTAATCAATGCCGTGCAATTAGAATGGAAAGTTGCACAAGGACTCCTAACTTCACACCTCGCTGCCCCCTTGGCATAATGCAGGGCTGACTGTAGAAAGAAAGGGTTTACAATGGATTGCTTGGAAGACAGCATATGTTGAACTGCTATATCAACAGACAGCCAAACAGGTATTTGAAACCATTTCTGGATGTCCAAACCTAATTTTGGTTGAGACAAACGCAAAGTTGGAAGTAAATACAACTGATTCATTGCATACAAAACAACCTAGATAGAGACCCATTGAGTTTGCTAATCTTCCCAATTCGGTAAAATTATGAGACATCAGGAGAATAAAAGCTGATGTGTCGGCCTTTATGGTCAGATAATAAATCATATTAATTCTAAGCTTGTACATGAAGCAGCGAGGGAGCACTGGCAATTAGCACTATGGCATGGTTACTCACTGGAGGAACGGTCATCACTACTTTCCTCCCACAACTACCTTCTTAGAACAGCTAGACTGGAATTAGCTTACTTTAAAGTCCTCCATGGCTGGACTCCATTCAGGCAGGACAAAAAGGGTCTTTTGCCCCATTCCAAATTGTGGACATGCATGTGGAGACAGTAGATGCCACTCTGTCCACTGTTCTGTGGAGTTCTGTTAAATTTGGTTCAAATTAGGATAAAATATGGATGATCATCGTGAATGTGGAAGGTACTACTAAAGCGCCCTCCGGACGCTTGACCCTACTCCACAATAGGTTATATAAAGTAGCACTGTCTAAACAAAGACAAAGATGGCAGGAGAAGGCAATGGCAGAGGTTAAAACATGAATCCTCTGATGGTGGAGTTAACCCTTCATACCAAGTCATGGAGAATGGTTGACTAAACTGTAAAGAGTAGCAAATTGTGAGTGCAGTAAATGCAAGACTAATGACCAAATGATCAATTTCACACTTGCGTGGGAAACTTTCTTTAGCCCACACGCCCCTGGCATGCCCAGAAAGATCTAATAGACACACTAAATATCATTTGTCTGGTTCCATAGTAGTTGCCCACTAAATATTTTCATACCACTTCAACCGAGAGACACAAGTATCTTACTTTAGTGTTCCATTATCACTACCATGTGCAGAGTCATGCTGTTTATAGGAATTTACGTACTTACTTATGTACTAACCTGTAGAATGGTGGGGTGGACATTGGTCTGATATTAGATCTCTACTTTTCCTTAGTTATTATATGAATAATATTAGGGTATCCCGATTATGTTATTGGTGTGTGAGAGAAGGCAGCCATCATGCTTAGGTAATTACTTTGCTCAAATACGCAGCATTACATGCGATGTGTTCTTTTTGTTCTATCATTTTACGCTATTTCTGCTAACAAGTAGATTTGTTTGATATGAGTACTTGTACTGATCACTGATGTAACTGCTGCATAAAACCAATAAAAAATGATTCTTAAAAAACAACATAAGCGGACACAGAGTTCAAAAGTCAATACTGAGCAGTTAAGTACCCCATAAAGAGGGAAGGAAAAGAATGGGAAACCAATCAGTCAGGTGCTTGGTTTAGGCCTTGGCATGAGCAGGGCCGCTCACAAGTCTGTGCCTTCCAGTTTTTTTAAATCACTGCAAAACCTTAGGACTTTATTATCAATTTGCCCATCATGCAGTAAAAGGACCACGGGTCTGCTGTTTGGCTACAGAGAGCAGACCATTGGTCCTTTTACTACAGAGACAAAACAATATATGCATGTTTAAAAGTACACCTCAATACTTAGACACATTTTTTTGGAGCTTCATCCCCGCAAAAAAAATACTTACCTTCTTTACCAAAATTTCTAGTGGATACTCTTACTACCTGTAGGTTTTTGATCATGTGATCTACTCAGGCAAAACAATGGATGTGGAAAAGTTGAAATAGCTTTCCCATACCAGTATATGGCACCACAGCTCCATCTCGATGCTGTACCTTCCTAGATTTAAGGTTAGTTCCAGTCCTTTTTTGACACCCTTACAGGTGGAGACAACATAGACAAGACTGATGAAAATGACAGAAATGCAATAAAAAAATCTAACTTGGAATCTTACTAAAACAACAATAGTCCTCTGAATAGGGAGATGCACGGGCCAGAGAAGAATCTGGAGGTAGACAGAATATGCACCAGAAATATCATTACAGATGGTTAAGTAACTTATTCTTCTGACAGAAACTTCTACCTGCAGGTTCCTCAACTGAGCAACCAATATCAAAGCAAAGCAGAGGTCTGAGGAGAAACTCGTACAACAGTGTTCCATAGAGACCCTTGTAGGCAACCATCCCTGGAAGCGCATGGAGGGAACAATCATTTTTGACGAGGACAGAACAAGACGCTTGCATGAGGCCAAAGCATGTCCTGTCTATGGATACTTTTGGATGGCAAGGAAAGATTTCCATAACATTTAATTTATAGGAACAAATAAATGTCTGCCTCATTATTATTTCGATTGATCATACACTAAAGTTTATAAGTAGATTTACTTTATTTTGTTCAACCAATGCAGCTAGAAAATAGTCTGAGTCAACATCAACCATCCCTCATAATGATCAAGGGTCTGCCAACCAAAACACTAGCTAAGTCAATGGATAAACACCCAAAACCAGGTAGAACTAATTAGTACAAAATCCCATCAACCTATGTCGCACTCGAGATGGCTATTAGAAATAGAGAGAAGTAGACATATGCCGATATAGCACGCAAATACATTGGTCCGGATATAAGGTGAAACTCTCACTCAACCCAAACCCCTAAAGAACTGATGCAAATCAGAAAGTGGTTGTAACCACAAACCTGTACATAACTAGAATCAAACAGGCTCATTAAAGACTACAGCCGCAAGATAAAATACATCTCACTAGGCAAGAAGATGGGCCAACAAGCATGCATGCAGACATTGTGAATATCAGATGTAACCGTTATTCTGTTGAAAAACACCTTCACCTTGGTACTCCAAAGGCACAATGAGTTTCTTCTATACTCAACCTCAACAGATGGGCGTCAAGCGACAACCCATACATTAGGTGCAAGGCATCCCACATCGTCTCTACCCAAATCGGTGAAGAAAACCAGGCAATGATATCCATATGAAAGAACAAACTTTATCAATAGTAGGTAATCTAAACAATGGAAGTGGAAGATAAGAACAAACAGAGGAGCAATAGAACTGTGTCACTCCCTCAGACACGTACTCACTGCAACAAAGGCTAGAGTCCCATACCAACAACCATCCCTAGACCTACAAGAAGAAAGAGACAGAACTGTGAAGATAATATTAGAACCACCCAGAAGGAAAAATAAAATCACCCAAAGGTCAGAAGAAGGAGAACTGACTAAGCTGCCATAGATGCAAGTCAATGTCAGAAGACGTCTGAAAAGAACAAATCTGACATCCTCTGGTGACAGGTATAAAAAATGACAGCAAGACAGTGTCCCTCCTCAAGTTTACACTACAGGTCGGATAAAAGTGCTTACGCACTTGTCAAAAAGAACCAACTCCATACCTTCAAAAACACACGCGTGAATCCATCTCAGTCACTTTAACCTAGGAAGATGGAAGATGTTCTAAAACGCCAGTCCTCCACTGTAGGAAAAGAAAAAAGCAATAAACTCACCCACACACTCTCACTGACAAACGGTACGTATTGCGGACTAAAACCATGACTATGACGAGGGAAGTAAAGCTACAACTCATATAAAAGGATGACCACATTCAAGGAAACAACTCTACCCAGATGGTGTTATTGCTGGAACCCAAGCTATGGATACATGGCATCCATGAACCACAAAAGCTCAGTTAACACCAACAACAACTGATAGAGGACATGAAGTGCTGATAACAAACCAGACGATCGAACCACAAAACTCAGAACTCAAACGGCATCCATCAGCCAGGAGGGCTGAAAAATCAAATAAACAGTCAGCTGCACATCTAAATAACCCATATTAAAAGCTAAAACCTCTGCCAGGAACTATACAGGGCCCTTTCTAAAAGAAAAAGGCTTCCAATGAAAAGGAGTCATTCATAACTATAGTCCCCTTCCTGGCTACTTTAAGTATGGGCAGATGGACAGGAAAAAAAAGCAGTTTAGCAAATTGGCTATTGAAAACTGGAACAAATCCAATGCAGGGGTTATAGACCTATATACAATCAGTGATGGCTCATACCCTCCAGTTGGATGCATTAAAATGGCCTGTCAGGGGAAGCCAGGGAGGATGAAGAAGAGAACCGCTACTTCTGGGTTAAGGACCCACAAGGACACCACACTACTTGTAGTGACTGGTGGCACATACAGATGCTGAGCAAGTTGGAAGTGCTGGTGATGTTTTCAAGGGCATACCTAAAGAATAGGACCCTCCTATGCCATCTACAAGCTATAAGCGTGTGAGATTCCAAAATCCAAGATTGGTACATCTCCATGTAATGCACTTCTATGCTATGCTACTAAGTATGTCCATGATGGGCCACAATACAGCCCATAAACCAGGCCTACTGAGGAAACCCTGTAAAGCAAGGACTTAAGAAGTTGCCTAGTGGCCACAAATCTACCCAGAACCACTTAAGCAAAGTGTCCGTTCACAAGGTCCAGTGAAAGGGAAACCTATCTGTTCCATCTCCCAAGCAGCATGAGAATAATGTGTCAGCAGGCACATAGCAATGGAGGGGTGAAGAACGAGGCTCCCCATAGAAAGGAAAAGGTTTCTTACCCTGTAAGCATCTATTCGTGACATGTAGTGCTGGAGATTCACATGCTGTGCAGGCTTCTGCCATCTAGGATTGGGCTTCGATATGTGTAACTATTTTTTCTTCAATTAAGTCTTTCAAGTCACAATATACAGTGACACCACCTATTGCTAGTAAACACAATACAAAATACACAAGAGAGCAGACAAGGTCTGGAAAATAGTGTATAGCTATGTTAGCGAATGTGCAGCAGTGGGTGCATGTGTAAACGTATGTTATTGAAAAACAAGGCTGAAAACATCCCATCAGACCACCCTTTATGGTGGATTTTACGTCATGTGGGATGTTTTGCTGATCATTCCATAACACAACTGACCAAATAGTGCCGCTGTAGAAATGGATGTCAGTAATCTAGCCGTAATGTCCATTGTGAAGTAGTGTTTACTAAAGTGCAGTGCTAAAATAACAGTGAAAAATTTAAAATAGACTACACAGGCGCTGTACAGCATTCAAAACGCAATCTATGTGTCAGATATTAAAAACACGCCGAGTAGTATGACTACCCCATGGCGCTGTGCAGAACGGTCGACATGTTTCAGCCTCACGGGCATTGCCCCGGCTTTCTTCAGGACCACAAGAAAAAATGCTACTGCAACTATGATTAATTGTGTTAAGTGACAAGGACAAATAATGTACTGAGAAAGTTACATATCTACCAGTAACCATCGCAAAGTATGCCCACTGGAAGGAGAGAAGAACGTCTTCTTCCCAGCTTTATGTGGGTGAAGACCTCACCTCACCCGGCGACCGCTCGGGAGTATGAGGCCCCGCTCTGTCCGTCGGTGCCCCCAATCTTGGCTCGAGCGGATTGGGGGCACCGACGGACAGAGCGGGGCCTCATACTCCCGAGCGGTTTTAATATCTGACACATAGATTGCGTTTTGAATGCTGTACAGCGCCTGTGTAGTCTATTTTAAATTTTTCACTGTTATTTTAGCACTGCACTTTAGTAAACACTACTTCACAATGGACATTACGGCTAGATTACTGACATCCATTTCTACAGCGGCACTATTTGGTCAGTTGTGTTATGGAATGATCAGCAAAACATCCCACATGACGTAAAATCCACCATAAAGGGTGGTCTGATGGGATGTTTTCAGCCTTGTTTTTCAATAACATACGTTTACACATGCACCCACTGCTGCACATTCGCTAACATAGCTATACACTATTTTCCAGACCTTGTCTGCTCTCTTGTGTATTTTGTATCTTAGTAGGGGAGCGAGCAGAGAGGTCATTAAATATTCCCCTTGACCCTCCACATACATGTTTTGTTTTTTAGTAAACACAATATACAGTGACACCACCTATTGCTAGTAATGCGCATGGGCTCCGCTGTTAGAAGTAACATGAAGTATAAAAAAAACGAAACGTCTGCAACATTGAATGGCTCCTGGGGAGGAGGGTGGGGGGCGCAATGTGAATCTACAGCACTACATGCCACGAACAGATGCTTACAGGGTAACATTTTCAGCTGTGGGACGTGTACCTGTAGATACACATGCTGTGCATTGACTGAAAAGCAGTCCTCCCTTTATGCTGTGACTAGCCTAAGGATATTGCAGAAAACTGGAAAAGTGTTCATAAGACAGCCTGGCCTAACCTAACTTGCTGTGAGCTAAAAAAACATCCACACAGTAATGTTTAGTAAAAGTGTAGGGAGTAGACCAAGTGGCTGCTTCACAAATGTCGACTATAGAAATCTTACCCAAGAAAGCCATAGATGCTCCTCTTTTTTCTTTTTTAAACGGGTTGAGTGAGGTCTGGGAGGGCTAGGCAAAGGTCTTTTGGCTTTTACAAAACACATATGTATGCATTTGACCAGCCAGCGTGCTATACCTGCTTTACAGAGAGCATGGCCCTTCTATGGACTGGAGAAAGAGACAAAGCTGTTGTCGTTTATGGAGGGGCTTAGTCCTGTCAATGTAATACATAAGTGCTCTTTCGGCATCTAATGTTTGAAGATTTTGTTCTGTTACTGACTCTGGATGCGGAAAGAACACAGAGATCTATTATTTAATTAAGGTGGAACCTAAAGACCAACTTAAGAAGGAATTTGGGGTTTGTTCTGAGCACTACCCTATTATGGTGTACTTGGAATAAGATTTCTTGAATAGCAAAAGCCTGAAGCTCACTGACACGCTTGAGGGAAGTGATAGGTACTGTAAGTAAACAAGCTTTTTGCAGGTTTACCCCGACTTTTTGCTCCTATTTTGACTACTTGGTACTGGTGTAATGGCTCTTAAATGCCCTGAGCCCTACTAAACAGGTGTCTGACCCTTAAAATGGTGATTGTTTAATAGGCTCTTCCCCAATTGGCATAGTCTAACTTACTTCAAAATTCATAGTATATGGTAGCAAGGGTACTCGGGCCTGTAGGTTAGAGTGTCCCCCAGGGACTGGAGCACTTATTGTGCCACTCTGAGTGGAACAAGGTAAAACATGGCTCCCAGTCTGCCACTGCAGACTGGAAGGGCAGTTTAAAACTGCTAAATTGTCTTTGCCATTTAGGGTAAAGGTAATGCTCCTTTTTAATGTATGTAGGTCACGCCCATGACAGGCCAAATGAGCCCTTTTTTAAAATTTTAAAAAAGTGGAACATGCACTTCTACATGTTCCAGGACTAGAACATCTAAATTATTGTTTTTACTGTGGAAAGGCTAGTAGCCTCCTTGTCCAGTACAGAGATAAGAGCTGGCACCCCAGCCTTGATAACTTCTGAAGGGGAGTACTAAGGTAGGTACTGATTGGTACCAAAAGTATCAGTGCATTAAATCTGATTTAATGGTTAAATGAAATTTAATGTCACTGGTGGGCCAAGTGAAACTTTAGAAGGTGCCACTGTAGTTGCCCAAGGTTTCCAGTGCCCCATTTACTGATGTACACGAGGCTTGTCCTGCAGACAGCTTTCTGCCCTTCTGGGGAAACAGGCTAATCACTACCAGGAAATAACACATAGGGGCCTGCATGGGAGAGGGGTTACCTCCCTCCTGCAGGAAGCCATATGGGTTCTAGCCCACAAGGCGAGCTTCCGAGGAGAAGCCACCATTGAAGGGTAAATGGGTAACACTGGGGAGAGGGGCTGCCCTATTGTTTAGGTAGACTGGCTGGCACTAGGCACAGGAGAGGAGAAGCCAGTTGTCAAACCGGTTTTTCCAGGGGTGTGTTGCCCCTTGGTAGCCACACCTCTGGGGGAGGGCAAGGGAGCTCTGAGTGTTGAGAGAGGGGTCTCGCCATGTTGGAAGTGGGAAGAATGATGCATCCTGTGATAGCCAGATGCCACGTTTCCCAGGAAGTGGTCATCAGGAGGGAGAGAACCTGGTACCTATTGGCAACCAACTGCATCCTACCCTGAGGGCATTTTCTGAAGATAAATAGGGTATCCATGACACCCAGATCTCAACCGACTTAGAAGAAGGACCAAACAAGGACTGCCCTCCTTACCGAGGGACTAGCAAAGAGTGGTTGCACCCGACGGCTAGCGAAGAGAGAGACTGTGTCTGCTGTGTCCTGCTCAAGTTGAAGTTGTCTCCAGAGCCCAGTCAAGCCAAGAGAACTCCAAGGGCCAGTTAACTGCCCTTCTGTTTGCAATACAGGGTCATAATTGCTGAAGAAGCCTGCTGGGGTAAGTTGGAAGCCCAAAGTCTTGAAGCTACTTTCACCACTGCCACCGTGCAGCACCAGGGACCATAAAGTTGAACTTGAGTTCTCTGAGCCCAGGAGTGCTGTCGGAGAGCTGCTGGAACTGCTCAGAAGCAAAGGAGTCCTGCGGGTGAGAGTCGCAGCGGCGCCTCGCTGTTTGTCTCGTGCGCCTAGAGCGCTGCTCTGTAATATTTTAAAACAGTCCGTTTTTTTCTATTTGATTTAATTTATTTTGCGTATTCCTTGTTTTTAAAAACGCGCTCCGGTCCCTTACCTGCACCATAAATTGTTGTAAGACCACCGCAGTTTTTGCGGGTCCGGTTCCGGGGAGGTTTGTGGTGGGGAGCGACATCTTGGGTTGGGCAGGGAGTAGCGGACGCCATCTTGGAGCGTCCCTGCGTCCAGCCACGCTGAGAGCTGGCTATTTAGGGCGAGCTTGCTGAGGGGGCAGTCTGGCAAAGGAGTCCTGCGGGTGAGAGTCGCAGCGGCGCCTCGCTGTTTGTCTCGTGCGCCTAGAGCGCTGCTCTGTAATATTTTAAAACAGTCCGTTTTTTTCTATTTGATTTAATTTCTTTTGCGTATTCCTTGTTTTTAAAAACGCGCTCCGGTCCCTTACCTGCACCATAAATTGTTGTAAGACCACCGCAGTTTTTGCGGGTCCGGTTCCGGGGAGGTTTGTAGTGGGGAGCGACATCTTGGGTTGGGCAGGGAGTAGCGGACGCCATCTTGGAGCGTCCCTGCGTCCAGCCACGCTGAGAGCTGGCTATTTAGGGCAAGCTTGCTGAGGGGGCAGTCTGGCAAAGGAGTCCTGCGGGTGAGAGTCGCAGCGGCGCCTCGCTGTTTGTCTCATGCGCCTAGAGCGCTGCTCTGTAATATTTTAAAACAGTCCGGTTTTTTCTATTTGATTTAATTTCTTTTGCGTATTCCTTGTTTTTAAAAACGCACTCCGGTCCCTTACCTGCACCATAAATTGTTGTAAGACCACCGCAGTTTTTGCGGGTCCGGTTCCGGGGAGGTTTGTGGTGTGGAGCGACATCTTGGGTTGGGCAGGGAGTAGCGGACGCCATCTTGGAGCGTCCCTGCGTCCAGTAACGCTGAGAGCTGGCTATTTAAAGCTCGCTTCCTAGCGCGCAGCGGTTGACGCGCAGCGGAAGCGCCTTCCCTGCGCGTGAGTCGTGCCAGAGTCCTGCCCGTCTGCGCCCGTCAGCGTCTCGGAGGCGGACGAGGTAGGACCTTGCTAGTGCTGGATCGTTCAGCTGAGGGGCTCGTATCTGTATACATGCTAACTTATTCATCTTCAGAGCTGTTTGCGCTGCGCAGACAGTCCTCCTACTGCCACTATGTTCTGCCTTGTGGCCGCTCTCTCAGGAAGGGCTGTGCGGCATGTGGCTGGCGGGCCTCTATTTTGAAGGTCTCTGCCACGATGCTCCCTCCCACGCGCCATCAATGCTCTCTCCTTAACACCAGATCCCTAAGCAGACATGCTGTTGACATCTGGAATCTGCTGTATGGCTCTGGAACAACTTGCCTGTTCCTCACGGAAACCTGGCTAGGGGAGTGCTCAGGTCCTGACCTGGCAACTGCCATTCCTCCCAATTATAATATCTTCAGGAAGGACAGAGTGGGAGGCAGAGGCGGGTGTGTGGCTCTGATTGTGGACATGAATGTCCCCTGTTCCATCTTTGCCGTTGAGAATATCACAGGGTGTGAAGCCTTAGGTTTTACCCTTAGGCTTTCCCCCAGTCAAACGTGCACGGGGATCCTTGTCTATAGAGCTCCTGGGCCCTTCGGCTCCTTTTTGGTTGATCTACAGGCGGCATTATCTGTGCCTTGCCTTAGATCGGAGCACTGTATCCTGCTGGGGGATCTGAATGTCCACATGGATATTGCTGCGGATCCTGACCCCATTAAATTGCAGGAGATTGTGGCTCCTCTGGGGCTGATTTCTTACATTACTAGCCCCACGCATATCAAGGGCCATACCATTGACCAGATTTTCTCGACGAGGATGTTAGATGTATCTATGCCGCGTCCTGTGCTCTGGACTGATCATTTTTTAATTGATTTTTGTATTCTGTCTTCCACCTTGAATGGTTCCAGAGTACAGAAAGAGGTGAAACGGTCGGGGCGACCTTTCCATCAGGTCTCGGTGGAAATGCTGGCCGATGCTTTGCGTGGTCATCCATGTCGGCTTTCGGGCAGTTTGGAGGAAGATTTAGATTCCGTCCAAAAGTGGCTGGCTGCTAGATTTGAGGAGCTGGCCCGAGGAGACCAGCTAAATTAGTAGCCAGACCTTTCTCGGCCCCATGGTTTACTCCTTCTATGGGAAAAATGCGCCAGGAATGCAAGAAAGCAGAGAGAATGTGGCGGCGTAAGTACGCCCCGGATGATAAATCTAAATACCGGGAGGTAGTTAGGAGCTATCGTAAGCACATTCTCGAGGGATAAAAGGTTTTCTTGGAGCGCAGAATTGACGAGGCGGAAAATAGGAGCAAAGAGCTCTTTAGAATTGTAAAGGAGTTCATTTCCCCTCCTTCGAGCTCCCCCTCACATTCTCATTCCGAGGTCTAGATCAGTCAGTTGGGGGACTTTTTTATTAACAAAATGAAGTCCATTCAGGACTCTCTCTCAGACGTCGGCCTCGGTCCATCTTCCAGTCATCGGGCCATGGTTTGCTCGTCCATTGCGGTTAGGAGTACAGTCCTTGCTGACTTTCCCTCTTTATCTGTAGCTTCTTCCCTCGACCTTCTTTCTCGGCTTCAGTCTGGCTCGCCGCTGGATCCTTGCCCAGCGAAATGTCTATGAAAATTAGCACCTGCAATCAACAGTTTGCTTAATCCGCTGTTGAATCTTTCCTTGACCACGGGCGAAGTTCCGTCGGCCTGGAAGCATGCCCTGATCTTGCCACTACTCAAAAAGCCCACTCTGGATCCTCTAGTCCATGCTAACTATAGGCCTATCTCCCTTCTCCCTGCTCTGGCAAAGGTGATCGAGAAACATGTTCAGCTCTCTATTTCCAACTATATAGAGAGCAATAACATTCTACATGATTCCCAATCGGGCTTCCGTGCTAATTACAGCACGGAGACAGCTTTGCTCGAGATCACCGATGCCATCAGAGAGACGCTTGATCTGGGGGGGAAGGCAATTTTGGTTATGCTGGACTTGTCGGCGGCGTTTGACACCGTCCCCCATGCCGCTCTCCTTTCTAGACTCTGGGAGTTTGGCTTTCGTGGGACGGTGTGGAACTGGCTTAAATCCTTTCTGGCCGGCCGTCGACAAGTGGTCTGGGCACCTCCGTTCTCCGCGGAAATGCCGCCGCTCGAGGTGGGGGTTCCTCAGGGGTCCATCCTGAGCCCCACCCTCTTTAATATCTATATGGCCCCTCTGGCGGCGGTAGCGGAGTCCTTCGGTGCCCGGATCATATCCTACGCTGACGACACCCAGCTCCTTTTTACATCTAAAAAGGGAGTGGCTTTTGATGGTGGTTTGATCGGGGAGTGCCTGGGTGCGGTCTTCGACTGGTTTCGGCGGCACGGGCTGAAATGCAACTCCGACAAGTCAGAGCTGCTCTTCTTTGGCTGTCCGCCGAACCCTAACTGGAAGACCTGGTGGCCCCAGGACATGTCTCCGCCTGTTGAGGCCTCTGTGAAAGCTAAAAACCTTGGGGTGCAATGTGATGACAGCCTCTCTTTCAGACCCCAAATCATCGGTCTATCGGGGAAATGCTTTGGCATTTTGAAAATGCTTCGGAAGTTTCTCCCCTTGCTGTCTTTGCAGCATAAAAAAATCATTGTGCAGTCTCTGATTGGCTCGCGATTAGATTACGCTAACGCCCTGTATATCGGGCTGCCTAAATATCTGCTGGCCCGATTGCAGATTGTGCAGAACTCGGCTGCAAGAGCCATTTTTGGTCTCCCACGCACTGCGAAAGCCTCTGAACTTCTTAGGAGATTGCATTGGCTGCCCATCGCCAAAAGAATCACCTTTAAGGTGCTGACCTTGGCATTCAAGGCTCTCCATTCAATTGGCCCTAAGTATATGGAGAAGCGGCTGGCTTTTTATGTTCCTAGGAGGTCGCTTCGGTCGGCTTTGTTGGCCAAAGCTGTCGTTCCTCCTATTAAATTGGTTCGGATCGGAGGGCGTGCCTTTCGATACTTGGTCCCGCGTTGCTGGAATGAGCTACCTGTCTCCTTAAGAAAGTCAAACAATCTTCTTGCTTTCAGAAAGGAGCTGAAGACCTGGCTCTTCTCGGTATAAATTTTCTTTGTGGGACTTTCGGAGCTGCTGTGTTGTGTCTCTTAGCTGTATTGTCTCTTTGCCAAAGCGCCGGGACGCCCCTTGGGGCTGCCGTGCGCTATAGAAGAGATTTGAACATTTGAACACAAAGTTATCGACTCAGTAAAGATTGGCCTATGACTGCAACAATGGGCGACTGGTAGTCCAATGGAGACTGATCTTCAGCTAGAATAGAGAGAACATCATGGGACGTCGACCCTTGAACCAGGACACCTTCACCATCTTCGTGGACAGAGGAATCCCTGCAGGAATACCCCATTGACCGCGTCGAATCCACTGCATCCTTAGAGCATCTTCAGGATCCATGATCCATTGTGTCAGGATTACTCCATAGGAATCCACCGGAACACGGATAAAATGTCTGGAACTGTTGAAGTACTGCCTCCCCTGTGAATGTAAATGTTCTAGAGGAATCTTGCTGGTCCCCAAGACTAGCTCCCTGCCGGAGTTGGTCACCTCAAGTACTCCTTACTGGCCACACTGACAATTACCTAAGTTTTCTTTGAAAACGTTTCCAAGTGTCCAGTTCGTTGACTTTGACACGGTCGAGTGAAACTGCACTGATTTATTACTGCTTGTAAAATCTATATCTCCAGAACCCTCTGGTGGATCGTTTTTATATTAGTGTCTAAATTCTTATAAAATACAATCTACTTTTATAAATTGGTGTCGGATTGTTCAAGTGTTATGCCGATTTCTTCAATTTTGATGCTGTTTAAATGCTTAACACTTGTTCCCCTGTATAAGACTTGCTGTTCAGTGAAATAGCTACCCAGGATTGAGCTGATGGTTTGACAGACGAAATCTAAGGGCACTAAAGAGGTTGGTAAGTGTATTACACAGTGATGTGCACAACCCCACCATACAATACACTCATTTTCCTCACAGCTACTCAGAAAGCTACCTTCCAGGAAAGAAACTGTAGAATGCATGAGTGGGATGGCTAGAAAGGAGGACCCATACGTCTTACTACAATGATATTGAGGTTCCACAGAGGGGCTGGTAGCACCCTTGGTGGGATAATCTTTTTGAGTTCCTCCACAAAAGCCTTGATAACAAGAATCACATAAAGGGAAGTGTTCTCTGTTTTGAAGCTAAGTGGCGACAGTAGCCAAATGAATTCTGATAGAAGTGTAAGCAAGGCCTGATTTCTGCAAGCGCAGCAGATAAGACAATATCCTGGACTGCTGCCTAGAAAGGGTCAATATGTCTAGGAAGACAGCAGTGTATGAACCTTTTCCATTTGGTTATGTAGCAGGCTCTAGTTGTGGGCTTGCACGCTTCTTTAAAGATGGTCATACATTCTGAAGGCAGAAGTATATAAACTCTAGGACTTCAGGAGGCAAATTGCAGATTGAGCTCTTTGGGGTTGGGGGTGCCTGTGTGTCTTAATTCAGTGAGAGAAGATCCAGCAAATTGGGCAACTTCTTGTGAGGCACCAAAGACAGTTCGAGTAGAATGGTGAACCATGGTTTTCTGGCTCAGGTTGAGCTAATAAGATGAGAGTGAGGGATGTTAGCTGAAGCCTGAGAAGAACAAACATCAGAAGTGGGAGAGGCGGAAAAGTGTAGGCAAATATCCCTGACCAGTTCATCCACAGTGCATTGCCCATGGCCTGCAGGATCCTGGAAGCAAACTTTGGTATTTTGAGTTTTCTGCATTGGTGATGGGGTCTACATGGGGGAACCACCACTGGAGGAGGTACGGAAAAAGGCCGTTTGGGGGTGGGGTTCCCACTCATGAAGGATTAGTTACTTACCTGTAATCCTAGTTCTCTTCCAGGGGTATCCTCATCAAAGTCATAAGCATTAGAATATTCCCGCCCATGCGCGGGACCCCGGAAACAATATATTATATGTGCCCCACATATATATAGACATATATATATAAATATATATATATATAAAAATAAGCAATTGCAGCCAAATAAACAATAGAGCTGGAATATGCAGTGAAGAATTTCCACAATACAGTGTATTTTGCATTAGAAACATGAGAAACAACACCAATGCTTGTTTAGAAACTGTTTTAATGCTTAGAAAACAGTAGAAATTCTCATAACACACTGTAAGCATATACAGCTCCCAGGCTGCATTGCAAAATCCCAGTCTAAAAAGACTGAAAAGCTAACCTGTAGCTGAATGTACTAAAACTGACGCTGTGCCTTTAAGGCACCTCAGCCCCTAGCTTCCCATCATGCCTCAGGGGTTACAGTTAGGTCAGTTGTTCTTTTCGGAGACTGAAAACCAAACCATGGTAATAACAGGTTAAAAACCATCTCCTATGTAATAAACAAAGTCCTTTGCCCGGGGAGGCGGGAGGGTTCCTTATGACTTTGATGAGGATACCCCTGGAAGAGAACTAGGATTACAGGTAAGTAACTAATCCTTCTCTTCCAGGGGATCCTCATCAATAGTCATAAGCATTAGAATAGAGTAGCGAGCCTCACCTCATCCCTGCGGGCAAAGGAATCAACAGATAACATTCATATCCGTAGGCACAAAAATAGGCCTTATTCTACCCAAATAGGTTTCTCAAGGAGGCTTGCCCTACTTGAGAATCCGCTCTGGAATCAGACTCTAGGCAATAATGCCTTGTAAAGGTATGGACTGATTTCCATGTCGCAGCCTTGCATATTTCTGACATAGGAATGTCATGCAAAAAAGCTATTGTGACTGCTTTCCCTCTAGTGGAATGAGCTTTGGGTGATTGCAACAAAGGTTTGCCAGCCAGCTGGTATGCTAGTTTGATACAAGAGACAATCCATCTGGAGATGGATCTTTTGGCTGCTGCAAACCCGGTCCTCATAGCACCATAATTGACAAAGAGTTGGTCTGTCTTTCTGGTGTCCTTAGTTTTTTCTAGGTAAAACTTTAGCACCCGTTTAAGATCTAACGAGTGCAACGACCTCTCAGCTGGGGTCGATGGGTTAGGAAAGAACGAAGGAAGGGTAATCGTTTGATTTATATGAAAATCCGATACCACCTTTGGAAGGAAAGATGGGTGAGCCCTCATTACTACTCTGTTGTGGTGAAACACAGTGTAAGGTTCCTTGGTGCAGAGTGCTTGTATCTCGCTAACCCTGCGCGCAGAGGTTATTGCCACCAAGAAGGCCGCCTTCCAAGTGAGATGCTGCAAGGAGGCCTTGTGTATAGGCTCAAACGGTGTAGACTTCAATACAGAGGGGGACCCCACATCGATCTAAGGCAGGTAGACGGGGAAAGAAACATCAAAAGCAGAACGGGTACCTGCCCTATGGATTTGGACAGAAAGGCCTAGGAGAGGTCCAAGTGTATTAATACAAAGACACCTAAGCCCAGGCAAATTACACCACACAGACAGATTTATTCGTTTTGTATCAAAATTTATTTTTCAGGAGTGAGTTTATTTTAGAGACTGCTTTTTTTGCTGATACATAAATATGTTTCGTGGGTTAACCTACACCGTAATAAATAAACACAATAATAAAAATAAGTATAAATAGTGGTTCAGATTCCGCTCTAGCGTATCATCAACATTCATACAGCATTCATTCTCAGGTCAAACAGCACCAAGCGATGATGGTTGTGGATAACATGGGGACCGATGGTTCGAGGTCCAGGTAGGTTCTGAGGGTTCCTAGATAGGAACAAGCGCCTACGCGCGTTTCGGTGTATGGTCCCGTCCGGGACTACACCTTCATCAGGGCACAGTGGAAGGGCGGAAGGGGAACCACAAACAGGTAAGGTTTCTGTGAAATAAACATTAAAAACAGTGGTTAGGTGTATATACATTTTTGCGAGGGTTTAGGTGTAAACTAGATAGGCTCACATCTACATTCAGACTAAGGTTCCTTGGTGCAGAGTGCTTGTATCTCGCTAACCCTGCGCGCAGAGGTTATTGCCACCAAGAAGGCCGCCTTCCAAGTGAGATGCTGCAAGGAGGCCTTGTGTATAGGCTCAAACGGTGTAGACATCAGCCTGGAGAGAACCAGGTTCAACTCCCAGGGAGGAGAAGGATTTCTCACGGGGGGATAGACCTTCTTTAATCCCTGAAGGAAATCTTTCACCACTGGGACCTGAAAAAACGATGTTTGTGCAGGTGATTTTCTGTACGCTACTATGGCGGATAGATGAACCCTAATAGAAGCGTATTTCAACCCTGATGTCGCTAAGTATAGGAGGTATGGAAGAACTACCTCTTCTTGTCCTTTGGTGGGATCAAAGCCATTGTCCTTACACCAAATGAAAAATCTTTTCCACTTGAACGCATAAGACGTCCTTGTGGAAGGTCTCTTTGCCTCTCTTAAAATATTCATACATTCCGGAGGCAGATTTAAGTGTCCATATTGCAAGACCTCAGGAGCCATGCAGTCAGGTTCAGCGACGGGAGGTTGGGATGCAGGATCCTCCCGTTCATCTTGCTCAGCAGGTCTGGCCTGCACGGAAGACGTCTGTGTGGACACAGCGACAGATGTAACAGGTCTGGATACCACCATTGTCGCGGCCAATCCGGAGCTATTAGGATCATGTCCATGCTCGATCTGATGAGCTTGGCCACCACCTTCGGAATCAGTGCCAGAGGGGGAAAAGCATAAGCGAACATTCCTGTCCACTCCAGCAGGAGGGCGTTCCCTTGCGTCCCTGGCCGGTGGAACCTGGACGCGAAGGCGTGGCATTTGGCGTTTTCGTCGTCCGCAAATAAGTCTATGTCTGGACGACCCCAGCAACGGAAAAGTTCTTCGACTACTTCGTCATGTAGCACCCAGTCTGGCTGATCTTCGAAGTGCCTGCTGAGTGCGTCCGCTTTTGTGTTGAGCTCGCCTGGAAGGTGCACTGCCACCACCGACAGTCCCCGAGCCAGAAGCCAGTGCCAGATTGTCTGGGCCTCCAGAGACAGAGGGCGAGATCGAGTTCCTCCCTGCTTGTTCAGATAGAACATAGTTGTAGTGTTGTCCGTCTGAACTAGGATTTTGTCCGTTGATATTGCTGGAAAGAACGCTTTGAGCGCCAGATGAACTGCTCGAAGTTCCAGCATGTTGATGTGGTATGTCTGAAGGTTGGTCGACCAGCGACCCTGAATCTGAAGATGACCCATGTGAGCACCCCAGCCTTCTAGAGATGCGTCCGTTACCACAGACAGCGAAGGAAGAGGTTGCTGAAAAGGGACTCCCTGCAGGACATTCCGAGGGCGAGTCCACCACTTTATTGAGGTCAGTGCTGATTGAGACAGGATGATTCGGTCCTCCCAATCCCCAGTCGCTTGGTCCCACTGATCCTCCACAGACTCTTGTAGAGGCCGCATCCTCAACCTGGCGTTCAGTATTAGGAAGATGCAGGACGCCATGGAGCCCAAAAGAGACGCTACTTCTCGCACCTTTGGACGAGGAGACTGAAGTAACTTTTTGCATTTTTGCCCCATGGAAGACAGTCTCTCCTGCGAAGGAAACGCTCTTCCTAACTTTGTGTCCAGAACTGCACCCAGATAGTGGATAGTTTGCGTGGGCTGCAGGACTGATTTTTCTGTGTTCACGTGGAGGCCAAGCCTGTGTAGTTGTTGGAGACACAGGTGACAGTCTTTGGTGGCTTGACGAGGGGACGGACTCTTCAGGAGCCAGTCGTCTAGATATGGGTACACAAAGAGACCTTTTTTGTGTAGACACGCCGCTACCACTGCCATGCACTTGGTGAAAACCCTTGGTGCGGATTTGAGCCCGAAAGGAAGCACTTTGAACTGGTAATGCTTGGTCCCTACCAGGAACCTCAAGTACTTTCGATGACCTGGTGTAATAGGAATGTGGAAGTACGCGTCTTGTAAATCCACCGAACACATCCAATCTCCGATTTGTAGATGAGGACATATTTGGTGGAGTGCCAACATGCGAAACTTCTCTTTGACCACCACTTTGTTGAGGAGTCGAAGATCCAAAATCGGTCTGAATTTTCCTTCTTGGTCTTTTTTGGGGACAAGGAAATATCTTGAGTACAATCCTTTCCCCCTTTGGGATAGGGGTACCTCTTCGATTGCGTTTTTCTGTAAGAGGACGCTCACTTCCCTTTTGAGGAGCTCTAGTTGGTACGAGCGAGACTTTTTTGGAGGAGTCGGTTGTGGTTTCTTCCTGAAACGTAGCGCATATCCATTGCGCAGTATATTCAGCACCCACCGATCTTTCGTGATGCTGACCCACTCTGCCAGATGTTGTGCAGCACTTCCTCCCACTGGAGTGGGTAACGGCGACAGAGGAAGCCACTGCTCAGGCCTTGCCTCCTCTAGGTGTGGTAGAGGACTGATGATGTCCGCCTCTACCTCTGCTTGACCTTCCTCCTCTGTATTGTGGCTTTCCTTGCGGTTTGTTTTGAGACCATTGAGAGGTTTGAACCCTCTGTTGGCCTCCCCGGTTCTTGTTGGTCTTGAAGCGTCGTTTGAACGGTGCTTTCTGCTTCTCCAGACCTACTGCCTTTACTGTGTCTAACTCAGTCTTCATACGAGCCATTTCCTGATCGGCATGCTCCCCGAAGAGTGAAGATCCGGAAAAAGGCAGATTGAGGATGCGCTGCTGGGCATCTGGTTTGAGCCCAGTTAAACGCAGCCAAGAGGATCTCCTCGCACATATCCCATGTGAGTAGTTATGTCCAGCTAGAAGGGCGTTATCTGCTGATGAACTAATCATTTGATTTGCCACCAAACAGCCCTCCGTCACGGTCTCCTCAAAGTCCTTCTGGTCCTCCTTGGGCAATTTCCCTTTGAATCGTTCCATGGAGTCCCATAGGGCTCTATCGTACCTTCCCAGAAGGGCTGATGCACTAGAGACTTTTAGAGATGAAGCTGCTGTGCTGCATACCTTACGTCCCCAAGAATCTTGCGTCTTGCTGTCTTTGTCAGGAGGAACTGACGAAGAAGGAGCGACTGTGTGATTCTTCCTAGCTGAGGCTACAATAACTGAGTCCGCTGCAGGCTCACCTTTAACAAAGATAGGATCTGAGTCAGCCGGCCTATATTTTTTCTGGATACGTGCCGGTACTGCTCTGATCGTTGCTGGCGTGAGGAAAACCTCTTTGATTGGGTCCATTATACCTGGGACTAATGGGAGCAACGGCCGTGTATATGATTTATGATGAAGAGTCTCAAAAATCACAGTAGTGGATACCTCTGGAGTGGTCATTTCTATATTCAGCTTGTGAGCACCCCTTTGCAAAACGTCCAGATACGTGTTGACGTCGTCCAGAGGGGAAGCTCTTGAGCGAGGGCTGTCTGCCAGCGTCGGAGAGTAGTCCCCTTTAGAAGATCTAGGCGAAGATGGAGGGGAGGATGAAGGAGTTCTTCTTCTCCTGCTCACCGGTGATCTCCTAGGTCGTTCCTCCCTTCGAGGAGAACGTGACACCCTCTGATGTACTGGAGATCTCGATCTTTCAGTCCGCACCTCCTTTCTCGGTGTTCGAGATTTGGGTTGCTCCCTCCTTGGCGATCGGGAGACCCTAGGGGCATGCGACCCTAGGGGCATGCAACCTGTCCGCTCTTCTCTCTCGTGAGCGTGATCGGTGAATGGCAGGACTCTGTCCCTCTGCCTCTTCTGCTTGCTGAAGAGGAGACCCGTGGACTGGACTTAAGTACCTTTGAAGTCTCTCTGGTGCCTTAGAATCCTTCCAATTACTCAGAGGAGCATACCATCTTGGCGAGAGTCTTACATGTGAAGTGTAACCCCGCTGGGGATTCTTCTGAACCGGACTCCTACTCCTAGAAGATGACCCCGTTGAACCCGAGGCACTTGAGGAGGAATGGAGTGAAGCAGATTGTGTCACTAGGACTGTCGAAGGCACCGAAGGCGATCTCCGTCTCACCGGTGTTGGAGGACGTCTCAAAAGCCTTTCCCTCGACGTCGAACGCCTCTGCGGCGTCGACGGAGCGATAACCTTCGGCGTTGAATGCTTTGACGACGATCTGTGGTCCCTCGACGTCGATCGGCGATGATGCGCCGACGGCGGAGTCATCTCCCTCGACGTCGAGCGGCGTTGTCCTGCCGTCGACGGAGGTCTCGACGTCGAACGGCCTAGTCCTGCCGTCGACGGAGGTCTCGACGTCGAACGGTCTAGTCCTACCGTCGACGGAGCTCTCGACGTCGGCCGACGTTGATCTGTCGGCGACGGAGATGTCATCGACCTGGCATGTGGCGACGGCGGAGGATCGGACATCCTCGACGACGAGCGCCGACGTGCCTTAGATGATCCCTTCCTCGACGACGACCGTCCGAGGGGGCTCTTGCTCCTCGACGCCGAGCGCCTCCGTGGAGACGTCGACGGAGGTGTTACACTCTTCGAAGCCTGTCGACGTAGAGACGACGGCGAGTGTGATCTGTCTCTCGACGCCGACCGTCGCCTGGTTGACGGCGGCGGAGTTGACTTATGTCTTGACGCCGAACCTCTCGTCGACGGCGATCTCGTGGCTTCTCTCGACGCCGATCGTCGCCTAGTTGACGACGGCGGAGCTTTCTTCGACGACGGCGAACCTCTTTTCGACGACGATTTCCTCATCGACGCCGATCTCGACGTCGACGGAGCTTTTTCTCCTGAACTGTCCATCAGATGTCGTTTTTTCAGCGCCGAGCCCGGTGCTGAGGTTGATGGACGCTCTGACTTGCCTTTGGAGGGAGTTCTGGGTCTCTTTGAACTCTTCCTCTCTGCAGATCTTCCTCTCATGGATCTCTGGGCCAGACCATAGAGCCTGTTCCTCTCTCTGTCTTTAAGTGTTCTGTCAGACAGCTTTTTACAATGAGAACAGTCTTTAGGATCATGATCCTCTGGCAAGCATAAAATACAGACCTCATGAGAGTCTGTTTTTGCCTTCTTGTGGCCACAAGAAGGGCAATCATCAAATAATGAGGGCATCCTGAAAGGAAAACCTCACAAAAAATTGACTGCTAAGCAGGTATTTACTTGACTATGATGTGAAAAGTCAAAGTAAATCAAAAAATTGTTCTTTTGAAGATTTTCTGACTGAAAAAGGCAGAAAAATGTGGAGCTGAGTATCCAGGGTCCTTCCTGAAGGAGCCGGAAAGAACAACTGACCTAACTGTAACCCCTGAGGCATGATGGGAAGCTAGGGGCTGAGGTGCCTTAAAGGCACAGCGTCAGTTTTAGTACATTCAGCTACAGGTTAGCTTTTCAGTCTTTTTAGACTGGGATTTTGCAATGCAGCCTGGGAGCTGTATATGCTTACAGTGTGTTATGAGAATTTCTACTGTTTTCTAAGCATTAAAACAGTTTCTAAACAAGCATTGGTGTTGTTTCTCATGTTTCTAATGCAAAATACACTGTATTGTGGAAATTCTTCACTGCATATTCCAGCTCTATTGTTTATTTGGCTGCAATTGCTTATTTTTATATATATATATATTTATATATATATGTCTATATATATGTGGGGCACATATAATATATTGTTTCCGGGGTCCCGCGCATGGGCGGGAATATTCTAATGCTTATGACTATTGATGAGGATCCCCTGGAAGAGAACTAGTTGCTGCATTCTTCAGAGCAGGTCTGCAAAATCGTTGTCCACTCCTGGTATATGCTATATGATTAGATGGAGTCTGTGATATATCAGCCACTGCCAAATGCCCTGGGCTAGAGCAGACAACTGCAGGGAGTGAGTGGTGCCCTGTTTCTGTAAGTAAAACACAGAAGTTGCATTGCCTGCTCGAACGAATACGACCTTGTGTTGGATGCAAGGAAGGAACACTTTGAGGGATAGCTGGATGACTTATAATTTTAGATGGTTGATGTGGAGAACCTGTTGATCGGACATCAACATCTATTAGATGGGTAGCTCCTTTAACTGCACGCCCCCAAACCAGTGAGAGAGGTGTCCTTTGTGATGGTCATCTGCAGCACTGGGTCCAAAAACGCCCGGCCTTGCAACAGGTTGTTGGCCCTACCCCTACTGCAGAGAGCGATGAGTACTGCCCCAGATCTTTCTAATCAGCCTCTGCTTGTGCCCATTGTACAGCCAGGCCCGACTGCAACAGACAAATGCCTAACTTGGCATGTGAGACTATAGTAATGCAGGAGGCCATAATGCCCAAGAGGCACATGACCTTTCTGATCACTACCTGATAATCTAGCTGAAAAAGGGAGCAGCGCTTGGAACGCTTGGACTCTTTCAGCGTTGGGATATGCTTTCTTCGTCACAGTTGAGTATGGCCCATAGGAAGGGCTGGAGATGAGATTTCATTACATTGATGGTAAGGCCTAGGCTGTGTAAGAGATGTATGATGGCTTGGATGTGCGCTAGGCATTGCTGTTCTATTGTGCTCTTGATCAGCCAATCGTCTAAGTAAGGAAGACATGCATGCCATTCCTTCTGAGGTGAATGGTTAACACAGCAAGACACTTTGTAAATACCCTGAGACCTGTGGTTACTTCGAAGGCCAGCACTTGAAATCATAATGCTGATCACTTACCACAAACCTGAGGAATCTGCGATGTGCAAGGTGGATGGGGATGTGGAAGTAGGTGTCCTTCAGGACGAGAACGGTCATGAAGTCGCCTTACTGTTAGTAGAGGAATGACATCCTGAATTGTTAACATAGGGAAGTGTTTTGACAGGATGTACTCATTGAGAGACCCTGAAGTTGAGAATGGGCCTTAGGGACCTGTCTATCTTGGGAATGAGGAAGTATAGGGAGTATACACCTTTGTCAATGTGTTGTGGGAGCACAGGTTCTATAACCCCTTACTGAGTAGTACGTACATCTCCTCTTGAAACAAGTGCTGAACCTCCGAGGAAGAGCTTGTGTCTGCGGGGAGGGGGATGTTTGGTGGTGTTTGCATGAGTTCTAGACAGTAACCCTCTGCAATGATGTTGGGAACCCATTGGTCTGAAGTGATCTCGTTCCATCGGGACAGAAACCATCATGGGTGGGATGGGGGGTAAGGAAGACACCATTTTGTAGGTACGGCCCCTTTGAAAGCTGCATTTTAACTCTGCCTCTACTGTTGCGGTCTTTGTACCCTCCCCTGTATTAATCCCGAGAGGGCGGCTGTTGCCTGGGGAAGGAAATGGATGCTTCAGGGTAGTGTTTTTTGCCACTCCATGGTATTTTGCACGGCGAACTGAGCTGCGGGCAGATGGGGTCTGTACAGCCTTTATTCCAGCATATGGTCAACTTGCACACCAAACAGGTGTTCCTCATCAAAGGGCAAGTTGACAAGATGCTGATGCACTTCTGGCTTAAAACAGGAAAAATTAAGCCAAGCGAGCCTCCTGAGGAGGACACTGGTGTTTGCCCCACAAGCAGAGGTGCCTGCTGCATCAAGCTCGAATCAAATGTTAGTGTTCGGTGTAACTTTACCCTCCACTACCAATTCCAGATTCCTCTTTTGCTGCATCTATCTGCTTACTCTCCAAGTAGGGAGGGGGAGCATCCCCCATGCACCAAGAGTTGGCACATTTCCTGGCTGAGAAAACAACCTGGGAGTCGGGTAACAGTTGACTCCAGATGTAGGGAGGGTCAGAAGATGCTTTATATTTCTTGTTGACTCTAGACATGATAATTCGTGACTTTGGCGGCACCGGAAAGATTTCAGGAGTGGGTTTGAGCACCCCTTTAAGCATGGGCAAAAATTGCATGTACATCTGGGCAGATGAGTGTCTCCATGAGGAAGTCGTCCTCCTCTGATTATTTGAGCATCTCCACCTTGAGGTTTTGCAAAATACCGCCACATTCCATGTGGTATGAGGCGGTGTCGTCCAGCGGCCTGGTAGAGGTCAAGGTCAGTATAACCAGGGAGCTCAACACCATAACCACACCAACAGGCCATCGTGGGGTTGTGTGGGGTATTATATGTGTTATAAGGATAACTGTCTGTACTCACTGAATTTTCGATGCTGGATGCTGTGTAGGCAGAGGCACGTATGCTTCAGCGCCAGAGCTCCCTTCTACTGCAATCACTTGATCTTATGCGCTGGAAGAGGCGATGCCACGATCTCAACAATAACAGTCTTTTTATTACGGTTGGCAAGGCACGCTGAACAGGCGGCTTTCTAGTGCTTCGGGAACAGATGGAGGCACACACCTGATGGAGGTCTGTCCTTGGGCATTTTGCTTGATACTTCGGGTAGTAACGGAATGAAGTTCTTTCTATCACAGGCACATTCTCTGGTATCGATGGCGCCCAGAGGGGCGAGGCCCTGTACTGGCCATCGAATGTGTTCAATTGCATAGCTGAGAATAAAAGGTACACGATGCTTGGCACCAACAAATAAATGCAACTGTTATTTCTTCTGACGATTAAGAAGGATTCATGCGGGCCTGGTGACACCACTATGTGGTGTCGAACCGGAGCTCCAAGGTACACGTCTGAACAAGTCTGTGGAGAAAAAAGCAATGTAACTATGGAACTGATACCCATGTGCATTACCAGCATTAGGTGGTCACTATACCTCAGGACTCTAAAGACTTCTTTGAAGAAAAACAACTTGAATACGTCCAAGTTCAACACTAGTGGGCAGGAGTATGCACAGCATGAGCAACTACTGCTAAACATGCCACAAACACATCCTTTCAGTGTTTTATTCCACCGAGATTCTCTGTGAGACGGTGAGGAGGAGAAAGGGAATCAGAGACCCAGAAGCCCAAAAGGCAGGTCAGAAATGTCGGGTTACCTGGAGTCCAATTATGAGCAACTTTACAGTGGATGGCCTGTGCAGACGCTAGTCTAAATTAAGCGGACAAAACAGAGTTTAAAAGTGCCTTATTGGGCGCGACAGATACTTCAACGGTTTTGAGGTATGGGGTGGTGGGGCTGGGGGGGGGGTTGCACAGCTTGGGGGGGGCCCGGATTTTCGAGCTCTGTTCTGTCCCTTTGTCCGAATGTCCATGTATTCCTTGAAGCGACTTCCAGATGATGCCTTGCGTTGATGTGCCCCCTGGGGCTCCGGGCACCCTGCGTGTCCTTAGCTGGAATGTTCGAGGTCTTTTGGATAAGATCAAGCGAGGGGCTGTGTTGCGGCTAGCAAAGCACCTAGGGGCTGATATCCTTCTGCTCCAGGAAACGCACCTATTGGGTACGAAGGTGCTGTGCTTGCAAAGATTTGGCTACCAACAGGTTTACCATGCTGGGTTTGCATGGGGGTCCAGGGGTGTTGCTATCCTTGTCCATCGTAGGGTCCCTTACACTCACACGAGACTCTGGCAGGATGCGCAGGGGCGGTATGTAGTGATACAGGGTGTGGTGGGAGGGGTTCCCATAGTCTTGGGTTGTGTATATGCCCCACCGCCTAGAGAAGCTTTATACTGTTTGGGCTGATATCCCAGGTGTGCTGATGGCAATTGGTGGTGACTGGAATGATGTCATGGATGCCGCTAGGGACAGATTCCGGCGAGGGGGCGAGGTGCCGGTGGGCCGCCCCTCGAAGCTGCAGGGATTTGTGGCTGGTATGGACTGGATTGATTCATGGAGGCATACTCATGGTGCTAAGCGCAAATATACGTATGTTTCGGCTGTGCATGGGTCCTTCTCGAGACTTGACTACATTTTCATTCCCAGGGCGAGGGTGAGATGCCTAGAGTCGGCAGCAATCCATCCCCGGGGCCTCTCGGATCATTCCCCAGTGTCGGTGGAGTTACAGCTGGGTTGGGGGAGACCGCCGTTTTGGTGGCGTATGTCGGGTGGAATCTTCAGCAGGAGGACTACCGGCGACATGTGCGCGAGGCGCCGTCAGCATACCTTACTTCTAACGTGGGCTCTGTCGAGTGGGCCACGACGCTATGGGAAGCCCTGAAACCCACATTGAGGGGTTTAGACATCACCTGGTGTGTGGAAGCGCGGAGGAGGAAACGGGAGGCACTGGTGCGTGCAGAGGCTGAGGTGGAGGCCTTGGAGTGCAGTAGTAGACGATCGGGGCGGCTTGTGATTTGAGCCAACTCAAGCAGCGCAGCATAGGACTGCTGTGCTAGCAGATGGACGAGGCTCGTCAGGTATGGCTAGCAACACGTAGTAGAATCTGCCAGTGGGGAGATAAGTCCAGCAGAATGTTGTATAGGCTCTGTCAAGGGGCTTTTCATGCGCAGGAGTTACCAGGGGAACCGTTGACGGATCCCGGTAGTCTGGCCGAAAGCTTCGCGTGGTATTATGAGGAGCTCTATGCCCCGCGGGAGTGCCTGCTGCCTGCCCAGATTGATAAATTCCTGGCGGACCTGCCTCCTAAGGCGGTGTCAGATGATGTACGCGACAAGTTAGACCTTCCCTTGACAGCCGAGGAACTGGGCACTGCACTTGGAGAGCTAAACCCCGAGAAGGCCCCCGGTCCGAATGGGTTCCCCAGTGAATTCTTTAAGATATATAATGCCCAATTGGCCCCTCACTATCGGGCGGCCCTGGAGGAGGCTAGGGATCAGGGCAGGCTTCCCCCAGACTGGCGGCACGCGGAGGTGGTGGTGTTCCACAAGCAGTGACGACCCCAGAACAGCATTTCTCTTATCGCCCCATCTCGCTTCTCAACGTGGAGGCCAAAGTGCTGGCCAAGGCGTTGGCCAATAGGCTCCTCCCGTATATATCGAACCTGGTCCATCCCGATCAGGCTGGTTTTATGCCACAAAGGACAACCAGACACAACATTAGACGGGCTCACGTGGCGATGGAGGCGATTAGGGACACGGGCAGCAGGCGGGGCTTCTGTTGGCCGATATCGACAGAGCGTTTGATTCCCTTAGTTGGGTATATTTGTTTTCATTATTCCCGCGGCTTAACCTGGGCCCCCGCTTCCTCTCCTATATACGGCTCTTGTATACAGACCTGACAGCTTCGGTTCGGGTAGCGGGAGCGGTCTCCTCCACATTTCACATTAGGCACGGCACCCGACAGGGGTGTCCGTTATCGCCTTACCTGTTTGCCTTGGCCATGGAGCCCCTCGCTGCGTGGGTGCGGATAGATGCTCAGCTGCATGGGTTCGATTGGGAGGGGGGTCCGTCCGACAGAATTGCGCTCTACGCAGATGACGTCCTCTTCTTCCTTACTGCCTTACATAGCTCGGGCAGCGCCTTCTCGAAATTCTACAGATTTTTGGTGAGAACTCAGGCTTATATATGAATCCCCGCAAGTCTACCCTGTGGGTCTTGGGCGAGCAGACGCCGGCGGTGGGTAGTTGGGCCGCTTCGCTTCAGGTAGCGGTTGGAGGGCTCCAGTATTTAGGGTCTTCCTTTCGGATGCCCCGGCTGTGTCTTGGGAACGGAACTTGGTGCCAGTGTGGGACCGGGTACGTGCGGACATGAAGACCTGGGCGCGAATGCCACTTACCATTTATGGTAGATCGGCCATCTTTAAGATGGTGGCGCTCCCGCGCCTGCTGTATCAGCTCCAGAATCACCCCTATCCGATTCCCCCGAGCTGGTTTCGTCAGGTCAATTCTCACCTGGGACAATTCTTGTGGGAGGGGGGCGCGGTCCGGGTAGCATTGCGCACGTGCTTCCTCCCCACCTATTGTGGCGGACTGGCCACGTCGGACGTTCTTTCCTACTATCAGGCCTCCCATTTGTTGGTGTTGAATGAATGGTGGTATGGTGACCGTGCGATTCCGGCTTATGCCATGGAGCGCTTTTTGATGGGCCCTAATACGCTTCATACTATCCTCTACTCTGCGCCCCTGCGTAATGCACTGCCCACAGCTACTCGGTTGGTATGCCTCATCTGGAAACAGGCCCTGCGCCGCGTGGGGTGGTGGAATGTCCTGACGGCGGAGACACCCATATGGCACAATGGCCGCTTCCCAGCGCTAGCCTCTCTACAGGGCTTTGTGGGGTGGGACAGGGTGGGGATCTCGACCTTAGGGGATGTGATGCATGACACTACACTGAAATCTTTCCAAGAACTCCGAGATGAATTTGAGATGCCCAACTCCCAATTTGTGCGCTACCTTCAGTTTCGCCACGCCCTATCCCCCAGCCTGGTGGGTCTGGAGACATTGCCGGACTTCAATCCCCTGGAGGCGAAAGTGTTTATGGGGGACCTTGTAACAAAGAAGATTTCACGTATATACCAAACACTGGTCATCCATAGTTCCCCCACGCTTCAGAAACTCAGGGAACACTGGGAGGAAGATGTGGGGGAGTTGGAGGAGGAGGACTGGAGGGAGGCGCTAACCTCACCTCGGAGCGCGGCTATTGCTATGCGCCTCCGCTTGGTCCAGTTCAAATTCCTGCATAGGGTCTATTATACAAGAGTTTGTCTGTTTAGGGCGGGCCTGGTAGCCTCGCCGGCTTGTCTTTGCTGTCAGAGCGAGGAAGGGAAATTCCTCCACACGGTATGGAGTTGCGGGATTGTAGCGCATTTCTGGAGGGGAGTGTTGGCCTGCTCAGCGGAGGTGTTGGGGTGGGAGCTCCCACATATGCCGCAGTTTGCCTTATTGCATGTTATGGACGGGGTCGGGGGAAACTTGTATAAAAGACACCTGATGTTACTAGGCCTTACCACTGCTAAGAGAGACATAGCCAAAGAGTGGAAGGATCCCCGTGCCCCTAAGATGACGACCTGGAAGAGGGGCCTTGATTTTTATATGGGCCTGGAGCGCCCGATTTATATTGCTAGGGGTTGCCCTCGGAAGCATTTTAAAATTTGCAAACGCTGGGCAGATTACAGGGGGGTGTGGTTGGAGCCTCCGGTGGAGCAGGATGTTCGTCCTCTGGATGAGTGAGGGGGGCTGTGTTAAAGAGTCTGGAATATGGTGCAGACAGGATGTATGGACTATATGGGCTCGATTCTACATATGGCATAATATATGTTCGGTGTGGACTTCTTTTCTTTGTTATTTTTCCCTGGTCTTATTGAAAGCTGTGCGACTGTGGGGGGGAGGGGTGCGGGAAGGGAAAGGGGTGGGAAAGGGAGTTGGGGTGTGGGGGGGCGGCTGGGAGGGGGAGTGGGTGGGGTATAGGCGGGTTGGTTATGGGGGTTTCACGTTTTCTTTGTAATGCATGTTGATACAGTGGAAAAGTCAAATGCTGATGATCTTGTGATGTTTCCTGTGACAGATTCCCCTGGGTGTCAGGGCCCTGTGATGCATTTGCAACTTTGACAATAAAATTTGTTTAACATTTTTTTTTTTTTTTTTTTTTTAAGAGGCTGGATAACCAGTTTCAAGGATATCTGTCAACATGTTTGCCTTAATCTCTGCGAAAGGCGAATGCAACTACAGGGCCTCTGCCACCTTGCCCAAGACCACCTTAAAAGAGAACAACCTGTGAAGGAAACGTGGAGGGGCAACCTTAGGACAAATATTTAAGACACCTGTGTTTTGGAGACCCAAAGGAGAGCCTCTTAAGAAGTTTGGGACCAAATCCATCTCAGCACAGATCTTCTGGATATCCTTGATTGAAGCCTGAGCAAGGCCCATAGTGGATCCATCATAAGCCCACCGACTATTCCACTGTAACGGAGCCAGAACTAGTGCCATAGACAAAATCAATAGTGGTGCAGACATGAACAGAAAAAGAGGCTGTGAATTTCGGGTTAGCTTTAGGTTTTATCAAAGGGGTCAACTGCTGCCAGGTTATGGACTGCTGGCAGAGGCGCGGTCTATGCTCCCACCAGCATTTTGAGGCAAGGTAGAGCGCCAGAGCGAGCCAGAGAGGGCGGATCATAGTCAGCAAAGCTTGTGTGCAAGATGCCCTTGAGTGGGATCAGTGCAGGGGACAGAAGCATATCAAGAAGCGCCAGTTGAAGCAAGAACTGAACCGGACCCCAGCATCAAGCTCATGTCCACCAAAGTAGGACACAGTTTAGAAGATGTTGAGGTCTAATTTTGGCAATGAGCCACACGGACCAGAAGACCAGTCTCTGGTCAGGAGTGACATCAAGGTGAAGATATGCTCTCAGTTTGATAAATCCTGAACCCGGAGCTGGAAGACTTCCTTTGGAACAAAGCAATCGAATGCAAGAAGTCAAAAGTAGAAGCAGGCTTTGATGCGAACACAGGATTCAAATCAAAATGCAAGGAAGTGTGGAGGCTGAAGATGAACCTCTAGTGAGATGTTAAAGACAGTCTGACCTCTTTTTTTGTATGTGTTAAAGAACTTTGGGGCGGTACTAGCATCAAGTTGAGAGTTGGAGATATCAAGCTATCTTCTGGCGCAGAACAGCTAGTTCAGCTCATGAGGCGAATCATAACATGAGAAATCTGCAGGTCAGGTCGGTATTCTTCAGAAAAGGCATTTTGGTTTTGCATTTTTAATGTGTATTTGGTAATAGAACTGCAATAAAAGAAATGTAAATAAGTGCATGAAAAAGAAAGAGAAATAACTCCTTGTCATTTTGTTAATTTAAATGAAAGCTATACAAGTGTTCCAGTAAATTAGGTGCAGAAGAACTCACATTTTCTTGCCAGAGACAGTGGGAGATGGCGGTGAAGTGAGAGAGTCCAAGCTGTAAATGCCACTTTCACTATAAGGACTGAGGGTTGGAGATGATGTGCGTGAATGGGATTCCGGAGTCAGATCTAATTTCAGAGAGTCTGGACTTTCAAGGTCTGAAGTGCTGCCACTCAGTTTTGCCCTCTTCTTGGCAGCACTGTTACGCAATGACCTAAGAGAACTTATCATCTGAAATTAAAAATGTAAAAACAAATTGATTTTGACAGTATACAAATAATTCACAGACAATTTATATACTTCATTATACTTAAAAAATGTGTACCATATAATGACTTGCACTCTGCTGGTGTCGAAAGAATGGTTTGAACTGAATATCTGTTTTACATGCCACGGCGGTTGCAGATTGCATCCCTGCTTCTCTTCCACAGTACCTTCTAGACAGTGCTTCGCTCAAAAGCATTTTCTGGGGGCTAGTATTTGTGGCAGTGCCATTTACCCTTTTGGTGTCATCTTCACAGGTGATACTTTTCCTGGGCCACATCGTTTTAAATATGTTACTGTATGCAGCCTAGAGCATTGCACATCCATTATGTGGCTTGCCTCCTCCAACAGCACGTTTAGCCTTTTATTGCAAAAAAGGGTGCTGGAGTGGGGAGTTTTGTGTGCATCTGTCTGTCTGTCTCTTAGTCAACATGCAGTTAACATTTACCCTAGTAATAATAGATTTCAAGCTTGGTAGGTTAAACCAAAGATTAGCACTGCACTAAACCATAATCTGCAGGCACGGTGGCAAATGAAAATGCTTCATATTTTAATAAACTGGCGACACAAATGTCTACGACTGTGCTTTAAACAAATAACATTCAGTAATGAATAGAAAATAATAGGGAAAACTGGTACGGATGGCTTGAGATTGGCCGAAATACAAAAAATTACTATAGGCAGTTACAAAATCCAATCTAAATTAGTAGCACAGTTCAATGAGCTAAAATTTTCCCCAAGGTCAAAATCTACATCTTTATATGGTGTGTCTTGCATGGCACCGGAATCACTCGTTTGCTTCAAGGCAAACGCGATTTTACCACTGAGGTACGGAGTGCCTGGGAAGAACCGCAAGGAAAGGAGAAAGATTTGGAAATCTTTTATGCCACTAGACAGGTGCATCCTTGCACTACCATGTGAACAAAACTAAGCATTAATGATTTTTGGATATGAGGCATGGGTAGAGCTCATGCGGTCTGGAAATGGATAATGGGGAGCAGAGTGATGTATGCAAATTAGGGGTAATAATGGGTTTACTGATAGATGCTTTATAAGGCTTTGTCTCAGGTAAGGAAATACACAATGAGGGTGGGGGTGGGACAGTATACGTTGGGGTTGGTGTAAGGTACCAAAGCTAAGGCAATTTTTTTAAGTGAAACATCATGCCAGATTATTTTTCTCCAGGAAAAAGGGAAGAATTATACTTTTATACATAGGAGGATAACGTATTTCAAAGTTTGTGTTTTGAGTTCTTTTTCAACCCAATGTACTACAGCCATTTCATTTTACGTTCATTGACCAATTTAAAAGACTTCCTGTCCGAACACTTAGATGTATTATCACACATAGAAGAACTGATTTAAGTTCTTCATTTGACCTGCAAATATAAAAGATTTGCAGTATTCACTCATTATTAAAGCTGCCTTCCATTGGTCAGTGCATAAAGAACACCTCTTTATGGGAGGACTGTCATGCAAATCAGCTTACACCATTTAACCAATTATTTTACTGAAGCTTCACATACAATTTTATATAATAAGGATTTAATAACAAGCACAACACGTGTAAAATTGAGGTAAGCAGCTGTTTCTCATTTGTTTAAAATGCATAAACATAGGAAGAATAATTTATAATGTAAAGTGAAAAACTTCTTTCGTTACTCCGACCTCTTCATGATCTAGATCATCTTTGACATTCAATTCCGAAAGATCAATGGCAAGCTTCTTGTCTCTTTCACTACTCCAAGCATCATCAGCTTCTTTTCTTATTTGGGCTGGGTTAAAATCCCCTTTATCTGGCAGCAGGCTTGGACCCCTGGTGATCGGAGGAAAAGGCTTGTTTCCATTCAGGCCACCTCGTGAAGATGTTCTCACCAGAGCTGGTTTGAGTGGAAGTGGAGACTGTGTCTCCTGGGAATGATCACCTACACAAAACACAAAGATGCTCTTAACATGGATAAGAACAGTCCTGCACACTAGCACATTATGAACATTTTGGCTATCTTTCGCCAAATATGGTTTCCTTAGTTACTTTGCAGGCAGCAATAATCCCTACTCTGGGCTCATATCTAAATTAGTAGCATCTCATTTTAAAAGGAAGAAAATGTAAAATGCATAATTTACCATAGTATTAAAGAAAACACAAAAGAATACACTGGATGTGCTCGTCCATTGAAAGAACTTTGGACTTTACCAAAAAGCTTCCTACAGCAGCAGCCAAAGGATTTAGTTCTAAAAATATTGATGTTTAATGAAAACGTTAGAAACTTTGCACCAGACAGGCACTACGAAGAATTATCAAATGTAGATCCTTTCCTAAAATGGAATCATAACCTCATAAATTTGAAATAAGCATTCCAAATTACTTCATCTGGTCTTTACTTTTAAAGGTATGACTTTCTGGAAAGACACTCTTGTTGCAGGTATTTGGATGCATCTTTCAAAACTACAGGCACATTCATTTTCTAGCCCGCATGCTTGATGAAACATGAGACTACATAAACAAACAAAACAATATGTACATACTTGTTAGCTACTGTTATTCTTTAAACTTCTAAGTGCACAGAACAATAGGCAGATAATAAATGCAGTATGCATTCTTTAGTTAAATAGTAGTATAGAACTGAGGAGCGTTTATTTTGAAAAAATGGCTATAAACAAAGTTTGCATCTTTTTAAGCAATGTCAAGTATAAAGCTCTGACTGTTAGCCACACCTATATCTCTTCGTCGTAGTAACATTCTCCTTCAATTATGAATGGTCATATGAATGCCATTTCCACTTGAAATTATATAATGTTGCATTATAAAATGTAAATTATATTGTTTACCTGCAATTTCACCTAGCTTCTGATTAGAAAGCCTCATTGGCTTGGGTCGTCCATCAAAGTTTTTCAGTGGCCAAGAGTTTGAGAAGGCAACAAATGAATCTTGAGACTTCTTGGGTGATCCACTGGAAGACGAGGTTTGGTTTGGACTACCTCTTGGTGATGATAAGGGATAAGATGGAAGAATGAAGGATCCGGGGTTTGAGTGTGAATTTGAAAAGGGCAACGTTCGTTCAACTGAGGCACTATAAGAATGATGGACTTTGCTGGCAGGGTTCAGACTCGCAAAAATTGTTGCTGAAGAGAAGAAAAAAATAATAAAATGCAATGATTAATTTCAATTACTGCATCCTCTTTGTGTATACACAGTGAACAAGGTACTTACCTGTAATAATAATAATAATCTTTATTTAGATATAAAACATATCTTTAAAAGAATTTACAAATTCACAACCTGACCGAATATTAAGATAAAAACTTCTAGGAAATAACAACACAATAAAGATATAAAAACACAATCCATTGGCAATCTTTAAAAAAACAGGGATTTTGTCTCATAATATATTTTAAAATCACAAAAATTGAAACAGGACACCAGCTTGCATTGGGTATCACCAGATTATGTCTAACATTACTGATAATAATGCCAGTTGTTACTCATTTCGGTGAGAGAGAAAGGAAATTAAGCACTTTAACATGGTCTCCTTTAGTTAAAGGTGTAATATGCTCGCTGAACAAATTTTGTAAATTTTATGTTTAGCACTATGTTTTCCGGGTTTAAAGCTGCCATGATGGCTTGCCTGCAGGTCCGAACCCCCAGCCTCTTCCATTCTAATTTTAGTCCGGACCTGCGTTCTGTATTAAGGGCTGGGCAGAGGCAACTTACATGCAACATGGTTTCCGCTGTTTTCCCACACCCTCTACAGGATAGATCTTCCGATGTACGTCGCCATGATGGTAAGTCCTGCAAGAAACGCCAGTCGCCCAGTCTGATGGCAATGAAGCCGCATTTCAAGTATAATGGGTATGTGCTGGACAAATAACAGACTGGGGCTGGGTGTCTGTTACTTACCTGTAATAGTAACTACGTGAACCTAGAGGTGTAGGCAGTTTATTTTACAGAACAAAATTAAGTTGAGTCTCACTTACTCTTTTAAAATGGGTTCTGTTTCAATGTTCTGATCCTTAACCACTGTAGGATAATTGGACATCTCAAAGATGCTAAGAGAGGCAGCAAGGGTAGTGTTAGTAACCATATACTACAATGCTTCGGCAGCAACCATTTTAAATACCTTATTTGTTTACCCCTTCCGCCATGCACAATATATAAGTTACAACTTTTTAAACCAACTCGCATAGTGGTGCAAACGTCCGAGAATATTGAGGATCATTCACAGAGGACACGTTTCACAAGACTAGTCGGTCAGCATCACTAATACTCAGTTTACAAAGTCGGAGAAGTCCAAACTAAGACCTTTCTGATAAATAGTAGTGGTAGCAACTTGGAACAGATTCTACATCTTTCACAAAAAATGATAACAGTACAGTTAACAATCTACCCTGAAACTTATTTCATTGGTCTCGATTTATTTATCTAGATTATTTGAGAAACACTATTGGTTAAGAAAAACCATAGAGTGATCTGAATCGTAATTCTGGCAACACTGCCTTGCCATGAAAAGAATGTTGTTTAGGATCCTGGGCACACAAACAAAGGATTCTATTAAGTAAACCACTGAAACACCCTTTTCAATCAGGTTTGGATTTTTTCACTGTAGCATTACCAAAATGGAAAACTAAGTAAGGAGCGACATCTGAAAAGAAGGGATTTCACTGGACCTTCTAGGAGAAGTAATATCCACCTTGAATGCTACTAAAATGAACTTTCGACACAGAATTTAACATCAAAAATTGGCTTTGGTAGAATACACAGATGGACTTTTACCCAAAACTCTATGTAGATAAACAGTGCACTTCTACCACAACCAGAGACACAGGACCTCCTGACACAAAGCCCAGGACTACACTCCATCCTGCTTGTTGCAGTATCATATAGCAGTGGTGCTGTCAGCAAGAACCTGCACCAATCTCCTTTTGATGGATGGCAAGAAGACCTTCAGAGCCAGACAAATGCCCCACAACGCTAGCAGACTGATGTGATACAGTCCCCTGATCTACACCTCCCCCTAGATTACCCCTCCAGCCCAGCAGGGAACCATCTGTCATCACAGTCGACTCTCAGTCAGTCAGTCAGTCAAATATCTTTATTCGGTTAATTAAAACCATAAAAGCAATACACAATTCATTTTTTTAAAATAAGAACTATACAAATAGATTAAAATTAGCAATTAAACAAACTATACACATGTTGCAGTTCCTAAAATGATTCATTAAAAGAGGTTTTTTTTAAAAGAAGTTTTTTTGTTATTAAAAAATATGAATACAAAACAGGTTCACTATAAGAAAAGGACCAGAAAAAGACAAGCGCCTCCATGTCCCAATGATCCTTATCCGGTGTCCCAGAATAAAGTTGATAAAATGTCAACCAGGATGTATATTTGTCTGGGTAAGTCTTGCCTTATTCAATCGGGCAGCCGCCACCAAGAAACTGGCTACACCATATGTGACCTGCACAGTGTTCAACATTTGCAGGTGTAAAAGTGCAGGCCTTACTTGGACAAAATTAAGTTCCTTCAAAATGGGATATAAAAACTTTTTCCGGGGCTCCAGATAGTGTTCGCAAAACATCACAAAGTGGACTGTGTCCTGATTTGAGAAGCTATCACAAGTGCAAGGTGGGGTAATTTCAAGGGTCCCCCACTTTATGTTGGAACCCAGCACTAGATGGATAAGATTGAACCTAAATCTCAATAAAAGAAAACGATGGTATGGTTTTGTCACAAATGTTAGATAAGGTTCCATGGCAGAGGAGGTAGAAATTCGATATATGGTTCTCACCATGGGTTTGTTGAGTTCAACCTGTTCCCTATCTAACTCCAGCAAATTCCGGAGATGCAACTTAACCCACCCTACATCTTCTTTCTTGAGACCCTGTGGAGAAGAGTACATATCCGGGCGCCCTAGCTTCACGCATGCCGCTCTAACATACGCTAGCCAGGGAATACTGCCCGCCTTGTCCAGGGCCAAGCAGTCTTTGAGTATGAGATGGTTCAACGTGATCTCCTCGTTTGTCCAGGTTTTCACCCAGCATAGCAGGGGGGCCATTTTTAGAAGGTCAGTAATGTGGCCCAGGCCGACTTCACTATGGATGGAATATGTAGGCGATGACTTTGGGAGTGACAACAAAGTTCGAATAAAATTATTTTCTACAATTTGAATGCCTTGAGAGGGAGCATAGCCCCAGATGTCAGCCCCATAGGATGCAATAGCCAGGCACTTTGATTTGTAGATACGGATCATGGCCTCCATGGGCCTAGAACCTAATTTTTTAGAAAAGCTCATGAGACCTGTAGTAGATCTTGCAACTACGTTGGCCTTCAATTTTAGTTGAGGTCCCCAGGATCCTTTTTCGTCAAAAGTGACGCCTAGATAACAAAAAAAAGGTACCCTAGAGATTTGTAATCCGTTGCAACTAAAAGTTTTAATCTTCAGGCTTTTCCTACGTGTGCCCGTGACCATGACATGGGATTTTAGTGTATTGATCTTTAAATCTAAAGATTCCATGAATGATCCGAAATGGTCTAACAATTTTTGCAGACCAATGCCTGTACGGGCTATTAGGACGGCGTCATCCGCGTACAGGAGGACCGGGATAGGGGATCCTCCCATACGCGGGACGTCCATGGTGGCTAGATTGAGTGATTTACCCAGGGAGTTAATGTAGAGTGTGAATAGGAGAGGGGCCAGGATGCAACCCTGTCTGACCCCTCTCCCTGATCTAAATTTTTCAGTACATCTACCTTCCCTTGTAACCCTAACGGAGGCAAACAAATTCTGGTGGAGGTCATGTAAAAAATTCACCAAAGTAGTGTCCAAACCCAAATCCCGCAAAATAAGCCAAAGTTTAGAGCGATTAACCAAATCAAAAGCGGAGGATAAGTCCATAAACCCTAGATATAAATGCCCCTCCTTCACCACGGTGTATTTGCTAATTATGAGGTGGAGGTTTAAGCATTGGTTCATGGTCCCCCTGTGAGCCCTAAAACCATACTGAAGGTCAGAGAGGACCCCACTCCCTTCAAGCCAATCCCCGAGTCTTTGTAGAATGACTCTGCCTAAGATTTTAACAGCAGAGTCAAGCAAGGAGATTGGCCTGTAGCAAGCCGGGTCCCCCCTGTTCCCCTTCTTAAAAATCGGAACAATTATAGAGGTGGACCAAGAAGAGGGAAAGCCTGCCGAAGGTATCGCATTAAAAACATTGGTCAGTATTTTGGACCAGAATTGGGGATACTGCATGTAGAGATCAGCAGGTACCCCATCAGGTCCCGGTGCCTTATGTTTACTTGTGTCTTTAATGGCCTTTTCAACCTCACAGATGTTAAAATCCATGGTCATAATATTCCACGAAGGGACACTATCTGACGGGAATGAAGCTTCACTTTCATAGATTTGTTTGAAATGATTAAGCCATCTTTCATCTTCGATCACGCAATCCATGTCTGATTTCCCATCCTCAGTAAAGAAGGGCTGGTTAATAATGGCCCAGAATTTCCTACTGTCTCTCAGTATATTTACGGACAGTAAACTCTCCCAGGCCTCCTCCTTAATCTGAGTCTTACGATTGGCGAGTGAAGTTTTATAACCCTGCCGAAGACTTGCCACTAGAGTCCTGTCTCTGGGTCTCTGTTGGAGTGCTTTCAATAGGGCGTTATGTTTTTTTGAACATTCCCTATCGAACCATCTATGTATATGCTTGTTACCTTGCGGGCCATTCCTGGACTCCAAATTCTTAGAGATGCTTGAACATATCTCAGTGTAAGCGGCCACTACCTCAGACCCCAAGGAAGTAGGATCAAGGCAAACTGCCATCTTTGCCTCTGTTTCCTGGGCTAGTATTTGGAAGAAATTCTCAGGGACAATCTTCTCCCACTTAATCCTCCTCCCCTGCTCTTTAGAGGTGAGATCCCTTGGGGCTACCACCCCTGTTTCCCTCTCGGTCATGGAACAATCCAGGTCCAAGGTCAGCAAAACAGGGTTGTGGTCGCTAAAGACCGCAGGCACTACACAGTATTCGCAAGCCCTAGCTAACACCCCTGGTGATACAAAAATATAATCAATGATGGTATTAGCATCTCTCCCAATGAATGTAGGTGGTCTGATTTCCGAGGGGAAGGGAAAGGGGCTTGCCACTGGGCCAATTGCGTTCGAGCAGCCACTACTCCATATCTTGAGCTATCTTCCCCGACACCTGGATGGCATCAGTCTAACTGCATTGTTGCTGGCTCACTGAAACTTTAAATTTCATGGCAAATCCTGCATGTGCCACCTGGCGTAGGTAATGAGAATGATTCAGGAGGCTAAGAGGCCAAGAAGACTCAGAGCTGCTCTCAGCATGATACAGGTTTGCTTATGAACCATTGAGATCATAGCATGAATATCCTAGTCTAGTTATGCAGCCAGAAAACCCCAAACTCCAACCTCCAGTGTGTCCAGAATTGGTCCAATGCATGAAAGCCTCTGCATAGGACTTCGGTGCGATTTCAACTCGCTGATAGTGAACCCACAAAATGTCAAGAAGTTTACCGTAGTCCGAAGGTGGTCCATGACTGACTACAGTGATTCCATATTCAACAGCCCTTCGCAAAGGTGTGAGAATAAAAGGGACTCCTGACCTCCGAAGATGGTCAGTAAACTCCAAAATCACTTTTGAGAACACTCAATGGGAGCTGGTGAGACAGAATAGGAGCTAAGCAACTAAAAATGCTTGTGGCTCAATTTGAACCACAGAAAACGACTCTGAGACTACAGAATAGTTATATGAAAATACACATCCTGCAGGTCCAAGGTCATCATCTAGTCTCCGTGGTCCAGAGCATAGAGGATCTCGGATAGTGTGAGCATTTTGATTTTGTCCTTCCATAGGAAGGCATTTAGAGGCTGGAGGTCCAGTCTGTGGCCCCTGTCCTTCTTCATAACAAGGGAACATTAAGTTTAATAATCCCCTCCTCTTTCCAAGTCCAGAACCCTCCCGATGACACCTATGGCACCTGCTACTCCGGTCACAGAAGGGAAGGTGCTGTGGTAAAATCAACTCTGGAGTGGGAGGAACCGTGGCAGAACAGAGTGAAAATGTAGTGGCTATAGCCATTTTTAATGATTTGTAAGACCCACCTGTCAATTGTGAATGACGGCCAACCTGAGTGAGAGGAAATGCCAAATCCTGCCCCCACCGGTTAGGGATGCACCATTAAAGGTAAACCAAGGTGGTTTTGAGGCCGCTTCAAAAGGGGAAGAGGACTGGAAGACTGAATTTCATGCTGGCCCTCACACTACCTGCCAGATCCAAGACCATGGCCTAGAAAGTACTGGGGTGTCAGCTGCACTGGATGGAAAACTGAATGTCTATATGGCAGCCCCTAAACTTCTTGAATTGATGTAGAAACGTTTGGCAAAGGGTAAACAATTCCAGATAGCGCCGTAGCTCTATTGTCTTTAATGGGCTCCTCGTCTTTTCACCACAAAGTTGGAAAAACATAAAATGGAATAACCCTTAGGGAGGATTGTACATAGCCAGAGCGCCCTGTGGAATGTATCCATATGCGTTGACTAAGTACACCACTAGTAAAAACTGTCATGCCTAAGCAATCTGTAGTATCTAGACTTGCACCAGTAACATATTTGGCTGTGTCCTGCCAATCATAAATCATCAGGGCCTAATGTTTTCCAAACTTCTGGAAAGATCTCACAGGCCATGTCCCACATGGGAAGTGTGTAACGACCCAGTAAACAAACAGCCTTTCTGAACCACAACACTAGAATGGTGAAGGAAAACATGTGCTTGCCAACAGCCTAGATTTTCTTGGATTCCCTGTCCAGCGGAGTAGTTGCAAATCAGCTAGGATTCATCTTATTGACTGAGGCTTGCACAAAAAGGCTCTATAGGGTGAGAAAACCAGGTTAACAGGAAATTGTATTTGAAGTCTGGTCACTTACCTATTCGGAGGCAGGCCAGAACAAGTATACAATCGCACAGCCTTCAAAGTGTCAGTGAGGAGTGTGTAAAAAGGAAGCAAGGGCTCTAAAATAACTGCCCCAGGATGTAAAATCTCTGCTAGAACATTGTTTTTATTCTTCAAAGTAGGGCAGCAGTAATTCTAGTGCCTCACCTGCCCCCTAAGGCACCACTGCAGGTGAGGCCCTCTTCCGTTGGTGGCTCTAGGGGCAAGTCAAGCTCTGTCACAGGTGAGGTACTAAGCCCAATGGAATTTAGTAAATCAATGCACAAGGTATCATCTGCATAGCAAGGAGCAAGCTATCCCCATCCCCATCATCATGAACATCCTGGGGTACACACTGCTCTGACACAGGATCGGAGTCCGAACCAAAATGATAATGCAGCCTCTGCTGGTTGGTGTGACCTAGGAGAGGTAATGAGTTAGAGTTAGGTTTCGGGACGCCCGGTGGTGCTTTTGTAATTTTGCAGCACAACATCATTCGCTCTTAAGCTAAAGTCAGTTCGGAGTCAGAGCATTCTCTTTGGTATAAGTGGCACTGGTACCAGCATCAGTGTAGAAGGGACCAGTGTGAATTTTGGGGCCGGAGTAGAGGTCTGTACCAGAGGCGGTAAGGGTTCTGTAATGGATGCCAAGCAGACAGACTGCATCGGACCCACCGATGTTTAACTCGACCCAAGACCCTGCGGTTCTGTGGGGCCCAAAGGCACATCACTGAGAGCTAGAAGCAAAACGTTGCAGCATTACCTCCTTGAAGTTCTTGATATACTGCGAAGTTAACAAAAGTCCAGGAAATTTGAGGGTGCATCAGAACCAGCTGAGGAATCTGTTCTGTGCAGTGGCCCTCGAAGAGTTGTGACTGACAACATCATCCTATGCTTGTGACTGGACATGGGCACACTGGAGGAATTTTAACGCAAAGTTGGTCGGTGGCAGGCCCAGCTCAGGACCAGAACAAAGTCTGTACACACGCCTTGGATTGACACTTGTGCTAAATACAGTTGAACCTCCTGGTCTCGGATCGGCTTCAGATGCATGAGGGCACACTTATTGCATGACTTAAAAGTGAGGTCTAAGCCCAGACACCAAAGACACACCCCACGTGGATCAGGGACCAATAACTACTTACTGCATCAAAACTAGAGGTTGCATGGCTTGCAACCTCTAGTTTTGATGGGGGAATCGTTCTTTAGTAGTCTGATGAAATCATTTAAGAATCATCCAAAAATCCGACAAAGTAGGAAGAGAAGCTCAGGAACCTTGTTGGAAGGCTTGGAAATAAATACGTCACCATGCAGGAGTGGCTTCACTCCGTTACTTTTGGGGGGGAGGAGGAGGGGGGCAGTGTCCGTGTGTAGCCACACAGCGCCACCTAGAGTGCGCATGAAATGAAATTAAATAAAAGGGACACTTGTATAGCGCATGGCTACCCGGGGACCTCCCAGCGCTGAGCATGACTAGTAATCAGAGACGGAGTTTTAGGGAAACAAAAGTGTTTTCAGTTGTTTTTGGAAAACAAGGTGGCTGGGTTCCCTGCAGAGGTGAAGAGGCAGTGCATTCCAGAGTTTGGCTGTATTGAGGGAAAAAAGACGACCGCCGCTTCTGGACCTCTTAATTCTAGGAACTTCAAAGAGGAGGAATCGGGCTTTTCAGGAGTTGTTTTATTATGAGGAAAGTCTCTCTGGGGGAGTTGGAGGCCAGCAGAATGTTTTGCCTCATAGGAGGCCTGTGCCTTTTTAATTCCTGCTCTATGCTTGCCAATGGCTCTTCTGTTTTTGAGCTTCTCGCTAGGAGAGCAGTCTTTCCTCCAGCTTCTTTCTTGTACCTTGCAGTACTGTTTTAGAGTGCGTAATTCTGAGGTGTACCAGGGTGATTTAGAAGGACCATTCCTTTTTTTGATCAAAGTTTTTGGGAGGACCGGGTTCAGCGAGTCCTCTATCCAACAGCAGAAATCGTTGTTAGCTGCAACTGGACCGGGATCTGGCTTAGGTCTGGTCTTTTTCAATTCTTGGGCCCATATGTCCAGAGGGAGCTTGGACCAGGGGGGATTCAGGGTCAGTGAGGGTTGGGCATGGTAAGCAGAAACCCGAGGGCACCACAAAAGGGGGATGAGGAAGTGGTCGTACCATGGATGGGATCATTTCCTATAAGGTTGTCCAAGTTGGAGAACACCGGATCGAGGCAGTGTCCTTTGACATGGGTAGCTCGCAAAGCCTTTTGTGACAGTTGAAAAGTCGCGAGGTCTTGCTCTAATTTGTGTGCTGTTGCTGCTCCCAAATTGTCAGAGTGCAGGTTAAAATCCCCAAGGAGAGTAAAATTTGCAGCGGTGCTAGCTAGGTTGATGGCTGCTTCTAATAGAGCTTTGCAGAAGGTGCCTGCCGCTCCTGGGGGCCGATAGATCAAGATGCCTGTGAGCAAGAGGAGAGGGGTAAATTCTATCGAGAAGTGCACAGTCTGTGAGTGGGTGCCCAAGGAGGTGACAGGTGAGGTGGTCTTTATAAAGGATCGCAATCCCCTCGCCCTTGCCTCTTGTTCTATCCTCCCTCTGTATCACGTACCCCTGGGGGAGAGTTTGCACAATGTCAGGCTCTGAACTGGCATTGAGCCAGGTTTCTGTTAGGAATAAGACCTCAGAGGCATAGTCTTGTAGCAGCATTGAGATCTCTGTAGTATGTTTAGGCAGAGATCTGCAGTTTAATAGAAAGACTTTATAGGGGCTTGTGGGCAGAGAGGGGGTAATGATCCTGGGGGAGAGAGTGAACGGGCAATGAGGGCACTTTTTCGTTGGTTTATCACACTGAATATGATGATAACAGCTGTTCGTGCGCTGTTTAACTGATGGAGCTGTGCACTTGAGTAGCAGTAGTGACCTGATGGAAAAGATGCAGGGGTCTTGGCCCCTGGGCCCGGTCCGTCACAGACGGGCGCAGACTGGCTTGCCATAGGCGCTTTTATGCAGCTTTGTCCGGCGCCGGGAACAGCAACTAGACCGCTGCCCCGTGCGTCTGAAGTGCAAAAGCGGAAGTGAAGCGCAAGGCCCTGTCACCCCCAGAGCATTGAACACAGCTTTTACCGGGTGAAGGAGCGCCGCGCGTAAATCAGGTAAGAAGCAGTGAAGTTAAAAGCTGAAATGTGCAAATGGCAGCAGTTAAAATAATTTTTAAAACAGAGAAACACCAGTAGACCACTCGGACTCTCACAAGTGTCCTGGGTCAGCCATGAGCATTGCTATAGAAAACGTTTTCTGGATTTAGTCTGTAGAATGTCGAGTATTCTACGGTGAGGAATCTGCAGTTCGATGTATGCAACAGAACTATGCAAATTTCAACTGAGCCCATGCTTTCATATGACCAGTTAAAAGCACCAATACATGATTAGCATTATTTAAAGTACCATACCCATCATTCAATGCTCAACACATCAGACAAACACCCTGATATCAGACTTACAACCCACCCCCCACACACTATGAAGCAAAGCTCATCCACGAAGACCCAGGTCCAAAATAATGGGTGGAACTCAGTTGCCCTGCACTAATTCGAAGACATCAATGCAACCACTACCCTACCCAGACCAGTCTTGGTTTTTCCGTACTATATTAAAAGCTAGGTTGCTAGTCAGAAATTGTAGAGAAATTAAAATCTCAACATAAATTCAACACAGATCTCACATAGATTCAACCCAGAACAACCTTTTTATCAAATGATTCCATAGTGAAAACTTGAGTATACAAAAGCTGCATGCAAAAGTGCCCCAACAAACATGGTTAAGTTCTGGCTACCTACTTTTGCCAATTCAAAATAAAAAAAATGATTAAATTGTCCTTTTCTTGCTTAGTGGACATCTTTCATCTGAACTTCTAATTGCCTTAAACTAGCATCTAGTAAATTAATTAATCAACCTTAAGTATTCACCTTGCATATTTTATCCCTTGGGGGAATAACACAGTTAAGGCCCTCCGTAAATGCTTTAATTACAAGAATTCTGAAGAGAGAAAAGTGTTCTCGGTTTTGCATAAATGCAGCAATGGTAGCTAAATATGGCCAAATTGACGTGTAGGCTAGCCCTCACTTTTGTAAGTGTATGAGGTAGCAAATGATAGCATGCACTACATGTGTAACAGGGTTTATGCTCTCTGAAGTAAATTAGTGGACAAAATGCTTCCACATAGCAGGTGTATGGTGGGTCTACAGGCTTCCCCGAGTAGGTCCATGCACTCAAGGTAGGTGAAGGTAACTGAACTCTAGGAGCAAAATTGCTAGGTTGAGTTGTCTGGGGTTCAGAGGTCTGACTTTGCCGTGGTTTTGTAGGAGAAAGTCCGGCGTGTTGAGGTTTTGAGTTTGAAGCAACTAAGTGCGACTTGGTGACATTGACTCTGAATCCCAGGCAGTGCAGCATGGAGACTGCAGCCTAGGAATGGGGTTAGGCATTTCTGTGTGCTTATGCTCTTAATCAGCCAATCATCAAGGTAGGGTGAGACGCGAGTTCCTTCCATCCATCCCTCCTGAGGTGAGACCCCACTAACAGTCGGTAAAGACGCTTGGGATTGTGGTCATGGCAAGTGCCAATGGTAGTACCTTGAACTGATAATTTTGACTGCTTATCAAGAAGTGGCAGTAGCACCGATGAGCTGGGTGGATTGGGATGTTGGGATGTGATAGTACACATCAGGTGCAGATGAAGTTGCCAGTAGGGAGATGAAATCCTGTAAGGTGTCTAAGTAGAAATGTTCTGACAGGATATACCTGTTGAGAGGACGGAGCTCTAGAAATGGTCTAAGGGACCCGTCCTTTTTGGGAACCAGGAAGTATAGGGAGTAGATGTCGGTGCCCTGCTGTTGATGGGGCACTGGCTTCATGGCTCCCTGGAGTAGGAGCACCTAACCCTCTTCTTGTAGCAAGATAACAAGTTCTGGCCTGAGGGTGAGGATGCAGGAGGAATGTTTGGTGGGAAAGTGGCAGTAGCAGTAGCCATGCTCAGGGATAGAAAGGCTGCAGTAGACGGTGGTGATTTCTTATTTCACTGAGGAAGAAATCCTTCAAGCTTCCCCCTCCTCCCCACCCCCCACACATGTTGTGTGATCGAGGAGATGCCGGCAAGCCCTTTCTTGAGGTAGAAGCTCCTTTACAAGAGGTCCCTCTGCCACGGCACTTAGAAGAATTCCCTTGAAGAAGCTGCATGTGAAACCCCTGCAACGCTGAGAGATCACCCTATTGCTGCCGATGGTGGAACTGGTTTTGGTCTGGGTCGGTGGCTTTGGAGCCGCTTCTTGACTGGTGCCTATGAAAGAAGCCCCTAGCAGAAAGAACGCGAAGGGCATCCATCAACTTGGTGGTTTCTATGTCCTTCTTGATCTTCTAAACCATGGTGTCAACCTGTTGTCCGAACAGGGTTTCCCTGTCGAAAGGCAGGTTGACAAGGTGTTGTTGCACCTCTGGCATGAAGCAAGAAACTCAGAGCAAAGAGTGGCACTGAAGTATGAACGAGGTGTTGATTCCTACCCCTACGCTGCTGTATATGCTGCATCCAGTGCACACCTGATGGTTGCATTGGAAATAGCCATGCCTTCGTCCACTAGTTCTTCCTTTGCTTGCAATACTGATCAGAGGGATGCTGACGGACCCATCCATCGCCCCCCAATGGGCTCTATCGTAGCGGGAAAGGAGACCTACAGAATTGGCTGCACCAATCACTGCTCTTTTTCCCGCAGCATTGATGCGCTTACCCCCCTTGTCAGGAGGCAGAGCATCCCCAGGGGCCTGGCCTGCTGCCCTCTTCCTAGCAGTAGTAAACACTATAGAGTTTGGTGGGACATGACCTCAAATATAGAGCGGGTCAGACGGTGCCGCCTCCTCTTTCTTTTCGATGCGTGGTGTCACCACACAAGCTTTCACCAGCTTCTTAAAGATCAAAGGACAGATTTAACCATCCACTTCAACGCTAAGAGGCACTTGACAGAGCCCTCTCTGTCTTTGAGAACTACTAGGAAGTCATAATCTATAGTATGACATAGTGTCTTGTTGTGGGAAGGCCCTTACTAGGAGATGTTTCGAGATCAGGGTCTGTCTGGGGGTCGATATCATATTCTTCCCTCGGATCCCCAGAGCATCTGTGTAGAATGGGATAAAGTCCTCGGCTGGGGGAAATTAGAGCTAGGACTGCCAGTATCAGACAATGACTTTGGAGACCTGATGGTGGTGGTGGAGGTGGTGGCGGTGGCAGCGACGATGACTCTGGAGACCATGGTGGAGTTTGCGGCAGTGGCGATGACGATGACTCTGGAGACCATGATGGTGGTGGTGATTTGCCTTTAGGCATTTTGGCAGGCAAGAGGGGTCAAGGTGTGTTCAATGGTAGGCCTCCTCAAAAGTAAATCTGCATTTCTTAGGGAGGGTCTTATCCAAAGCAGAGATCTTGCCTTTGTGCCAGTGCATGATCATACTCCTCTGCCTTTCGTTGAGCACCTGTAGCCTCTCGTGAATGGGGTGATCCTCAACGTGGAGAGTTCGTGTCGGACCAGAAGTTGGTCTCTGCACTTTTGGCCTAGAAGATGAAGCTGGTCTCCAAGATGCGGCACAGACGGATGTCCCCCGACCAGAGGATTGAGGCCCTTGGAAGGGCTTTTTATGACTCCAAAGCCTTGCTTTGGTGTCGACCAGCACTAGAGAATGGTGTCGCACCGGGAGGTGGCAGCAACTTGGGCACAGAACACCTAGAGGGGTAGTGCGTGGCTCCCACATGCAGCCATTTGTGAGTTTTGAGGGTAGCAACAATACTCACATGAGGCGTGGACTTAAGGCGTGAGCTGGAGCAGACCAAGGTGGATGTAGCATCCTTAGGAGCTTGCTCTTCTCATCCATGAGTTTCTACTTGCCTGAATCCGTGACACTAGAGAAGATGAACTGAGAACTTGGCTGGTATGCTGGGAGAGAGGACGAGTCATCCTCTTCCTCTGCGCTGAGGGGGGAAATCGGCAGTTCCACAATCTGCAGAACCCAAAACTCTGAAGTAATGGCCCTCCAAGCTTGTGGAAAGGAGGACACTGCTAAGGGTAAGGAGGAACTAGGGCAGCTTCCGTGTGGTGGTGGGAAAAAGAAGACAAAGGGAGAATTAGTGGCCATGTTCGTCCTTTACAATGCCCTCTACTATGTTTGTAAAGGGGTTTGTCTGTTGTTGCTAACTGGCGAACTGCTGACAGCCTCCAAATGAAAAGCCCCTGTTGAAACCATGAATGTTCCAAAACTGACCGCATTCTCTGGTTTGGGTTTGGAGACCAACAGATCTGGCCATTGCATTAGTGTCCTTAAATCTCTCCAGTGCAGAGACGGCTTTTACACTTAGAGAAGAGCTCGGTCAAAAGGAAGATCCATCAGTGTAGACAGTACATCTTGTGAAAACCCCAAACTCCGTAACCAGGCAAGGCAGAGGAAGGAGATGCTGTCCCCATGGTACTAGCCACTGAATAATCACTATTCAAGCATGAATGCATCCTCTGCTTAACAGCAGCATGTTCATCCCCAATCAGCTACATAACATTCGATTGCAGGTCATCCAATAAAGTGGCAATGGCTGCTTGATCTGAATCCAACAAGGCATGTATCTACCAAAAAGACAGGTGGCATTAATAGACGTGAGAGCCATGCTCCCTGCTTAAAACATCTTCTTAGCAAACTGCTCCATTTAATTTGATCCCCTGCCCGAATGTGCAAGGGAAAGGAACCTGGAGTCAGCTTTGATGAACAAGAATCCTGCACCAGTAGGTTCTCCGGAGAGGGATGAGCTGAAAAGAAGGTGGGATCACCACACCTGGTTTAAATCGCCGGGCAGCTGTCTTGAAATGGCAGCAGAAGATGGCTGCTTTTCCCATATTGCCAATACAGGCTCAGTCAACGCTTCCTTGAACGGAAGCAATGATTCTGCAGTGCGGGAAGTGGAATGCAAGATCTGGTTAGAATGTTTGCTTTGGCTTCTATCGATGGCTGCTGAAGGTCCAACATGTCCGCTGCCTTTCTGCTGACTGCATTATAGGAGATCAACTTTAGGAGGGGAAACCCCATTAGAGATGCAATTCCCATCCCAGAAAGGTATCAAATTCACTGGCATCTTTCAATCCTGCAAAACTGGTTTCCAATGTGCCATCGTCCACACTGGGGTCGCCTTAATGGTCGGTATCCCTGAAGAAGTATCTTTCTTCCCCTAACAGTCCCTGTGCTTGTCTTCTGGGCTGGTAAGATATCAATTGCAGATTGTCTGGCTAAGTTTATAGTGGTGCCACTGGAGGTGAAGACAGTGGTTAGGGCGATGTCCTCTACGGTGCCGGTGATGTCTGCGGCACTGGTGGCGTTGACTGCACTGCTGTTTGATGTTGGAGTCAGACTCCGAAGCAGGAGGATGCACAACGACCAGTGGCTGTGACATCACTGTACGGTGTCGATCCTGATGTTGGCGTTGGGGTCAGAGCCGTACTCACCCATAATACCGTAGTCAAGGGAAGGATCAGCGTGAAGGCCGCTGAGTGGCAGGGCATCGGCATACCTCCTATGGAATAGGCCATCAGACTCCTAGAGAAAACCAACACTCTAGAGGGGCTCATGGCTTTTTTTTTTAAGTGCTGAACATTGCTTGCGTTGTTGAACATGGTTGTAACTGTCCCATAGAAGAGAACGGACATCATACCGACAGAGAAGCTTTGTAGCTCCATTGACATCACGCATTTCAGGATCCAGACTGGAGACTGAGACATTCAAAAGGTGAAGAATCTGCAGGTAGACTAATCCATCATTACATGTGGCAGGCTCTTTAAATGCCTCTTTTCCCTAGTCTAGCAAGCTTGGTAGCATGGGAACGAATTGGCTTCTTGACTGCGTAGGCATTATGTTTCAAGTAAGAAACACGATTGAGGCTTTTCTTCTTCGAGTTGAACCCCATAGTTCTCTGCTGCCTTCTTGATGGCCTGATTGTATATCCCAATGTCGTCAGGAGGGGAAGGTCTCGAAGGTTAGGTGTCGACAGCTTCCTCAGGAGAGTCTGTGTCGAGATCTTGCCACTATAGGTCTTGAACCTCTGAGGTTTCGGACTCCAGATTGGTTTGCTCATCTTCTTCCTTGAAAAATAACTTTTCTCTGTGGTCCTCAAACGGTTCAGGCGTTATCGTGGGCTCTAGTTCCTCGACACCTGTCTCTTTTTCTGTCAAGATAATCGGTAATATCTTGAATTGCTTCAAGCTTTAGTCGAATTCCTTATTACGTTGTAAGAAACTACCCATTTCAGCTTCCAGTGGTTTCTTTGTCTTCTTGATCTCCGAAGCGTGCGTTTCCGCATCAAGACTCTCTGACTTTCTCTTAGCGCTTGACTGAGTCTTTTCCGCTGGTTGCGTTTCAGCATCGAAACCTTCAGGCCTCTTTTTGGTGGTCGACAATGCCATGCCCGTTGACTCATGCGTCGTGCCCGGTTTTTCACTTTTTGACCGCTTGTCTCGACGCCGATGCGTCTCTTCCATGATCGTCTTTCGACTCCTTGGATTTTTCAAGGGTCTTTACTGTTACGGATTCCTTGTCTGAGGATCCAACGGATTGTTTTTTCTGGGACGCCACGGTGGTCGTCGAGTGCTTCGACACAGATGCTCCCTTCAGGACGCTCTAGTCCGCCTTTCAGGACTCGTGTGCTGTTTGAGACCAACTTTTCTCTTACCTCTTGTGGTCTTCTTTTCGACCTCCGCGACTTGGATGTCGATGTCTGTGTTGGTGCAGCACTTTGGCCTTGCATGTTGTAGTTGCCCCTTCTCTGCCGCTCTCTTACTCTCAACGTCTTCGGGGCAAACGCCGAACATGCATTGCAATCTTCACTTCGATGATCCACTGGTAAGCAGAGATTGCAGACCGGATGCTGGTCCTTCTGAGCATACTAATGGTGGCAATTAAGGCAAATGGTGTCTTGTTCATTACATGTACAGGGAGCCCCCTCTACATGCATTTTCTGTCGACGAAGCTTTCTTTTCTCTTCTCGGGAGCTTCCAGCACCTCGATTCGACTTGCAGAACCATGATTTGTCGTCCTTTTAAGTTTCTCTCTTTTCCTGTTATTTTCGTCGATTCTTCACTCCAACTTGCTGGTGCTCCTTCTGTAACGATCCAGACCCAATGGCGGAAAAAATAATCTGAAGATGGCGACCAATGGTGGGAGCTTCCAAAGGAAACACATCGATGTTACAGGAGGACACCGAATGGTGATATGTCTACGCGCACTAAGAAAGGAAACAAAAAGAGGACAAATACAACAATTCCGGACCCAACCACTAGATTGCAGAATAATGCACAGCGTGTGAATTCAGAAAAGATTCATGCTGCAAAATCTCATTTACATCCTGAGATATCAGAGTTGCTTATTGATTGTTGATTAATAATTAAATAAAAATTAAAATCCATGGTTTTCTTTATTCATTTCTTCCCATTATTAACTATGCATTACTAAATGAACCTAGTTAACTCCAGACCTCCAAAGCCCTCCATCATGATTGGCAATGAAAACTACTAAGTTCTGCACAACTCAACTGCTTTGTTCATAGACTGTGACTTTTCAAAACTGTACTAACAGACATTTAATTTTTGATACTTAAACAGGTCAAAGTGATCTTCCAAAACTAGCTGAGAATATCACATGCACATGGATTACCCCTGCAAGGTGACTCCTGGAGGAATCTGGAGACACCGATCACACCTGAAAAAGTTGAGCCCTCTCTATGCAAAAAGCCTTAGATGATGGGCTTATATGAACGGCTGTGAATGGTTGAAAAGAAAAGATGATGCCCTACTGCTATTGGTAATACATTAGTAATAAGCTAGCACTCTTGGAGTGTGTGCAAGATGTCAATAAATGTTTTGATAGTAAACATGCAAACTTTTCATTAAAGATATTTATGTAGTGTAGACCTAACCATAAGGGTAACAGAGTGGTGTATATTTGCAACTAAAGACAGCAATGGCAATTGAAAGATCAATATAGTTTATAATAAGAGCAAAAACTATGCAGCACTTTAAAAGGCACATATTTCACCTACTGACCCTTTATGGAACACCAAATCTAGCAAGGTCAGGGCAAATCATCTAGGATCATATAATACACCCAGGCCTCACCCAGATCTTCTGAAACACCCTTTGAATGAGAAATCTTGGAAGGAAAGCATAGCCAATCCAGAACAATATCCCATTATAGTGTAGGGCATGGGCTACATGGTTGGATGACGCCAGACCTCCAAGACTGCCTCGCTAGAATTTCCTCACACGTGTGACAAATACCGACACCTGCTTAAGCAGTCTGCTCTGATACTGGTGGCGCTTTCAATGTAGGAGACCAGCCGAAACATACCTTTTAAGACCTGTTCCCCAAAAAAAACAAATCACTACCACCTGCACAACTGTGAAGGAATTAATCAGACTGGCCTTTACAAAGCATGGATAGAATGTTCTCTCTAATATGCACCAGTAAAGACCTAAGAGTCGGCTGAAGTCACAGCTGTGAGAAAAACTTTCAATCCCTCTAAGAAATCTTTCACTACAGGAATAAAGAAAAATTACCTTTGTGCAGGGGACTTTCTGTAAGCAGGTATGGCTGCAAGGTGTACCTTAATGGATGATAATTGTAGGCCAGAGTTTGCTAAATGGAGAAGGTAAGCTAATATTAAATCCTCTTGCCCCAAAATAGGATGGAAATCATTCTGAATACACCACATGTAAAATCTCTTCCACTTGAAAGCAGTGAGAGCGTTTGGTTGAGAACCTCCCGGACCCCCGAAGAATGTCCATGCACTCCTGCGAAAGTCCTAAATGTCCATACTGCAGGAATTCAGGAGCCATGCTGTCAAGTTCAGCGAGGGAAGGTTGGTATGGAAAATGTTCTCTCCGAGTTTGTGGAGTAGGTCCAATCTGCATGGCAGTCTCCGGGGTTGTCTTTGTTACAGGTAGAGGAGATCCGGGTACCATCACTGTTGAGGTCATTCTGTAGCTACGAGGATCATTCTGGTCCTGGCTCGCTATAGCTTGTTGAGGACGGTCAGTATCGGGGGAATGGGAGGAAATGTCCTGGACCGGTCGATCAAATGGCATTCCTCTTCGTTGCTGGTAGGTAGAACCTAGATGCGAAGTCTGGTTTTTTTTGTTGCCTTCGTCTGCAAACAGGCCTATTTGCAGATCCTCCTACTCTCAAAAAATGTCTTGTATGATGTTGTGATGCAGAATCCAGTTGTATCTTTCGCCGCGGAAGCCTGCTTGTGTGTTGTGCACTCCTGGCAGGTCATCTGCTGAGATAGTCAGCTTTCTCACTATGAGCCAATTCCAGATGGCCTGCACTTCAGAGATAGAGCGCAAGTGTGAGTGCCCCATTGCTTGTGATAGTGCATCATGGCTGTATTGTCAGTTTGGCCCACGAGCGTGTTGGTTTGGATGGAGGGATAAAAGGCCTTGAAGGCTAGATGGACAGCCCGCGGCTCCAGCACGTTGATATGGCATAATTGCTCTTTGGCGGACCACAGGCTGTCAGTAGGTGACACATGTAAACCCCCCAGTCCAGAAGAGATGAAACTGTTATGAGCGTTTGCGTAGGAGTGTCCTGGTGAAACGGGACACCGATAAGTAGATTTTTCAGTTAAGACCACCACGGTAGAGAACTCTTTTCCACTTGTGGTAGAGTGAGTCTTTTGTCCCAATGGTCAGTGTATTGGTTCCACTGATCCAAATTCTGTTGGAGAAGCCTCACAGGAAGTCTAGTAACTGGGGACTAGGCATATGTATGAGGCCATTGACCCAAGTAGTGAAACAAACTGTCTGGCTGATGGGTACAATTGAGAATAATCTCTCCCCCGAAATACAAACTGCGATTTTTGTGTCCAGGGTTGCACCTAGGTATTGCAGTCTTTGCGTTCGGATCTGGATGGATTTCTCAGTATTGTCTTGCAAACCTAAGGATTGGAGGTTCTCTATACAAACATGATAACATTTCCATGCTTTATCTGGAGAGGAGCTTTTCACCAGCCAGTCATTTAGGTATGGGAAGACAAATAGGCTTTTCCTTTGTAAATCTGCTGCTACAACAGGCATGCACTTGGAGAATGTATGCGAAGCTGATTTCAGGCCGAATGGCTACAGATTGTACTGGTAATGTTTGGCAATTGAGATGTTGAAGTGGGCATCTTGAAGGTGATAGAACGCATCCAGCTCCCCTGGTATGGTGAAGAGCAAGCATTCTGAATTTCTGCTTCCTTATGCATTTGTTTAGGAGGTGCAAGTCCAGAATGTGTAAGACTTCTCTGTTGGGGCCTTTATTCTTTACTAGGAAATACAGAGAATACTGCTCCTCTTCTCTGAGAGGAGGACCGCCTCTATGGCCTCTTTTGGAAGTACACTGAAGCCTTCATTTTGTAGAAGTCTTTGCTGATGGTAAGAGGTTTTTGATGGTGGAACTTGCGGAGGTTGTGATTTTAAACGAAGTGCGTACCCATTCTCTACAAGTTTCAGCATCCAGTTGACGGTGGTGATGTTGCACCACTCGTTTAGATGTTCACTGATGCTTCCTAGTCAGCCACCCCCACTCCAATCGGAGTCGATAACAGTGACAGAGGAAGTGACACCTCATTGCTTTCCTGGGGTCTTGGAGGAAGCTGGCGGTTGTCTATTAGCTCCTTGTCCACGAATTGACCTGCAGGGTAGGTAGTGAGATCTAGCGTGTTGCTGCTGTTGTTAGCGGTGGACCCAGTGAGGGGTTTTCATAACTTAATGGCTAGGACGTCTGTCATAAGGCATTTACCATTGGCGGAAGTCCTTCCATTTTTCTGGGCCAACAGTCTTGAGTGTGTCCAACTCAGTTTTCATTTTTTCCAGCTCATCATCCATGTGGGAGCCTGAAAGGTAGATTTAGGATGCATTGTTGTGCCGCTGGCTGCAGAACTGCAAGACGAAGCCATGATGAACATCGGGCGCATACACCATGGGAATTACTGTGCGCCGCAAGGTCAGAACCATCTGCCACCGTACTAATTACTTGATTAACACCTAGACCGCCCCCATACTTTTTTGCAGACACTTCCCCTCATTGTCCATATGGAAGACATCACTTAGCCCTTCAAGGAAGTGATTATCACCACTAGAGAGAGTTTGGGCATTTCCAGACAAAAAAGGTTAGTAACCCTTGGGGGCTTAGTACTCGTGTTCTGAGGAAAAATTGCATGATCAGAGAAAATGTACAGCTGTAACACAGTTTGTGGCTGGGTGCAGGTCTGCATGTGCTCTCCCAGAATGGTCACCATTCAACAGAAGTACGTGAATAGGAAACAGTCCACACAGGACTGACTATGGAACTGTGGGTGGAGTGTATCCCAATACTAAAATAGTCATAGAAGTTTCTGGTCTCATCACTAGCAGCAGGAACACTTAAGGTCGAAAACCGGAAAACAAGGGCATAAATATTATGTGCATTTAAGAAAGAATTTTTGCGCAGAAACAGACATTTACAACCTAATAAATATCAGCAATTGGTCTACGGCATTTAGTCTGATGATAAATGTGAGTAACTGCTAATCATACCTTTGTCTTGTCGATGGTTATTTGTGCCTAGAAGCTGCAATTCAGAATCTATACTGCCACTCTTTGCACGGGTATGTGAAAAGGCAAGTTGTCCACGTTTTCCAGATATAAAAGGTTGATGATCCAGGAAGCCTTTCAATATAAGACAAACATGTTAAGCTTTCATGTAAGCATTTTGCTAAACAATTAATTAAAAAAAGGTAAAAATATAATCATTTAAAAAATCTAATCATTATTAAGAAATTGCCATGAGATAGAATGGGCATACTCGACAGTCCATTTTCGGCCACAGAGGGCAAGGTTGTTTCTATGGGGACTAAATAGACATCCCTGAATGCTGAAGACTGGGTTTCTGGGCAACCCTAACTAAGTATACTTTGGGAAGAAGGACTGTAACTGCATTTGGCATATCTGCAGTGAAGGCTCCTACTTCAGAAAACACTGCTCTAAGAGCGTGTTTGGCACTATTAAAATCAAATCTCACTAAAATTGATATGTGAAATGATGAAACGCAAAAAATGCTGTGTATTTACACATGAAATAAGTCAACATTTCATAAGCCGCACTAAGTAAACGTAGCCGGTCGCAAAACAACCATGGGCTGTCTGGGAAATAAACATTAATGAAAATATTAGCTGAAAAGAAACACAGGCCTACACTTGCCTGCCACAGTGAACACCTCTTTCTCTGTGTACACTGGGACTGGAGATAAAAAAACTATTTCACAATAAGAGATAATCATGAAATATTACAACACTGTCAAGCTATGTGAAGCCAGCGTGACCCTCCTGATTGGGATATTGGTAATCTACACAAGCACTGTATCAAAACGCTGACAGAGAAGGCAAAGGACGTATAAAACATGCACTATTAGCGTTAGTATTTTTCTTGACCACTACATGGGATCCTTCTATGGTCTCAGTATAGTGTTTTTTTTTTTCGCTAGTCAAGTTGCCACACAACCATACAATAATCATTTGTTTGACAAGAGGCACACCAGGTAAAATAAAATAATTAAAAAGTTGTAAGTTCGTGATGGTTGTTTCATATGCACTATTTCTTTATATTTGGTGTACGAATATTAAAACAATAAGAACTACTTATGAAGTGCTTGCTAGAAACGTTTCAGGGTACAAATCTGTGGATCATGTTGTTGGCTGACATCTGCATTTACTATTTTTTGCCTGCCCAATATATTGGACATTTCACACACCACAGCAGGAGTTTAGGTCTACTTTACTCAGTGGACAAAAGAACAAGTTACGTACCTCCCATAAAAATCTTTCTGGTGGATTTTGTATGTATCCTATTTATCAAGAGGGGGCTCTAGGAGCAAGTTAAGAGGTCCAGTGACTTGTGCTCCCAAAATTAAACTTATACCAAAAGGGAGTCACTGTTCCTTCGTAGAGAAAGAAAGAAAGAAATAGAAGTAAGAGGTACTCTTGTCATGTGCTACTCTACCTGTGGGGGAGCGGCACACAGGTGATGCAGCCCAGATGCACTGAGAGAACACTCTCAAGTGACCTCACTGATCTCACCCTAATTACTAAGGGAAGTTCTACTCCCTCCATTTATCCAGCGGCACTGAAACATTCGGGCCACTGTAGATTTAACTTTCTTACTTGGTCCTGACGAAGCGCTCTGGATGTCCTCCTGAGACCATAAAAGCTCGAAACATGTGGACCAGAACATACGCCCATTAGGGACATATGGTTGACCCAGCTACCAAGGGACATAACACCCCTTAGAGCAGCACCACACACTTTGTTTCAATAATAACAGAGGGATCAACTTAATAAAATTAATCACTCTTCCTCCAGTCACTTTTTAATACACCCTTTAGGACTTCATGCCAATTACACCAACGCACCCATACAGCTTTATCAAAAGATCTCCGATAAAGAGACCCTATGGGGGACCCATAGGGCATTGCAGTGCCGGCCCGACGAGGAGCAAAGCCCAATGATGAAGCATGACATCCTTCGGGTGTGTGAGGGCAACAAGAAGAGCTTAAGATGAGTGTGTTACGTGGTACGTAGGCACATCCCTGTGTAGTGGGCACACTTATGGAGTTCAGAATGGCTGACTCAAAAGAAAGTTCAATGACAAGAATAAATGGAGAGTCCACACGAAAGTGTCATCATATGGTTGATTTTTAGTGATTCATAAGTTCTTGTATTTGGAGCGTTACATCACGCAAAACAATTGAATGCAATCCAACAAAGTTTTTCAGAATGTGCTCCAATGCATTTCGGACTGTAAGAAGTCCTTTGTCAAGGAGCGCTGCGGAGGGATACAAAAATGCAACTTAGATCAACGATGCTAGAAGGTGAAATTCATAACGTGAAAAGCAATGTGGTGTGATAATGGATTCAACATGCATGTTCGGATAAGTCAGTGAGTTCAAACGGTGTCACCCGTATCATACAAATGAGAATGGTGGAAATTAAAAATATGCGGGGTGTCTAGGAGGGGACCGGTGAATGTGCAGTTAAAAACAGGAGCGTGACGGCGGGTAAGTCATGCAGATGCAAGCAAAGAAGGGTTGTGATAAAAAGTAAAACGGGTCTCACATTAACGCACTCGGCGGAAGGCTCACATCAGTGCTGCAAAGCAGGAGGGGGGATTATAAGATATGGCAAACGCATGGAGCGTAGAATCAAAAAAACGCTGAAGGGCATGCAGTGACAAGTTACTTACTGTGGAGAGGTTCACGAGGTGGACCGAGTATCACGAACTTCGCGGAGTTACTGCGGAGTTCGCTGGGAGGGTGAGTGACATTGAAATAGACGAAGGACACCAAAGTGAAAGGAAGTGAGGGCGGCCATCTTAAAGTGGAGTGTGGTGGCTAGAGAAGTGTATATACAGAACAGAGGACATGGCATCAAAACATAACAATTACAGGTAACAACTGAGTTCAGTTCGGTCATTGAGGCCAAAAGGTTTCAGAGACTGTAGTCTATAAATCCACGAGGTTTCTCGTTGTAAGAGGGTCTTGTTGTTATCCCTGCCCTCAATGTGGGCAACCATTTCCAGTACAAGGTATTTCAATTGTGCCACACTGTGGTGGGCTTCATTGAAATGAACAGCCACATTTGATTTAGTATTCTTTGTCCTGATATTTGACTTATGTTCGTTAAGTCTGATTTTAATTTTTCTGCTGGTTTTTCCCACGTAGGACTTTCCACATGGGCATTTAAGCAGATAAATTAAGTTGGCTGAATCACATGTGGCGTCTACATTGAGGTTGATGTTAAAGCCTCTCATGGGGTGATTCATGGTGTTGCCTACAATGACATTGTTGCAGTTGCTGCAATGGTGACAAGGCGAGTGCCCGTGTGGTGGGTTTTCGTCGCTGTTGGTTTGGATAATATTTCTTTAATGTTCATCGGTCTACTGTACGCGAAGATGGGAGGTTCTTTGAACAGATCGCCAAAGTCTGGTTCCGATGATAAGATGCGCCAGTGTTTTAGGATGGTTTTTTTATAGATCTTACTTGAGGTGGAGTACCTGGAGACCAGTGCCATTCTGGAGGTTGAATCCTTCTTTTTGCTTTTTAAAGCTTCTGACCGTGGAATCAATTTTACTTTTTCTTGAGCTTCTTTAATGACGTCATGTGGATACCCTCTAGTCGAGAATCTCCTGGCCATTGATTGAAGTTGAGAGTCTCTTTTGTCCTCATTGGATACAATTCGGGTGACTCTGAGCATCTGGCTGAATGGTAAATGTCTCTTTAGGGAATCCTGGTGAAAGCTGCTATACAAGAGGGTATTGTTGCGGTCGGTTGGCTTTCGATAAAGATCTGTCTCGATGCCCTCAGGGGTAATTTTCACTAATACGTCTAAGAACGTGATTTCTTTATCAGAAATGCTCCAAGTTAGTTCGATCCGGTCATCTTTAGAGTTTAAAGCATGTAGTGCTGATTCCAAATGGTCACGAGAATCTTTCCAGATAAAAAATAGATCGTCTATATAGCGTGCGTATAGCTTAAGGTTGGCATTCCAGTCGGTGTTCGTTAGTATGTGGTCAAGTTCAAAGTTGCCCATATAAATATTCGCGTACGTGGGCGCGGCACAATTGCCCATGGCCATCCCGGACATCTGAAGGTACCATTGTTTTTCAAAGGAAAAGTAGCTATGGTAAAGGGTAAAAACCATAAGTTCTAAAATGAAAGTTCTCATGGTGTCCGTGATGTCGGATCTCAATAGTGCTTGTTCAATGGCCTCGATCCCACCGGCATGGGGGATGGAGGTATATAAACTTTTGACGTCAGCCGTACACAGCAGAATCTCTTCATCCTCGTTGATTTCAATAGCCTTCAGCTTATTGATGAAGTCGGTGGTGTCTCTGGTGTAGCTCTTTAGGTTGATGACCATCGGTTGTAGATAACGGTCGATAAACTTACCCGCCGTCACGCTCCTGTTTTTAACTGCACATTCACCGGTCCCCTCCTAGACACCCCGCATATTTTTAATTTCCACCATTCTCATTTGTATGATACGGGTGACACCGTTTGAACTCACTGACTTATCCGAACATGCATGTTGAATCCATTATCACACCACATTGCTTTTCACGTTATGAATTTCACCTTCTAGCATCGTTGATCTAAGTTGCATTTTTGTATCCCTCCGCAGCGCTCCTTGACAAAGGACTTCTTACAGTCCGAAATGCATTGGAGCACATTCTGAAAAACTTTGTTGGATTGCATTCAATTGTTTTGCGTGATGTAACGCTCCAAATACAAGAACTTATGAATCACTAAAAATCAACCATATGATGACACTTTCGTGTGGACTCTCCATTTATTCTTGTCATTGAACTTTCTTTTGAGTCAGCCATTCTGAACTCCATAAGTGTGCCCACTACACAGGGATGTGCCTACGTACCCCGTAACACACTCATCTTAAGCATCAGTGGACGCATTCGGCCAGTTGCGTCGCCTGTTGGAGCACCTTTATATAATTTCTAACCCACCATCAGCTTCTCCATTAACTAATCTCTCAACTTGATGCTGTGCGCCTAAGCCCTTCTTCACTTTGATTCAGTCCTTCTACTGTCCGTCCGGCTGGCAGCACGCCCACCTGATCTTACAGCAACCATGCAATACGACGACATTACAAAATCCACCGAAGCTCATGCTGAAACGCTAGCATTTGATCCAGAAGCAACGGAAAGGATCTATGCGCTGATCAACGATGACCTAACTCAAACACCTTCCAGCAGAACAAAGGAACAATGCGTCAAGCATTTACTCTACCTGTCCAAACGTCGCGTCAATCAAAAACTCCACGCAAGCACCCTGATCAAGTACCATAAGGCGCTCCGCATTCCCCGTGGCCTCCGGATTGCCCTTAAGCCCTCGCTATGTAAAAATTCCAAAGCCTTTTTAGAAAAATGGTACGCCATTCTAAACAAGTGCAGTTTGGATTTGATATTACTTATAATCGAAGAACTGTCTGGCATTCTTCATGAACTTACGCTTGAAATCTCCATCACTGAAAGTGAATTAAAGGATTTGTTCACTCCGGAAGAATTAAGCACTACTTTGGAAGACATCAATAGACAAATAGACCGCCACACCGCTGAGATCAATGAACGGAAATTGCGCAAATTTCGGCGCGATACCCTAGATTATAAGCTTGGGGAAGTGTATACCTGGGCGGAAGTTTACGCCCAACGTCGGCGGAACAGACCATACACTCAAAACACCGACACCTCCTCTTCTGACAGCGATCATACCAACCGTCCCCCAAGATCCCAACCAACCCAGCGGACGACACCTAGAGATGAATCTGGACAAACACCAACGACCTCCACCGTCCAAACCACTACACCCGCCGTGCCTTTTTTAGAGTCACGCCCAGACAGAACCGACGACCCAGACGGGGCAAAAGGACAAACAAAAAACAACGAAAAAACCCCACCTCAACCACATGGCAAACCCAAAACGAGGAAGAATGGCTAGTAATAAACATCTCAGACACCAACCTCACCATGAACCAAACTAAAGTTCTGCAGAAGGGTATATCATTTATTCCTACCAGCAATACCAACCTCCTTGAATTGGAAGTTAGCACCTTTAAGTTAACCAGGAAACTGCGACTTAAGCATTTTTTTGAAAGAGTTTTGGAACCATCCAAAGAAATCAAACCAGACTTGCTACTCGGATTACGACCTTCCAGTAATTATATGCCTCCTAGTAGTCATAAGAGCATTGACACTTTTGAGACTCTTGTACGACAAGACATCGCCAAAATCAACTTCAGGAAGCAAACTAAAAAAAGATCTCACCAATAAGGACCTTGACACACTCAAAAACATCGCCAACAACTCAAATATAAAATGTTTGAAAGCCGACAAGGGAGGCGCCCTAGTCATCCTTAATACTGATCTCTACAACCGTAGAGCAAGAGAACATGTTCTTGACACTGATACCTACCTACCCCTTGAGGGCAACCCCACCAACGAATACAAGGCTATTCTACTTGACATTGTAGACAAAGCAAAAGAACAAGACATTATTGACGAAAGAACCAGGCGATACCTGATAGTTGATCACCCTAGGAGTCCCACCCTAACGATGCTCCCAAAGATTCACAAAGACCTGATGGATCCACCTTTTCGACCAATTGTATCTACAAGGGGTTCAATCCACGAACCGATTGGCAAGTTTATCGACCGTTATCTACAACCGATGGTCATCAACCTAAAGAGCTACACCAGAGACACCACCGACTTCATCAATAAGCTGAAGGCTATTGAAATCAACGAGGATGAAGAGATTCTGCTGTGTACGGCTGACGTCAAAAGTTTATATACCTCCATCCCCCATGCCGGTGGGATCGAGGCCATTGAACAAGCACTATTGAGATCCGACATCACGGACACCATGAGAACTTTCATTTTAGAACTTATGGTTTTTACCCTTTACCATAGCTACTTTTCCTTTGAAAAACAATGGTACCTTCAGATGTCCGGGATGGCCATGGGCAATTGTGCCGCGCCCACGTACGCGAATATTTATATGGGCAACTTTGAACTTGACCACATACTAACGAACACCGACTGGAATGCCAACCTTAAGCTATACGCACGCTATATAGACGATCTATTTTTTATCTGGAAAGATTCTCGTGACCATTTGGAATCAGCACTACATGCTTTAAACTCTAAAGATGACCGGATCGAACTAACTTGGAGCATTTCTGATAAAGAAATCACGTTCTTAGACGTATTAGTGAAAATTACCCCTGAGGGCATCGAGACAGATCTTTATCGAAAGCCAACCGACCGCAACAATACCCTCTTGTATAGCAGCTTTCACCAGGATTCCCTAAAGAGACATTTACCATTCAGCCAGATGCTCAGAGTCACCCGAATTGTATCCAATGAGGACAAAAGAGACTCTCAACTTCAATCAATGGCCAGGAGATTCTAGACTAGAGGGTATCCACATGACGTCATTAAAGAAGCTCAAGAAAAAGTAAAATTGATTCCACGGTCAGAAGCTTTAAAAAGCAAAAAGAAGGATTCAACCTCCAGAATGGCACTGGTCTCCAGGTACTCCACCTCAAGTAAGATCTATAAAAAAACCATCCTAAAACACTGGCGCATCTTATCATCGGAACCAGACTTTGGCGATCTGTTCAAAGAACCTCCCATCTTCGCGTACAGTAGACCGATGAACATTAAAGAAATATTATCCAAACCAACAGCGACGAAAACCCACCACACGGGCACTCGCCCTTGTCACCATTGCAGCAACTGCAACAATGTCATTGTAGGCAACACCATGAATCACCCCATGAGAGGCTTTAACATCAACCTCAATGTAGACGCCACATGTGATTCAGCCAACTTAATTTATCTGCTTAAATGCCCATGTGGAAAGTCCTACGTGGGAAAAACCAGCAGAAAAATTAAAATCAGACTTAACGAACATAAGTCAAATATCAGGACAAAGAATACTAAATCAAATGTGGCTGTTCATTTCAATGAAGCCCACCACAGTGTGGCACAATTGAAATACCTTGTACTGGAAATGGTTGCCCACATTGAGGGCAGGGATAACAACAAGACCCTCTTACAACGAGAAACCTCGTGGATTTATAGACTACAGTCTCTGAAACCTTTTGGCCTCAATGACCGAACTGAACTCAGTTGTTACCTGTAATTGTTATGTTTTGATGCCATGTCCTCTGTTCTGTATATACACTTCTCTAGCCACCACACTCCACTTTAAGATGGCCGCCCTCACTTCCTTTCACTTTGGTGTCCTTCGTCTATTTCAATGTCACTCACCCTCCCAGCGAACTCCGCAGTAACTCCGCGAAGTTCGTGATACTCGGTCCACCTCGTGAACCTCTCCACAGTAAGTAACTTGTCACTGCATGCCCTTCAGCGTTTTTTTGATTCTACGCTCCATGCGTTTGCCATATCTTATAATCCCCCCTCCTGCTTTGCAGCACTGATGTGAGCCTTCCGCCGAGTGCGTTAATGTGAGACCCGTTTTACTTTTTATCACAACCCTTCTTTGCTTGCATCTGCATGACTTACCCGCCGTCACGCTCCTGTTTTTAACTGCACATTCACCGGTCCCCTCCTAGACACCCCGCATATTTTTAATTTCCACCATTCTCATTTGTATGATACGGGTGACACCGTTTGAACTCACTGACTTATCCGAACATGCATGTTGAATCCATTATCACACCACATTGCTTTTCACGTTATGAATTTCACCTTCTAGCATCGTTGATCTAAGTTGCATTTTTGTATCCCTCCGCAGCGCTCCTTGACAAAGGACTTCTTACAGTCCGAAATGCATTGGAGCACATTCTGAAAAACTTTGTTGGATTGCATTCAATTGTTTTGCGTGATGTAACGCTCCAAATACAAGAACTTATGAATCACTAAAAATCAACCATATGATGACACTTTCGTGTGGACTCTCCATTTATTCTTGTCATTGAACTTTCTTTTGAGTCAGCCATTCTGAACTCCATAAGTGTGCCCACTACACAGGGATGTGCCTACGTACCACGTAACACACTCATCTTAAGCATCAGTGGACGCATTCGGCCAGTTGCGTCGCCTGTTGGAGCACCTTTATATAATTTCTAACCCACCATCAGCTTCTCCATTAACTAATCTCTCAACTTGATGCTGTGCGCCTAAGCCCTTCTTCACTTTGGCAACAAGAAGAGGACACATTGTCCCCCACAGCTAGAGTAGCACACGACAAGAGTACCTCTTACTTCTATTTTTTTCTTTCTCTACTAAGGAACAGTGACCCCCTTTTGGTATAAAGATTTTGTATGTAACCACGGACCCATCACTTTGTGTATATATTTCCTAGGAGTTAGACTAATCTAGAAAATTTAAAGCCGTACTTCTGTAATGGAAATGGTATGGTTTCTTGCCATGTGATTTTTCATGTATCGTCGGAACCTACCCAGACTACTGCCATGCTAAATGGGTACCTGTATTATGTGCACATGTGAACTATGTATCTCGCCAGTAACTGTCAAGTCATATACGCTGTATGGTTGTTGAAAATGAAAATAAAGTTTAAAAACAAAAAACAACCACAACAGGAGCAACAATCTACACAGACCGTTCACAACGATTGCCACAGAACCATTCACAGAGGGTAACAGGAACAGTGGGCAGTGCAGTCTTCCACACCTCCAGCAGCCGTCCCCTCCCAAGCCTTTAGGGTACACTTGGCGGCACATATCCACCCTGTCACATTTTCTGCTAGGGGGAACTTCAGACAAGTGGGTTCAGCAAATTATTCAGCTGGGTTATACTTTACCATTTCTCGTACCCCCACCATCCTTTGAATGGCTGATGGAGGACCATCTGTCTCTCTACCAGCAGGAAGTGCAGAATCTTTAGGCCAAATGAGAGAGAGAGTTCTGGCGGCAGATGTTTGTCATTGTTGTTATTACCGCTATTATTGGTGCCAAATAACAATGAACATATTCGACCTTGGCCCTCTCAATGCCTTTAAAAAAAGAGATAAGTTCATGATGCTCACCCTGGCACAGGTCTTGGGTGCCCTCAACCCCAGGGGCTGGATGATAGTGCTGGATTTGCAGGATGCTTATTTCCCCATCCTGCAGGCGTTACATGCAGTTCATTGTAGGCCACAAGTATATTCAGTTCGCTGTACTCCCTTTTGGCCTTATAAGTGCCCCTCAGGTATTCATGAAAGTGTTGGTGGTGGTTGCAGTACACCGTTTGAGGTGAGAGGTCCGAGTGTTCCCCTGCTCGATGTCTAGCTAATAAAGGTGAGCAAGCCCCAGGCAGTCGTCATCCACCTCCAGACTACAGCAAACCTTTTAACACCCTTGGGGCTCCCGATCAATGTGCCAAAGTCACACCAGACTCCTTCACAGCTGCTTCCATACTGGGCACTCTGCAGTTTCCCAGCTATACCCCCAGAGCAAAGACATTTGGGGTATGATGGCAATCTTTCAACAGCTGTCGTAGATCGAAGTGAAGATGACTTTGCAGCTGCTGGGACTGATGGCCTTGTGTATCCTGCTTGTCAAGCATGCCAGATAGCATATGCGGATTCTGCTTTTGAAGCTGACGTCTCAGTGGGCCCAATGTCAAAGGGATCTCTCTGACCATGTCTAGATTTTGGAGTCTCCTTACCCCACTCAGATCTCACAGAGGCGATCGATGCATCGCTTCTAGGTGGAAGAGGTCATTTGGGAGAGGTAGAGCTAAGAGGCTACTGGTCTCCAGTGGAGGCCCGGGTCAACGTCAACCTTCTGAAGTTGAGGGCAATCTGCTTGGTGTTGAAAGCCTACCTCCCATCCATCAAAGGGAAACTGGAGCAGGTGCTTTCGGGCAACACCACTGGCATACGGTACTAAGCAGGACATGGGGGGATCCTTGGACTCTGTGACAGGAAGCTTTGATTCTCTGGATATGGCTAAACCTCGTAGACACCTGGTGGGTACCCTGAATGCCAGAGCAGATGAGGTAAGTTGTCAATGCCGTGCAGATCATGAAGGGCAGGTAGTTCGGGATGTAGCACAGGGTTTTTTCTGCAAATGGGGGGAAGCCTGACTTGATCTTTATGCCACCGCCGAGAATGAGCAATTTCTAGCATTTCTGCGCATTGGCGTTTCAAAGGTGCCTCTCGCACGTATTTAGCGTCGCAGGAACATGGGGCTACTGTTTGCCTTTCCACTGATACCTCTCCTTAAGAAGTTCAGGATTGACCTGGCCCAAGGCTTCTAGTGGCTCCAGATTGGGTATGGAGAGTATGGTATACCAATCTCCGGGCATAAGTATCTGTGCACCAATCAGACTGCCTCTTTGGGAATATTTCCTGTTGCAGAATCAGGGTAGGGTCCTGCGCCCGGGCCTGTACAAGCTCCATATCCATGCTTGGAATTTAGGAGGCGTGTTGAATGCTTTCAACCTTCCTCTCGAAATTGTGGCTATCATTTTGGCAGCCAGGGGTCCCTTAACCAAATCTACATACCAACACTTGTGCTATGTAGACCTGGGGATTCCCCAAGTTATGCCTCAGCAATAAAAAACACATCTTGCATGCCACTAAAATAAGTTTGTGTCATGGTGTACTACAACACAGATTTACCCACTCCATGCCAAGATGTCCAAAGTTTTGTTGTTTGTTTTCTCCCTAGCCTCACAAGACTTTGCTTTGAGCACTTTTTAAAGGGTAAGTATTTGCTCTTGCGGTCTTTTTAAGGTTGCCATACCAACCATCATAATTGAAATCTCCGGTTATGCAGTTTCCCAAAGGTTTACAACATAAGTTTCCTCCATCTCATTATGTAATGAACCAATGGGATCCAAATTTAGCCCCTGCATTCCTAATTAGTACACCTCATGAGCCCCTCAACAGTTGTTCTCTCAGACTCCTTACCCTCAAGACAGTCTTGTCGATGTAACATCAATCGTATGGATGTCACTTCAGACTTTCACAAGGCACGATTATGTGGGCACCTGGGCCTGCCGAGAAGGACACTTTGTCCGCTTGGTTCATCAGGGCTTTTTGATTTGAGCCAGTTCAAGGACACTCCTGCTAGGAAGTATGTTGTGGTAGTTATTCAAACGGTGAGGAATCTGTGGTTAAGAGTCTATCAGAAGAATACGTTTCTTGCTTTCAGTATCGCTCTTTCTCGTAGAGATTAACTGCAGATTCCTCACAGACCCTCCTCACCTCCCCATTCCATGAACCGGTCTCTTATAAAAAGATCCCAAATTAGGAATGTACAGAATAGCCATGATAAATCTGCTGGCTCAGTGTCTGCAGGCATGGAAGTGTCAAGAAAGAAACAGAAGTCAGTGCACGTTTTATCTGGCACGGAACGACATCAGCACAGAGCAGTCAATGCCACCTGCGGCACACAAGGGTACTGCTGAATATTTCCCATATCCAGTCACATGCCTGGGGAAGTATTTGAAATAGTGAGGAACCTGTGGCTAAATATAGTCTCCGCCAGAATGAGCGTTACAAAAGTCACATTATCCACTATTGTGGGAAAGTTAAAGAAATTCTCTCTAAATGAAAAGATTTGTTTGTGAAGAGTGTGGTGATAGCATGACAAATGGTTCTGAATTGATTGTCCCTGGAATGGCTAAAACAACTCCCAGCTCTCAACTGCTCACCTCATGTGGTTGATTCCGCTAAAATCACTAGGCATTACCTTGGACAAATACCTTAATATGCAAGCTCACATCAGTGCCACTATTAGGGGTGCCAACTTTCATCTTAACACCCTTAAGAAAGTCAAGACATTCCTTACGCCTGAAGACTTACAGCCTGTAGTTCAATCCCTGGTGATCTCACATCTTGAATATGGTTTGGTGACCCTTGCGGGGCTTCCCAAAGCGAGCCTGGCCCCTCTCAGAGCCAGGCTCATCACAGGCTCCAAAAAACGCTATCACATCACACCTGACCTTGTGCAGCTTAACTGGCTGTCTATTGAAGTCAAGATTTATTTAAAAATAGCTTGCCTCGGGGGCGTGGCCGGGCAAGATGGCCGAACGGGTGTAATCCATATCGGCTCCCGGTCCGCGCGCACTCTTGGAGCCCACAGTGCCGACTTCCCGAGGACCCGGGGGCTGGAGAGGACGGCAATCTGTGGCGGAAGGGACGCCGCGGAGCTTGACATTGCCGCGCCGCGTTGCAAGCCGCGGGAGCCTCTACCGCGGCTCCGTGAACCTCCAGGGGCCGCGATTCAAGATGGCGGGCGGCGCCTGATCGGGAACGGCGGCTTGAGGAGAGCGGCGACCTCATGTCCTGGGATTCTTCACGCTGCCCTGCGCCACTGGTGAGACGGCGGATGGCGCGGTAGCGGGCATGCTCCCTGGTCCTTGGAGGGGGGTGCGGGCATCGCAAGGCTTGCTGCCTGACTCTGCCATGGCGGCACTTCTGTAATTACACGGCTGCCCCCGGTATCTGGCTGGATCTCGCTGGGCTCTGGTGGCAACTGGGCAGCCTTGAGCTGTCGGCTTGAGCGAGGTTGGTGTCCTCTGTCTTGTACTTGGTGGCCCTCGCCTTGTGAAGCAGACAAGTAGCTGGCCTGACTTCAAGATGGCGGCGACTGCAGTTTGCCTGTAGTGGATTCCTCCTGGACGCTCCTTCTTTGGCTGTGGCACCCCTATAGCAGCATGGGATCCCTTCGGTGGAGAGCTCTCCTTACCAGCACTGGATGATGTTTCTACTTCGCACCTAGAGGGGGGGCTTGCTCTCTGGGTGGCTCTGTGGAGGCTTGGTTGGCAGCGCATTACCGGCACCCATCACATCCAGGGGGGTGCAGGGCTGGCTCTACTGTTCGAGTGCCGCGGATCAGCGGCAGGCTCCCTCCCCCTGGGTCCGTGCCTCCACTTTGACCGGGGGGGGGGCCCTTCCGACGGTCCCTGTCCCTGATCGCACTACTGGGATTCTGGTCCCCCCGCCTGTCACGTGTACTCAGAGCCCATCGAAACTGCGACCGGGGGTGACCACCCAGAGTTGCCCCGCATGCCACCCAAGAAGTTGACCGCTAAAGCGTCCACCAAAGTATCCGACTTCTTCCAGGCTCCTGATAAGCGCCCTGCCCTCCGCGCCGACGACGTGGCTACCACTATGGCACTCACGAAAGCGGACCTCCTTGCTATGTTCAAGGATTTTAAATCTGATCTACGCAAAGACCTGGGGCAAGACATTAAATCTTCCATAGAGCAGCTTCGGGCGGATCTGAACGAAAAACTCACCTCTCTCCAGCAAGATGTCGATTCGGTGGGCACCCGCGTGATGGACTTAGAGGTTCAGTCCCAAGACCGAGATAAGCTTACGACGGAACTTCAGGAGGAAGTGCGGTCGCTTAAGGATCAGATGCTTCAGGCCCAGCTCAAATCGGAGGACCTTGAAAATAGGGCGCGGAGAGACAACATTCGCGTGAAGGACCTGGAGGAGGGAGCGGAGGGGCCGGACCTGGGGGCCTTCATGGAGGGTCTCTTCGCTGAAATCCGGAGTCCTCAGATCCTCAAGATCAAACACAAGCGAGTGCATAGGGTGGGGGCCCTTCAGCACGGAGAAAAGCAATGGCCCGAGACATACTAGCGAAGTTCCATTCCTTCAAAGTAAAAGAAGCGGTCCTAGGTGCAGCCAGGTCGAAAAGCTCTATCTCTTTTCAGAATCACTCCTGTACAATATACCAGGACCTGGCCCCGGCCACATTAGCGAGGAGGCAGCTCTTCAGACCCCTCACCACCAAGCTCAGAGACGATAAGATTAAATATCGGTGGACCTTTCCATTTGATTTGAGCTTTGATTACCGCAATCGACCAAGCCACATCACGGATCTACAAGAGGGCTTGACTCTCCTAGGCCTCACCAATGTTGACACTGCTTCTGGCCAAGGAGAACCCGGCGACAATGATAAGGCAACTTCCCCTGCTTCGACGTGGTCGGAGAGGGTGTGCAGAGGACATAGGTGAATTTTACCCGCCCCGCGAGACAGCGACTGCACCCCCGATGCTTGGACTTCATCTCCACCTCCCTGTTAGCTCTTAGAGGATGTGAGCGTAGGGGGGTGAACTACAACTGGTAGTCTTTGCCGAGGCTCTATGGTACTCCTCTCGGACCTCTCATTGTGGCGGCTTCACCTTTTTTGCACTCGGTGTCGCCAGGAACATGTGTCGGACTTTGCTCCTCAGGATGGCTCAGATATCTGTTGGACCCAGTGGCTGTTCTTGGGCCGGCCCATCCTGCTCGGCTCAGGGTGTTCTGGTCTGGGGGGGACCCTGGGGGCCGTGACCGAACTTTCTACTGTTGGAGGCCCTTCATATCAATCTGCCACTGCTGTCTTTCGGATGTCTGGCTAGGCATCCTCTGAGCGTGGTTTCGGAGTGGGCGCGGACGGAGACCTTGGTCTTTCGGCCCCCCACTTGCCTGAGGGGTGTTTATCACTCCTGACGGGCTGTTCATGTTGAGTGTTACATTGTTATTTCAATGGTTTGGACTCTGTTTTTCTTTGTTACTGCGGGTTTTCTTATTTTGTGACATGCGAATGAGGGGTTGCGCTATTCTTTTTCATTGCCTTGATGGAGGGGTGTCGACGTGCCCGAGTCTGCTATCTCTGGAGGGCCTGGTGGGTCTGGGGGGGCCCTACTGCGCGGTTTCCCATATCCACTGACACAATGACACTCACCTTAGGGACATGGAATGTCAAGGGTCTTAACTCCCCTCAGAAGCGCCAGAAGGTCTGGAAATATATTAATGACCACCACCTTGATGTGGTGGCCCTCCAGGAAACGCACCTCGCCAGGTCGGAGGACACTAGGTTATGTCACAAACGATAACCATTGATTTACAGGTCCTCTGCTTTAACGAAGAACAGGGGGGGTTGCTTTGCTGTTCCATTCCTCCACCAAGTTTTAGCCTTTGGATGTACAACATGATAGGGATGGGCGGGGGGCGTGGCTTAGGTGCTGATGTAGGCAGAGGCGAGCTCCGGAACTCCTCCGCGGCGGTCCTCCACAAATAACGATCCTGGCCAGCAATCCTGTGACCCGGTGTCACAATTCGTACATGAAGGTCCGGTGCCCCTTTTGAGCGCTACTGCCGAGGGCGGCGGAGGCGAGAAGGGGCCGAAAACCAGGGTCACATACCTCCCTCCCAGCTTGTTGTAACTTCAGGCGGCAAGATGGCATCCGCGATCGGCGAGACTGGCGCCAGGCAGTGAGGGGGACTATCGAGTCTGGCGGCCGCGCAGGAAGAGCTGGGACCTTGCTATCGAGACCGGAGGAGAGACTGCTGCTCCCGTTTGTGGCTGTGGTGAGGAGGCGTCGCATACCGGCGGGCGGGGGCCTTACAACTGCATCTGTTTCGCCCCGGCTGCCTGGCCTTAAGATGGCGACGACCGGGACAGGACGGGCACCATTTGGTAATCGGCGCAAATTAGTCTGCTGAGAGCCCTACAAGTTTCCCACTGAAGGCAGCGGAGGCCCCTGCATCGGCACTGACCCTGGGCGCCTCGAGGTGAACTGCAGAGTGGCCCGGCATCCTGTGGGGGAATCGGGGCACACGGTGCACCTGGCGGCCGGCTCCACGCGACAGCTGCTAGCCGGACACCCGACCCGGTTCTGACAGAGGGCTCCCCTGGAGTAGTGGTCTGGATTGTGCCCCGGGCCTTTCGTTGAGGCGACTAACGATAAGGCCCACGGGTGCTGGGGGAGATCCCCCACGGGGCCCCTGGTGGATGATCGGCGACGACTCACCTGGCTGAAAGCTCTGGACGACGCGCCTATACACCCCTGTGTCCTGAGGGGACATCGACCTACTGTGAGGTGCAGAGGTGCCCGACACTGGTGGCAAACTTGTGACAGTTGTGGGCGAGGTGTGAACGGTCGGACGGATAGCGGGCGGCACCGCCTTGGCATTGCCTGTTACGGATCAGACGGCTTGGCGCTGAGAGCGGCTGTAGGAGAGGGCCCCAGCGCAGCATCGAGCCTGAACAGACCCAGGAGGGCACCCGGAACTGGTTAGTGGTGGTGCCTTACTGCTGTGAGGTGCGGACGGGGGCTCCCCCCAGAGCTGCTGCTACTGAAAACATCTCCCCACAACAATGGGTCGCGTGTCCAGAAAAAAGGGCTTGGAGGTGCTGCGCCTGGATTAGCCGGGACGCCACACGGAGGACGAAGATGGGGATACAGAGAGGCAGGGGCCGAGTCCACCTGGAGATCCCACCCTGGGCGAAATAATGCAGGCCATCATGGCGTCACGCGTCATTGGAACGGACCTCACACTATTGAAGGACGACCACAGGAAGCTCAAGTAGAGAGTGGCGACACAGGAGACCAATATGAAAAGTATTCCTGATGAGGTGACCGCCCTACGACGCTCCTTGAGTGAAGTGACGCACAGAGTCAAGGCCCTTGAGGTCCGAGCGGAGGACAGTGAAGGCCGCTCACGGCTTAATAACCTCCGCATCGTGGGTGTGCCGGAGCGTGAGGAGGGCCCAGATGCGGTCCAATTTCTGGAGAACTGGCTGCGGGCAGAGGTTGCCCCAGAGGGTCTATCCCCATTCTATGCGCTGGAGAGAGCGCACAGGGTCCCGGCCCGCCCGCCCAAGCCTGGTGCTCCGCTCCGACCGATAGTGGCGCGGCTATTGTACTATCGCGACCGAGACTTTATCCTACAAAGGGCTCGAGAACAACAGAACCTGCAAATAGGCAGGGGGGGTCTGGGGGCATTAAACGCGAGCCAAGAGTTTCCTCCTAGTTGCAGTTATGCTTTCGAGCAGTTTGGTTTGGATGGGAACCTGTTCTGGGGAGTGGGAGTTGGGGGCAGTTTATGTGTTGGGGGGGCTGGGGGAGGGTCGGACATGCCGCTAGGGGGGGTGCAGTAAATGTGTACACACAACAGATCCATGGGTACCTCCATAGGCCTTAAAGTCATGACCTGGGATGTCCGAGGGATGCATACCAAGTGCAGGCGACACAAAATACACGCATACTTGGAACGGAGGGGAGCGCAGATCGCTCTCCTTCAGGAAACACACTTGACGGAGGTATAGGGGAAGGCACTACAACGTCGCTGGAGAGGTCAGGTTTTTCACACCACTTACTCGGCATATGCCAGGGGAACACTGGTTTGGATAAGAGCAGGAGTACCGTTTCAATGTTTGAGGCAGGTGGTTGACCCAGAGGGTAGATTTACAGTGGTCACAGGGCGACTAGATGGACGAGACATTACGCTGGGAAGCATATACGCCCCCAATATAGATCAACCCACCTTTCTTGCACAACTTTCACAGAAGCTGGCAGGGGTGCTCACGGGTCCTGTGTTAATGGGGGGGATTTTAACTGTGTAACAGACGTGGACCTGGACCGTTTCCACCCACCACTCCCTGACGCCCCCACTCGTAGAATAGCAGAAGGCTGGCGGGATTGGCAGCGGAGTTGGGGGCTTACAGACACCTGGAGGGCCCACCATCCCAGGGAACGTGACTACTCTTACTTTTCTGCAGTTCATGAGTTGCATGTCAGACTGGACGCGGTCTTGTGCTCCCCGGATGTTCATATGCAGGTTATGACGAGTGAATACCTAGCCAGAACGACCTCTGATCACAACCCCCTACTGGTGGCCTTGAATTGGGTTCGGGTTAGAACGGCGATTCCTAATTGGCGTCTCAGGCCGGATGCCCTGGAAGACCAGGTCTTCCGGACCATCATAGGCACAGCCATAGGGGAGTACTTCAGCACAATGCGGGCACCTCCTCCAGTCTGCATAATGAATGGGACGCGTTTAAAGCGGTGATCCGCGGGCGGTGCATTGGAGAGGTGGTGGGTGTTCGCAGAACTCATCTGAGTGAGGTACAGGGGGCGGAACAATGACTTTGGGACACGGAAAGAGAAAGACCGGGGCGGGTGGATGTCCAGGAGGAGCTACTAGGGGCAAAGGAGGAGCTGGCCACACAAGTGGAGAGGCTGAGATGTTTTGATTATAAGGCCTACATGGTGAGAGCGCATGCGGATCGCGATAAGTCAGGGGCGCTCCTGGCCTGGTTAGCGAATCCGGCCCGCAGGGGCACACCAATCCTCGAGCTACGAGACGAGGCGGGACATCCCACTTTGGGCAGCAGGCAATCAACATGCAATTCCTAGATTACTACTCCACGCTGTATCATAGTGCGCTAGACCCCAGGGAACTGGAGGACGGGGATTTCCTAGATATAGAATTACCGCAGAATAAAGCGGAGGAGGCAGAAAACCTGGGCCGCCTGGTGGAAGTGGGTGAGGTCCGGAGTGCCCTTAAACGCATGGCTAAGAACAAAACCCCAGGCACTGACGGGTTCCTGTCGGAGTTTTATGTCGCCTACATTGATGTACTGGCCCTACAGCTGGTGTCTCTCTACAATCGATCAAAACAGGTTGGTTATTTGCCCACCTCGACGAGAGAGGCGGTGATTGTCCCGCTCCTTAAACCGGGGAAACCGGAGTGGGATCGAACAGCGTATCGCCCCCTTACGATGTTAAACATTGATTATAAGGTCCTGAGTGGCATATTGGCACATCGCCTGATGGTGCAGATGACGACCCTGGTACATAAGGACCAATCTGGTTTCATCCCCACCCGGAACACGGCGGTGAATATTAGGAGGCTGTGTCAACTACTGCAGGCGTCGGAGGCCGGAGGTGAAGAGGCATGTGTGCTATCCATTGACATCGAAAAGGCCTTTGATAGCCTAGAGTGGCCATACTTGTTTCGGGTTTTGAGGGCCTTCGGCCTGGGTGAGGGATTCGTGGCATGGACGCAGATCCTATACTCCAATTCGACGGCCAGAGTCCGGACGGGGGGGTGATTTCGGCAGCGTGTGCGGTGGGTAGGGGGACGAGGCAGGGCTGCCCACTATCTTCCCTCCTGTTTGCCCTAGCAATGGAGCCCCTAGCGGTGCATGCACGGAGGGGGAACAATACAGGAGCCTTGGAAGGATGGAAAGAGCATGAAATGTTCCCGAAACGCCAGATTTCAACGTATCCAATTCTATGTGTTCCATCGGGCGTACCTCACTTCTTCCAAACTTAATGAGTTCTTCGACTCTCATGCTGCCTGTCCACGATGCAGACTGGGGGATGCAGGGTACATGCATATGTTCTGGGATTGCCCTATACTCCGGGGGTACTGGGGAGGGATAATGACCAAATTGACTGAGGTAACAGAGAGGGACCTACAAAGTACTCCAGCTGTGTGTCTGCTACACTGGTTCCCCCACACTGCCCGCAACAAAACTATCAGCAGGTTTTAGGATTTGGGTCTGGTTCTAGCCAAGCGAGAAATCACCAGTCATTGGAAAGCGGCCACAGGCCCTAATGCAGGGCGCTGGCTCAGAGAATTTCTCAAGTGGGCGGACTACGAGGAGACCCTCCAACTCCAACTAGCTCAAAGAACTGACAATGACAAGTTATGGGACATAGCCAGAGCCTGGGTAGCACTGACAGATCTACTTAAGGACCCGACTGACGAAGAGGACTGATCCTCCTGATCTTACGTGCCCTTTAGGTTGTATGGGACCTCAGCTGCGGACAGTGTGATGACCAAGTAGGCGGGAGAAGGGTTCTCCTGATTGGGCACATTCTCCCGGATGGAGATTAGACCACTGACACAGGTCTCAATTGGAGTGTGCGGAATACAGTATGAGCGGCACACATGGTATTGGAGAAGCGGCAGGTCTCTGAGGGGAGGGTAGGGGGGGAGGGTTGCGGGGGGAGGGGTGTGTGTCTGTTGGGGGGGGAAGAAGAGTTGGATGTTCGGTTCTTGATCTATTGAATGGAAGATGACTATATCTAGTATGAATGAGTACTAAATAGCTAGAGTCTCGCAGAGATATGCTGCTAGGCGACGAAGTTATGACACCCGACTCAAAAAAGACTGTGCACTGCACGCTGAAAGTGCAGAGAATGCAATTGAATGGCTGAAAGGTGAAGCAATGTTCTACTATATCTGCATTTATAACTTAGACGTTATAAGCTTAGCATGCATTTAATAACGTGAAAAAGATGTATGCCCTCAGAAAAAAAACCTCAATAAAATCTGTTTTAAAAAAAAAATGATAGGGATGGACGTTGGGTCATGGTGAAGGGCTGGCAGCGAGGGAAACTTAGCACCTTTGTAGCGCTGTATGCTCCCAACACGGGCCAGACAGCTTACCTACACACTTTTCTGGGGCGACTGCTGGACTTTACTGAAGGCCACCTGATCCTTTTGGGGGATTTCAATCTAACCTGGTGCAAAGACCTGGATAGCACCCACCTTACCTTCAGCGCGCGGGCACTGGTTCCTTCTCCCCAGATATACCACAGCGCGTCCATGACATGGGCCTCTTAGATTCCTGGCGTACTCTCTACCCCACTGTCCGTGATTTCACATTCTACTCCCATGTGCACCAAACGTATTGCCGCTTAGATTACATTTTTATTAGCCAATCCCTCCTAAGCGAGCTTCAGGAAGCTAAAATATTCCCCCTGTCTGTCTCCGATCATAGCCTCTTAGCGATCTCTCAGTTTTGGAGGGTCAACAACTCTACATCTCCCAGGTGGTACTTCCCGCCTGCTCTGGCTCGAGATAAGGACTCCTGTACCAAATTAAGGGAGGCCATCGCCGAGTTCTTTGATATTAACGATCCTGTCGACACATCGGAATTTACCATCTGGGATGCTTTTATATCTGTCTTTCGGGGGAGGTGCATCTCCCTTAACTCCGCACTGAACCGGCAACGTGTCAGGGAACGGGAGGCGCTGGAATCAGAATTGTCCTCAGTGGAACAAGCTCAAGAGCAAAACCTACTAGGCAGACCCTTCGCAATCTCAAGGCGCTCAGGGGTAAGCTACGTGCCATCTATAATAACTGGGCGGAACTCACACTACTAAAATTGCGCCAATTATCTTACGCCCAGGGTAACAAAATTGGTAAGCACCTGGTTCGACAACTCAAGGGGAAAAGGGTGCAGGAGTTTATTGGGGGTATTCGAGGGCCGGGGGGTGACCTTTCCCATAGCGATATGGTGAAGGCGAAACTTTTTGGGGATTTCTAGAAGGCCTTGTATTCAGGGGACACCTTAGATCCGGATGCCCCGAGTGCTTACTTACTATCCCTACGGCTCCCACATGTCCCTCCAGAGTGGAACGAACGCCTTACAGCACCCATTACCTGCGACCACGTTACAGTGGCGATTATGGCTCTCAAGCCACACAAAGCCCCTGGCCCAGATGGGCTTACAGCTATATTTTATAAGACATTTGCCCCAGATATCATCCCTCATCTCACGAGGCTCTCCAAAAGGATGGCGGAGGAGGGTTCCACTCCCGATTCCCTATCGGAAGCAGTGATTCCTAAGCCGGGAAAGGATCCTGAAGCTTGTGCCTCTTATAGGCCTATAGCTCTCCTTAACCTCGACGCAAAGCTGTACTCATCCGTCTTAGCTCAGCGCTTACATGACCTCATGCCCTATCTTATTCATCCGGACCAATGCGGCTTCATCAAAGGGCGCCAAACCCACGACAACACCCGTCGCATTGTCCACCTTGTCGAGAAGGCCAATATATATCGAATCCCCGCGGTTCTGGTAGGGCTGGGCGCGGAGAAGGCTTTCGATAGGGTGGACTGGGGGTTCTTGTTCCGTGCTCTGTCAGCCTTTGGCTTCGCTCCCCAGTTTCTTACTATGGTCCGGGCCAACATCTCCATCCTTGCTCCCGAGTGGTGGTCAATGGCTCGCAGTCAGCTCCTTTTCTGGCCCCTTTCCCCTCTCCTTTTTGCCCTTAGCATTGAACCCTTGGCTGCGGCAATCAGAGCAAACCCTGCCATCAGGGGGATCCCCTTTACGGGAGAACAACACAAAATCTCTTTATTTGCCGATGATGTCCTGCTAGCCCTAGCCGACCAGGTTACGTCTCTCCCTCCTTTGCAGGATGAACTAGCTAAATTCGAGACAGTGGCTGGCTTTAAAGTTAACCTAGGGAAATCCTTCATTCTTAACCTAACGCTCTCGCCAGCGGCAATGCAGGAACTTCGATCTCTCACCCCCCTTCAGTGGACCACGTCTTCCATTCAATATCTCGGCATCAAAATCACACCCACAGTAGGGGGCCTCTACGCTGCCAATTTCCCTCCCATTCTGGGGCAACTTCAATCCGAACTTAATAAATGGAAACCCCTTTTCCTCTCATTGCTCGGTCGCATCCACGCTATAAAAATGACTCTCCTTCCAAAGCTGCTTTACCTTTTCCAGGCCTTGCCTATTGCGATTGAGACCGACTTCTTCAAGCGAGTTAAGACCATGATTTTGAAATATGTCTGGCAAGGGAGACGGGCGCGGTTCTCTTTTGCGATACTCCGTCGTTCTAGGGGGGAGGGCGGGATGGGCCTCCCCGATATCCATTTATATTATAAGGCAGCTCAGCTCCGGGTGCTAGTGGAATGGACGCAATATGAATCTGATAAGCATTGGCTACACATGGACTGTAGTGTGACTGACCGCACTATCTGGGACTTAATCTGGCGCCCCAAATGTGCCAGGCCGAAAAATACTTATTTAAGCACTCCTACACGTACGACACTCACGGTATGGGACTCGGTGTCGGGCGATGAGAGATGGACCTCCTTCCCCCTTTACACCCATACATTTTAACACGGCATTCCCTCCGGGACTACAGGCAGGACCATTTGACGCATGGCGGGAGGGGGGCTGCTTGGCCTTAACACACCTCTTCCACAACTATGATCCCCCCACCTTTGAAAGCTGTAAAAGGGAGTACAATCTACAGGACGGAGAGGTACCATTATTATCAGTTTTTGCACTGGGCCTTGGGCCCGCAGTGTAGCAGGGTTTCTGTTCTCCCACAGAACTGTGCACAGAGGATTGGAACCTCAGCGAATTAGGGTGACCCAAAACTCACCTTAGTACCCAACAAACCCCTTACCGAGCTAGCTACAGTGTCTCATTGGTCATAACAAACTCCCAATGTTTAGACAAACCAGAACATGAGCTTACAATACCTCATGTTACGTGGAACACATGAGCACTCTTTCGTTATACAATCATTTCAAACCAGAACGTGGAGTAAAGAAGAACACGTGAACATTTGAAAAATTTATTTACTAATGTCGTCTTCTCAGGCGCAGTATCTTAGATAATACAAGGAAACATATTATCAAAAGCAAAGCTATCAGCATAGTTACTAGTCCATAAAAAGCGAATGGTGACAGCATGTTAACATGCTGTAAATGAATAAGAGTTAACAACACTTATTTCTCACCCTCCCTACCACACATATTATATTAATAGCTAAGAAGGTCTCTTTGGGTTGAATTAGGGCGGGCCCATACCTCAGGATCCTAGAATGAAGAGATCACATCAGCATACAACAGCTCTCTCTGCATGCGAACAGCATCAAGTGTGTTTGTGTGTGTCCTGCAAAGCAATATAAAACCCGCCTTAAAGCCAAAGTTGGCAGAAGCTGCACTTATGTTATGTCTATGAAGGCGCGAAGATCAGACCTCATAACAATTCAGTATCTTGTTGTTCCTGAAGCTTCAGCACTCTCTGTACAGACATAGTTTATTGAGCAAAGCTGATATCAGAGTAATAACATATTATTCTCATGTAAATCACAACGAACTACTAGGTTGAAAGCTAAATCAACAATTAAGTGTCGAGTGCAGAAGCAGCAAAAGGAAAAATGGCGTTTAAACATGTAATGTGCCCATGCTAACTTAACACATTATAAAGATATATAGTAGCTATATGACACCCCCCCATGATCCGAGGACGGATAAGATAAGATAAGGTCAACTTCATGAAAGCAGAGTTCAACAACCATGAACAACCTTAAAAGTATAAAAAACTGCAGTAACCAAATCAAAATATAAAAAATGTCACAAGCACTCAAGCCAATAGGACTGGGAGGTGAAAAAATGCAAAAAAATCGGACATCATCAAAAACCAGGAAGTCTTTTCAAGGCAAGACCGAATATGCAAAATATGCAGCTACAGCCTCCAACAGGAAATCACCGTCTTCATCCGAAAACAGTTCAGCCATCCAATTCAAAAGAGGAAAAGAGCAAACGTGTTCTCCCAACACTGGAGCCTCTATTACCATCAGAGGACAACTCGGAGGGTTTTCAAGAAAGCTCATTGCCAAGAAATCCTGCGCTGCTGTAAGAACGTTCCAAGGACCCATTAGTCCATGCATCGCTGCTAAGGCCATAATCCTGTCGCCAGTGCAAACCAACTCGTGAGTAACGATGGGACTCATCAGCTGATTAAAGTCGACTTCAGGAGAAACCGGTCCGCAGAGACACAAATCAATGGCCCAATCGAAGTCACAGCTTAGGCAGTGAAATACAGGCTGGACACAGGTGAAGTAGGAAAATCGAAACGATAATCCATATGCCGTGCTTAAAATCGCAAGCGGCAGCGTGCCATAATATTCAAGCATTCGGTCACGAAACAGCGCTAGGAGGGGCTGGGCTGCTCCTTCCACACGTGGGGCATCCATATTTAAGGAAGCAAACAACCACTAGAACGGCTGCCGCTAGTGCCAGGATAACCGGGAATCCACCAAATAAACTCAAAAAAATGGAATGGAAGAAAGCAGGGATGACTCCAAAGATTTTTTCAAATGAAGTTACAAGACCACTGCTAACAGACTTAAAAAAATGCGCCAGCCCATTTGTGGAGGACGCGTTGAAGATAGAATGTACCATCTCGCTGAAATGTAACGGTAAATAAGTATTTAAAAGGGCCTGAACTTCTGTCCGTGTATTAGCAATGTGAATAACGAAAGTTTCCCTAGCCGAACTCAAGGCCACTTCTTTCTGGGACAATAGCGCCCTTATTCTGCTCATGCCGCTGAATTCTGCTTTCAAGGTTGGGATGCGTGGCCAAATGGAAACCTCCCTATTCTCATGTGTGGGTGGGTACAGGACATTCCTGCAGCAAACGACACGCTCAGTTACGGTTACCACATAAGCTACACCTTTAATTAACCCGCAACAATCTTCATTATTTAAAAGTAAATAACTTCCGTTCCCTAGTAAGGTAAAAGTCGGTGTGATTGCAGGAACCGGAGTCCCTTTTAAAACACAGGCCAAGTTCGGCCGGTCTTGGTTACAGGAACCGTGCAATTGTATATGCCTACACATTAGCGAATGATCTGGTGTTTCTGTACACTCCTCCCCATTTAGATAAACTTCCTGGCCGTCTTTCAAACATCTATAAGTGAAAGGAAGGGACCAGACTTCATGGAGAAATGCACTACCTAGGGGCTCATGGCGACCTATGGCAACATATCGCATACAATTTGTAAATTTATACAGTGCAAAAGGCAAAGATATTAAACCGTGGATAAGCCACGTTGCATCGTTGGCCTCTGCCACAGAGAAAGGCAAGGACTCCAATTTCTCAATATGTAACATAGAAAATGAAGCAACTCGCATGGAAAGCAAGCGCTGCTTGTCAGTCAAATTAAAGGGAGCAAAGAGAGAAGAAACATTCATGTAGGTCCATGGCACCTTGCCAGCCTTCAACGTTTGAAGGGTCCATGCAAATTGCATGACAGAACGTAATTGATTTTGACCATGGTACAACACAGACACTTCATCATGCACAATATCCACTACAGAAGACACAATATTATCCAAAGTGTAAATGCGGGAAGAAAGCATGTTAATACTATTATCTACCACAGCAAGCACCTTTTCTAAATTTGCCTGATCTATAGCTCTAAGGCGTGTCGCAGCCTCAATCTGTGATGTCTTCCAGATTTCATTGTAAACAGCATATATCCATCTTTTTGATCTACCACTAGCCGGGCCCTTTATGAAATCATTTAAATCTATATCATCATTCAGCTTTGCAAGATGTAATTTAACTGCAGACAATGTTGAATGTTTCAGCCAATTCTGACACAATTTGCCCACAGAGTAAGTTGTGACAGAATGCTCAGTTTCAAAACGCGGATCAGGTCTGACCTGTCTAAAGCCATCAGATAAACCCAGAAAACGGTGCTGGCATGAATCTGCACTTCTGTGCCACACTAGCCAACCTTTAGGATCCATACTGGATATGTTAAATGATGAATTCAGCAATAGGGTTTGTAAGTCCCTAATCGAAAACTGAGTATAATTACTCCAGCCAGAATATTCTTCTAACTCTGGAATGGTCGGAGAATTTAATTTTTTAGATGTAGCCAATCCAAAGCAAGTCGTCTGTGAAATAGAAGAATTCAAAAACAACATCTGATTCGGGATGAGACAAGCACGGTGCAAAGCCTCAGTGCCTTGTACCTGCCAGTTCCTAGAACCCCAAACTGATTTTAAGTCAATAGTCTCCTTCCATAATTCATAGCTGCCTACAGCCAGCTGATCAAGAAAGGATCTCGAATACAACAATTTTGTATCGGTAAGTCTAACCTTGGACATAGGCTTCTGTGTCATTTTAAAATAAAAGGACTCGGGATTAGACTGATTGAAGTCAGTAAAATAAGCGTACTTTTTCAAAAAAGTACTCGAACTGCCTTGTTTAGGAGCTGGGCAATGCTCCCATTGTATATAATTTACAGTATTCCTTCTGGACGCTGTTTTATGTAAGAAGTGATTGCCAAAATGTTGAAAGCAAAACAAATCACCATAATTAGCAGATTCTAAGTACAAATCTTCTGCATCAAAGGCAGCATAATATTTCAAATCAGAAAACAAAGACTCTACGGCCTGAACATCCCAATCATCAGAACGAATGTTTTGTTTCACAACATCCCCCATGTTAACCCTAAGCACATTGGGGACATTAACAACCTCGGTAGGGCCATGAATTTGAAACCTAACGGCATCCCACACTATCCCATCAAGGACAGGCCAAGCAGTGATGTTAACAAATGTCAAGTCTCTTTTCAATCTGTGTGCAGAATGCGATGAGGAAAGGGGGGCCAAAGTTCCATTTAGATGTCGAATGCAAGTTCTTTCTTCGACATAGTGTCCATTCATAAGACGGAAAAAATAAAACACAAACCCAATTGACATAAAAAGGTAAATTGAAAAAAGCACCAGCCAAATATATGTCCAAGGCGGAATTAAAAAATGTTTTTTAAACAAGCTGGCATAAACTGCAAAACGTGAGGGTTTCTTCGAGGCAATGGAAACAGAGTCAAATGAAAATCTGGATTCTGTGGCCAAACGGGCTTGCAGGTCAGGCATGGACAAGTCAGTGGGGTAAGTATAGTCTATTTCAACAAGGTCTGTACCGGGCAAAGTACTTAATAAAGGACTGGAAATAGCAGGCAACTCGATTGCCACTTCAGTTTCATGATTAGAAGCAGTGGGCAAAACAGAATTTCTCACAATGGAAGGACAGGAAACAGCCGGTGTCATGCTAAGAAGAATCGGCCACTCTGTGTATCTTGACATTGTCAATTGAGATACACCTGTTTTCCTTACGACCAGGAAGTGGTGGTAAAATGACTGTTCTTGTGCCCTTCACTCCAAGGACTGGAACCGGAGCTCGATAGGAAGGACCAAATTCTTTCTTGTTATCGATCTTCTCTCGAACCAGTTCTCCAATTTGGGGTAGCCAGCCGACTACCGGGATCTGCAACGCAACATCCGACGTGGAGGGCAAATGTTCCTTTGCAAGACTGTCTCTGGTCTTTTGTAGATTCTGTAAAACAGTACAATGTTCATCTACGTCAAAGGTCGTGGCGCGAGCCACGTAGTCTAGACCGTCAAGGTCAGGGACGAACATCTTGATGCCAAAGAGCATTTCGTATGGGGTCCGCCCACCCAGAGACCTTCTAGGGAGATTATTAAGAGCACGCTGCACGCCATAGAGGTGGGCTAGCCAGTTTCTGCCAGTGCCTATAACTCGGGCTGTCAAAGATTGCTTTAAATCACGGTTCATTCGCTCCACTACACTGTTACTCTCAGGTCTGTAGGGAGACGAAAACTTGACTTGGACCCCCATCGAATGCATGGCATCCTTATACGCCTTAGAGGCGAAAGCCGGACCCTGATCCGAATGGAAAGTACCACAGGCAAAAATCCCTACAAAGATGCGCAAATCTCTAATGACAGTCCGTGAATCAGCGCTGCGATGGGGCCAGACCCACACAAAGCGTGTGCATGAATCAACTGCAACTAAGATGTACTTATACGCAGTGTCAGATGAAAAAGGACCGCAGTGATCTAAATAAACACAACCTAGTGGTTTATTAGATATGTACAACTGAGTCTGTGGCGGCGCAGTCCCCGCCACCAGAAACGTTGTTGTAATTGAGTTACAGTGGCTGAGACGCCCGCATGCGCAGACGCCACACCTTCATGAGCCGCAGTGATCAAGTCTGCCCTGCGATCCGCGTTGGGAATCAAACGTTCACCAACATCAGGAATTTTCACAAAAGGAACCTTTTCGGGACTTAAGTGGTATGTGTACTTCGAAGGGAACCCCGAAGGATGTTTACCTCCCTTCTCAGTGGCAGCAACAGCTGCCAAGATGTCACTATCAATCTTACTTTTGGACCGTGTAACTGCTGCAACTAAGTATGTAGACACTGCTAATTTCGCTGCTTCATCAGCAAGCGAGTTACCGACAGCGTGGACTCCCACACGCTGGTGGCCAAGAGTATGAATTACAAAAACGAGCGGCAACGAAGCCTTAAGCTCTGCCACTCGAACCCAGATCATTTTATGTTTTATCGTGCTACCCTTGGAATCACGAAAGTCATTCTGAATCCAAAAGAACAAGTTTTCATTGTAAGACTGGACACAGTAGAAAGAATCACTTACAATAAGAGTAGTAACACTAGGATCTGCGTACTCCAACGCTAGTAAGAGAGCACGAAGCTCTGCCAATTGTGCGGTGCAATCTCCCAGTGGCAACGTGTGCACTTCCCTGGATATGAACTCATCGTTCAACATAGCACCTACCACAATGGCGCATGCGGAAACGTAGGCATGTTTAGAGCCATGCGCAACCTGCGCCGAACCATCAGTGTAAATGATGCAATGGAAGTCCTCCAAAGGTCGCATAGCTAGAGGAGCAGGATGAACAAACTCATACTGCAAGTACTCCTGCGACCGCAACGAGGCGTCAAAAATAAACGTGACATCCGTGGACGTCAAGGACGCAGCCCACTGAATCCACCGAGGGTGCAAAGCTTTTGAATTTGGAACACTGGCTTTCGTGACTGCCTCCAAATGAGGACAGGGTGTTACAACCAACATGCGTTTCCCCTGTGACAGCGCTCGTTCCTTAAGAATAGCCATCTGCACAGCTGTTAAAACCTTTTCCACAGTGGGAAACCGCATCTCAGCCGAAGTGTACAAGTGTGACTTGTAAGCAATAGGAACTGTGTCTCCTTCATTAAAAGTGAGGTACGTGAAACCCACCGTCCCTGGTATTATTCTTATCACAAGGTTGGTTTGGTTGTCACGAGTCAGTAAGAACTTAGAAGCGAGCAGATCAGCCTGCAAGGATTGCAAAATGGCTGAATGCTCAGGCAGCCAGCATGATTTCGAAAAATGTGGTTGTATCAAAGCATACAAAGGCTTGATACGCTGGGCATATTCCGGAATGTATGTCCTCCCGAAATTTAAAAAGCCCAGCAAAGACTGTAATTTTTTCAGTGTAGTTGGAGCGCGCAGCTGTGCGCATTTCTCCAAGAAGTGAGGAGCCAAACCTCTACCTTCATTGTTGAGCTCATAGCCCAGAAACAACACCGTGTGTTCAGCAATGTGCGATTTAGCAAAGTTAAATTTGTAACCCATGTCTGCAAAGTTACAAATAACAGAATTTACACGACACAGATGCTCCCAAATATCGTCGTCTGTGAGATATATGTCATCCACATACGAACAAGCATCTGGGTCGAGTGCCTCCAGAATAGAGACAATGAGTGCGGTAAATATACCAGGACTATTCTTATAGCCCATTGGGAGACGCCGGAATTGTTTTTGGACCCCAGCGCATGTAAAACTGGTCCATTGGGAGCTAAAGCTGTCCAATCTGTGGGCATAGAAACCGTTGGATATGTCAAGCGTTGTCTTAAAACGCTTACGCACGAGACTATCCACTAGGGCAGAGCCGTGAGTATTCTGTACTGCACAGTTACGGCAATGCGAGTTCAAATGCCGGTAATCCAATACCAAACGATATGATCCATCAGGCTTGGTCACAGTAAAAAGAGGATTATTCATCGGTGACACACACGTTTCAATAACTCCCTGATAATCTAATTGTTCAAGGATTTCCGCGACGGAAGCTTTGGCTTTACGCCGAATGGGATATTGAGGTTGAGGCTGCGGCTGAGACCGCAACGGAATTTCGTGGCAAGGGGATAATTTGTCCCAACCACATTGGTTACGGTACAGAGCCGGTGCGAGAGCCCGAGCCCACTCTTCTGCAAAATGCTGCGCATGCTCTTTCGAGACAGTGTTCGCGAAACTGGGGAGGATTACCTCCTCCCCTCGCGGCGCCGCGAGCACAAAAGGTGGGGGCCAGTCAGCCTCCGAAAGCAAAATATCATACGTAGAAGACAGATTTTCCCAAAACACCCCTTTTACGGTACGCTGTATGTCACCTTCAATTAACAGGACAATTTCATAAAGTCTTTCAGGGGGAGCAAGTCTCGTATCGGCTGTTTCAATCACAACGTAGACATCAGTCGCTGTCACCCTCAGTAGTGGACGCAGCGCCTCTCTGACTATGGTAATCTCCGCCGCGCTGTCCAGCAAGGTCAGAGCCCACGTCAGATTCCGAAGCCGCGTTCTCACTATCTGTGGCATATCGATGCGCTGTTAAGGCTGCGACTTTCTTTTTCGCAAACTGCGGTCTTTTCGGCGTAGAATCCTCTTGCTTCGCTGCGCCTTCAATCTGGCGGGGCTAGCCACGTCCCTGTTGGCCACCACGTCCCCTACCGCCTCCTCCTCCACCGGTTTTCGGGGCCGATGAGTCCTGTAAGGAACAAGGAGAGCATTGATCAGAAACCTGAAATCGATCAGGCGATTTAATCATCGCGCGATCGCGCAAATCATAAACTTTTTCAGTCGGCGCAGGAACTTGTATTGCAGGATAAGAATCCAGAGTCTGCTTTTGTTGCTTCCCCTGTGTCTGTCTTTTAGGCCAATTTTGTTTTTTGGACTTGGGTTGGACATCTGCCGCAGCAGACTGTCCTTGTGGTTGTTTTTTCTCCTTGACAGGAAAATATTTCAGACCTCTACTTGTGCGGCCAATCGTCTTATATGCGGCCACAACTATCTTCGCTAACTGTAGGGGTTTATCGGCATCGGGCAGAGCAGCCAAAGCATTCGACACCTGAAAGTTCACTGCATCTCCTTTAATATTGGAGAGTATGAGATCGCTTACTATCTCAAACGAACCACACAGGCGCATACCCAATTCAACCGCTGCCTCCGGTCCGTGATCATCCTGAACACGTTTAACGATCTCAGGCAGTGCGGTCATAGACGGGGTGCCGAAACACCTCGTATAAACGGCCGCAAAAGTTTTTCCCCAGCTTTCACAGTCAAAGAGTTCAGGAGTTAAATCCTTTGGTAAAGTGATCGTCAACATTCTATGTTTGTCAGCAGGAGTATAATTCGGAAACACAGCCTCCAGTTGGTCAAACTTCTCGGCAAGCCAGAAAGGGAAGTCGTCGTTATCAACGGGACGCTGACCAAAAACCGAATTGACCATAACCGGATTTAGGCGTAAACCGCCATGTTCCGTTTGAACGGCCGCACCCCCGGGGGGACCACCCGGGAGATGACGACCTATGTATTGCACTAATGCACGAATCACAGCAATCGAGACAACATGTAGTCTACGAATATCCACAAGGGGACAAGCGCCGTGATTCGGGTGCAGGGTGAATCCACCCAAAGCAGGCCAATTTGTACCTGGAATGGAAAGTGGACCTAACCTCGCAGCTGACAAAGAGTGGGGGAGGGCGCCATCAAACGCGATGCTGCCAATGATCAATAGGTATTTCCAGTGTCCTGTACGGTGTATATTCAGCCGGTACAGGGGAGGGTGTGTAGTAGAGGAACACTTGAGAATTCGCGTCCACCTCCGGAAATGTGACCCACGAGTAAAATAGCTCGAAAGGGTACGCCGGATCTGCACACACCACCAAAATCACAGCCATGCCTTCCAAAGAGACTTGGTAAGTTTGTAAATGGTTGCGCACCGCAATGCGACTATGCTGCGCAATGGCCACAGCCATGATATCACCGGAACTACTGAATAGCAAAGAAAACTTTGTAGCACAACTGGGTAGTAACTCAAGGAAACCGTTTTAGATAGATTCAAGCTTGAAAAGACCTATTTCAAAAAATAGGTAGGTTTCACCGACACCACCGTTTTCCGGACACGATAGTGAAGGGGTTAAGGTTTGAACGATATACTACTCGAGTGTCATGATATAAGACCTCCAACGTACGAGCACCATGTAGCAGGGTTTCTGTTCTCCCACAGAACTGTGCACAGAGGATTGGAACCTCAGCGAATTAGGGTGACCCAAAACTCACCTTAGTACCCAACAAACCCCTTACCGAGCTAGCTACAGTGTCTCATTGGTCATAACAAACTCCCAATGTTTAGACAAACCAGAACATGAGCTTACAATACCTCAGGTTACGTGGAACACATGAGCACTCTTTCGTTATACAATCATTTCAAACCAGAACGTGGAGTAAAGAAGAACACGTGAACATTTGAAATATTTATTTACTAATGTCGTCTTCTCAGGCGCAGTATCTTAGATAATACAAGGAAACATATTATCAAAAGCAAAGCTATCAGCATAGTTACTAGTCCATAAAAAGCGAATGGTGACAGCATGTTAACATGCTGTAAATGAATAAGAGTTAACAACACTTATTTCTCACCCCAGGACGTACCCACGGCCCATTCGCCTGCCTCTCCTGCAAGTTCAACTGCTTCAGGACCCTCACCAAACCCACTTCCTCCACACACAGCTCCGAACTCAACAGCCTGAAATGCATCCTAGTGAACACGCGCTCGGTCCACAGACATGCAACAGAACTCTGGGACCTAATCGACACTGCGTCACCTGACATCGCCTTCCTTACTGAAACATGGATGAACGCATCTTCTGCCCCCGACATCGCCATAGCCATACCGGACACTTACAAGATCATTCGAAAAGACCGCACCAATAAAAAAACTGGAGGAGGCATCGCCATCGTCCATAGAAACACCATCAAAATCACAACCAGCTCTGACGACAATCTTGCAACCGCCGAACATCTCCACTTTCAGATCCACACCGACCCCAGGACCACCCTTAGAGGCACCCTCATTTACAGGCCTCCAGGCACCCGATCTCAATTCAACGACGACATCACAGACTTCGTCAGCCCGCACGCCCTCGCCTCCGAGAACTACATTCTTCTAGGAGACCTCAACTACCACCTTGAAAACATACTCGACAACAACACCACCTCCCTTCTGGACAACCTGTCCAATCTCGGACTCAAACAACTTGTTGACACCCCCACTCACACAGCCGGACACACGCTCGACCCTATCTTCACATCCAGCAAGCACATCTCCTTCGATCGCACTACAGCTCTCCACTGGACGGATCACAGCTGTGTCCACTTCAGCTACAAAACCACCCTATCCCACAACCGTCCACAACCCATTCCCCGGAGAAAATGGAATAAAATCACCACCGACCAACTCCTCACATCACTCAACCAAAACCCCCCCACCCTAGCAATGGACCCAGACCAAGCGGCCACCAACCTCAGGCAATGGATTACCCACAGTGCGAACGAACTAGCACCCCTGAAAAAACACCAGTTGAAATCATCCAGCAAAAAGGCTCCCTGGTTCAATGATGACCTTAAAAAATCCAAGAAAACATGCCGCACCCTGGAGAAGAATTGGAGAAAAGAACCAACCCCAGACAACATGGCCTCCCTCAAGACAGCCACCCGCAAACACCACCAACTGATTCGATCCGCCAAGAAATCAGCATTCAAGAACCGTCTCGACAACAATTCTCATAACAGCAAGGAACTCTTCAATATCATCAAAGAATTCACCAACCCTTCCGCAGCATCCAACGACATCACTAACTCCCAAGACCTCTGCGATGCGCTATCCTCCTTCTTCTACAACAAAATTGCCGACATCCACAACAGCTTCAAGAATACTCCCAGTGACCAACCCGCCCCACCCCCTTCAGATCCCACCCCTCCAACTAACAACCTCAGCTCCTGGAACCCAATCACCACTGAAGACACCATTCGCCTCATGAACTCAATCCACTCTGGCTCGCCTTCTGACCCCTGTCCCCACTACATCTTCAACAAAGCTGACTCCATCATCGCTCCCCAACTCCGCGATGTCATCAACTGTTCTTTCAACTCTGCCACCTTTCCAGAAATCTGGAAACACGCCGAACTCAGCGCCCTTCTGAAAAAACCCACAGCAGACCCCTCTGAACTGAAAAACTACCGACCCATATCCCTCCTCCCTTTCCCGGCCAAAGTCATCGAGAAGGCCGTCAACAGCCAACTCGCCGCCTTCCTTGAATCCAACAACTCCCTGGATCCCTCACAGAACGGCTTTCGAGCCAAACACAGCACCGAAACCGCCCTCATTGCGGCGACCGACGACATCCGAGCACTCCTAGACAACGGAGAAACTGTGGCCCTCATTCTACTCAACCTCTCCGCCGCCTTCGACACTGTCTGTCACAGCACCCTCATACAACGCCTCAACAACATCGGCATACAAGGAAAAGCCTTGGACTGGATCATCTCTTTCCTAGCTGGGAGAACCCAGAGAGTCCGACTCCCCCCATTCTACTCAGAGCTCACCGAAGTCATCTGCGGCGTACCTCAAGGTTCCTCACTCAGTCCCACCCTCTTCAACGTCTACATGAGTCCTCTCGCCTCCATCGCACGTCAACACAACCTCAACATCATCTCCTACGCCGACGACACCCAGCTAATCCTTTCCCTCACCAAAGACCCCAACACCGCCAAAACCAATCTTCACGAAGGTATGAAAGAAGTAGCCGAATGGATGGAACAGAGCCGCCTAAAACTCAACTCAGACAAAACGGAGGTGCTCATCCTAGGATCCTCCCCCTCAGATTGGGACGACTCTTGGTGGCCTTCCGCTTTGGGATCAGCACCCACACCCACAGACCATGCACGTAACCTTGGCTTCATTCTAGACTCCTCTCTCTCAATGTCCAGACAAGTCAACGCCGTATCGTCCTCCTGCTTCAACGTCCTTCGCATTCTCAAAAAGATCTTCCGCTGGATCCCCCTCGAGACAAGAAAGACTGTTACCCATGCACTGGTCACGAGTCGACTAGACTATGGCAACACACTTTACGCCGGAATTACAACAAAATTGCAGAAAAAGCTCCAGCGTATCCAAAACGCATCAGCGAGACTCATATTAGACATCCCGCGCCAAGAGCACATCACCGGACACCTAAAAAACCTCCACTGGCTTCCCGTCAATAAGAGAATTACTTTCCGCCTTCTTACCCACGCACACAAGGCCCTTTATAATCTGGGACCCGAATGCCTCAACACCCGACTGTCCTTCTACATTCCCACCCGCCAACTAAGATCATCCAATCAAGCCCTCGCCGCAGTCCCGCGCATCCGAAAAACCACCATGGGTGGCAGATCATTCTCCTTCCTGGCTGCCAAGACCTGGAACTCACTCCCCACCCACCTCCGCCTTACTCAGAACCACATCTCCTTCAGAAAAGGACTGAAAACCTGGCTATTCGACAAATAATGAACCCCTCCCTCTAGCGCCTTGAGACCCTCTGGGTGAGTAGTGCGCTATATAAATGCCCGAACTTGAACTTGAACTTGAACCCTCCCTACCACACATATTATATTAATAGCTAAGAAGGTCTCTTTGGGTTGAATTAGGGCGGGCCCATACCTCAGGATCCTAGAATGAAGAGATCACATCAGCATACAACAGCTCTCTCTGCATGCGAACAGCATCAAGTGTGTTTGTGTGTGTCCTGCAAAGCAATATAAAACCCGCCTTAAAGCCAAAGTTGGCAGAAGCTGCACTTATGTTATGTCTATGAAGGCGCGAAGATCAGACCTCATAACAATTCAGTATCTTGTTGTTCCTGAAGCTTCAGCACTCTCTGTACAGACATAGTTTATTGAGCAAAGCTGATATCAGAGTAATAACATATTATTCTCATGTAAATCACAACGAACTACTAGGTTGAAAGCTAAATCAACAATTAAGTGTCGAGTGCAGAAGCAGCAAAAGGAAAAATGGCGTTTAAACATGTAATGTGCCCATGCTAACTTAACGCATTATAAAGATATATAGTAGCTATATGACAGCAGGTGCGGGAGGGAGCTACACGAACCCTGACCAAATTCGAATCCTTCCTAGTCAAAACAAAATCCATGAAAGGCACAAACATTTATATATAAATTTGTTCTCACTACCATACACGCACCGCGCCCTCGCTACATGTCAATGTGGGAGGATATTCTTCAACGAGATATCACAGATGACGAGTGGTCCCGTTTGTGGGCTGATATCACAAAATGTAATCAATCTGCTGATCTCAGGGAGGCACATCTTAAAACAATGATGGACTGGTACCTATATCCTTCCAAACTTAGCAGAATCTTTCCTGGATCATCCTATCAGTGTTGGAGAGGCTGTGGTCTTTTGGGAGATTTCCAGCATATCTGGTGGGACTGTCCACACATTAGGCCATTCTGGGAAGAGATCCTTGTCCATATTAAAGACATGTTGGGCTATCCTATACCAACTAACATGGCTGAGGTGCTGCTGGGACTTCGGGACCCCTCGTTAGAACACCAGACGCGGGCAGATAAAAAGATCATGTGGCTGGGTATTGGGGCTGCTAAGATCACGCTAGCGGTGGCGTGGAAAAAAAGAGAAGCTCCAGCTCTCTCCCTCTGGTATTCCAGATTATGCAGGCTTCTCAGTATAGAGCGGATGTCGGAAATTTTTAGGGACGATTTTAAAAATGTTGAGTTCACTTGGGGTCCCCTAGTCACCTTCCTCTCGCGAGGTCTCCCGTCCACTGTCTGCCCCGCCTCTGTCAGGGCACTCCATCTATTTCAGTTGTAAAACATGAACCATCCAGTGTTTTGTAGCTTGCACCTTTTTATTTTTCTCCTCCTTTTTTTTTCAGGCTGTCACCTTGTACGGGGAGGGGGAGAGGGGGGCAGGGTGGATTATATTTTTTCTTTTAGTCCAGTGCTCCGCGCTTGGGAGCCGTTATTCCAATGCTTTGGTACATCGTGCATACCCCGTCTGATAGACAAACATACAGTATAGCTGCCTTACAGCTTGGTGGGATATTCGTAGCATTTGTTACCATTTTGCATGAAGAGCCTTGTGCCTTCTTTTAGACGCTGTTCCCTCCCAGTGTGCATTCCACTGGGGGTGGGCTAGGGCATGTTTCCCGTGTAGTTCATAACTCTGTATGCCGTACAGTTCTGCTATTCTCCATAGCCATCTATGTGTGATGAATAAGATGACGTTGTGATTGTTGTACCATGCAAAGATTGTCTAATAAACAGAAGTTTGACAAAATAGCTTGCCTCACGCATAAGCCCTGCATTACCACCCTCTGGCCTATCTGGCGCACAAGCTTGTTTTTTCTGGCTCTGGTCGGAACTTAAGAAGTAAGTCCACACTATTCTTGAAACCTCCTATATTCAAAAAGAAGAGTACGTACAAACGTGCTTTCTACGGCCTAGCGCCTAAATTTGGAATGCTCTTCCTACGGAGATTAGAGCCAATCCTTCCACTGCCTCATTCAAGAAACAGGCCAAATGAATTTTCCTGAGTGAAAATTAAATGCATCATCCTGTATTCTCTTTCAAGTCCCCTTGTTGACAGATTTATCCCAACATATCTTTCTATATTTATTTTTGATTGGTTGGTAAATTGTTATTTTACACTAGGACCCTTCTGGAACTATACTAGGTAAATACTTCTTGGGCCGATTACAGATTTGTCATTTATATGACTATGTTGTGACAAGTCACTCTATGATTGTTTTGCTAATTATAGCAAGAAATATATTGCATTATATGAGAAACTGAACTAGCAGGGCTTACTACCTGGTACCTGATTTTGATTGTTTACTCCTTGTTGTTTTACAGTGTTGACCTCCATTGGACTGAGTTTATTCATGCTTTTGCCTCGGTGTACAGCGCTCTGATACCCGCAAGGGTCATGTTCGCGCTTTATAAAACTTTTCAAATTAAATAAAATAAAATAATTAAATGAAGGACACAGTTCAAGCTGCATTAAATGTGGACACCTACCCTAGAAAAGAATAAGCAGACGTGATGGTGCAGATAAAACCTGCATTTTCAGCACTATTTAATGTGTGATGTTCTCTGTTGTGGGTTTGAGCATGCATTCAGTTATGTTTTTTAATGTGGATTTATCTAAATATTCTGCACTACTGAAAAAGATAATACAATTTTATGTATTTTAAATACAACTCACCTTGGTGTTGAATTATTACAGTGTAAGGTTCAAATTCAATACATTTGTATTTGCTGGGTCTGCTAAACCAGGATCATAACCTTAAAACTCACAGCTTCATACTATGAGCATATGCATTGAGAATATGGCATATATACCTTGAAGACATAGCTCTGCAGTCCAATACTAATATTTTACTTCTTATACCATTCACAATTTGACTTGTGTACATTGCACAAAGGTAAACCCATCTTCACTAAATCCCATTTTCATACTTTCAGCAAAAAGAGTTTTAGCAGTGAAAAGAAAAGGCTCACCTGCGTCATTGGTTAAACTGTCCACGCTGAACTCTAAACTATTTTTAAAAGTGTGAGAAATCCTTGAAGGCTTCTTACGGATGCCACTTTCATCATCATGGCATGGTGTTCCTTGATTGGGTTTTATAGTTGGTGCTTGAAGGTCACTTAGGACAGAGAACTATAAATACACAAACAGGAAAACGTGATTTATTAACATTATATTGACTCTTGCAATTTCTACAGAAGAATGCATTTCTTTATCACACTATTCAAAGTCTTACCATATCACTTGGAAGCAATTTCTTTGATTGGTTTCCAGTTTTTGGCACTTAGCGTGGATATAATTTCAAAACATCAGAATACACATTGTCCCTCTTGACCCTATAATATTCCCCACCTTACTGCCAGCGATCCACTTTATTTTCTTAGACGCCACATCTTATGACATCAATGGAATTTTTTTCCCTGTTCACATAAATTTTGTCTGCACCGGCATACAGCCTTTGTCCCTCATCTTTCATGCCAAGGGGCATTTCTCCTCCTGAACTACACAGCTGTGGTGGTGGCAGCTGCAGTGGTCGCAGAAGACAAGTTGATATCAACGTATAGTTAAATGTTTCACATCGCCAGCACTGACCAATTCCATATGAATTTCAAACCCTGTTTGAATGGTTTTCTGGCCCTGTACTTTTGCCCCATTCCAGAAACTTTATATATAGGATAGTCTCAAAGTGTTTCTAAGAAGATGCTAACCTAACCACTCCTTAAAGGCATATGCTTCCTTGACACCTACTAAATTTGGCTAGTTGCACCCAGGTGTAGAATGTGTGGCATAGAATTTTGTGTTGAGTTCGCCTGAAAGAAAGCTGCTCTTATGGCCACATAGTGAGTATCTACATACCTTTTCCTAATCACTATATTTTGTTTGTCATATATTTTCTTCCAATTTATTTCAGACGTTTTCGAATGGTTTTTGCAAGTTATATACCAGTGTGTCATAAATCAAGTATAGGACATGTTCATGTAGTGCGCCAGAGAGCATTCAATATTCCAGTGGACTTCATCCTTTACCTCCTGTGCGGGTAGGCAATGTTTCTGCGACATCTGGAGGTATCTGTAGTGCAGTGAATAAGCCAGTTTGCATTCCTTCTTCAGGACCTTGAATAGTTTGAGCCCCTTTGCTCACCAAATAACACCCAACTTTTATATACCAATTAGGTATATCAAAGCCGAAGGCACGCCATGGGCAAGCCCGTCTGCGCCCGTCCGCGCCCGCCGGGCCCATGAGCGAGAACCTCTGCCCTTTTACTCTCAGACGCTCTCCACTATTCCAGGGTGCAGCTAAAACAGCTAAACAAAACCCCAGGGCCTAAATGTGTACATTCCATTTCGCTTCAGGAGCATCAGGATAGCTGTTTAAACTGTTGTTTTAATCTCTCTTCGTCACTCGCTCTCCCTTCTGCGAAATTTTATAAATTACTTTTACTTAATTGCCGATCCATGCCCAAACATAAGACTGAGATCTTAACTCTGCTAGAAGACTCAGACCCCAAATTTTTGTTTCTTACGAAGACCTGGCTTACCACCAGCTCTGAACCAAACATTGTGCAAACACTTCCCCCGGGATATCCAATTCAGAGGAAAGACAGAACGACAGGCGACGGTATCGCTATTATCTATAAAGAATATATGACTTGCCGCTTATTAGGCAGCCCACTATTAGACTGTGGGAATACCCATTTCTCAATAGAATTTACCCCCTCACTGTCACTCCCTGGCATTCTGCTTTATCGTCCACCGGGGAACTAGGGGCCAATTCTGCAAATCCTTGTTGGAAACCGTTATCAATCTGGCGAGTACCTCTGCCAACTTCACTCTCCTCAGAGACTTTAACTTGCACTTTGATGACCCAACAGCATCAATAGCGACCAAACTAGTCCAACACCTTAGGGCCTGCCACCTGTCTCAGAAAGTCCCACAAGCTACCCATATTAAAGGTCATCTCCTTGACTCTATTTTCTCTAATCTGGAGAAACTAAAAGTGAAAGACCCCCCCCCCTCCGCATCCCGTGGTCAGACCATTTTTTGACCACCCCCTTTTGTATACAATAAGACGGGTCATGATAAAAAAAATTAACTACGGTTTTTCCGATATTTGATAATCAGCCCGACGCTTATTCTCCTAAGACGGTACAAAACGGGGTGGTGATGGACGGAGCATCTGAACCAATCAAACACTCACACCCAGTCAAAAGATCTGGGTTTAATCCATCACCGTTCTTTAGCCCACTCTGCCACCCCAGTTCAGACATGGCTATATGCAAATCAGTCTGACCCTGTGCCTCATGGGAACAGTCCAGCCCGAACTGCCAAGCCATGCCTTCCCTGGACCGGAAACAAGCTTCCGAGGACCGGTTTCTGGCATTACAGCCGTCTTCAGCCCGGCCTGCTTGAATCCAGTGGCAAAGTGAGCAAGGGACTCACGTCTGAGCATACCCTGCCACACGCATGGCGGCCAAAAGCGGTACAAAAGGGGGTGGTGATGGACGGAGCATCTGAACCAATCAAACACTCACACCCAGGCAAAAGATCTGGGTTTAATCCATCACCGTTCTTTAGCCCACTCTGCCACCCCAGTTCAGACATGGCTATATGCAAATCAGTCTGACCCTGTGCCTCATGGGAACAGTCCAGCCCGAACTGCCAAGCCAAGCCATGCCTTCCCTTGACCGGAAACAAGCTTCCGAGGACCGGTTTCTGGCATTACAGCCGTCTTCATGTGGTATATAAATAAATAATACCGGATCTATTTTTGAATGAATGAATGAATAACAGATAGCTCAATAAATAAGAGTCAAGATTCGAGGTAGTAGGAGTTTCTGCAGGTTTATTACAGCATAAGGACAGGATCAGGACAACCTGCATAGAACGGGGTTAACAGGGCCCGGCAGGACAACCGGGGCCCAGCAGCTGCCGGGGCTTGATCTGGAATGAGCGCGCTAACTTTTAATAACAATACATCAACTTATATACATAGCGCAAACACATAGCATTACATTGCAGTAGGCGTAACAGTGGGTGGAGCAGAAGGCGTGACGCGTAGCAGTCGCGAGAGATAACAGTAAAAGTAGGTGTAACTGGGAGTATACATAGACATGTGATGCAAACGTAACAGAATATGTCATGAATGGGCGGAAACATAGGAGGGGGCTACCTAAGGAGCCGGGACCTCTAACCTAATGGTGCGCGAAAACTGGCAATGACGTATTACTAGGAGAAGCTGGGGGCTACGAACTCTGTGCTAGGAGCAGAGGCTAGAGTCTGGAGGGTCGGAGCGACATGTACCTAAACCCTATCTGGTATCTGATGTTTAGGGAACATGTTGATATAAACTAGAAGTCATGAGGGGAAAAGCTAACTTGATTCTAAGACTGGACCATGCATTATTCTACATGTAGTGCGTGATGAAGAATATTAAATGACCATTAAATACAGTATTTCTCTAACGTGGAGCCGCATAGGCTAGACGATGACGGAAACTATTGATGCAGTTCAGTAGCTTAGGAATGCAGAGAAGGAGGACTGAACTGATAACTGGAACTATAACATACTCTTGGCAGACTCAGAGGCAGAGCCAAGCTGCACCGGGCACTGCGAGGCAGGAAGTAAGTGAAGGGTCGAGGATACAGGTGGGGGCTGTATCGCTCCTCAGCGAGGCTTTCAGGAGACAGGAGCTGAATCTGATGTCCGGGCCCTTTTGAGGCCTAGAAACGGGGACTTTATAATGGAATAACGTGCACACTGGGAAACGTGGCAACGTAGCTTTACATAGGCCTGATATTCGTAGTATTCACGAGGACTGGAAAATGACATACTAGAGGTGGACACAACTGTAATTGCGTCATTAATCGGACATGGGGAATAACATATGCATATTGGTCATGCACACATAACATATGATGGATGAGGCGTAGGGACACAGAACATGGCAAAATTTACTTTTCCACATTCCCTCCTTGTCACTACGTTTCCATCAGGAAACATCAATTTTCATGATACCATCTATCATTTCATACAGTACCATTTGCTCGTCTCGAATTGTCTTGGAACGGGATTTAGAACGGGGCTTGGGACTAGGAATACAAGAGGTAGCACACATGCTGCAAATCGCAGGGCCACATTGTATACAGAGGCAGCAGCTAAATATAATCGCTACTGCAATACCTAGAAAGGACAGGACTTTCCATCCCCAGGCGGAAATTATATTCCAGAACCAACCTGACCATGTCCAGGTGCCTGGATCTTGGTGTAACAGATGGGCAATTTTATGGAGTCTGGTTATAGCTGAATATACAGACGGCGCGTTATTTGGAATGAAAATACAGCAACTAGATCCGATGACTCTACAGGCCCCGCCCCTATCGGCCAGTATGACGTCAAGGACGAGACGATTTTGCAAAACGACAAATCTCATAGCAGATTGTTCTTCGGTTAAGTTACCTAGAGCAGAGGCAGTCTCATTTACTACAGCTTCAAGGGTTCTTGTTAACCTACGGATCAGTTTACTATTCTGGACAGGTCCTACAAAGAAGAAGAAACCTTTATTGAAATCTGTATACTGTTCTAGAGTAGTTTCAGTATAATCGACAATTGGGGACTCCCTTCTATGTCTAATGTGTACTAGATGTGTGTTTCTGTGATAATCAGATGGGGCTAGGAAAACAGGTGGCAGTAGGAAAGCAATGTAACAGGTTCCCTCCCAATCGAGGGGCAGACGGACATATGCGGTTTGACCACAAATAAAATAAGAATGACGTGAAGCTTTGAAAACAGATTTCCCACTGTCACTATACTGGATAACAGTAGTACATTCACTATGACCTACATGTATGGAACCATAACTACGGACACATAATTCGCCTTTGACTGGTAGTACTGAAATAGCAGGTAAGTCTGGAGTAGTATCAGACTGAACATTCAGGACCATGAAATTCGACGAATAATTACCTAAATTATATACTTCATTTTCTAGATCTAAACCTGTTCTGTGGGGGAAACCTTTCTTGTCTGGAAAACATATACTGTTAAGAAAAGACATATCTGTTGGGGATGACGTTAACGTGGACCATGCTCCACACGAACCATTATGTGAGAATGGATAAGGAAAGAGTGGCAGAACTCCCTTCGGTGTCTGGAAAGGGGGGAGTCGACCACACACCCAACAATTAGTGGCATTGCTGGTCTGGTGTGAATAATGTAACATACGGATAAATGTGTTGTTGCGCATAGCAAGGCGGTAAGAATATTCGTGAGGAGGCAGATCACTAAACGTGTGCTCTGCTGTAGCATTAGCAGACATATTAGCATGAGGAACTGGAAAATACAGATAGAACGCATAGCTGGTGCAGGAAATCAAAATGCTGATGAATAATATGAAACTCAGAAAAACGATACATTGAATTGAACTTCGACTGACTCTCTCACTATGGGGGTCTATTTTATACATGTCAGAAACAGTCTAACCGTTTCACCTAGGGGAGGACTTATACAATCAAACTGACTGACTTATTTTACTAGACCTGAGCTTTAACTTATACTCCTGTTGCGGAGTTTTCTCTAACAAGGGAGGGGTTGTAATAATGTCTTTTGCGGGACAGTCCTTTAAAACAATGTCTTGACAGTTTTTAAATTCCTGGAAATCCTGGGAAATGTTTTTAGAAACAGGTTTCAATCCATTGAAAAGTTTAATATGAGAAAGGTGGATCCATCCTTTTCTGCCTTCCAACTTGACGGCGGTACGGGTGGTCAAGAGGACCTGACGTGGCTCCTTCCAACGAGGCTCCAACGGACTTGATCTGTCGAAATTCCGGACCATTACAAGGGAACCTGGAACGATTTCATGCGGTGCCACCTCGGTATTGTCTGGAAATGCGGCGGCAACCTGTGAACGACATGAGTTGAGGGCAGACATCAAGGAAGCTAGGTAATCTGTCAGCATATTACATGAAACATCGGTAATACTTCGGGGTCTAGGAGTACCCCACATGTTAGGGGGGCGGCCGAATACGACCTCATACGGGGACAGACCTGATCTGGAATGTGCGACCATGCGCATATAAAACAAAGCGACTGGCAGAGCTACTAACCAGTCCACACCCTTGTCTTTACAGACTTTGGCAATGCGAATTTTCAGGGTCTGATTATGTCTCTCGACTAGACCGGCTGCTTCAGGATGGCGTACACAATGGAACTTCCACTGGTACCCTAACAAAAGGGAAACGTGTTTCATTAACTCTGAGGAGAATGGCTGACCGTTATCAGAATATACGACTCTAGGGAGTCCGTATCTAGGGAAAAACTCACGAACCAACTGCTTGGCAGTGGTCGCGGCTGTGTAATCTGGGACTGGATATGCTTCTGTCCATCTGGACAAAGCGCATACAACTACAAGGACATACTTGAAACCTCGACATCGCTCCATCTGAATATAATCCATCTGGAGGACCTCAAAAGGGTGGTCAGGGGGCTGGAAACCACCTTGTTCCACCGGGACACTTTTACCTGGATTAAACTGACAACATATCATACAGGTACGGACTTTCTGTTTGGCTGCAGCTCGTAAATGCTTGTTGAACCAAATGTTCTGGATACTGTCTAACATAGCTTTTTCTCCTAAATGTGCTGGACTATGTGCGGTATTGATAATGACTTGAACCATAGAGTCGGGGAGAAACCATGTGGCTCTACCCTTCGTTAACCATCCTTGATCTGTCTGGACCCCTCCTTGTTCGGACCATTTCTTGATTTCATCGGGGGTAGCATGTAACTGTATATCTATGACGTCTTGTGTAGGGTCCTTAACTGTCATACATGTAGTCGGATATGGAGTATGTGTCATGTTAACTGGAATGTCTGGAGTCTGTGCTGTAAGCTTGGCTGTGCGATCTGCTAGATCATTACCTTGGGAAATAATGTCAGTAACTTTCGTATGTGCTTTGCACTTCATGATAGCAATAGATGTCGGTAAATGTATGGCATCTAACAGGGCTTGAATAAGGAGACCATGCTGAATCTTGGTTCCATGAGAAGTCATGAAACCTCTCTCCTGCCAGAGCACTCCGAAGTCGTGTACAACTCCGAATGCGTAACGTGAATCTGTGTAAACATTAACTTTCAGGTTCTTGGCGTGTATACAGGCTTGTGTCAGAGCAACTAGCTCTGCTGCTTGAGCGGACAGGGTGTCAATACGGTGTGTTTCAATAACTTCGGTGTCAGTAGTCACTGCATACGCGGCGACTAGTTCTCCTGTACTAGTTCTCATACATGAACCATCCACATAAAGTGTCAGGTCGGGATCTGGTAACGGAATGTCTGTCAGGTCTTAGCTTGGTTTTGTCGTAATGTTAACTACTTCCATACAGTCATGTGTGTCTGGATTTGAATTAACTGATGGTAACAGTGTAGCAGGATTCAGGACGTTGCAGCGTCTAATTTCTATGTGTGGCTGGAACAGAGTCAATTCATAACCTGTTAAACGTGCAATTGTCAAGTGCTGAGTTTGTGTTCGGTTTAAAAGAACTTCTACTGAATGTGGGACTTGTACTGTCAGGGAGTGTCCTAAAACTATGGAATCACTTTGTCTGATAGCTAGTGCGGTGGCTGCAACTGACTTGAGGCACGCAGGCAACGCCTGGGCGACTGGATCTAATGTGCTCGAAAAATAAGCACAGGGCTTGTATTGTCCTGCTTGATCTTGTGTGAGAACAGATAATGCTGTACCTTCACGTTCAGTAACGAAAAGTGTAAAAGGCTTACTGTAGTTCGGTGTAGCTAGAACTGGAGCTTGACATAGGGCTTTCTTTAACTCATTGAAACTAAGTGTATGGTCAGATGTCCAAGGGAGGACAGTCGATACGGCTGCCTCCTGTGTCGTTAACTGTATCAGTGGCTTGGCTAGAAATGCATACTGGGGAATCCATTGTCTACAATAAGAAGTAAGGCCGATAAAGGCACGTACCTCCTTCTGGGTTCTGGGCTGGGGAAGACTCGCTATTAACTGGATACGGTCGGGTGTCAACTGCCTACCCCTCTTGGACAGCAAGTGTCCTAAGTATACCACTTGCTGGACACAGAATTGAAGCTTCGAAGGTGACACCTTGTGCCCCATCTCGGCAAGGAAATACAAAACTGTAAGTGACGCTCGCTCGCAGTCACGTTCAGAACGGGCTGTGATCAGTAGATCATCGACATACTGGAGCAGGGCAGTGTCAGTTGGCATGTGAATGTTGTCTAGTTGTCTCTTGAGTGCTTGACTGTAAATACTAGGACTTTCTGTGAAACCTTGAGGAGCGCGTGTAAACATATAGCTCCTTCCATTTAAACAAAATCCGAAAAGAAACTGGCTGTCTGGATGAATTGGAACACTAAAAAATGCATTCTTGAGGTCTATGACAGTGAAGAACGTGGCTTCGGAATCAATGGCTGTTAACAGGGAAGAAATGTCTGGGACAACTGGGTACTGAGGAATAATACATTTATTAAGCTCTCGTAAATCAATCACTAATCGATATACTGGGGGTGCATTTGGATCAGTACGTTTCATGACTGGAATGATCGGAGAATTGCATACATTGGAGTCAGTTTCTACAACTACTCCTTGAGCCATGAGCTCGTCAATAATTTTGGATAAGGCTGCTACAGCCTCAGGTGGCAATCTGTACTGTCTGATTCGGGGTAACACTACACCTGGTTTGAGAGTCACACGATGGGGTGTGATTTGCATGTAACCTACATCAGTTGGACCTTGCGCCCATAAATGCTGTGGAACATTAGACAATCTTGAATCAAAATCTCGTAATACATAGTGACCCTTGAAGTCACGTAGGAACAAACGTATTCCCTCTGGGGAACAGCAAATAACTGCACCTAATTCTTTCAGTGTCTTAATGCCTAACAGATTTTCTGGACATGACTTAGTAAGTAACAGATCAGTAGTACGGGACAATGGACCTACTTCTAGAGTAACTGGCTTGGAAATCTCATTAACTATTGGCTTTCCTGAAAATCCAAGGGAAACATTTCTTGAGCCTGAGAGCGGAGCCCCTGGAACTTCGGCATGACTAATTGTGGTCCTACTTGCCCCTGTATCGATCAAAAACTTTCTGTCTTTCCCTAATACTTGACTGTGAACATAGGGACCCTCTTGATCTACAGGTATCTCGATGAGAGGCAAGCCTACCTCCCTCTCTAGGCTGTTTCATGAATATGGCTGGTACTCTGGATACTCAGACTGTGCATACTGGTACATCTGCGATGTAACGTGCTGTGTTGCAGCAATAGGCTGCGGTGCGGGAACTGTCTGTTGTGCATTCTGTGGCTGAGGAATCTGTGAAACTTGTTCTTGTCTAGACGGACGTGGTCTTTCTTTAGTCTTACCAGTAGCTATATTATGTTTCAGAACTGCACACTCGTTTATAAAATGACCTGGCTGTTTACAATAATTGCAGTTCCCTTTAACGGGAGCTGCAGGATGACTGGCTTGATTCGGACCCCTCTTCTGACTGTCTTGAGGAACAGATTGTGCAACTAGCACTTTCATTTTCGTGTCTTTCATACGTTTTCTCTCGTGTTCTTGCTCTTCCCTGATTCTATTCTGGTGATACTGGAGCATCTGGAGCATCTGGGACGGAGTATTTGCTTGCCAGGTGCTTTCGACTTTCAAAACTCGGTTTTTAATTTGTGGACTTGAATTCTCGACTAATTTGGTAACAAAAAGATGAGGGTATGACTCACTACTTGTCTTGAGACCACTGTTGATACTGAAACATTTTTCAAATCTAGAATAAAAATCACTAATATCTTCATCTTGTTTCTGTTTACAGGCTGAGATTGCATCCCAGTCTTCTTTCCTAGTTGTCAATAATCTGGGTAAAACTTGAATCAGTAATTCTGGTAATTCTTTACATTTATCTCCAAGACCGGTACCTGGTACTCGTGCCTTGTCTTCAGCTTCTAGAGCTGCCCAATCGATCTTTTTCTCTCCCACCTCCCATTCTTTTTCCTTTAACTTTTCATACACCCCTGCGGGTAACAGGACCTTTAACATTTTAATGATATCTGGGTAAGTGTATTCTCCCATACGGAGCATGTCTTTTAATTCTCTATGGAACCCTGCTGGATCTTTGTCATGACAGGGAATTAATTTTTTCATTTCAAGAAGTTCCATCTTTGAAATCGGAGTGTATACAAACACTCGTTGCATTACGCCACCCGCCCCTTGGACTGGGTGGACTTCTCGTAACGGATTCTGTCTGTCTATGTAAAATGATTTACTTTCTGGGGGTGAGACATGAACAAAATGCGGATTCAGGAACGTTCTATATTTGTGGCGTTGTTCTAGAATGACACTAATTAAATCGGTACCTAGACCTCTCCATCTATACTGGAGTAACTCGTTCAGGATATCGTGTAACGGACCTGGATCAGAGTGTTGACCCTCATACAGAGTAATGAGGTACTGGATCATATACATACCCACCAGTCGTTGCTCGGCTGGGGGCAGTTTCAGAAACATTTGTGCCACTATTTCGTCTGGAAAAGTGGTAGAATCAGTAATCCATCGGACTGCTGATCGGGCTAGTTCTTGTTCATGCATGGTACTTAACTCACTATAACCGATTCGTGATTTCAGAATGTGATCGGTAGCTTGAAATACTTGTTCTAGAGAACCTTGTTCTGGTGCTGGATGATGAAAAATAGACTTGTGTTCTAGACGTAAATGGCGATCTGGAAATCTAGATTTTCCTACATACGCTATTCTGGCGGGATTCTCGTCTTCCTCTTCAGGATCAGAGATACTTTCTTTCTCGCTTACTTGTGCTGCTTTACGCTGGTCGTGTAACCTTATTATTTCTTTACGAATTTTCTTGTACATACTTTCCATGGCACTAATGGTCTTGTGCTTACCCTCGGCTATATTATCACTCCACCTTGTCAGGATTCTCATTTCGGCGGAATCTTTAGACGGGTAATCTTGTTCTCTTATTAGACAATTTATCAGGAACTTTAATATCATGAGCTGGATCTCGGCTTTCCTTTGAGACATAATCTCGCCAATACTTTCTGGATCATCCCCTGTACGGATGAAACGATATATTCTGTCTAGATCTTCTTTCATATTCGGCAAGGTGACTAGATACTCGGTCACTCTCCTTACACGTAAGGAATATAAAACCATATTATATTCGCCTGGAACTGGATCATAGACACATTCGTTAAGGGTTTGCCTGATTTCTGTAACAGACTGATGTTTGGGCGTGCGCTGTAACGCTTGAGCATGTAATTCGAGTAATGTTAAACGCTTGTGTGGCGGCGGGGTTTGAGGAAGACCTCCTCCTGCGGCCCCTAGACTAGAATCGTCGACTGACATTCTTCGTCCTGGCAGGGTCGGTAATTGTAACGTGGGCTGGACTTGTATGGCGGACTGGACCGGGGGAGCTGTTAAGGGCACCCCGGTGTCTGGAGGAGCATGAATCACCTGGTTTACAGGGACTGGCGGAGCGCGAACAGGATTTGCATATTCGGGGACTGTGTCGTCCAGATAGGACGAAATAAAAATATCAGCTGCGGTCGGTTTGTGACGTAGCTTGGTCGGAACTAATGGTGGCGGGAAATTACTGGATGCCTCTGGGGTCGCTTTTGGCAAACCTTCGGCACGAAGAGGATACATACCCTTAATGAGGGCATGCCTCTGTCTGTCTGACTGTTCGGCTTTGACTTGTTCACCTATCTCGATTAATTCTCTTTCTTGGGCTCGTTCCTGGGATTCTCTACTTAGCTCCGACTTTCTGACTTCCTTTTCGGTTCTTCTATGCGCTTCTTTACGCCATAACTCGATGGCATCTTTCTGTGACTGTCTGGCTTTCTTTTTCCATAATGCTTCTTCTACTCGCATGATACATTCGGCATCCCATGTACCCGATACGGGCCATCTATACTTTTCTTCTAACTGTTTGGTATACTCTACCCATAAATCTAGATACAATATGGCGCTTATGCCATGTTTCTGATACATAAAGTGACCTGGACTGTCCCTAGGTGGGACAGGAACTGCTTCTTCTAATAAACCCTTTCTAGTTTTTAACTGGCGTAACTTGGAAAATATAGGCATGACTGAACTGTAATCTGAACACAATACAATACACAATAAAAACACGAAATCACATCACACTCATACCACAACATTAAAATACATAAAGAACATTATAAATAACAGTTCGAACAGAATATTACCTGAAATACTGAAAACAGAAACAGAACAGAATTTCTCGAGAACGGAACAGACTAGAATTACTGGATGCACTGCTGTAACAGTACGGAACATACCGGTCCCATAAAGGGACGCATCAAGACCCGTATCCACCTAGGTGAACACTTCGTTTGTGAGTCTGGGCACCACCAACCCACGGACCAGGAGTCAATTTAGATTGGTCCTGTCTAGATACTACCCCAGCAATGGTACTCACCGGGCAGCACGGAACGGAAGGCCTCGGACGGGACTGAACTGCTACGACGACGAACTTCGGACTTCGGTCTTCAGTTACGGGTGGGCCTCCGGATACCTCGGACCTTGGACTCTCGGCTTGGGCTCTGGTCGGGACTCGCCGCGTTCCTCCACCGTCTCGTTTGGATGCTGGACCGCCTCCTCCGTCTCCTCCATGGGCCTGAGGGATACTTGAGCAGAAATATCTGCCACTGCGCAGAAGAGTTCCGTCACGACTGTAGAGGGTCAGGGGGTCGGCGTGGCTTCACCGACGCGTGGGGAAAGGGCAGGTCCCTATTCGGGCGCCATTATGTGGTATATAAATAAATAATACCGGATCTATTTTTGAATGAATGAATGAATAACAGATAGCTCAATAAATAAGAGTCAAGATTCGAGGTAGTAGGAGTTTCTGCAGGTTTATTACAGCATAAGGACAGGATCAGGACAACCTGCATAGAACGGGGTTAACAGGGCCCGGCAGGACAACCGGGGCCCAGCAGCTGCCGGGGCTTGATCTGGAATGAGCGCGCTAACTTTTAATAACAATACATCAACTTATATACATAGCGCAAACACATAGCATTACATTGCAGTAGGCGTAACAGTGGGTGGAGCAGAAGGCGTGACGCGTAGCAGTCGCGAGAGATAACAGTAAAAGTAGGTGTAACTGGGAGTATACATAGACATGTGATGCAAACGTAACAGAATATGTCATGAATGGGCGGAAACATAGGAGGGGGCTACCTAAGGAGCCGGGACCTCTAACCTAATGGTGCGCGAAAACTGGCAATGACGTATTACTAGGAGAAGCTGGGGGCTACGAACTCTGTGCTAGGAGCAGAGGCTAGAGTCTGGAGGGTCGGAGCGACATGTACCTAAACCCTATCTGGTATCTGATGTTTAGGGAACATGTTGATATAAACTAGAAGTCATGAGGGGAAAAGCTAACTTGATTCTAAGACTGGACCATGCATTATTCTACATGTAGTGCGTGATGAAGAATATTAAATGACCATTAAATACAGTATTTCTCTAACGTGGAGCCGCATAGGCTAGACGATGACGGAAACTATTGATGCAGTTCAGTAGCTTAGGAATGCAGAGAAGGAGGACTGAACTGATAACTGGAACTATAACATACTCTTGGCAGACTCAGAGGCAGAGCCAAGCTGCACCGGGCACTGCGAGGCAGGAAGTAAGTGAAGGGTCGAGGATACAGGTGGGGGCTGTATCGCTCCTCAGCGAGGCTTTCAGGAGACAGGAGCTGAATCTGATGTCCGGGCCCTTTTGAGGCCTAGAAACGGGGACTTTATAATGGAATAACGTGCACACTGGGAAACGTGGCAACGTAGCTTTACATAGGCCTGATATTCGTAGTATTCACGAGGACTGGAAAATGACATACTAGAGGTGGACACAACTGTAATTGCGTCATTAATCGGACATGGGGAATAACATATGCATATTGGTCATGCACACATAACATATGATGGATGAGGCGTAGGGACACAGAACATGGCAAAATTTACTTTTCCACATTCAGCCCGGCCTGCTTGAATCCAGTGGCAAAGTGAGCAAGGGTCTCAGGTCAGAGCATACCCTGCCACACCCATGGCGGCCAAATGCGGTACAAAAGGGGGTGGTGATGGACGGAGCATCTGAACCAATCAAACACTCACACCCAGTCAAAAGATCTGGGTTTAATCCATTACCGTTCTGAACTGGAGTGGCAGAGTGGGCTAAAGAACGGTGATGGATCAAGCCCAGATCTTTTGACTGGGTGTGAGTGTTTGATTGGTTCAGACGCTCTGTCCATCACCACCCCCTTTTATTCTCCTAAGACAGCAGCACGACTGCTAATATCGTTGCAACCTTACCACTTCTTGTAATTTCTGGAAGTGCGGTGGGGTGATATATAAAAGAAGACTAGAAACGAGGTGGTGGTTAATGAGCGCCTTTGAACTACAACAGTGAGCAAGGAAATAATAAACTCATCAAGCCCAGAATTATCATTGTGGGCTTACAATATAAAATATCAGAAATTATCACATTGAGAGGGCTATATATGTCTTGAAAAAGATGGTTTAAATGTATGATTCTAAATAGAAGGGGGGACCCTCGGTTGATAGCAGGCAGGTAGGCCGGGGAAATCAACAAAGTACACAATCAAGAGGATACCTGCCACTCAGGTTCAATCATATGCCTAACTAAGAGGTCATTCAATACATACAACAATGCCCCCCATAAGCAAACAAAAGCACATTTCAAATACAAAAATATAAAGATTTTATTGCATAAGATAAATATCATTCAATGCATAGATATCAGATCATATAATTATTTTTCTAAAATTACAAAGCTCATATTATCAATGCAGTCCCACAAAACAACTCCAGATACGCCTCTCATACCATCATGCATACCAAGATTACATACATTCCATACCACTGACACGGAATATATCCAAAGTACATAGCAGCCACTAGCTGATCTGGATGTTACAGGTGGAAGTAAATAATTGGGGAGATTGAAATAAGATCAGTCTGAATATCCTCAATTAAGAAAACGCCGACGCACGTTTCGGTGTGAAGCCCCAGCCGGGGCTACACCTTCGTCAGGGCGGAGATGTACAACTCAACAGTGAGACAGGTGATCAATTCAACAAAAGGAAACGCCACATTTCAGAGGGTAAAGACCAGATAGGGACCTGTCAATTACACGGCCCCACAGTAAACTGCTTCCCCGATGCTCATAGGCGTTGACTAGTTAAGGAGTCTACGTGGTGCTCAAGGTGTGTTCCATTGTGACCCACGATGTCATAGGCGTATAGTAAGATCCATATAGGCAAAGATCCGAGGGTTATTTTCCTGGGTGCCTTGGGGCTCACCGTGACTGGTCAAATTTCGAGAGGCTTCCAGGATATAACGCGATAACGGAATCCAGCAGGCGGCCCCGCGATACTACACTATTCCCGCATCCTCGGATCTTTGCCTATATTGATCTTACTATACGCCTATGACATCGTGGGTCACAATGGAACTCACCTTGAGCACCACGTAGACTCCTTAACTAGTCAACGCCTGTGAGCATCGGGGAAGCAGTGTACTGTGGGGCCGTGTAATTGACAGGTCCCTATCGGGTCTTTACCCTCTGAAATGTGGGGTTTCCTTTTGTTGAATTGATCACCTGTCCCACTGTTGAGTTTTACATCTCCGCCCTGACGAAGGTGTAGCCCCGGCTGGGGCTTCACACCGAAACGCGTGTCGGCGTTTTCTTAATTGGGGATATTCAGACTGACCTTATTTCCATCTCCCCAATTATTTACTTCCAACTGTAACATCCAGATCAGCTTGTGGCTGCTATGTACTTTGGATATATTGCGTGTATGTGATATGAAATGTATGTGATCTTGGGATGCATGGTGGTATGAGAGGAGTATCTGGAGTTGTTTTGTGTGACTGCATTGATGATATGAGCTTTGTAATTTAAAAAATAATTATATGATCTGATATCTATGCATTGAATGATATTTATCTTATGCAATAAAATCTTTATATTTTTGTATTTGAAATGTTCTTTTGTTTGCTTCTGGAGGGCATTGTTGTATTTATGGAATGACCTCTTAGTTAGGCATATGATTGAACCTGAGTGGCAGGTATCCTCTTGATTGTGTACTTAAATGTATGATTGCCATCAAAACGTGTTGACGCAACTATATACACAATTCGTTGTTTGACAAAGTTCGATAGATATGAAGTGAAGAATAAGTATCAAGCTCCAGTCAACAATTTTCTCTTGACAAATGTGTTTTTAACAATGACAAAGTGTAGTGTAAGCAAAGAGCTGAATTCAGGGGCCTATGCATTGCACATAAAGCAATCTACGGCCAAGACCCACTATACAACAAAGAGCGCCTTGAGAATTACGTCCCGGGTCGCACTATACGAACTTCCGAGGCGTGCCGCCTGGTTCCCCCACGATACAACAGTGTGTCCAAAGGAGGTAGAGAGTTCCCCGTCCTACTCCGGCAACTATGGAACCTACTCCCGGATAATCTACGCAAGGAACCTGCACTTCTACCATTCAGGCAACAGCTTAAAATGATCTTGTTTAGGGAGGCCTTGCACTCCGTCTATCCTCCCCCTATATGTGATGTTATGTGACCGCCCAAATGCTCCCTGGCCCTCTCTCAAGAAAAGTGCTAAGAGACCTGTCGATGATTAGGCGCTATATAAGAACAAATCTAAGTGTCTAGTTTTTAGGGCTCGGACTCCTCCCCACTGTAAGTGGGGGAGGAGTTTCGAGATCCTAATGTTATAAGAAAAAAAAGAAGAAGTATCCTTAGGGCCTTGGCGAGAGGAATTCCACACATTCCTTAGCGTTTTCTGTCATCTGGCCAGTGATTCGTCTTCCTTGTGTTTTCGTTTTAATAGGCTTGAAGTGATAGGGTAAATGTAGTTTTGTTCCGCCATTTTGGGCATATTTCGTTCGTGCTCGCGCAAAGAAGTACATAAATTATTAGGAGCTGTCAGGGTGCCTCCGTTAGTGAATCCAGATGGCCGGGCGCGTTCACAATTCTGCAGCTCTCAGCGCGCAGCTTCCTTGTTCTTTTTTTTTTTACAATTGGATCGCTTTCGCGATCTGTGGTCCGGCGTTGTGAAGCTTGTTTGTTCGGGGATTCTACGCGCGTTCAGTTTTTCATCGGAGGTACATGCCGAGTTGTTATGAAGTACATGGGAGCAGTTTAACAGCACTCGGATAACTCTATTGTGCGGACCAGGCATGTGAGTGAGCACGAGCTTATTGCCAGCGCGCCGGAGATGCACCTTAACCCTGCGTGTAAAGAGTGCAGATTAACCTAACAACCGGCACAGGGGAGGGGTCCTTCCCACACACCCCTCGAAGGAGGGCCCACTTACAACTTTACATCACAAGATCACTTCTGATTAGCCGGTGCCGAGATACCGCTGGCAAAGGACTGAATAACAGAGGCTTCGACTGCAGGAAAACACAAGACGTGAGGCACCCGACACCGCCCTACAAAGACATGCAAAAAGAAATACAGCAATCTACCCCCAAAGGAGCCTACGAAGGGCCTGGCTGGACGCCACCCGGAGTGCAGGGCAACAATCCATCCACTCAAAGACTGGTAGGCCATCTCGCATAGCGCACAGAGGACCTGCTGGTGGGCGCTTTAAGGCGTGGATCCAGCGCTCTTTAAAGTGTGATAAATATCACAAGAGCGATAGAATTCAACACCGAAGGAGAACCACATCCAACATATCTGTTGTAGGGGTGTATGTTTTTTTCATGGGCTGTGCGGGTCTGTCACTGGGACGAAGTACACTGCCGAACAGAATCAAGTGACGCCCTAGCAAGTGTGCCATAGCAACACAGACACTGAAGTGCGCCCCAACAGCTTCGCACAATGCCTGCAAACTTACAACAGAGGATGTTGGGATCGCAGCTGAGCCGTGCCCATGCGATCCCCGGCCTCTTTGCAGTCACTGCCACGTGGCTGGCTCATTCTTTGAAAAGGAGGTGCAGGTTAATGGAAAAGGCAGAGAGGTGTGGGCAGGAGGGGGCGTTTGAGAAATATCCAAGCGGCAGAATGAGATAGCTCAGTGTGATAATAGACACTAGCTGAAATGTTAATCATGTGTAACTTAACGTGTATTCAAGAAAACAAAGATAGAAGCAAAACTCAGGAGGGTGGACATGGCCCCGAGCCCCTGAACCTGTCAGAACCCGGTTACTCACACGCCTCAACTAACTACGCTGATTAGTTAGGGCGACCAGAATTTTAAAACAAAATACCGGGACTTTTCACAAAAATAGAAGGACGATAATTTTACGTCAAGCGAGCGCACAGAATGACAGGCCTCCTCAGCAGAGAATTACAAAACAGGCAGTAATAACATACATAAGATACAATTTTTAAACCCAGTAGCTTGCCTGGGAATTAAATTGTTTTCTTGGAACAACTGCTAACTATCCCTGCTTTGTAAAACATAACCCCCCCCCCCCCACGTTTTTAGTCGACCCTCTCCAAAAACCGGGACAGGAGCTACATTTCTCGAAAACTGCCCGGACAGCTGGTGAAAAACGGGGACCGTCCTGGCAAATCCGGGACGCCTGGTCACCCTATGATTAGTGCGGCATGCGAAAACAAACATTGCCAAAGCAAACATGTCTCACTCGGGTATGGTTTTTTTAACCATGTAGTACAACAACCCAACATGGCTGAATAGTATACATTTTTTTTAAAGCTATGAAGCAGTCAACAATGACCGAACCGAGGTGCAGTTATTTTCAGTCATGTTGCTGTGCAACATGGATCAAAACCAATAGTTCTCACATAGTTGCGACCTACTGGCTTGCCTCGACGTCGAGTATACTCTTTTGGGATTAAGGGGCATAACTGTGAGGCTGTTAGATCTGATATGGACTTGAAGCCAGCCCATTACTGCACAGCCTGGCAACGGATTACTTTCCGTAATTGATTAGATTGTACGTGGTTAACGATCACAGCCACACTGGTTTAGTTACAGGTTTGTGAACCGCATCCCCAGGCCTGCTGCACCCTAAAAAGATTAATGTTGGCTAACCTTTCCATTTTACAGTAAATATGTGGAAGAGAACTGTGAGTTTAAGAGCCTGATTTCTTCTTGGCACGCCGTGTTCACAGACAACCAGTACTACCACTACCAGTACCACCACCACCACCAGTACTACCAGTACTACAGCCACCAGTACTACCTCTACCACCACCACCAGTACTACCAGTACCACGACCACCAGTACTACCACTACCAGTACTACCACTACCAGTACCACTACCACCACCAGTACTACCACCACCAGTACCACCACCAGCAGTACTACCAGTACTACCACCCTCAGTACTACCAGTACTACCACCACCAGTACTACCACTACCAGTAACACCACCAACAGTACTAACACTACCAGTACCACCACCACCACCAGTACTACCAGTACTACAGCCACCAGTACTGCCACTACCACCACCACCAGTACTACCAGTACCACGACCACCAGTACTACCACTACCAGTACTACCACTACCAGTACCACTACCACCACCAGTACTACCACCACCAGTACCACCACCACCAGTACTACCACTACCAGTACCACCACCACCACCAGTACTACCAGTACTACAGCCACCAGTACTACCACTACCACCACAACCAGTACTACCAGTACCACGACCACCAGTACTACCACTACCAGTACTACCAGTACCACTACCACCACCAGTACTACCACCACCAGTACCACCACCACCAGTACTACCACTACCAGTACTACGGGCAGCAGTACCACCACCAGTAGCACTACCACTACCGGTACCACCACCAGTACTACCACTACCAGTACCACCACCACCAGTACTACCACTACCAGTACCACCACCAGTACCACCACTACCAGTACTACCACCACCAGTACTACCACCACCAGTACTACCACTACCAGTACCACCACCTCCAGTACTACCACTACTACCACTACCAGTTCCACCACCACCAGTACTACCAGTAACACCACCACCAGTACTACCACTACCACCACCACCAGTACTACCACTACCAGTACCACCACCACCACCAGTACTACCAGTACTACCACCATCAGTACTACCAGTACTACCACCACCAGTACTACCACTACTACACCCACCAGTACTACCACTACTACAGCCACCAGTACTACTACTACCACCACCACCAGTACTACTACCACCACCAGTACTACCAGTACCACCACCATCAGTACTACCACAACCAGTACTACCAGTACCACTACCACCACCACCAGTACCACCACCACCAGTACTACCACCACCAGTACTACCAGTACCACCACCACCACCAGTACTACCACTACCACCACCACCACCAGTACTACCAGTACTACAGCCTCCAGTACTACCACTACCACCACCACCAGTACTACCAGTGCCACGACCACCAGTACTACCACTACCAGTACTACCACTACCAGTACCACTACCACCACCAGTACTACCACCACCAGTACCACCACCACCAGTACTACCACTACCAGTACTACGGCCAGCAGTACCACCACCACTAGCACTACCACTACCGGTACCACCACCAGTACTACCACTACCATTACCACCACCAGCAGTACTACCACTACCAGTACCACCACCAGTACCACCACTACCACCACTACCAGTACTACCACCACCAGTACTACCACCACCAGTACTACCATTACCAGTACCACCACCTCCAGTACTACCAGTAACACCACCACCAGTACTACCACTACCAATACCACCACCACCAGCACCACCACTACCAGTACTACCACTACCAGTACTACCAGTACCACTACCACCACCACCAGTACCACCATCACCAGTACTACCACCACCAGTACTACCAGTACCACCACCACCACCAGTACTACCACCACCAGTACCACCACCACCACCAGTACTACCAGTACTACAGGCACCAGTACTACCACTACCACCACCACCAGTACTACCAGTACCACGACCACCAGTACTACCACTACCAGTACTACCACTACCAATACCACTACCACCACCAGTACTACCACCACCAGTACCACCACCACCAGTACCACCACCACCAGTACTACCACTACCAGTACTACGGCCAGCAGTACCACCACCACCAATGCTACTGCTCACCACCAGCCATCAGTGCACAATTTCTACAGGCAGTCACGGCCATCAGTACATGCATCGATTGTTACACATCCACAATTAAGTATTGTAGCAATCTCAGTATGGTACACTTTAGTTTTAAACATATTCATGTAAAAACACAGCATGCCACCATTGCTACAATTATAATCTAACACACATAATTCCACTACACACCACATTAACACACTCCATAACACTTAGCAAAAATACATTACCATTTACAATGCCATTAGCTCAAACTCAAATAAATCCGAGCCCGATTGCATTTCTAATGCTTGTTTCTCTCTGGGGTGGGTTCATTCTTATTTTCCGACAATTTCGCCTTTCTATTAATTTAGCATATTATAACATGTATTAGACTGTGTGTTTTTATGGTGATACATATATGTTTTAATTTATTGTGTAAACTTACCGAATACATGTACAAATGATTTTATGTATAAAAACAAATAACTTCTTTTAATAAAGATTGTATTGATTCACACTGGTGACTTCTTGCTGAGTTCATTGTTTGGGCTAATATTTTTCTACTCCTTTCTCTCTTTTATGGTTGGTGAACGGGGGGCGACCATTTAGTGTGTATATTCTTTGATTTGGATATTGTGATATCCAAGGGACTTCCCTTCTTCTACTTATTAAGAGTACCCTATTTCCCTTTGAATTAACAAGGGGTCCGGTCCCTCTCTGTGTTACACAATATAGAATGTTAGTCACCTGAAAGGTCGACAGTGATGTGAATTTTAATACAACAGTTCATAATCTGCTAATTACACGTGCAAAATTAACAACACATTTGGTGTATGAATTTGGCAGCGAATCTAGAGCTACAATGTTCAGTAGTTTCAGTCACCGCATGATTCTGCAACAAGATAGACATTAATTAAGACCTCAATGGTGAGGTGTAGAGTGGGCTTAGTTTGTTTAGAATTGCAGTTATGTCACCAGACATCACTGAAAGCATCTCGAGTTTGGGTGATATTGAATGCACGTAGCCTCTATTCAACACATATACTGTAGCAAATTTTCACTACCTTAGCACTTGGCACTCACTAGCCATGATTCTGAGAGGGTCCTTGTATACTGTATCATTTGTACCACTCCAGAAATTACAGATACTGAAGGTATTGGTAATTTTGAGATATAGGAATACTGCAGCTTTTCAGGTTGTACCTTAAATAAATATTTCGGGGAATATCAAGGAAAGATGAGAACCTGCTCAGAATTTAGCATTTAATTTGGTGGGGAAAAAACAAACACCCCCACATCCACTCACACACACACACACACCCACATCCCCCCCCACACACACACGCTTACAAACACACACAAACACACACCCACAACCATCCACCCACACACTCACTAACTATATCCAGGAGTAAAAGCATAGGGTAAATAGTCAAAGCATAAGGTAAATTGTCATAACACGCCTTATTAGCTAATTTTTCGAATAGCGCAACATTTGGTCAGCAGTCAATAAGCATCTAGACTAGGGTTCTCCAAAGTCGATCCTGGAGAGCTGCATCCATGCCAGATTTTTAAGATAACTACATTCATCTAAATGAGAATACAATAAAAATCTGGCATGGACCCGGCCCTCCAGGAAAGACTTTGGAGAACACTGATCTACACTAATAAACATACATTTCTTTCTAGTCCTCTTTCCAGCTTTGATGACAGAAACTGAAAGATGAATACTCTGAAGGAGCATACTATACCTTAATTTTAACACTGCCGGAATGGACTTGGGTGGAACATAACGCTCTGCTCAGAAATTTCTCACTACATAGTGAAAAGGGGACATTAGAAGGAAGGTACTGAGACGTTGATTTAATTACTGCTGAAAAATATGAATCCTGGAGATCTTCTTACTCAATGATGAGATATGGTACTCATTTTACAATGATGAAAAAGACGTGGATGCGACCAATCCAACTATTTTGGAATGTTAACACTGCCGGATTTACTAACTTTGTTGCACCTCCAAGAAAAAGCTGTCATAATTTTCTATTCTACATCCGGATTCACATACTCAGACTTGATGCCTTGCAGAGCCTGCAACTGCGTTCTCCTTTGGTGCCATCGTCATTCACATTATTGAATCATGGCTCTCATTCTCCTACTGCTAGAGAGTCCCTCATACCCTTTTCTCTTCCAGTCTCAACCATCAGTGCTGGGTATCTTGTTGGCACAAGGCATCTGGTTCTTAACCACCACACAAAATCAACAAGGCTCTGCTTTGCATGAGGTGGCAGTTGCACCCTTCATGTGGTTTGTTTTCCCTGAGACAGGTAGCAGACATGACACAATGTATGTGTATTTGCTGGCACTGGGCTTCATTAAGTTATCACCACTGGGTTCTCCAAACTCCCTGTTAGTTCATCTCACTCATTTTGCCACCGCAGATCATTCATCACAGCAGAGCGAAAGTGGCAACCACAGAAATTTATCAGAGTTCTGGAGATCAATCAGGAAAAGAAATCACCTCGACCATATTGTGTAAGATGACGCATTTTTCAAAGTATTTCAGGGTCCTTGAAGAGAAAAGCATAGATACTGGTGATCCAGAGAAAACATCATGAAAGCAAAGCTGCCAAAGAGAACAGCTTAGTATGGCTCAGAGTGAATCATTGTTGGACTTAACCAGAATGGCCACAATATCCACAACTATCAACATTTGTGAAACTACATTATAAATAAAACAGGATATAATATTATGGACATGAATTGTATCTTTATTTACTATTGCAATTCTGTTTACAAAAACAGTTCTTAGCCTCGTGATACATAGTCAAGCATGAGCTAACATTACATGGGTTCCGTATACTGTAGAGCATGGGTACTCACAAACTTTCTGTCGGGGGCCAAACTTACAGTGTGGTTTGTGGCCGAGGGCCGCACCGGTAGGGGTGGAGTCAGTGGGGGGCGGGGTCAGTGGATTACACAGTGCGATAATGCTGTATTTCGAAAGCAGATGTAACTACAAAGAGCACATTTTGATAATATTTTTTTATTAGCAGACAATAGCTATCTTAAGAGGTATTGCATAGCTTCATATACATTTTGACCTCAATTCCATCACAGTCTCTCTCTCTTTCTCTCCCCAGTCCAGCTCTCTCTCCGTCAGTCAGTCTTTCTCTCTCTGTCAGTCTCTCCCTCTCTGTCAGCCAGTCAGTCAGTCTTTCTCTCCCTCCGTCAGTCAGTCTCTCTCTCTCATGTAAACAAAAAAATCTGTGCTTAGCATAGTTTGCCACCCTACTGGTATTTTGCGTATTGTCATTGTATTCTGATATCAGATACAACCAGTGACATTATACCTGCAACAAGTCCGAACTATTGGCTTTGCCAATGGTTGTTAGTTGCATAAGATAAATGAGCAACAACTATGGCTTTGTTGCATATATATTATAATATTGAAAATGCTTCAGTTCTGAAACGATGAGACTATGAAGGAACTAAAACAAGTCTATTTGAATTATATCAAAATCTGTGAGCAATGAAGCTGGTATTGAGATGAGATATTGTTGGTTCACCCTGAGGGCGAAAATGGAGACCCCAATAGTTGTTAGTAGCATAAGATAAATAATCAAAAACTATGGCTTTGTTGTATATAATATATAACCGTGAAAATGCTTCAGTTCTGAAATTATGAAACTGTGAAAGAACTAAAACGGGCCTATTTGGAATTGCATCAAAGGCTTTGAGCTGCTGTTGAGTTGATATTTATATAAGGGCGAAAATGGAGACCCCAGTAGTTGTTAGTTGCATAAGATAAATAAGCAAAAACTATGGCTTTGTTGTATATAATAATGAGAATGCTTCAGGTCTGAAATGATGAGACTGAAAGAATGAAAACAGTGGATTTGAAATGACAAAGGCTTTTTGAGCAGTTGTGCTGCTGCCAAGTTGATATATATTTTTTTCACCCTGAAGGCAAAAATGGAGCCCCAATAGTTACACGTCTCAGCAGCCCTGCCTGCCAACTTGGGGAGAACAACTCGCATAAAAAGTACATTTCAGCCGATGATTAACTCACAATATGTCACAGAATAAGGCAACAACGCCATCCACTGTCGCATGCACTTAAATTAATATGCAAAACCACTCGTAATAAATTGAAAAGAAAAACATACATAACTCTTCTGCCCAAGATTTTAAGCGCCCTGGAAAACCCCAAATTACATCTTTAACTTATGTGTGGTGTATAAACAATGTCTAGCAACAGAAAACCACAAAGTATGGGGGGCCAGCAATAACAATTCTGGCATTTGCATACACTTACTGCTTTCAAAGGTGAGGAGACGCAGCAATTGGTGCCAGGTTGCAGTGCGTCTCGGCTCGGTTTCAGCTGGGCACACACTGCTTACGTTGGCGTGAGTCCGAAGTAGGTCCTGCTGTGACATCACGAGGGCAGATGAGGGGGATGCGCAGGTGAGCATGGAGACGCTAATTGTCTGCGCATGCCCTATGACCTTTTCTCGGCAAATGATGGCCCCCAAGGAGACCCCACAACAGCAGTAATGGCGCTGAGTCGGTGACTGCTGTTGGGGCCGCAGGGAAAGGTCTGGCGGGCCGCAAATGGCCCACGAGCCGTACTTTGAGTACCGCCGCTGTAGAGCATGTTCTATGAGCATAAAGTGCCTTACTCTACGAGTAGCTGGTGAAGATAGATGATTAGAGGGAGCAAGTGGGATAGGGAGAGGGTAGCAGCGGGCAAGAGAAAGGGACAGAGGGAGGGAGCAAGGGAGAGGGACAGAGGGAGGGGGAGAGGGAGGGTGGTTGGGGCAAGGGAAAGGAGGGGGAGAGAGAGTGGGAGAGGGACAGAGAGAGACAATACGGAAGGAGGACGGGGGTGGGGGGGGGCAGGATCTCAGTCCTACTAGCATGGGATACGGTGTTGTCAGTTTGCCCTAGACTGGATTCTCATGATAGGGTGCTGATGGAGGAGAAACCTACTGGGAGAGATCCCCGACGGCACGGACTACACCTTTCGGGCAGCCTAACCATACCGCGGTTGTTTGATTTGGGGTTGATATGAGCAGGAAGTTCCCCTGTGGGTCTTGACTGCAAAGTGCGCTGTCATCTCAGTGTGTGGCGTGCGATTGGTCTTGTTCATGGAACCCCAAAACGAGAAAGTATACGCAGTGCACAAAGTGGGGGCTGCTGCAACAGGCCTGCTCTGTAAATATTACATTGTGACTCAATGTACACATTTTAGTTTTTTGATGGTACTCTTGTTTGCCATGCTAGCACACCTTTCTTGGTATTGTTATAATGTGTGCGTTGATTAGAAAATGCAATCACATTTTTTTAAATAAGTGTCTTACTCTACAGGGCGCTTAAACACAACATTTGTGGGCACAGAAATATGGAAACCAAACCAGGGGCGGCACCTCTGTAATGGCAGAGGATCGTCACCCCATTGCCCAGAGCGAGTAGATGATCGCAGTCTGAGCCACGATAGAGTCTGAATCAATGAGTATAGGGCTGGGGCAGGCCATGGCATGCGAAGGAATGGCGGGCACTTATATGTGTGCATGTCAGTTTGGCCAATCGTCTTAGGCTGGCCAACAGACATGCGCACTCATGTTTCTCCAACCCAGCTGTGTACAACTGGGTTGGAGAAAAGCTACAGGCTCCCTGTCCCTGAGCGAGTATCAGACGGCTCGCTCAGGTCAATCCCGCGCTGCTCTAATGTTTGGTATAGCATGAGATCAGTTTCTGGACTGAGCGCGGAGCCTGTGCTTTGAGACCTATCTATTTCTGGGATGAGAGGAGCAAGGAGGCGGCCGACAGCAGGTAAGTCTTTTTGTTTTATTCCCCAATTCCCCCCACCCCCTCCACCCTACCGTCCTGCTCCGTTCAGAAGCGGTCACTCCTCACACTGCTCCCAGCTCCCGAGTGGTATCGTAGCACCAGACGACATTTAAGACTGCTAAACTGCTTTAAATTGCTTGGAATTAATTTGCATTGCTCACGCTACCAGTAGTGCCTGACTGCACAATAGATTAGTAAAATAGCGCTATTGTGCGAAAGTGCGCTTTGTGTATGATTATACTGTGCTGTGCTGCCTTGCCTTTATCATTTGTCTTGTGCCTGATTGTGCCGGTGCCATTGCCAATTAGCTCGCGTTTTCAGTGATTGTGCCCCATTCCTCTTTCGATTTCGGCTCGCAGCCATCCATTTTGTTGTTTACTATTGTGCCTCCCTGCCCGGCTCCCCCCCCGCCATCCCCCGCCTCCCAGCTGCTCCGCCCTCCCACTGATACTGCAGGCTCCGTTCCCGGGATAGCGCTGTGACCGTCCTGCTCCGTTCAGAAGCGGTCACTCCTCACACTCCTCCCAGCTCCCAGCTCCCGAGTGGTATCATAGCGCCAGACGACATTTAAGACTGGTAAACTGCTTTAAATTGCTTGGAATTAATTTGCATTGCTCACGCTACCAGTAGTGCCTGACTGCACAATAGATTAGTAAAATAGCGCTATTGTGCGAAAGTGCGCTTTGTGTATGATTATACTGTGCTGTGCTGCCTTGCCTTTATCATTTGTCTTGTGCTTGATTGTGCCGGTGCCATTGCCAATTAGCTCGCGTTTTCAGTGATTGTGCCCCATTCCTCTTTCGATTTCGGCTCGCAGCCATCCATTTTGTTGTTTACTATTGTGCCTCCCTGCCCGGCTCCCCACCCCGCCATCCCCCGCCTCCCAGCTGCTCCGCCCTCGCCCCTCCCCTCCCACTATCCGCATATGTCAGATGCACTTGCGCGCAGCGTTCACGCGCAGCGGTCGCGCCAAAGGTAAGCCCGTCTACGCCCGTCCGCGCCTGGACCGCGCCCAGCGCCAGACCCCCTGGCCCTCGCACATCCCCCCCCACCCGCATAACGTACGCCGCCGATACCCTCTTTGCCCTTAACCCCGGACGCACACCACAATGCTGCGCAGCTACCCCAGGACACACCAATGGACCATTCGCCTGCCACTCCTGCAAGTTCTCCTGCATCTGTACCCACACCAAACCCACTTCCTCCAAACACAACTCCGACTCTAACCACCTGAAATGCATCCTGCTGAACACCCGCTCAGTCCACAGACACCCCACTGAACTTTGGGATCTACTCGACACTACATCGCCGGACGTCGCCTTCCTTACTGAAACATGGATGAACGCCTCTTCAGCACCCGACATCGCCATAGCCATCCCGAACAATTATAAGATCATCCGAAAAGACCGCACCATCCAAACAGGAGGAGGCATCGCCATCGTCCATAAGAACACCATCCGCATCACGACCAGCTCCGACGACAACCTCACGACCGCCGAACACCTTCACTTCCAGATCCACACCGACGCCAGGACCACACTTAGAGGCACCCTCATCTACAGACCACCAGGAACCCGCACGCAATTCAACAAACACATCACTGACTTCATCAGCCCACATGCCCTCACATCCGAGAACTACATCCTACTAGGAGACCTCAACTTCCACCTGGAAAATAAAAACGACAGCAACACCACCACCCTCCTGGACAACCTGGCCAATCTCGGACTCAAACAACTTGTTGACACCCCCACCCACCTAGCCGGGCACACGCTCGACCCGATCTTCACCTCCAGCAAACACATCTCATTCGATCACACCACGGCGCTTCATTGGACGGACCACAGTTGCGTCCACTTCATCTACAAAAAGACCACGACTCACAACCCCCCACAACCTTTTCCTCGAAGAAACTGGAACAAAATTTCCACCGACCAACTCTTCACATCGCTTACCCAAAACCCTCCTACCATATCATCGGACCCAAACCAAGCAGCCACCAAACTCATGCAATGGCTCACCCACAGCGCGGACGTACTAGCACCCTTGAAAAACCACCAGATCAAACAAGGTAGCAAAAAGGCCCCCTGGTTCAACGATGACCTCAAGAAATCCAAGAAGATCTGTCGCACCCTCGAGAAATCCTGGAGAAAAAACCCAACCACTCACAACCTGACCACCTTTAAGGACGCCATCCGCAAACACCACCAATTAATCCGGTCCACCAAGAAATCAGCATTCAAGGACCGACTCGACAACAACGCCCACAACAGCAAGGAACTATTCAACATCGTCAAAGAATTTACCAACCCCATCGCCGGCACCAACGACATCACTCAATCCCAAGACCTCTGCGACTCTCTATCCTCCTTCTTCCACAACAAAATCGTCGACATACATAACAGCTTTAATAACCAACCCGAAGATCAGACCACTCCACCCACCTCCGAACCAAAACAGCAATCTCACAACCTTTGCGCCTGGAACCCAATCACTACTGAAGACACCATCCGCCTGATGAACTCCATCCACTCAGGCTCTCCAACCGACCCATGTCCCCACCACATTTTTAACAAAGCAGACTCCATCATCGCACCCCATCTCCGCGATGTCATCAACTGCTCCTTTAACTCCGCTACCTTCCCGGAAAGCTGGAAACATGCCGAACTCAGCGCCCTCCTAAAGAAACCCACAGCAGACCCCTCTGAACTTAAGAACTACCGCCCCATCTCACTCCTCCCTTTCCCGGCCAAAGTCATTGAGAAAGCCGTCAATAATCAGCTCGCCGCCTTCCTCGAATCCAACAAATCCCTCGACCCTTCGCAATCCGGATTCCGAGCCAAACACAGCACCGAAACCGCCCTCATCGCAGCTACAGACGACATCCGAACACTATTAGACAACGGAGAAACGGCTGCCCTCATCTTACTTGACCTCTCCGCAGCCTTCGACACAGTCTGTCACAACACCCTCATACAACGCCTCAGCAACGTCGGAATACAAGGAAAAGCTCTGGACTGGATCATCTCGTTCCTCGCAGGAAGAACCCAGAGAGTCCGCCTCCCCCCATTCAAATCAGAGGCCACCGAAGTCATCTGCGGCGTACCACAAGGATCATCGCTCAGTCCCACCCTCTTCAACGTTTACATGAGCCCCCTCGCATCCATCGCACGACAACACAACCTCAACATCATCTCCTACGCAGACGACACCCAGCTGAACCTCTCCCTCACCAAAGACCCAAACACCGCCAAAACCAATCTACACGAAGGAATGAAAGAAGTAGCCGATTGGATGAAGAACAGCCGTTTAAAACTAAACTCGGACAAAACGGAAGTCCTCATCTTAGGATCACCCCCCTCTGCCGGGGACGACTCATGGTGGCCACCGGCCCTGGGTACAGCACCCATACCTACAGATCACGCACGTAACTTAGGCTTCATCCTAGACTCCTCCCTATCGATGACCAGACAAGTCAACGCCGTCTCATCCTCATGCTTCAACATCCTACGCATGCTCAAAAAAATATTCCGTTGGATCCCCACCGAAACAAGAAAGAGAGTCACCCACGCACTGGTCACTAGTCGACTGGATTATGGAAATACCCTTTACGCCGGTACCACAGCCAAACTACAGAAAAAACTCCAACGCATCCAAAACGCCTCAGCCAGACTCATACTGAACATCCCCCGTCATGCTCACATCTCCGGCCACCTGAAAGACCTCCACTGGCTCCCAGTACACAAGAGAATCACATTCCGCCTCCTCACCCACGCACACAAGGCTCTCTATGACCTAGGACCGGAATGCCTCAACACACGACTATCCTTCTACACACCCACCCGCCAACTACGTTCATCCAATCAAGCCCTCGCTGCAATTCCGCGCGTCCATAGATCCACCATGGGAGGAAGATCCTTTTCCTACTTAGCAGTCAAGACTTGGAATTCTCTCCCCACTCACCTTAGTCTTACGCAGAACCACCTCTCCTTCAGAAAGCAGCTCAAAACCTGGCTTTTCGATAAGTAATGCACCCAACCTCCCACAAGCGCCTTGAGACCCTCTGGGTGAGTAGTGCGCTATACAAATTACTGAACTTGAACTTACCACTTTAGATAGGCGGCAGCTGGCATTGAACCAAACAAAATCCAACATGTCTAAGATACAAAAGCTCCGATGAGATTCAAGGTGTACGCACACTCCGAAAACAAAAGCCTGAAATACATCAGCAGAGATGTTTATAAAGTATCAGAACACTGGGAACCTGATTAAAAAAGAAAAGGACCAGAAACAATGTCCTTGAGAAAACTGTCTTGCCGTCATATCGACGTGTTTTATAATGTGAGCTCATCGTTATCGTTTAGCACTTTTAGCAGCGAAAGCAACACTGAGACGCTATACTGGGGATGAGTCACCAGACATGATGGCTGAGAAATAGAGCTGGATGAAATCTAAACAGCAACAACCGCCTGGTCTAATTTCTAACAAAACAAGTAAAGACTCTAGCGCACCCAGCGAACATAACATGACCACTTTGATAAGCTCTTTTCAAAAAAGTTATTTTGCATCGGATTTGGGACTTGTCGCAACTCACCCAGCCTTTATTTTAGCATATTATTTGAATTCAATTGTGATTCGTTCGTTTTAACATTATTCATTTTGCATTGATTTCTACCTCCCCACCACCACTTATTTTCATTAGTTTTTCTTTCCCACTATTGCTACTGCAGGACCACTTCTGCAACAAAGAGTGCGTCAAGGCACCAGTGCGTTATTCATTGTCACTCCTCTTTTGCACCTTTACATCACCCATCTTCGACAAATGCAGATTACATAAAGGCATCGGTAGCACTGCGCACTAGAGGAACGAAGTTTGCTTCATGATAGGAGAGTCCAACCGGGTGTCTCCTTCCTTCTGTATCACCTGCATTATAGACCGGATGCTGTCCTTAAAACCCTGCTCATCATCCATCCCTAATTGTCACTTATCTTTCATGATAATGTCATTTTCCAATTCAATGTCAGGTGACTTCTACTGCCACTTAAGTCTGCTACTGAACATACACTCTTTACCAAAGCATGGCAAGAAATCTTGACATCATAGACTTAACGCTTGACGTTGTAGCAGACACTCAAACATACCTCCCGCACTGTGCTGCTCCTGACAGTTTGCTTGCTATGCTCGCCAACCCATAGTCTTTTTACCTACTGACCCAATGGGAAGGGAGGTGGGTTGTTATTCTGTTCAGAGATTCTCGGTTAGACACCTAGGTTCTCACTCAAAGCTTTCTCTTGAAAATGCAGACAGCTACTTCTATTCATCATCATCAGTATACACATACTCTTATTTCTTTTGTTTCATTCATCTGACACTTCAACATTTGGAGAATATTAAGACTATTTTTTTGCCTTCCATCATGCTGCTCTAGCCTTCCACTTTATTCCATACATGAGAGTTAAAAACCTCTGCATAAGGTATGGAAAGGCCAAATGTTTAATCCCTATTACTTTACTTCTCCACAATGAAGCACTTTCATTTCCCAACAGGATCGGTTCATAATGAAGATCTTTAACTGGATCTCATTTTCTCCTCAATAACATACCCTTTGCAATTTGGTGATTTTCTCTTCAACAGATGGACATTTTATTTTAAGATCTTCTCACAGCTTTGGTGGTACGCCATAAACATCCTATCACCTCCATCTATCACCAATAATCAAGGCTCTCCCTTGATGACGTTACCATGAAATGTAAGGATTATGCTCCAACTTCAGTTAATAACCCTGTTCTAGGCAATGACCTTTCAAACTCATGGATTTGTTCAGTCATCAACTCAATCTTTTTTTTGAAAAATTCAATCTTTACAAGCTCTCACCATTGTTTGAGTCTGAATTAGCAACTCTCAAATCAGCTAGTCAAAAGACTGCACTTTTGGTGCGATAATTATGGTCTTTCAGGCAAAACTAAACACACAACCGAGTTTAGGACGTTAGAAAGGTTTTTTGTTCCACTAGATTGAATCTTTGTAGCATTGAATGCTTTTAAAACCATATTCCAAGTGATAAAGCATATCAACAATGATGCCTACCTTTGATTGCCCATTTCCTTGTCAGATGTACTTTGTGACAAGCTCTACAACGTTTTCCTCATTACAAATAAAGATATTAGGAATTCGGATTCATTCACTTTGGCAGATCATGTATCCCCCCGCTTCTGGATTAGGCAAACTGCCCCACAAAACTTCAGTCCTTAACAATTGAGAAGGTTACCTCTAGCCTGCTCATGATTGTTCTCATTTGAGACAAATGCCCCTTATCTGTATCTCAAGTTTTTTTTTTTTTTTGCAGAGTTTTATATAGCGCGAACTAGACCCGAACCGAATCAGGTATCAGAGCGCTTTACATAGCACCAGTTACGTTACATGAGGACGGACACACATTCATTTTAGGCACGGGGAGATCAAGTGATTTGCCCAGAATCACAGGAGGCTGGGATGCTTGATCTCACCAAGTGCCAACATCTATATCATTCTCTGTCTACAACACGTGCAGGCCCCTCTTCGTTTAAGCAGCCCATTTTTATTCCCTTGCTCAAAAAGTCATAGGCTGATCCCTTGTAGTTGAAAAACTACTATCCTATCTCTTGTTTAGTTTGCAACTAATATCAGGCTTTAGACCAGTCATTGGGATGGAGATGGGCCTCACTGTGGCCCCATATGACATCAGAATAGCGTTGGATGGTGGCAATGCCACCATCCAAATATTTTTGGCGATTATTGCCGCTTTAGAAACAGTCGTCTATTTAACATAGTCCACAGGCTATGCAGTCTCGGAGTGGTCTCCAAGGCATTGAAATGGATTAGGCCTTTTTCTGGACTGGAAGGGCTCATAAAGCATCACGTCCTCCTTTATTATACTATTTTACTAGAATTTTAAGTGTATCAAGCTCAGTCTTCTACTAGGAGCTAGTAGCCAAGTCAATTTAAGTCTCTTTCCTGTGATGTGATCAGAACAAATCCTGGAGTCAAACTCTCTATAATGTTTGTGTGGTTCCTTAAGCTGCCTTGGTCATGTCCTTTTGTTTTTCTTTCAACAACGACACTCAACTCCTAATAAGACGAGACAGCACTAATGCAAACATTGTTTTTTTTGGGGGGGGGTTTCTGTCCTCATGCGCCATTAGATGTACCCAGAGTCTATTTTGTTTGCACTGCACCCCCCCAATTCGGTTGAATGCAGCAGCAGGAGAACTCTGATCTCAATGGATGCACTTTACACATGCCTCTCGTGTACGGTCTGTTCTTCTAACTGGATGACCCCTGAAACTGACCCGAGTGGTAAGTAAGTCTGTGCAAAGGCATAATTATCGGACAGATAGCTCTCTAGTATCACAACTTATCAAGCCAACCCAAGCATGGTAACCAAAAATCTTTTTTCCTCTTCCAAGTGGCCCTATCCAATTTTATTGACTATTTGATCGAGTTTATCCAATCTAGTTGGGGGGTGGGGGGTATTCTTGATCCAACATTTACACATTTCTCTTAGGGCAAGTAAGATTAAATAGAGAGACAACTTACTTATATCTCAGAAAAGCTCTGCATAATTTAAACTTGCAGAAAACAATCTGTGTAACTTTATTTTATATATTAAAGTTTTTAACAAACAAGGTACAGTTTGTATATCAAAAAAAGTTGAAATTATGCAAAAAGTAATGTTTTGAGAAATATTACGTCGCAGGTAACGTAATAATGAGATCATATCATAAGCAAATAGGGTGGCATAGGGCATGAGCTGCAATCACAAGAAGATTGAACAAGAGAGGTCATAGCATGTCTTCAAACAGAAGTCCAACAGCCCACCACCACTATACTTGGCATATATATTGTCATCAAAGCTTTGGTACCATATTACTTCACAACATCTCTTAAGTGGTTTCAGTGATATCTTGTTGGCATAGTGGTGCTTGTTAGGTATGTGTATAACAGAGCCCAGCAATCTTTAGGGCCAGTCGACCTGGGGGCTTGTGGAGTAATAGATTTCCAACTGATCGTTACAATATACACTGTCTGACAGCCATGTTTTAATCGCTGGGTAGTGCTTTCTGTCCCTCACACATGCTACGATCTTCTTAGCCAGCAATGTGGAAATTGCTATGAATCACATCATACGAACCAGATTTTTATTTAATGGTGTATCGCAACAGAACCAACATGGGTGAATAAATACATCTGTCACTGGAGATAGTTGGGTGGAATTAGTCTGCTTCGGGAGCACAGCTTATCATACAGTAGGGGGTTTCCACTATGCCACGGTTCATTAATTTTAGGCGTGTAACATAGACTTGGCGGAAGAATTTGAAATGTATAAATCTGGGTCTGCAATTAGGAGCTAGTATCAAAGTCTGGGTACCGCAGTGTGAACACTACTTGCCTAAAATAGTACATTAAACATAATTTTCCCACTGTGTTCTAGCCATAGGTAACACAACAGGATGGTGCTCTCCTTGGATGGTCTTTTACAGTCTTGTAACAATCTGCTTGCTTGAGGAAAGGGTAGTGATTACGGATAGTGTTTTTACAAGTGGTTGCTGGGGGAACATGGGATATCTTATCTTATATAGTGGTCAAAATTCTGTGGAACTTTTCTGTATGGAATGAAAATTTCCTAGCTAAAGTAATAGAAGGTTTGAATTCTATTAATGACTCAGAGGCGAGGATTATGCTGTACTTCCTTCACTTTAGTTCTTAACAGAAGCCATTTTAAAGATATAATAGACCACATTTCCCAGAAACCACAGGGAAATTGGCAAAACAAAGAACAGGCAATTCAATTCTAGTCTAGTCCAGTCCAGTCCAGTCCACCCGCCACCACCCACCCACCCACCCACCAATCAATCAGGAGGCAGTATCTCCCATATAGCCCATTGTTCCTGTCTTGGCACTCCTATTCCTTCGCGTGAGTCATGCCAAATCATTTTCCTACACGTCCTGCTTTGCAGAGTCTCCACCTGGAATCAGAACAGGAAATGGAATCAAGGCAATAATCCCCATTGAAATGCATAAGCGTGCATTTCTGCAGAAAACCCGTTAACAAACTTTTAGCCACTAGTCACATAGTAAATCACAAACCTATTACATACTAGGTACGGCGGGTGTCCCGGATCTTAAATCCTCACCTCAGAGTCCGTAATAGAATTGAAACTTTCGGTTACAGTAGCTAGAAAATTTTTCATTCTATATCTGGACCGGAGGCTTGGATTATGCTAGTTTAAAGCTTACTTACCACCAAATGAACCACATCTATGATAGGCTTAAAATAGAATCGCTTCAAGGTAGATTCTGCAGACCAATCCATGGAATTCATAATATCCTCTAGCCGCGCACCTAGACTGAAAGACTTGGAGGCCATCACCCCTCTAGCCGAGTGGGCCCCAAATCTTTTCATGTCAATGCCAGCCTTTAGCATGACTCAACACACCCATCGAGCGATAGTGGGAGATGACACAGCCTTGTGAGGTTTCCGAAGAGCAATCATGAGTTCTTCCTTCTCTGGAGGCCTAAAGTCAGCTGACATCTCCTCGTAGACCTTCAAAACTCTGCACAAGATCAAACAAAGGAGCATAGCCAACTTGGCTAAAAGCACCTTCCATGACAGAAACCTATTCGGCTGCTAGGACAAGAAAAGACTAAGCATCTTGTTCACATCCCAAAGCTCCGAGTACCTCTGTTCAGGAGGCAGAGAAAACCTGATATCCCAAAGCCATCCACTGGAGAAAGTCTTGCAGAGATCACTGAACAAAAGGTGTTAATGGAGCAAAATGCCAAACCTTGTTGGGCCAGACTGACCAGAAAATTTAGGATGTGAACTACCTTGGCACCCATGGGATCACAACCCCTTCGCAGACACCAACAACACCATCTCATCCAAGAGGGCCTGGATCGTTTGACTGAGCCGTCAGCCCAAGCTTTGGACAAGAACCCTTCAGCGTGCTCCGAAAGTCTCCGGATCAACCATCTAGTCCTGTAATACTCCAAGCCATCAGCCCTAACCAGCCGTTTAGTACCATCTGATTTGCAGGAAAAAGTGGGGGAGTGGGATTGAAAAATCCCAAGAATGTTCCAAAAGAACTGGAAGCCACACTTGTGACTTCCAAATCCCAGCGATGATTACCGCCACCACCTGTTGACTTATCTGAGCAGAAGCTCTCATGATCATCGCAAAGGGTGGGAATGCATATGCCTGCTCCTTCCCTCAATCCTCCAGACATGTGTCCCTCACCACCGCCAGAGGGTCTGACAACCAACTGAAGAAGTGGGACAACTGGTAGTCTAGTCTGGAGGCAAAGAGATCTACTGAGAAAGGGCCCCAGCGGGCTTGAAGACTGGCAAATACCTATGGATGCAGTTTCCACTGACTGGAATCCCGAAAATGCAGTCAGTACCAATCCACCACTTGCTTCTCTCGCCAGGCACATATTCTGCTGTCAGGGATATGTGATGGTCCAGGCAGAACTGCCAAAGCACGTTGCCAAATCGGAGAGAACCTTGGATCGTGTCCCACCTACGTGATTTATATACCTGAAGGCCAAGACACTGTCCATTTCCAACAAGACACATGATTGAATTTTGTCCTTGGTCAAATACCGGACCGCAAAGGACCCAGCCAGAAGCTCCAAGCAGTTGACTCTCCACACCGAGTACCCCACCCTGCTCTGCTGGCATCTAATTCTATAACCAGGTCGGGAACCATGCCAAAAATTGCTCTGCCATTCCACACCTCCATGTGGGAAAGCCACCAATGGATTTCCTCTCACGATTCAGTGGATAAAAACATAAAGTGTGAAATGAAATAACCTCTCCTCAAGTGCACCGCCTTCAGCCCCTGAAGCTCCCGGTAGTGCAATGAAACCGGAAGGATGGCCTAGATGGAGGCCGAGACCTACCACCCTTGCGATCTGTCTCAAGGGCACCCTCAGTTTGGTCAAAGTCCTGCCCAACTAGTGCCTAATCTTGGATATCTTCCGAGAGGGAAGGCTGAGTGAGGTCTCTGAGTAATCGATGAGGAACCCTAAATAGGCTGCCCTTTGAGAAGGCACCAGAAGGGAGTTCTTCTGATAAGGCTGCCGGCAGAACTCTATATGGAACCCTTGTACCGCCTGCAAAACCCAAGCGTCGCTCGTGAGCGTCCTCCACACATGTACAAACTGTGCCAATCAGCCACCCACACTTAAGAGGGATGAAGAAGATACACTTACCAGAACTGGAGGCAGCGTCCGCTACTCTGAAGCTCGGCCTCGTGATTTTCTGCCACGGGTTGGATAATAGTTTCCATAGCGGGTCTGAGCTTGGAACTGACTGCGCCTGGAGCCTTGCCCTCTGGATCTTTGTAAGAACTAGCCGGTTGACCAGCCCCACGGAAAACCCGAGGTGAAAACACCCTTTTTTATAGAGGACTGAGCTTTGTCTAAGGAAGTGAATGTATTTACAAACATTCTGAGTTCCTTTAAAAAGGGCTCGCCAAACAGTCCCCCGTGGGCAACTGCCCGAGCCTCAGAGTCTGCTAAGTCGCCTAACTTGGGGTGGTCCATGTTGATCAAAATCGAGCGTCTACGCTCCGCAGAGAGCGAGCAATTGGCATTCTCCAGGAAAACAACCACTCGCTGAGGCTATCGAGAGATAGCTTCAGGGGAAATGAGGGCAGCGCGCTGAAAGCCTTGGCATCTTCTGCCATGTCCAGGATCATGGTGATGGGACCAAGGGCATCCAGAAGCTTTTCCTGGCACGCCAATAAGGATCTACCTATCTTTTTCTTCGGTTCTTTACTAAATTTGGCCAAAAATGTGGCCATCCTGGGATCCAATTCTGGGGTTTGCACCACCTTACCGCCCAGTGAAGGATGGGGGCATTCAGTCCTGAGCAGACTACGGGCTTCTTTCCCCTCCCCATAGGGGTTCTTATTCTGCTTCCCACGTAATTCACCACCTTAGTGGACGGAGTCCACTTGGATGACATAGGGTGGAGAATCAGCTCCAGGTCCAACGTATCCGAGCCATCGTCCACCACCAGGGGCTCAGGAGTGACGGGCAGTAGGGCAGGACGCCATGGTCTAGTGGGACTGGGCTCTTCATCCGTGTCCCTTTGGCCATCATCTCCAGCCTGATCGGATGGAATGGAAGGAGAGGGGGCCTTGGGCAATGGGTCGGTGCTAGGGGGCCCCATAAGTGATGGGTTCTGAGCTAAAAACCCTTCGCGCAGACGCACACAAGGCCCTGGCAACACAGCCTTCCTTGGGAAATCTTTATGTAGGGCAAAGCCACCTGGGAGCGTGCTCTACATAGCAGCTAGACCTGCTACCATAGTACAGCCCCAATAAGCGTAAAATACACACAAACCTGCCCTGGCACCACACAGGGCGTTTCAGCACAAAATCAAGCTTCACAGCCTGCACAGACACTCATACTCGAGGGTGTACCTCTCCAGGGCCAGGCAGATACTCAGGGAAAACCGGCGCACAATTCTGGAACCCTACAAGGAATTCCAAAATCGCACATCGGGGCCATAGGGTATTTGCGCCACCACAGCGCCATGTAGTGACCGTTTGGCCACACCGCACTCTGCCACCAGAGAACACTGATAACGTCACATAGGAGCACACTGCCATCCTGCGATTAACAATCACTCACAGCCTAAGTATGACCCTTCTAAGACTACGAACAGGCTTAAGTGTAATGCCTTGGATACTGATTTCATACACATGTCCTGGGCCTGTCCCCTGATATTGGCAGGAAGTTTTTGCGATACTGGTGAAAATTAAAGATACACCCTGGGTACCCTCCCTTAAACTAGGTCTGTTGTGGCTGGTTAACCGCATTAAAGTCTGTTACAGGCATTTTACAGCATTAGAGTTACTTCTGGCCCAACGTGAGTTTGCCGTGTTGTGGGGGTCAGGGGCATGTCCAACCAAAGCTGCCTGGCTTCGTAGCCTTGCATATTGTAGCCTGCAATCTGAAACATATGCGACGCTGCAGCCCCCAATCTCCAGGCCCCGGGACATCTGGTGCACTTACCGCACACATTTGCAGCGCACACTCCTCGCGGCACAGACTAATTTTACTCCGACAGCCTCCCCGGCTGTTGGGTGAACACTCGACTAGCCGTCATTGCCATCAATCAGGACCTGTGCGCACACTGCGCATCACCCCATACACAAGAATGCTACACCATAGCCATCCCATACATCATATTTTGTCACAGCGTGTCATGACTCATAATTAGGTTTTGGGGTTTTAGGTTTAAACCTATAATAACTGATAAAACCACACTGAAAGAAAAATAACCCTCACCTGTGAAAACATATAAACACTGAAAAAACACCTGCACAACCACAAACTAAATGCCATTCAAAGAAAGGAAAACGAAAGTGAAAGAGTCAATTTGTGCTTACTGAAGGGGTCAATAAAATGTAACTTTGTTATACAAGCTAGCAGTAAGAAAGACTGGCTAACATTATTCTGCTTGAGGTTTGTTCTTTAGGGATGCCACTAAAATATTGTTTCTTCCTCCTTTTACTTTTTTCAGTTTTATGGCCTTTGGTCTAAAGATGCAGGGTTTAGTTTCACGTTTAGTTTTAATTATTTTATAAACTATAGAGAATCGGGACATATCAAACTCACATTTGATATTTTGGCTGCGTTTGATTCTTTCACTGATAGGTAAAATGGCTAGTTTCATAAAAATCTTTCCTAATATGTGTCATCACATTTACCCACAGAGAATGTGTAAAAACCCTTAATACATCAGACCATAGTTTCTAGTGGGTCAGTATTGATAGTAGGTGAATTGCCAACACCTCAGGCTTTAAACATTGAATGCAAGGTATAGTGACAAGTATATATATCACCAAGCATCTGGGATAGTGGTGAAAACGTGACAGCAGACTTTTGCAAAACATGGAACGCCGTGTCACTTGTTATGCTCTGCAAAAAAGGTTCTTTCCAAGTTCAACAAAGATTAGAGTGATATTGTTTGTATTTGTAGTGATTCAGCTACGTATATAAAAAATGCGTGTGATGACCTGTCAAAATTGATACCCGAGCTGAAGTGATTCCTGTAGGAGATCCTTGCCACTTGTTAGATGGTATGCTGAAAGCATCTTTACAATCTTCAAAGTTAATGAGGGATGCCATTGACTTTTTAGTCCATTCTGGTGCGCTGTTTTCTTATGGCCAGGAACTAAAATGCAAATATTTATCATTTTGTGCTTTATGTGGCATCAAAGAAAGAGTCTTCCCAACTGTGTCCCTTAGCTGACGGTTCTCAGCCCAAGAGGCTATGAATGCTGAGAGGGCCTTTTCACAGAAGTTTACATGGGAAGGAAAGCGCGAGCGCACATGACCAAAGACTCACTGAAGAAGTATTGTATGGTGTACTACAATAAGATTAATTTGCAAAAATCTCTTAGGACCTCATATACACTATACGTACACTGTCTATATACCATGTTCTTTCAGTGCAGAAAGCAAGCAATGAAAAAAGCAAAACGTTCCATAAACACTGGAAAAACGCCTTTTCTGTTGTTTTTAGTGGCGTGAAAATGTGGAACGACTGATGATAACTGTTTTTTAAGATATTGAAAACACTGAAAAAACCCCACCAGAATTTACCAAAAATAGAAACTGAAAACAGGACAGCCTACTCATAATCTAGGTGTTGGAACTCACTTATTTTGTCCTTTTTTTTGTTTATATATATTGTGGTAAATGTATGTGAATTATGGTTTTTGTAATAAGACGATGTATATACTCTTTATTTCATTTAATTTTTGGTGGATATTTGTAGTGTTTCATGATGTTTTTTGGGCAATTTGTAATTTGTGGTTTGTATTGATTTTTGATGTTATTGGTGTTATTGTATTTTGTGATTTATCTTCTCAATAAAAACAAAAAAATAAAAACAATCACTCACAGGCTGACAGGAAAATAATAAGAAAAATAAAAGTGTCACTTAGCTTTCATGTGAGCAGCGAACAAAGTGGAGTGTCATACCCACAATGGACCACACACCAGAGTTTCATGACAAGAAAAAGGGACTATATGGGAAATATTGCCTCCTGATTGGTGGATGGCCTTGACTTGGATTGTCTGGTCTTTGTTTTGCCAGTTTCCCTGTTATTCCTCAGAAATGCGGTCTGTTATATCTTTAAAATGGCTGATGTGAAGAAGTAAAGTGAAGGAAGTACAGCATAATCCAAGCCTCCGGTCCCGACATAGAATTTTTAAGTGAGAAAGCAGATAAAGAGGGATTACGCAGTGAATAGTTGTTCAACCATTTTGCATCGATTGCAACCATTTATTCTGGTCTTGCCCTTTCCGCTCCCCCTTGAAATATTAAAAACTGTACGTGTGCAGAGACCTATTTCTATCTCACCCAGTATGAGTTATCTGCCCCAAGAGGAGGCAACTAAAGATAAAAAACAGAAAGAATAGAAGAATAAGGTGTTATTACAACAACTGCAAAGAGGAAGAGATGGACGCACCCCATATTGTGGTTACAGGAGTGGAGGTCAAGGACATTCAGCACCCCGATAGTCGATAATGGATGTCACCACTTCAAGTCTCCCGACCATTAAATACGGGAGTGCCCTCATTTACAGGGTGAACTCAGGGGTAGGTCCGTAAAGAGGGAACGACCACAAAGGAGAACAAGAAATGGCACAAATATACCCTTTCAATCATACAGGAATTATCAAAACACAATTACTCAGATGACATCTATGACGACACGCATAATTATTTTGCTAAGAAACAGATGGTCACAGATTCATTACCGGACTAGACTTTGTTGACTTGAGGGGCTCAGAGAAGATGGGGAAATTGTAACTATCAACTGGAAGAATGGTGCGACCTCTCACACCATATCCAGGCGCACAGCAATCACGAGTGCATAACAATGATGCGACCAATTAAATTGTAACTATTTCAGAAGATCCGAAAGAGGCATACATTGAGGCTACTGTGCAAGGGGATAGAGTACAATTGTTGGTGGATACTGGAGCCATCAATTACTCGATCTCAAATAGATTGTTCTCACATGCACACCTCTCGGGAAAGTATTTATTTATTTATTGAAGTTTTGTATAGCGCTAGCTGGACCCGGAGGTATCAGAGCGCTCCACAGCAAACACAGATAAAACAACAACAAGCAGGAAATAGAGTCTGTGCGACAGTAACTTGAGCGGAATAAGGGACGGTGATCTGGAGTGAATCAACCGGTTCTGGGTTCCGATAGAAAGCGGACTTCCACCGTCACGTATGAGGTTCTCCTTAGGCACCAGAGTGTTCAAGGAAGAAGGCTTTGAGTAGCGATTTGAATTGCGGGAAGGAGGCAGTCATTCTGATATGGGGGGGATGGAGTTCCAGATCCTGGGGGCATTCCCCGCAAAGGATTTATTTGAGGTTTTTCATTTCTGTGATTTCAGAGGGATGAGTAAAAGTGTGTTGGAGCTTCTGAGGTTCCTGGACTGACCCGCCCTTTTGAGTTTGGAAGCCAGGTATTCCGGTTTGCCTGTGTGCAGGGCTTTATGAGTGAGGCAAGCTGTGCGGAAGTTGGCTCGTTAGACAATCGGGACAATCGGGAGCTATTTCAGTTCTTTGAGTGCTGGGGAGATGTGGTCAAATTTCTTTGTTCCTGTGACCATTCTTGCTGCTGCGTTGATGGTGGAGGTGAGAGGTCCCAGGTGCGCCTTGGCAGTTCCCGTCAGCACTGCGATGCCATAGTCTATTCTGGAAAGCACAAGTGCCTGGGTGGTCTGTTTTAGGTCTTTGGGGGGGAGGAAGGGTTTAATTTTGTATAGAAGTTTCAGGTTCAGGAATGCGCTTTTGGCGGTTTTAGAGATGTGATTGTTCATGTCCAGTTTGGAGTCGAGGGTGATTCCTAAGGATTTTGCGGAGTTTGTTGGTGTCAGAGACATTGAGAGCATTTAAGGCTTTGAGCCATTCCACTATTTGTGGGTTTTCATCTTTGTTCGATATTAGGAGAACTTCTGTTTTTGCTTCATTCAGTTTGAGGTGGTTGGCTGTGAGCCACTGTTGGACCTCCATGAGTGTCGCATTTAGTCTGTGAATGTCTGCTATCGAGGTGGTTGTCAAATATAGTTGTGTGTCATCTGCGTAGAGATGAAATGGGATGTTGGAGTTCCTTAGAAGTGAGGTGAGGGGTTCCATGTAGATGTTGAAGAGTTATGGAGAGAGTACTGACCCTTGGGGGACTCCTCTGCTGATGGGGAGGGGGTCAGATTCGAAGCTGTTGATCTTTATTTTTTGGGTGCGGTTGTTAAGAAAAGAGGAGAACCATTTTAAGACTGTCTTTTCGATGCCCTCTCTCTCTCGGAGGGCATTAAGTAGGAGGGAATGATCCACAGTGTCGAACGCAGCCGAGAGGTCAAGGAGGATGAGAAGGCTGCATTGGTTGGAGTCGAGTGACATGTGCAGATCATCTAGGACATTTAGGATAGCGGTTTCGGTGCTGCAGCCCTTCCTGAACCCTGATTGGTGCGGGTCCAATAGATTGGAAATCTCCAGATGTTGGGTTAATTGTGCATGCACGCATCTTTCAAGAATTTTGGCTAGGAACGGAAGGTTTGAGACCGGGTGGAAGTTGTTCAGGTCAGTGAGATCAAGGCCAGGTTTTTTTAGAAGAGGTGTGACTTGCCCTAGTTTGAGGCAGTCGGGGATGAAGCCCTCTTTCAAGGAGCAGTTGATGATCTTGGCCCAGATAGGGGTTAGAGTGAGTTTCATATCCTTTGTCAGTCTCGAGGGCAGTTGATCGAGGGAATGAGATGAGGGTTTAGCGGCAGCGATAAGATTGTTTATCAATTCTTCCTTAATCAGCTGGAAGGATGACCAGCTGATAGACGGGGTTACTGGGGGGTTGAGGTTCGGTGTAGGATTCGTGCTGAATGAGCGGTCAATTTTGGCGATTTTTTCATTGAAGAAACTAGCAAAGTTTTCGCACAGGGTCTTGGATGCTACTAGGTTGGCTGCTTTAGGGATGGAAGTTTGATTCCTGATGATGACGAAGAGTTCTTTGGGGCGGTTTTTGGCGTTATCTAGGGCGGAGCAGAAGAAGGATGACTTTTTGCTTTTGATGTGGGTATAATAGTTTTTACGAGCTGTCTTGAGTTGGTCCCGATGGAGGGCGGTAGGGTTGGTCCTCCAGGTTCTTTCCAAGGATCTTAAATGTCTTCTTTCCTCATTAATGTCAGTCGAGAACCAAGACCTGGAGGGGATGCTTCTGGGTTTTTTTTGTTTCAGAGGTGCCAGCTGATCCAGGGCGAGCTCGAGGTTGGAATGGTAGAGTGAGGTGAGATCTAAGGTTGAGAGGGACTCCTTCGTGTTCGGGAGGAGTGAGCTGAGACCTTCTTCTAGCTTGTCTCGGGGGATTCTGGAAGTGTTCTCGACCCATTTAGGAGGGGGACTTGGATGGGTGTGAGGGATAGGGCCGGCTAAGTAATATGAAAGAGAATGATTTGGTGGTCTGACCAGTCCACCGGGATGATGTGATCAATCGCGATTGCATTTTTGTTCGCAATGATGGCATCCAGGGTCGCTCCTCTGTAGTGCGTTTCCTCTGAGCAGTGTTGGATCAGATCGTTGGCTTGCAGAAGGGAGTTGAGAGATTGAATCAGCGGGTTATTGGATTCGTTCCATCTGAGGTTGAGGTCGCCTAGAATTAGATTGTCGTCGCTGTTAAGAGCTGATTGGGTGATGAGATCCGACAGTTGAGTTCTAAATTCGTTGGAGTTGCCTGGGGGATGGTATAGGAGATGGCATTGACGTGAGCTCTGACATTGAGATTTGACGTTGACTGACAGGCATTCAAAGGAACTGTACAGGCCGGAGGGAGCTTCGGCGATGGAGAGGTCATTTTTGTGGATAATTGCTATGCCCCCACCTTTGTGTAGGGGTCTGTCTTTACGGATGATTGAGAAACCGGGAGGGACCAGCATGTCCAGAATGGGGAGAGATAGGGTGTTTAGCCATGTTTCCGTGATGAAGGCTACATCCAGGTCATGGGAGAGGATGGCTTCGGCTATATCCGTTGCATGTTTGACTGCGGACCGGCTGTTGAGAAGCATACAGTTCATGGGGGGGGTCTTCTTTCGCTTTTATCTTGTCAGGTTTGGCTCTGGGTATGGAGGAAAGAAACGGTGGAGGTCTCGTGGCTCTGCTGGGGGGGGGGGGGTTTCTACCTACTCCGGTGATGACTTGTATCGAAGAGGTGAGAGTCGAGTTCGTGAGTGGAGCCTGGGCTGACTAGTTCGGGGGGAGTTTGTACGAGGCGACGAGTGCGCTCACTTCCTGGGGAGAGAGGGAGTTGGTAGTTCTTCTGGGAATGATTGTTCGTGGTTCCGTCAGGCCCTTAGTGCGAGGGTGCAGGGAACCTGGGTGTGGGTGAACCTGGATGGTGTTGGGATAGTCATTCCTGGGGGGAGGGATGTGGAGTGGATGGAGGGGAGGGCATCTGGAGATTCCCTACGGCAGATAGGGTTTCTTTCAGGCCTAGGATCAGGGTCGCGATCTGCGCCTCAATAAGGTTGAGGCGGTGCGCCATCTCGGGTGAGGGGGAGAGGAGGGGAGGATCTCTGTGGGGGGGGAGGATCTCTACGGGAAAGGGGCTGAGTGCTAGTTGTGGTTTGGGAACTGGGGAGAGGGGGGGTGTGGTTCCTTTGGTGATGAGTAGGGGGCTGAGTACTTGAAGTTAGGGAGTGATGGGGGGAGGACGGGGTAGGGGGAAAGGGGGAGCTGGGGAGGGAAAGGATGCAGGTTTGGTAGAGTGGGAGAGCAAGGAAGGTTGGGAAAACTGGGGTGGAACTCTAAGGGCGGCGGATTGATAGCTAGGGGTGTTTTGGGAGCTGGGGAGAGGGGGGTTGGAGGTCCTTTGGGGATGAGAGGATGGCTGGATAGTGAGAGGTTGGGAGTGTGGGGTGGAGGACGGAAGTTGGGAAATAGGGGGAGCTGGTGCTGATGGTGACGTATGATTGGTGGAGTGACTAAGTAGAGTAGTGAGGGGCTGTCGGGGTGGCGGGAACATGCTCTGTGGACTGGGAGTTAGTACGGAGCTAATAGGTGGGGAGGGGGTGATTTTGTGGGGGTAATGGATAGTAGCCATCTTGAGAGTGCGGAAGAGAGAGTCGAAGAACTCTAGGTTCTCGTCTTTTGCCTGAATTAGAATGGTGCCATTCTTATAGATGGTGATGGAGATGTCTCCGGTCAGAGATTGTTGGATCAGAGGGGCGATGGTTAGTTTGCGATTATGTTCGGTGAAGGTGGTTTTGGAGACGGGAAGGGATGAGTAGAAGGTGGTTGCCCAAACGTCAGGTCTGTTGGTGTGGGAAATGAGGTCCATTTTCCTCTGTCCTCTGGTTGTGCAGTGGTAAGTATCAACAACTAGCGTTTCGGGGTGTAGCCTAATTATATTCTTTTTGAAGCGTTTTTTTGCTTTGAAGGAGAGGTTGCGTGGGAACGTTATAGCGAAGGTGTTCTGCCCTTGGGGAGAGAGGTGATTAGAGGAAGGGCAGAGATGCGTGTCTGGTTGTGCAGTCGGTCGCATCTTAGCTGGGCTGAGGGGGAGGCGAAACCTCCGGGGTAGGAGCGGAGTAAGAGAGGGGTAGGATCGGTGTAGAGGTAGAAGCGTGGTAGAGGTAACGGGGATGCGCAGGGGGATAGTATCACGGGGATGGTTGCGCGGGGTGTGGTCGGAGTACACGAGGGGGGTAAGGTAGGGGAGGGCTGTCCAGTGGAGTAGGGGGTTAGCGCCGCGGTCCTGGGGATATTAGGAGTCAGAGAACGGTGGTCTGCATTCCCTGGGGCGAGCTGTGTCATAGGAAGACGGGCGTGTTGTTGGGTAAGGTTGGGGACTGGTCCCTGGAGGAAGAGGCCCGTTGAATCTTGTAGGTGGGTGGTCTACTGCTGGTACTGGGGGAGGCACTGTCACTTGGAGCCTCTGAGGTTCCTAGGCTGGGAGAGATAGATACGCTGATGTTGGTGTCTTAGTCAGCCCGGTTTCCCTGGTCAGATTGCTGACCTGAGTAGGCTTATCTTCCCAAAGTTGGAGTCTTTGAGCTGGTAGAAGAGTCTGAAATGGGTAGAGCAGGACCCTGAACCCTGCTCAAATAATGAGGTTGAGTCAGGTCCAAGAGTAGTGTTAGAACTGGAGAATCAGGACCCTTTTCTTTGGTACAGAGATGTCCCGGATGGCGGCCATCTTAAGGTCAGGCAGCCCTGTATGAGAGCGAGTGATGTGTATTAGCGTTGGGGGCATGGGGAGGCACCCCTGTGAAGTGCCCCTAGGGATCGTTCGCTGAGGCAGCGTGGAGCATGGGGCTTATTTCTTGTTTTAGGCTCACCTGTGCCTTTTTAAGGGGTTGTCGTTATTGGCGGTCGGACATTTTGGGGCCAGGCAGCCCAGCCGGTGATGGTCGTCGGGACCGGTGCGAGGTCCGTCTTGGAGCGTGAGGTCTGCCGCCTCTCGCCTATGCCCAGCTGCATCACATCTGTGGGATTCTCAAATAGCCCCATAAAGAATCCCTGTTTAGCACCTTTGACCTATAGCGTAGGGCCCATTACGGATAATCACTGTGTTGTATTAATAGACAAATGCCCTTTAAATTTATTAGGGATAGATCTACTGGAAGAAATGGCATGCTAGCATTAGATGTCCTGCTGATGGTATTTACTTAGACTGTTCTGTAGATACAACTTCCCAGCAGGCATATGTATAAGAACAAAGACTAAGTTGCCAGATTTGTTGTATGGAGGGTGGACAAAAGTGTGGGCATGCGGTAAAAATTGATGCTGGTAGAAAGGATAATGCTCCAGTATATGTTACCTTGAGGGCGGGAGCTCAGCTAACCTGTACCCCTCGATACTGCATTCCCCCCGAAGCAGAACAAGGCCTGCAATTTTTGATACAAAATCTCATTCACAGCAAGGTCATTAAACAAACACAGGAGTGTCAATGTAATAGCCCTCTACTCCCCGTTAAAAAAAGCTGAAAGTCCTTCCATTTACTCACAAGCACATAAAATACAGTTAGACAACTTTACCTCATACATCCGACACAACTGTCATACAGTATATTGACCATATTATGATTGTCCGCACCTCTGAAGATGCATATGTTACGGAAACTGTGAATATATTGATTTTCCTTGCACACATTGACGTAAGGTTTCCCCTGAAAAAAATGTATTTGTTCAACGGGAGGTTGACTATTTGGACGCCTCTTGTCGAAAGGGAAGAGATGTCTGGATTCCAGAGAATACAAACACTATTGCAACTACAACCTCCAGAAACACAACAGCAGGTGCATGCATTTCTAGGAATGGCAGGGTATTGCAGACAATGGATTCCAAATTGTTCACTAACATATGCACCCTTGTTACAATTCACCACAAAAGAAACTCCAAATACTCCAATACCACTGTCTTGGTCAGATGTCCATCAGCATAGTTCTGAGACAATAAAACAGGCTTTTTCTAATACCCGGCATTAGGCATGTCTGATTATACAAAGGGCTTCCACCTATTTGTGCATGACCAGGATGGGTGTGCCTTGGGGTGCCTTTACACAGTATCAGGGAGACAAGAAAATACCATGTGCAAATGTTTCCACAGCACTTGATGCAGTAGAGCAGTTGCCACAGTGGTCGCTTTTAAATCAAGCTGAGATTTTGGCATTGGGACATCCACATGTGCAACAGTCTGTAGACCTTTTTTTAAATAGGACGCAGACACAACATCTGGCCAACATAAGGCTAACTCATTATGAACAATGTTTATTTAGCCCACACGTCACAATATACGGATGTAACACACTCAACACAGCAACCCTACTGCCAGTCTCGGCAGGAAAGGACATTACTGAACAGGATTGGCTATTACTAACAAGGGCTGTATATATCTGTAGTATACTACCATGGAAGAAAGAGATGGAGATCAACGGGTGGACGATTCATGTTTTATGTTTAATGATGGCAGTACAACAGCAGTATACGCCATAACACTTCAGCCAACAGTAGAAACATGTAGGTTGACAGAATTATCAGCCCAGTTGCAGAACGGATAGCTCTCACAAGAGCGTGTGAATTGAGCAGGGGTTTGACTGTTAATTATACTGATAGTCAGTATGCTTTTGGTGTGGCCCACAACTTCGGGAAACTGTGGGCCAAAAGAGGAATTTTGACTTCTCAAGGAACAAAAATTCAACACTGGTTTCTGACTTTTACATGCATGGTCTCTACCAGCTAACTAGCACGGAATATTTTATCATGGAGGTATGTGGTTAGGTCAAATGTTCAATTAAAGTACATTATAGAAAATGATTCTAGTGAAAGGGGTATAGCCAATTTACAAAAACAAGCTCCACCAGAGGAAATGCAGAGATGGAAGGAGCAAAGTATCTGGGTAAATGAATGCTGGAAAGCACGGCAAATAGGTTGTTCTACCCTTTGAATTTGATGATGCAGGGGCCCTCACATACAGGGCAAGATGGCATAGTGAAAAGCATGTAACTGTTTTGGAAAAACAACACTATAAGGAAAATGGCAGACAGAATTTATTAAAGCTGCATAGTATGTGATCAACATAATGCAGGAAAGGGAGTACCAATGCCAACAGGGCATTTTACACCAGCGCCTCCAGATGGAATTTGTTGAACTACCCCCAACTAATAAGTGCAATTATATTTTGACTGTGGTAGGCCTTTTTAGTAAATGGATAGAGGGCAATTTGACAAAAATGAATGATGCACAGACTACAGCTAGATGTTTATTAAAAGAACTATTTCCTCATTTTGGTTGACACTGGAAAATTTCCAGTGACAATGGTGTTTGTTTAGTCAATAAAGTGATGCACTGGGTGACGAAGGCACTGGGCGTTCAACAAAACCAATCACTGCGTTTATCACTCACAGGCAGCAGGACCTGTATAACGTTGGAACTGCATATTAAAATCAAAAATTATGAAAATAAATGCTGAATCCATATTGACTTGGGTTTGTGCTTTGCCCATAGCCCTAACGAGTATACGTACTACACCAGACACCACCACTGGTCTCAGTCCACATGAAATTGTGACTGGAAAGCCATTGACTTAATGGGGGGTGCCCAGATCTGTGCTCACCACTGAAGTGACTGATACTTTGCTTTATGACTATTGTATTGCACTAATGAAGCATATTTCTGATGTTAACAAACAGATGAAGGATGCTCTACCACTCCCTCTGCAGGGGCCCGGCACAGTATCCAACTAGGCGAGTGGGTAATGATAAAAAATGTCCAAAGTAACAACTGCCTGCAACCTCGGTGAAAGGGACCAGTGCAAGTCCTGCTGACAACACAGACTGGTGTTGGGTGTGCTGGTTACAAGAACTGGATCCACGTCACACACATGAAAAGAGCCCCCTTGTACTTCCTTCACCTGCAATGCTATTGGAGCACGCTGAAGGACCTGCAATACCTACCTCCCAACCGTTGAAGGGACAGGAACAACGATACAACTTCCGAGCCAGGCCCCGGTAAGTTCGTATTCTGAGTCCAACCAACAATAGTTTACTATCAGGCCCAGAGCCACGATGAACAGTGGGCTCTCACGGCCTAGCGATGGTGAAGAATGAGGTACAGAATGACTTGACTGCTCTGGAAAGAAAATTAAGATGGAAAGAAACTATATTGACAAAGAAGTTATGCATACCAATTGCATTAGTCATTACTACTACCTTAATAGCTGTTGCCATATACCTAAAGGATATTTATTCCCTGAAACTACTGAGTTCGAACACCACCACATCAACTGACGACCTGCACGACCACCATTTTAGAGTACCATAAGAACGCTGCCGTTCAAATGATGAATGCCTATCACAAACAATGAAATATCTCAGATGGTTGGATTTGCTTAGAAGCTTCTCTCTGCAATACAACATGGGATGCGTCTATTGCCTTTTGGGTTGGAGCTTACGGATTCTTGTTCTATTCTATTTAAAGCAGTGATCACCTGGTTTTCTGGTCAGATGGATACAAATGTCAGACACAAATATACAGATAAAATAGTGGTATCACTAAAGAGCACGATCAGTAGAAAGAATTTACCCTATAGGGAACGCTTTCAATGAAAGTGATATGACTAAACAATATAGGCAATTTCCTCAGAGGATGAATGCCTCGAATTTCTGACACCTCTGCTCTGTTAGTTTTGGCTCCCAGCCACATGGGTAATGAGAGGGCACAGGCAATTGTGTATTGCATCAAACAGATCGCAAGAGATGGGACAAAGTAACTGTACCCGTGTTTTTAGTTTGATCAATGCCTCCTGGCCCTCGCTACCAGTAGCAGCAGGAGAGAGCATTTATTGAGGCTATAGACAGAAAGCATACACATGTTATTTGGAACTAGTGCTTGCCTGTGTCTGACACCATCCTAATGAACAAGGCAGCAAATATCTGCTAAAAAACTGTAATTAGAGGGAAAAGGGATGGAAATAAATCATTCTGATAGCTCTGCTCAGGAGTACAGTGATTTGGCACTTCGAATACTACCTATGCTAGGGGTAGCAATGCATTCTAGAAGACTAAGACAATTAGGCCGTCTGTTGAAAGCAACAATAAATTAAACAAGTGCCCTAGGAAATATAACAGAAGAAATGGTATCCATGAGGCAGACAAGGTTTCAAAATCGTATGGTGCTCAATATGCTTCTCGTTGAAAAAGGGGATGTATACAAAATGACACACATGGAATGTTGTACATTTACCCGCGATAACTCCCTCAATGTTTACAAAGCAATAGAGAATTTACATGACATAGGATAACAAGTATGTGCAATGCAATAGGTCTCGCACCATTAAAGTTTGAGTTACTGGCATTGTAAATGACAATGCTTTGCATAATTTTTTTTTTTTATTTGCAATTGGTATATAAACATTGTTTGTGAGTAGTTAGCTGTTGCTTATGCTAAGCTAAGTTGGCAGTAATATAGAGTGCTAGTCTTGCTTGTTATAAGCATGCTGATTTAAAGCGCTCTGATACCTGCGGGTAAAGTTTGCGCTATATAAAAGTGAAAACTAATAAATAAATAAAAAACAGCCTACCTGTACCACGTCCATTCTTATGACAGAAGCATGCACAAAGAGAGAAGGGATAGAGGTGTGCGCACACAAGGAAGCAGGGACGTGCACACATGAAACAATGGAAGCGCAGAGGTAAGCATAAACGCGGGGCACGGGGAGGCAGAGGGATGCACACAAGAGAAGCTGAGAGGTGCAAGCGGGGATGGGGAGGCACATGGATGCGCACACGAAAGAGACAGGGAGTGTACAGGTGCACAGAGGAATGCATAGGAAGGCGCAGAGGTGCACAGAGCGGGAGGCAGAGAGGAGTGCACACAAGCGAGGCTAAGAGGTGCAGCAGGAGGGGCAGATTCTTGCACATAGAGGTGAGGACACAGGGGTGTAAGGGTGCAAACGTCAACAACAGATGAGGAAAATTACACGGAGCCAGTTGGTTCCTGCAGCTACCATGTTGTATGATTTTAGTACCAATGTCATTGTCCGCTTTTGTAGTGGGGACGAACTAGTTTCTCTAGTTAAACGTAGAAAAATTAGATGCTATATACTGAATTAGAAGTGTAGCTTATTTGGTTTATTAAATCCTACTTAAACTCTAAAGTGAATAATCATGCTTAACAACAATTTATATACAATTCAAGTCACAAAATTATCTTCATAGTGATCATACGTTAATTAAGCTTTATATACATAAACTTACATTGTATCAGCGTTGAACACGAGAATACAATGCTAGTGTAATTTAAAAAAAAAAAACTAATCATGCCAGGCACACATTTTAAATGATGCACAGAAATTCAAGTAAATAAAAGGTTTTTAAAAAGTTACTAGCATGTATGAAATTGAACACTGAAAAAAACACTAGATCCTTACTAATAATCATATTGGCTTTGCCAAGCCTTTTTAGCCATGCTGTACCGCTTCGGGTATGCTGTGCAGCATTGGCTATTTAAAAAGGAAAAAAAGCATGACACAGCTGCTGTGTCATTTTGTAGGTAGGCACATGTCTTCAGCATGAATGCGCATGCCTACGAAATGACCTAGGTGTTTATTTCTTGTTATTTACCTATCCGAGATGGATCGGTAAATAAAAAAAAATGATTAAATAATGCTATGCCTTGCAGCCAAACGTTTACTTTAGAGTTTAGACCAACATCCTGAAGCACTGGGGAAGAGAGGTGGGTGATGGTGGAGGGGAATAACTGGGGGTAGGGCGGCGGGTTGTTAGGAGTGCGGAGTTCACATAGAACTAATACTAGGGAGGGTGTGGAGATTAACGTGAAAGCAACATGGGGAGGGTGGGTGTAGGCGGTGGAGCGAAGCACAAGGAGAAGCACTACAGGAAGGGGGCCAGGCGACCGATAGCATCACGGGAGATATTTACATTAGGGAGGGGAAAACAATTACGCGCAGCGTGCTATTTACAACAATTAAAGCACAAAGCCAGAATTTTCTCTGCAAACTTCCTAAATAAATAATATTATCATTGCCTATTCATGTTTATGGTACTTACAACAACCAACGTCCCTTCAACAGATCTCTAGGAAATGCGTTTTTAGAACATTCACTGGCACTTCATAACACGAGTTCCGCCTAATCCTCACAAAATCGACTCAGAAGTGTCACTTTTGTGGTACACAGCACTAGGCCGCGCCAGAGCCATCTGTCATCAATATAAACATGCGTGCGTACCCATGCACCCTCCTTACGTGTATCCACTGTCAGGGAAAGTGCAGACTGCCTGGGAGCGTGTGTGCACGGGCCAGTGGGACCCCCAACCCCGGACCTCCAGCTCTTTCTGCTTTCCAATACTGACTCAGTCACCAATGCACTATCTGTACAAGTTACTGCCACATCACGGACTACAGCGAGGAGAGACGAAGATACAAACCAAGCTGACACCGGCCTAGCAGACAGACGAGCTGCATGCAAGGCGTCAGTCAACTGCAGTACGTCCCCTGAAGCTGAGACGGGGCTGGGGGAGCGCTGGAGCGCAGCCTGGAGACAGACACATAGGCATGCCACAAAAAAAAAAAGAGCAACCGGGGAAGTGAAACCTACTGAACTTTAGAGGGGTAAATTAGATCGCATCGCGCAGGATTAAGCCACGAACACACAAGCAGGAGGCAACAATAAACAAGGGCGAATGCGAAAGCGCCCATACCACACTGTCCCAGAGTGACGAGAAGCCAACGTGAATGCGCTAATTAAAAATACATGGCGGCTGGGGTGAGAGCGGAAGGAATAAGCGCGGCGAAAAATACAACGGAGTGTGACCGCTGCCTGTTTATGAGCACCGCGCGCCCCTCTGCAGACTCCCCCTGCATTCCACGAGGCGCGCGTCGCGATCCGGCTTTGTCTGCCATGCAAAAGCGCACGCGCCCAACGTTATCCTACGGGGAAACGCTGCGCGCGGCCAGGTCTCGTCTCCACTTCCCTCTCGTTGACGGCTGAGCCGACAGCTATAGTTCTCTGGCGAGAACGCGCTTTGCACGTTTCTAGCCGAGACCTAAAAAGTGCATAATTTTGCTGAACGAATGTTCTGAGATGATATTTCTTCCTTATTTGGGGCTTGGGGTTAGACTTCTATTCACTGCGATAATTATTCTGGGATGTTGTTTGTGCATTAATATAATTCCAACATGCTGTCGGGTATGCCTGTCAATGTATCAACCTAAGCCTGCAACAAATGTTTACCAGACTAATGCTCTTATCATGAAGGATGAAGCGATAATACAAATTATGACTATTGACACCAATGAATAGGGACAGGAGAGGTGAATGGTTGAAGAAAGTGTCCAAAGGGCAGACTGACAAAGCAGATAAAAAGACACCACCGTGAAGAGTTGTTTAATCATGCATCACTTGCAACTATTATTCTTGCCTTGCCTTTTGTGCAATAAATCTTGCCTTCAAGCTCCCTTTGAAATGTGAGAAACTGGGTGTGTGTGTGCACAGAACGGTTTCCATTTATGTGCTAAACCCAGTACGAGTTATCTTCACCTGTCAAGGGAAGCAGAACATTGCTAACCACAGGTTTAGGTGAATATGAGCTGCCGCCATATGGGTGCTGGCTGCGCTTTCTGACATGCTATGTATAAATAATGGGGAATTCCACAGCTTGATATATTTTGCAAAAGACTATAATTAACGTGAGATGGTTGCATCCAGCAGAGCTTGTTCGACGCTCCTGGTTTCACATCTCTCAGTTCGAACTTCCAATAAACCATTTCCACAACTGTGACTGTTTTGCTGCCTCTCATTTGCAATACCACATTGTATGCATTCACAGAAGTAAATTGCGGACCATGCCGAATTAGTGTTATACCACTCCTTAGCACACGTAATAATTTTGTTAGACTCAAGTCAGTGAATGTTTTCACATGTATTCAGGTGTAATAAAAAACAATGATATTTCTTGTCTTTCTTTGTTGTCCACTTTTATTCCTGCGTAATTTATTCAGGAGAATGTTTCACAGCCAACACGTGTTTCGTCGTAACGGGAAATCTTCCCACGACTTTTTCAAGGCTATTACTTGTACGGTTCTGTCGTTTTTGTATGCGGTGATAATTCCAACCCGCATAGGGGTTTTCTGGGAGGCGTCCGTGTCTTTAAATCTAGTCTTCCTTATTGTGAGCAGCCTCTATTCGGCTTCTTCTCTTGTTGGTAACGCTTTCGCGTGTGTTATATCAGTGTGAAGACGTCTCCCGGCAATCTCGAAGCAATGTCAGCTCGTGTGTTTGATCTCGTGTTGTGTTTATCTAATTAACGAGATCCGCGAATCTCGTTACTCAGATAAACACAACACCACAATCAAGTTGGCATACATGCTGAATTAGTGGTTTCTTTAGCCTGAAAATTGCCTCACTATGCAGAGAAAAAACGCTGTCCTGGTAATTGAAAACGGGAACATTTTGCAGACTTAATAAAAGAATGAATGAATGAATACAGAACACCCCAGAGATGAAAGAGTGAACAATTAAATGCACCAAGTTGATTTCCTCAAGGAAAGATGCAAGTTAACTCGGCCACCACAGTGCCTCATGAGTTCAGGAAAGGCTCTGTACCTTATGGCTAGCCATCTCTGGCTGAGCAAACTTGAAAAGTGGATTGGCAGCGGTTGTGGGGATGGAGGCTCCCCAGATCATGCCTGCATTGCTTCCTAAGTGGCCACGGCATGGATCCCTAGATTGTCTAGAAGCAGCTAGTTAATCGGGCCACATATTTTCCCTTCCTGGATTGCTCTGACAGAAGACTGATGGACGTCTGTAACTATAAGTGGGTCTGTTCAGCTCTTGTGCATATAAGGGATTCCTTGATAGAAAATTCGTACACAGAACTAACAATGAGACTTAAATAACTGAGTAGCTTTAAGGATCAATTGTATCAGTGGAATGCTGAAGCGCATAAAAGTATCAGTAAGAAAGAGACAGCCATTCACGAATTCTCCTTTATTCTGGCACCTGGAAGCCTGAGGCAGTATAGTAGGGTTTGAAACTCTTGTGCTATGCAGTGAGGGGGGAAACCCAGTCAGGCTTCTCCCATCTCCACCTTTATTTCTACCCCTACAGCAGAATAGTCAAACGACAGGAAATGGGTACTTATGATCAAATTGAAAATAAACCTCCCCACCCTCATCATAAACAAAGGAATCTGGGGACACAAGAAGAGGACAGACTGTTTCTTCCAGTCTGGAACAGCACAGCTACAGTGAGCTTCGGTCGGGACCACCTATGTTGCATAGACTTCACAGACCGTCCCATCTGGAGCCAAAAAGAGGAAACATGGCAAGCTGTTTCTGCATAAATTAGAGACGAAGGCCGAATCCATGTTACTGGACACCACTTTTCCAGCCATCTACCTTCATTAAACACAAGTGTGTTTTTGTAGATTTAGTTCAGTTCAATAGAACTTAAACACCAGAACATAATGATTAGAAAAAGAAAGTCCAGTTCTGGCAAAGTTGTACTCCGTTAAAGAGCCATCTAGTAACTTATTATTATTAAAATTTTATATAGCGCACAGTTACCCTTGGGCATCCCGGCGCTTGAACAGAGCTTCAACAGATAAAACAGTCAGTTAGTCAGGACAAATCACGCAGGAAACAGGTAAGTTTTCAGACCTTTGCGAAAGCGCAAAGTACCGGTCTCGGCGCGAAGTTTTAAAGGTGAAGAGTTCCAAAGCGTAGCTGTGTTCACCGAGAATCTTCTCCCGCCCGTACGTGATCTCTTTACTCTGGGGACAAGGAGGAGATGTTTCTGGTCGGATCTCAGCGTTCTATTCGCTTTGTAAGGCACTGCTAGATTTCTTAGAATAGGTGGACCTGTACCCTGAAGAATTTTGTGGGCTATACAAAGTGCCTTGAATTTTACTCTTTCACGCACTGGTAACCAGTGCAACGCCTTGAGGGCGGGTCTAGCTGATTCAGTTCTGGGAATGCCCATGAGCAATCTGGCCGCCGCGTTTTGGACCTGCTGTAATTTGTTAAAGGTGGATTCAGGGGCACCCAGAAAAAGGCCATTACTGTAGTCAAGGCGAGATGTTATAAGCCCCTGAATCAGCAGCTTCCTCGATGAAAAGGGGAGAAGCTGAAAGATTTTACGAGCTGCACGTAGCAGGGCGAAACACACTCCTGCCGTTTTTTTGGCTTGGGTCCTGAAGGAAAGATCTTGTTCCAGCCAGACCCCCAAGCTCTTAATCTCCACTTTCATAATGGGGAGATCACCCATGCAGCTCGGCCAGCAGGTCAATGGCAGTGAGGGAGCTTTATTCCCTAACAGCATAATCTCTGTCTTAGAGCCGTTCAGCTTAAGAGCTGATTCGTCCATCCAGGTATGGACTTCCACCAGGCATGAGTGCAACAAATCGGGGTTATCTACCAGTTGAGGAAGGGCGACCACTAACTGAGTATCATCAGCATAGCTGATGATCTTGATGTTGTAAGGGGCCACCACATCCTCCAGGGGGGGCCATATAGCATTAAACAATGTCGGGCTCAGGGAGGAGCCCTGTGGCACACCCCACTGGAGGGGGATAGATGTAGTCCGATTGCTGCCTTCCCAAACCTGGTATGACCGACCGTCAAGAAATGAGCTAAGCCACTTCAAGGCGGCCCCTGCCACCCCCACCTCTGACAGTCGCTGAATCAGCACCTGGTGATTCACGGTGTCAAACGCAGCACTCAGGTCCAGGAGGATCACTGCCACTGATCCTCCCGAATCCATGATGCGTCTGGATTCTTCTACGACTGCCAGGAGGGCCGTGTCAGTACTCTGGCCTGGACGAAAACCGGTCTGCGAGTCTCGGAGCAGACCATTCGACTCTAGGAAGTCTGACAGTTGGTAATTGTAGGAAGGTAGATCCCTGACTATGGTTGCCCCCAACTTTTTGCCTGGTGTTTTGCTGGTTTTCTGACTTAGTTGACCTGGGGCCCTGCTATTCAGGACCCCAGGCCTACTGCTCTCTCTGTAAAATGGATTCCATGTACCCTAGGTACATATCCAATTGGATACTGAGTCACCTTATCAGTCCCTGTACAGTGTACCTTAGGTACCCAGGGCATAGGTGTACCCAGGGCCTACCAGGGGCTGCAGCATGTATTATGCCACCCCTGGCTGGCCATCCAAATCTGACACAACTGGCTGCTTGACAGCTGGGGCAAGGTGGTGTAATCACCCTTTGCTTTAGATATAGTATACCTATATCTAACCCTAAAATGGACACACAGATCTCCTATCAGTCACTCCTATGGCAGGCCTTAACAATCCTGAAGGCAGAGTGCTTGGAATCGTGTGAGATGGCGCTCTGGCATGAGCTGAGCCTATCTGCGGCTTTCGGGATCTATCCCTTAGCCGTTTCCATGATATCGCATACCATATACTCTTAAGTGCATTATAATCCTCGCGGTTAAATGCCAACTCTGGTATCGCTTTATCAAAACATGTCGAGTAAGGTGTCATACGAATTGGAATACTAACCCCTCGCCAATTCTGGCGACGGGGTTAGCATTCCACCCTTCTAGAGGGACACGACATGTATGTAACCCCTAACCCCGGTTAAAGTCAGACAGAGCCTTAGCATCCACAAAATGGATGCTGCCACCGAGACACAAGTCTGCCCTCCTGCTGCTGGGAGTCCTCCCAGAGCAGGAGATAAGGACAAAGGGTTTCCTGCCAGGGGCGGTGCCAGCACCGTCCCAGACAGGGTTTTGTGTATTGTAGGTAGGCAGGGCTTCAGAGGAAGGTGACTGCACGTGGCACCCCGGTGCTCACTGTGCATAGGCTGGCTTGAACCAGTTCCAGGGACACTCCAGACCCTGTGCTGGGGAAAAGCCCGCCAAGGAAGTGGGTGTAACCACCCCCCTCCTGGTCCCACCCATAGGGCAGGACTTAGTCGCGTGCCAGCCCCCTTTTCCCAGATAAAGGTAGAGACTGGCCCCCTTCCAAATCAGATCATCTTTGGAATCAAGATACCACTTTCCACGAAAGGACTTCACGATTTCTTCCTCAAGATTCTCCCTTGTGGCTAAGGAGTAGTCACCCTGCATCCGCAGGCACCATCCAAGAACACTGCGGTCTGCTGCACGTCCTTCCTCCGGAATCCGACTGCCCAGCTCGACGAGACCCGGCTTCCCTGGCACCTCTGACCTCTACCCACCTCTACAGCACAGCTGAGAACCGTGGGTGCGACGAGACCTCGAGGGACCGGCCATCGCCAAGACTGCACGACTTCTGCACAGCAAGCCCACCGAGTAATTTCCTGGTGAGTGCTTTGGGGTCCGAGAAGCCCCCACCCTGAGCAGCTCCAGCACCGAAGAGCAGCCCCCCAGCATCTCCACGATCGGCGTGGGGCCCTTCTGCTTTTTGCTGCTCACCGCGTTGTTTGGCTACTAGCCCGCTGGCTTGTGGCCTTCCGAACGACGCCCGACGACAACACTGCTGCTGGTCTGGTTGCTCCAGACTGGCCCTTGCTTCCCTCCATCGGAGAAGTACTCTGGACCCTCCTGGTCCGGCTAAGACGCCATTTTAGGTCCACCGCGTGGGCCTTGCATTTGCCAAGACTTGTTGCCCAATCCTGGGTCCAGCGACGTCGACAGCAAGAACCTTCGTGGGACAGCTCGCACCTCCATCCTGGTCGCCGACAACGCCTCCTGGTCCGAGAGACTGCAGAGCCCAGCAGCGCCCACTCACCTGACTGCGGTGACTTCGCCCGGTGCCATCCTGGTGCCCACGTAATCACTGGCTAGTGATTCAAGAACTTGGTCCCCTCTGCTTTCAGGTTTCCTTCTTCCTTGATCCAGGCTTGGATCCATCGAACTTTTCTTCACTGGTCGCCTGCCAGCAACTTCTTCCTTCCAGGCTCCTGGTCCGGCACGAGGATTCCCGACGTCTTTTCAGACCTATGCAGCTGCAGCCCCTGGGCTAGGTAACTTCGGCACTTCGGTGTCCCAGCATAGCCTCACTATTCAAGGGTCAGGATCCACTGTCGTTTTCTCCCTACCAGGTCGGGTTCGCCCGTGAACACTAACTTTGTGAGTTCTAGCTTCCATAGACTTTGTCCCGCATCCCGCGTGAGAGTGCACACTCTGCACCCGAGTTCCCTAGGCCTCCTGCTAGTAATCTAAAGGTTCAGTAGTCCAGTCCTAGCGATCCCAAAGCCTCTGAGAATCGTTACTTACCTGCTAGTAATTCGCATTCCACTTTTAGAGTATATGGTTTTTCGTGCCCCTCGGGCATTTGTGTATAACGTGCGAACTTAAGTATTTTCAGAAGAGTTTTGTTGTGTGCTTAGCGCCCTGTCCTCATAAAGAGTACAGGGTTGTTGTGATTCTAATAAATACATTGTTTATTTTCATAACACTTGTGTGGTGTCCTTTCACTGGGTGTTCAAGGGGTAATGTGATGGTAAAACAGCTGGCTTAACACGCCCTCTAGAGTCTTAGCCTTAGACTGCTCGTATCCATGCTACTAGGATAGCTGGTCTATAAGGTTGACTTACAACCAATCATCAATAAGGGTTGTTTGGACTGATATATAGTGATCACTAGAATAGTGAGCACTGCACATCAGGCCAACTTCTCACAGTAATTTGCTAGCTTCTCAGCAATTTTGCTGAGGCCTGGCAACAGAGATATAGGCCTGTAGTTTGCCAACTCCGCCATGTCCAAATTAGGCTTTTTTAACAGTGCCTTTACCACTGCTGTTTACCAGCTTGGTGGCACCAAGCCCTGGGAGAAAGATGCATTCATCAAGTCCGTGATGGGCGCCACAATGGAGGTTGCTATTTGCTTTAAAAATTTAATAGGGACCGGATCCATGGGGGAGCCACTTTTCATGGAGACAAGAGCTTTCAATGTTTCAGCCTCTGAGACTGGGCCAAAAGAATCCAGAAAGATAGATCGCTCTCTCGGCTGAGTTGAGGAGTACTCTTCCTGGGTTACTTGAGGTCGTGTATTCTGGGGTAGGGAATTAAGTATCCTCTCTATTTTTGTATGAAAGAAGTCTGCCAACTCCTTACACTTCTGAATGTCATGCGTGGCTATCGGTTCGGGAACTTTAAGGAGTTCTTGCACCACTTTAAAGGTTTCCCTAGAAGAATTTGATGCTGATCGTATGCGTTCCTCAAAGAATTGGGCTTTTGCCAGTCGAAGGGCAGCTTTGTAGCCCCGCATCTCTGCCCAATATTCCTTTCGCTTAATTGCATCGAATTTCTTCCTCCAAGCCCTCTCCAATTTTTTACATCCTTTTTTAAGCAGGCGGAGCTCATCCGTGTACCATGGAGCGGAACCAATTCTTTTCTCCCTCTTTTGTACTGTTTTAATAGGAATGAGGGTGTCAAACGAGGCACTCAACCATCGGTTCAAGTTGGCATCTCCTTTAATCGGGTCTGACTCGGGCAGAGGTCGCGAGTTTACTAATTTGACGGACCAGTCACTGATCGTAACTCCACTCAAAGAAGCCACCATGGACCTGCAGCAACCAAATCCCACTCCGGATCGGTCATGGACGCAAAGTAGAAACACAGACATTTGGTAATTTGCCAGCTTCTTCCATCGCTTCACAAACAAGTCCTGGTCATGAAGAAGGGATTTTCTACAAACATGCAGCTGTTAAGGTAATCAATATAATACAGGAAAAAAGGCATCAGCTACCACCATCTTAAAAGGCTAGTAAGGGTCAAGAGTTACCAATAAACAAAAGCAGAGGGCATGTGTGCCCTCTGCTTAAGGATCAGGATGCTTTAAGCAGCTCAATGTGAGCACCATTCCATGTAGCAGCTCATTAGCTCATGGAATTCCTGCACTTGGACTATAAACTAACCTACGACCAGGAACTCCTAAAGTCGAAGTTCGCTAACACCCAATAGAGGTATGTTTACTTTATTAAAGCCCTCTTGTGTAAATTCCTCTGTCTGAAATGGTGCGGTGTTTCCATTACATGAACATTCGAAATAAAATCCAAAAGGAGTAGTAACTTTCTGAAACAGAAACACGAACTGCACCTCAATGGGCTTTTTACATTTTAGAGATATTATTCTGACTTCAAAGGCTAGTGAAAACTGGCTGCTATGGGTACTTTCAATAGGGTATTTACTTTTTTGCAACCTACTCACAGTTCAGGTGACATAACACCCAGCCCGTTCTCCAGTGCTACAACAGATTAAAAGTATAACGTGTGCTCTCTTTCGCAGACAACAACAAAACTGCATCCACTTGCTGAAGTTCTAAAGACATGGATGTATGTAGTATGTGTAAAGCGTAAAACTAACTACAACGCAAACAGGTAATGGAAGCACTTTGTGAGACTGTGTGCCAGTGAGGCATTGGGGAAATCACTTCTTGCATCATAAACGAGGATGGTAATGCCTGTAGACTCTGGAAAATCATTGCTTTCACAGGCCAGCTCCTACATTCACAACCCTAATGGCCTTGTACACGGAAACGAGCTGTCTTACCATTGTTCCCCTCTTTAACAGCATCTCTATTTGCAGACAGAACTTGAGCCCAGAACTAACTAAATGATAACCTTGTTGTGCTTTCCAAGGTATCACTATTTAAAAAATGTGCGAACACTTTAGGAAAGCAATCACAAATACTATGGCGATTTTGAAAGGCTGTAGGCCCTGAGGAACAGTTTCCAACACAACGTGGTCTCCTAACCAAGAAAGTCAATGTAGCGCACGCACATCGAGGACAGTTTACCCATTACTCCTGCAAGTTTAGATCATCAATGGCTGAGGAGTGAAACCGTTTCATTTATCTTCTAGAATTTCTGCCACTATGTTATGATTTTTTTCTGCCTTGGGGACAAGGAGAACGAGAATTTCCAAGTCCCAAAATCGAAAAGCTTTCCTATTCCCATCCTAGGTCAATTTTATTCCAAGTTTAACAACTACACCTTACATTTGAAAAATACCTGAAAACAAAACTTATTCCAGTACTAACTTTTAGAGAAAAGCATTTCTTATTTTAACTTGTTGAGTCTAGAAAAAAAGAAGATGCGAAACACAAATATGCAAGGGTTAATTGGGGACATTTTGTGTGGAAAACATCAGCTAAAAAACAAATGATCTCTATGCAGAAAAGTAAAGATTATTCTAAGTATGTTTGCATAGTATCACGTAGGAAGGTATAGTCTATTACAGTCTGACTCAGCTGGAGTTATTATTGCTTCACTTGACAAAGGTTGAAAACTCAAATTACGGACAACTAAAGCGATAGATAAGTGACACTTACAGGGCCCGATAAAAGGAAATGCCAAGCAACTATGACTAAGGCACACCAAGTTACAAATGGGCCAGTGAGGTATAGGTGAAAACTTCTCCGAAATCAAGAGCGGATGCTTCTCATGCCATACAGAAAATAAATGCAGAATTGGGAAAACACAGAAAAAGCTGTAATGCTGCTGCAAGCAAATTTATTTAATTTAATAACAAAACAAAAAAAAACTTCAAAGGGTAGTAATACTTAACTAGAACAATGTGCTCTCATTGGTTTCTGGATTAATCCCGGTTGGCAATAGCACTGCATCACCCAGTACAGGTCATGTGGCATTTTATCAGCAGAGGTAGGAGTCGAGGTATGTTGGGAATGCCTCTCCTCAAATGGCTGATATTTAACTACTTCCTGATACAGTTTTCTTGAACCATGCAAAGGTTTCCGTAGAATCACGTAAGTGCCATGATACGGGAATGCAGCGGGTGCAGAGAAAGAGGCAAATCTGAACAGCCTTAATCAATAGGCAAACCACCACTTTGAAGATACAGAGAAGTGACTTGCCCCTGTCCCTTGCAAGCCTGATCACCTTGGCATTAATATGTAATATATACATAATTGGAATGTATCTGTTGTCTTAATCGTGTTTTCGATCATCATCATCTATTCGCTGAACTTCACAGCTCCATGCAAACACCCAAGCTGATCTGGTCTTTATGTACCATTGGGTTACTATCTACAGCATTTGTGGAAATGCTATGCCTCCTCCAAAACAAATACCAAACCTAACGAGGTTTTGCCTCCACCAATCTACCTTCACTCCTTGACATGGACTAAAGTTTTACATGCTCATCCTTCCTGCACAATGCGGTAGATGGGATGCCTCAAAGAAGTCCGCGAATAAAGATGTAGGCATCCTGATGGTTCTGGGATAGCATAGGAAGAAGCTGCTATGGGTAAGGGGTTTGAGGTGCAATATCAGCAAATAAATACGCGAGAAAGTGTGTTTGACATGTGGGTGCTAAATATGGTATAAGCGCCCAAACCAGTATATTACTGCAAGATGAACCAGGACTGGTTCAGTCGATAGTTTGTGAGAGAAATGAATTACCAACATACGACACGTTTGCTGGACTATACAAAATTAATTTGGTGATATAATCGAGGTCTCAGTGCAGACACAAAAAATCCATAGCAATTGACACATTCTGCTTTTCAAACGGTCGAAAATCTTCTGATAACGTCAATACTTATTTATTTATTTTGGATTTATAATGCGCATGGCTGCCTCAGCAACGAGGCGTCCCAGCGCAACCAGAAACCAAGAGACAGGAGACCAAGGAGAGCGGGGTAACGAATTAGACAGCCAGTGTACGGAAAAGCCAGGTGTTTAAGGCTTTGCGAAAGGCCAGATGATTCGTAGTGCTTCTCATAAAGACAGGAAGCGAATTCCAAAGCTTCGCCGCCAGGTAACAAAAGGAGCGACCACCGGCCCTCGCTTTCCATACTCGCGGAACGCGAGCCAGCACGATATCAGCGGAGCGCAGTAGACGCCCCGGCTCATAAGGCGCCAGCAAATGAAGTAGCCCTGCTGGGACCTGATGTGTTAGAATCTTGTGGGAAAAACACAACACCTTAAACTTGATGCGCTTTTCAACCGGCAGCCAAAAGCGCATGTGCCACCGAGCAGGATCTAGTTTTAGGAAACAAGGGTCCTTAGCTTATCAAAATGAAAAGTATAAATGAAATATAGACCACGATAGGGAGCTATATTAATCCTCTGTCCAGCCGGACAGGGTATTTATTTAAACACAATGAATAGACATTTTTCTGGATAATATTAGGCACAATCCTGTACCTTACTCATAGCGGACACACAACACAGGAAATGGGAAGAAAAATAGAAAGGGATTTCACAGGCAAAAGAAAAGAGCAGAGTTGGCCACTTATAAATGTTAAATATAGGTGTATGCCAAACAGTGCTAGACACAACTAAAGTAAAACACAGTGGTTAGGTTGTGAAAGCACTATATACAGTCGACGTTTCGATCCCTTTAAGCTCTAATTATACAGGAATCATCATCAGGACTACAATTTGACAAACATTTGCCTACCTGGTATTGTAATACAACCGCCTAACAATCATATGGTGACGATCCACACGTTGAGGGTCGGACTCAAGGGTCCGTATACCAGCCAACCAGAATTTTCTGAAAGGTGAAACTGAAGTACACTATCCTATTTGGAGGTGGTTTAGTTAAACCTGCAGGGTCCGGTCGGGGCAGTTTAAATGGAACTGCGAGTTCCGATTTTGTGTCAGCGCCTTGATAAATCAAGGACTGTGTTGATGGGTTTTCTGGTGGCCAAGGGAGCGGTGTCTTCTTATTTAAAAACAATAGCGATCGAGGGAATATCGACGCTGTTTCTTTGTAGTGCAATGACTACATTGCCGATGGTGTTCTGGGAGCCGGGGGAACAGTCTCCTATCCGATCATTGCTGCTGTGGCAGTGTGGTTCAATGGAGTAATCGTCATTTATAAGTGGCCAACTCTGCTCTTTTCTTTTGCCTGTGAAATCCCTTTCTATTTTTCTTCCCATTTCCTGTGTTGTGTGTCCGCTATGAGTAAGGTACAGGATTGTGCCTAATATTATCCAGAAAAATGTCTATTCATTGTGTTTAAATAAATACCCTGTCTGGCTGGACAGAGGATTAATATAGCTCCCTATCGTGGTCTATATTTCATTTATACTTTTCATTTTGATAAGCTAAGGACCCTTGTTTCCTAAAACTTAATTCCCCACGGTCCTTAGCCAACTGTTTGGGTTCCCTTGTTTTTGTTAAGAAACCGAGCAGGATCTAGGCAGTGCAACCAAGAGCCGGGACGCCGCGTTCTGAACCCTCTGCATCCGCTTGATACTCGCCTTATTTGCCCCCAAGTAAAGAGAATTACTGCAATCCAATCTGGACAAGATAGAGGCCTGTACAATGGTCTGGCGCACCTTGGTAGGAAAGAAACCCAGCAGCGGTCTTAGACCCCGCAACAGCCCAAAACAAACCCCAGCCACGGCTTTTGTTTGTTTATCAAAGGTCAGACCATTATCCAACCACACACCCAGGTTCTTCACAGCCTCCTTGGGGAATGGGGCGGGTTTTAGACGATCCGGCCAGCACTGCTCAGATCAAAGCTCCCGGTCCCTGCCGAACAACAAGATCTCCGACTTGTTGAACGCAACTGTAAATGTTATTACGCTCACCTGTCAGAAATGTACACCATTAGGTAGTCAGGATGTCTGCCTTCAAAAGGTTGCCTTAGAGCTCCTCATTTCACCATTAGGACTACAGGGCCCACAATGAATATACCGTTGGTATAAAGAAACAATACTCGGCTACCTCTCTGGCTAGGATTGAGCTAAACAGATGCACGTAAGCAAAAGAGACATTAAACAGCAATGTGTGCACAACATAGGTGTCAATAAGTTGCTCTATAAGGAAAAAACAACAAGACACCTTAGATGCACGTACACCACTCTTTCACATGATCACCGCAGATACAAAGGACCCCCAAAGTGCTAGCACTTTGCAAAACTGTTGTGATTCAATGCCCATCGGATGTCTGCAGTGCTTCCACATACACTCCAACACCCAAAAGAATACACTTGACAGAAGTTTCTACACACATCCAACACATTAAACTTATCTAAAGAACTTCCATCACGTTGCATATTGTAAAGCGCTCTGTTATCCTTCGGGATCTTGTTCGCGCTAAATAAAACTTTATAAATAAAAAAATATATATATATAGCTTAAAACGGCATTAGTCACTTAAAAAAAGTAATTTGTTCTGTTGGAATTATTTTTTCCTTTAGTAGACACCATTAGCACAAAGCAGGTCCCAATAGGTGTCAGAGAGTTTTATAGAGTTTAACATGCAACACAGTTGACTTACTTAGTAAAGAAGGGAGTACAGGTTCATACACATAGCTTCCATCCTTGAAATATGAGAACTAATAGCTATGTCTGAATTTGCAGTTAAGTAGGTCCAGAGTCGATGGATTTCTTCTAATTGTATCAAGTGATAAATGAAACTTTGCACCCAAAGTCATAACAATTCACTAGATTCGAGACTTCAATAAAGCCAGGGGTTACCCTTCAACAAGGATGCTCTCTGCAAAAAATAAAGAAGGACTATCAGAATATGTCCATAATCAAAGGCGAGTGAGCCCTGTGGGTTCCATAGGATCTGGAAAGCTCAGACTGAACCTGAAACCCTCAACCAATCTTTTCCACTGGTGATGTAAAGTAATCACCACTGATGTGTTGTTGGGCGGCGTAATGATTAGGTTTCGCACCTAGGTACTCACTTCCCTAGGTGAGTACTGCCTCCATCCTGGACCTTTCAGCAGCCTTTGACACCATCGCCCACTGCACACTAGCCTCCAGGCTCCAGGACGCTGGCATTCAAGGAACAGCCTTAGACTAGATCCGATCTTTCCCCTCAGGCAGAACACAAAGAATAAGACACCCGCCCTTCCTCTTCGAACCAACAGAGATCAGATGTGGAATACCCCAAGGATCCTTCCTCAGCCCCACGATCTTCAACATCTACATGGTCCCCTTCACAAACATCGTCAGAAAACACGGGCTCAGCATAGTATTCTACGCCGAAGACACACAGCTCATCCTCTCCCTCACCAAGGAACCCAACATCACCTGGTGCTATTTTCAAGAAGGGGTGAAAGACGTCACAACCTGGATGAGCAACAGCTGCCTGAAGCTCAACTCAGAGAAAACTGAAGTTCTCATCCTCTGCACCACCACCTCCGCATGGGACAACACCTGGTGCCTCCCCCACCCACCCCAACGGACCACGCATGCAACCTCGGCATCATACTAGACTCTTCACTCACCATGAACCGCCAGATCAACGGCGTGTCCTCCACATGCTTCAACACCCTCCGCATACTTCACAAGACCTTCAAATGGATGACACAACTCCAGGAAGACCATCACCCATGCACTCATCACCAGCAGACTGAACTACGGAAATGCTCACTATGCCAGAAACAAAAAACTCCTCCGCAAACTCCAGACCGTCCAGAATGCCGCAGTTAGACTTATCCTCTAAATCCCCAGACATGACCACATCACCCAACACCCAGTGACCTCCACTGGCTCCCTGTCGAAAGAAGAATAACCTTCAAACTCACATACACCTACAAAGCCCTCCATAACACCGGACCCAAATACCTCAATGAACGAATCTCCTTCCACACCCCAAGAGAAACCTCCGCTCTGCCGACCTTGCCCTAGCCACGGTCCCTCATATCCACAGGGCCAAAGCAGGTGGCAGATCCTTCTCCTACCTCGCAGCCAAGACCTGGAATAAACTCCCCCACTTGCATCCGACGAAGCCCGACACAGCACCAGTTCAGAAAGGACCTCAAGACCTGGCTCTTCGAATGACAAACGGAGCTGCTCCCCTCCGCCCTCCACCCACCCCCCAGCACCTTGAGAGCCTCACAGGTGAATAGTGCACTCTAAAAACCCTGATTGATTGATTGAATGAAAGTACGGGGGGGATCAGTGTGGTATTGTATCTAAAATTACCTCCTGTATCTTAGAATTTTTAAATCAGGTTGAATTATACAGGGGTAAGATTAAAAAGGTGAAATGGTGACATTCAATGGACGTGTAAATTGTCCTTCACATCACAAATCGGATGTCAACATGTTTCTGCCCATGTCGCCCTTATGGGTCTAGGCCTTCGTCAGGACAAAAAATAAAGGTTCAACGGGTTCCTCTCCGATGGCTTCTTGTATATAGACCCTTAAGTCTGTAACTTGCGTGTCTTCATTCCGATCTACTTTGGCAGAAAGTTAAGTGAGCTTTCATTGAGACTGAATCTTACTAAGGTTACCTGTTCAGTCTCATAGTCAGAGATGAAGGTTATCGTAGCAACTGGTCATTGTTTGATCCACGGTGGTGTGTCCTATGCCTCTTTCATCCGTCCTGGGGTGAATATGTCCACCTCGCGCCAGAACCAACATTTCTCAGCACATTTACTGCATTCCCCTCTAAGACTTTACTACAGTTAATGAAGGATGATAAAGGATAGCTATCAGGAAACATCCACATTCTACATTGACCAAACCAGACTGACTAATTTAAACCAAATTTCTCTGCTAGCCTCATTTCCATCGCCCTCTTCTAGATAGCATAGAGAGCCTTATATGCATTGATCACCCAAATTTACTATTATTTTCTTCATATTTTGTGTCATATATTTCCATTGCTGTCAGTTCCTCGCAGAATCACCATAGCGAACAGCTTTGCCCATTCATATGTGGCGACTGCAAAAAATTCAAAATTCCATGGTCCAAGTGCTCTTCAACATGAAGGAATTGGATAATGGGTTTAAATCTTCTTGAAACAAGCACCAATTGCACTATAACAATATGCATCGATTTTTAACATTCAAAGTTTCACATATTCTCCAGCCAGTGCCTTACTTTCTTCCAGTCACATGAAATCTTCTGTTCTCAACTTCAGAACTTTACAAAAAAAACTTCATACAAAGGGCAATAATATAACATCAGTTGCTAGTTTTGACAGAAAGGCCACAGATTTAAAGTTGATCGCTATATAATATGTTTTCTTTTTACTTCTATGCCAAGACATGCAAATGTCAAAGCTGTTTTTTCAGTTTAATGCAGGCGAAAGCTATGCAGCAGAATACGTTAATGACCATCTCCCCTGGCCTTTGAAACACGATCCTTTTTAGGTCTCGCTTGGCGTTAGACGCGCGCATGCGCTACTCTCGCCATGTGAGGGCCTTTTGAATTAATACGGATTCCAAGCTAGATGTGCACGCGGACGGACAGAAGATGTGCACGTGGGGACTGGATGCTTCACTGGCGGCGTGACACTCTGGGGACTTTTTAAAAAACTTTTTTTGGGCTTGGCAAAATGTATTTTTCAATATTTGATGCTTTTAATAAGCATGCTGTGCTGCTTACTAAAAGCATCAAATATAGAAAAAAAAAGTCGGCAATCTAGTATTTGCATGCTTGCAAGATTAACTGTTGTGTTTTGTCTCCTCGAGTGCAGAGGGACTTCTGCTTTTAGACAGGGGTATTTTTTTTTCCCTGCTTTAAAACACTTTTGTTGTCATGCAGAGTGCCCCTTGTTGTTCGGCCTTTGGCGGTAGTGTGTTTAGTAAAGATCCACGTTCATTTCCTGCTGGTGGGGGCCCGCGCTGTGACGGGGCGCGTCCCTGCTGCAAGGGTGCGGGACGACTCACTGAATGGCCTGGACGTTCCCTCAGCCCGAGGCCAGCAGCAGTGGCGCCCATGCCTGGTGCGTTCAGTCAGAACTGACCCACGTGCACGAGAGCAGACTGCGTTGCACAGAGATGAAATGCGCGTGCGGCGTGCCGCCTTTCAAACATGAAAATATGTGCGGGGCAATGTAATGCTTATGGATATAATGCGCGCACTTCCACGACCATTCTTACAGATCAGTGCACTGATCTTTATACCTTCGAAATAAACTGTGCACCGCATTTCTAATGGAATGGAATGTGTTCGATGTGTTGCTGTTATCGGTCTCACTGAAACGTGTGGGATGCATCACTGTTCCTTGAAATAAGATTTGTGCAGTGCACCACCAGGTCTACACAACGAAATATGTACAGTGCACTGTTTTAGAAATGACATTTCTGCACTTGTAATTGTATTTATATGGTGCTTACTACCCCTGACGAGGCATTGAAAAGCGCCACTATCACCAATAAAACGTGCAAAGCCCTGACATTAGCACTAAAAAAAATGAGTGCAACAAATACCTTATTCCCAAAAAATAAACTGTGTGCTTTGCAACACTACCCACGCCAAATGACACACGTTTCATAAAATAACATGTTGAAATGCTTGGTGTACGATTCTAGTCCCATAAAAGAACTGTGAGCAATGGGCCTTTATTCTTATCAATGACGTGCACCAAGCGCTGCAGATATGAGTGAAACGTGCAGGGCACGGCTACTCCAAAAAATGAAATATATTCAGAAGGCGCCAAGATTCGTAAAACATGAAAAATGTGTAGCACACCATCAGGCCTCAAAGTGAGCAGCGCACTGCTTCCTATCATCAATAACGTGTTCTGTGCACGGTGATTCACAGCTGTGAAATGTGTCCCGGACACTATTGATCACATTACTTGTGTAAGCAGGGATCACTAAATTACTTGTGCACAATGTCTCACTATTTATTGCAATCCGATTTGGGCAGCGCACCACTATGCATAACAATAAAACAGTGTGCTCTGCACTATCCTTTCTAAAACTGAAGTACGTGCAATGCACCACGGTTAACTGCAATGCAAAATCTGTCAAGTAACACTTTTAAAATAATAAAAATATGTTGAATACATTACGATTCATAAAAAAGAAAACGGGCTCAGAGCACCCCAGTTGTATTCATGAACTGTGTGCAATGCACCGCGAGTCCTCAAATGAAAAGTATCCAATGCACGACCATGTGAATTAACTGAATATGATCCTTGCACCACTAATCCTCCAAATAAAATGTGTTCAAACGGCTTAAAATGAAATGTATGCATTGGACTGCTATTTATTAGGTCTCGGCTAGCGTAGGCTGCGCACATGCGCAGGTTCGCTGGCGAGATTTAATGACTCTGAGTAGCGAGGGTAAACCCTTCCCCTATTCTCCATTGGCTGGCCTCCTAAACAGCAGCCAGCCATTGGAGAAGAGGTCTCAGTTACGTCATTCTCTCCATCTAAGCCCCGTCCTTTTCGGATTGGGGTGCGTGTTTTTTTAGGTTTGTTCTACCCTCTTCTCCATTGGCTGGAATGGTAAACAACAGTCAAAAACACGCCCGTTGTTTACATTCCAGCCAATGGAAAAGAGGGGAGAAAGAAAAACACGCCCCCCGTCTGAAAGGGACGGGGCTTAGTTCCTTCGTGTTTACCTCATCCTTGTCGCCCCCTCTCCCCCCACCCCTCTTCTCACCTCTCTCCTCCTCTACTTTCTCCTGGGCTCCCCCCTCCCGTCCTGGCGGGTGCGCTCCCTGGCTGCCGCTGCTGCTGGGCTCTGTGTGTGCCCGCCTTCCGCCGGCTCCTCCTCCCCCCTTCCCCGGCCAAGACAGAGAAGGCTTCCCCCACTGCCCTCGGTTGCATCCCCTGCTCCTTGCACCACGCGAAGGCTGCATCAGGCAGACTGCTCCCGGAGCCCCACGCTCAGGCCATGAACCCCGGCCCTCGAAGCAAGCAACAGGCCTTCAGCAGCAGCAGCAACCCACCGAGGACGCGCCGAGAGACCCACGGAGCACCGTCCTTTGTGCACCCGCATTCCCCAGCTGGACGCGCCCCAGGGGCAGGAAAGGCCGGAGCGCCCCCCGCACCCCTCCGCCGCCTCTGAATGTGGGATGGGGCGGAGCCCCCCGGAGCTTTCAATGGCCCGAGCGCCTGCGCTGCGAGAACTTTCCTCGGCATGGGGCAGAGCAGATCTGCGTGGGGCAGAACCACAGCGAGGACGGTGGAGGGCCCCTGCCGGGCGGAGGAGGCGGCAGCCCGGGTCTTCTCACCACCCCGCCACCACACCACCGCGGAGAAAGGCCTAGCCCGCAGCCCCCACGCTACGCCACGCCTGAGCGACCCTTTGACTGCCGCGGGTGCTCAAGGTGCCCCCATACCTCAACTACCGCTTTCTGGGCGAGAAGGACTGCGCCGCTCCCTGCGAACCTGACCGGCCAGACGGTTCCCTCTTCTTCACAGCCGAAAAGACGCGGTTTGCCCACCTCTGGATACTGGTGTGGTCTGTGCTCTGCTGCGCCTCCACCTTTTTTACCGTGGCCACTTACCTGGTGGACATGCAACGCTTCCGCTACCCAGACCGGCCCATAATCTTTTTGTCAAGCTGCTACACCATGGTCTCCGTGGCCTAGATCGTGGGCTACGCTCTGGGTGACCAAGTGGCCTGCAATGACCACTTCACGGACGATGGATACCGCAAGATATTTTTTTAATTAAATCTTTTAATTTCAATTAAGATGCATGAGGAAAAGTATAACCTTTATCAAAAACAATGATTACTGCTCATATTGTCAATACCTCACTGTCCTGCCCTCAGCTGGCTCCGGAGATTGTGCCTTTCTGTAGTTGCCACCCACCCCTTCTGTAAGGCGAGAGGAGAATAGGGCTACTCACTCATCTTCCCCCATCATCTCCCGTTTCTTTATGTTCCGCAGTTAGGTGGGCTCATACTACCCTGGCACTTCCTGTTCACTCCTAAGGCGTCATCCACTCTCATGGTCCAGCTTTGATCAGCCCATCGGGGGTAAGAGCGCAGTGCATACGTCTGCATTGACTCTACCCTGAACCCTAACTCCAGCCACGACATCCCACACTTCTGATATATGCCAGCAGGGATTCGGAGTCAGGTTATTGAGCAAAAGCTACGATAGTTCCACATACTTTGTAGAGCGAACTTTGGCACTTTCTCCCCAGGGGCCCGCCCTCTCTGTTGCTGCAGCCTTGGATCGCTCCCACGCCTTATTTTGCCTGCTGGGAGCTGCGCAGGGAGGGAGCTTTCCTTAACGGTGTTTTGCCTTGGTATGCCGTCCTGTGCTTGTGGTGAATTGCCTCCCCCCTACCCACTCCTTACCATTTGCTGCCTCATCGCACCTGGCTTCTCCACTCTGCACGCATCTCATCCATCTACTTATTCCATGCTTCCACAAGCACGACTACGCCCCCTCCTTGATCCGCCCTTCCGAACTCACGGCCCCAGCCAGCCCCCGCCAGCCGGCTACCCCGCGAATCCCCCCCACCCGCTCTCTTCTTTATCGACCGCACTGCAACCCACCCACGACCCCCCATCCACTCCCACCTCACCTCACACTTTGTTGCAGTGGCACTTCTTCTCCTGACATAATTCCCCGGTGTGTGAGGGTCTGTGTGTGTGTGTGTGTGTGTGTGTGTGTGTGTGAGGGGGGTCTGTGTGTGTGTGTGTGTTTGAAGAAATAAAATGAAGGTGCACTTTTGTGTAAAGGTTTTTCAAAAGAACAATTGAACTAGAACAGGATTACATAACTTTGGCCCCTGGGGGCCGATCCATACCAGATTTTCAAAACAACTACTGACTGCACGCTCCTTTCTTAGAACTCTGTGTGTGTGGCTCTGTGTGGCTCTGTGTGTGTGGCGCTCTGTGTGTGTGGCGCTCTGTGTGTGTGGCGCTCTGTGTGTGTGGCGCTCTGTGTGTGTGGCGCTCTGTGTGTGTGGCGCTCTGTGTGTGTGGCTCTGTGTGAGTGCGTGTGTGTGGCTCTGTGTGTGTGTGTGTGTGGCTCTGTGTGTGGCTCTCTGTGTGCGTGGGTGGCTCTGTGTGTGTGTGGCTCTGTGTGTGTGTGTGTGTGTGTGTGTGTGTGTGTGGCTCTCGGTGTGTGGGTGTGGTGCAAATGCAATAGATCTCGTATTTGCGAGAGATTAAGCTATTGGGTTTGTAAATGACAATGCCATTTATTTATCTGTTTTCAAAACCAACACATAAATAAAAAGTTTGTCATTTACAATGCCATTAGCTCTAACTTTTCCAAAGGCGAGAAAGTTGCATTGTAAATGCTTGTTATAAAACTGCAATAAGTGCAATATATCACTATTCAAGTAAATTGAATATATCCAGTACACCACTAATACTAAAATAGAAATAGTGCACTACTATTACTAACATGCATTGGCATAGCCAATAGGTCTCGCCTTTGGGAGCTGCTGCATAATTAAATACTTATAAGGTCCCAAAGACGAGACCTATTGGCTATGCCAATGCTGGTTTTAAAACAGGACTATCTATGGATGGTGCTGACACCTCTGGTTTCCTATCATAAAAAATAGGCATGGCCAAATATTGAAGACTTGCAGGCGTATCCTTTGAAGCAATGCAAATGTAACATCAAAGAGAAAGTCCCAACATTGTCTACATTGTAAAGCGCAGGAAGTTTATAAGCTGGATGTCAGGGAACAGTTTTCCCTCGTTGGGTAAATACTGGAGATAAGTAGCAGGAGGTAAAAAACGTTTGACTGGTGTGTTCTGTGTAAGACTGAAGGTGTCTCTCAGAAAAGGAGCTTGAGCAAGATTGGCAATGTGGTACTGCCAAACTGGTCTCGCTGGTATATAGACTGAGCAAGTGCAGGCATTTTGACAGCACGTGTGCCTTGAAGAATCTCTGTATAATTGTTCACTTCAATCATTACTCACAGACCACACAACAACCATAGACGTTTTCAGAATTAGAAATGCTGCTACAGGTAGAATTAGGAGGCTCTTCTTTTAAAAGAGGTCACAATACATAATCCAGAAGCAGCCTTTCAACACCGACTAAAGCACACACGTTATCACAACATTTGTTTCTCAAGAAATTTGGGCTCATTTCTAGTATTATTTTAGGTTTAAATCTTTTTTTATTAATATTGCAAATGTCATGGCAAGAGACAAGAAGACATAATATCAGTAATAACAAGCATTTGCAATGCAATAGGTCTCGCATTAGGAAAGTTTGAGCTATTGGTCTTGTAAATGACATTTTTTATTTATGTGTTTGTTTTGAAAATAGCGAAATTAATAGCTTTGTCATTTTCAATGCCAATACTTTTATCTTTTGTAATTGTGACACCTATAGGCATTTGTAATGCAACATGTTTTGTATTTACGTGACTTAGATGTATTGATATTACAAATAACAATGGCTTTTAATTTTTTTAAATAATTAATACTTAAATAAAAGTTATTGTAACTTATAATGGCAATATCTTAAACTTTTGTAAATAACTTTTGTGAAGAATATGTTCAGTGTATTTTATTGTGATGAAAATCCAAGAACAGAAGTGAAATATTACCAACTTTTTGTGACATTTGTAATAAAGCTTGAAACATTGAGAGAACATATTTGAACCAGTTGTTGTTGAATGGTTGCACAGATTGATACTGTGGTGGCGCTGAGTGATGGTGTGGCGTTTAGTGATGTTGTGGTGCCCCTGAGTGATGCTGTGGTGCCCCTGAGTGATGCTGTGGTGCCCCTGAGTGATGCTGTGGTGCCCCTGAGTGATGCTGTGGTGCCCCTGAGTGATGCTGTGGTGGTGCCATAGATTGAGTGAGGGCGATAGATAGGGTCAGGGCGATAGATAGGGTCAGGGCGATAGATAGGGTCAGGGCGATAGATAGGGTCAGGGCGATAGATAGGGTCAGGGCGATAGATAGATGTGTGCGGTTGTGTGTGTGCGGTTGTATGTGTGCGGTTGTGTGTGTGCGGTTGTATGTGTGTGGTTGTATGTGTGTGGTTGTATGTGTGTGGTTGTATGTGTGTGGTTGTATGTGTGTGGTTGGGTGTGTGGTTGGGTGTGTGGTTGGGCGTGGTTGTGTGCGTGGTTGTGTGCGTGGTTGTGTGCGTGGTTGTGTGTGTGTGCGTGGTTGTATGTGTGTGAGGGTGTGAGTGAGGGTGTGTGATGGTGAGGTGTGAGGGTGGGTGAGGATGAGGCTGTGAGGGTGTGTGATGGTGAGGTGTGAGGGTGAGTGAGGATGAGGGTGTGAGGGGGTGTGAAGGTGAGTGTGTGTGGGGGTGTGATGGTGTGAGTGAGGGTGTGAGGATGTGAGGGTGTGTGATGGTGAGGAGGTGTGATGGTGAGGAGGTGTGATGGTGAGGTGTGAGGAGGTGTGAGGGTGAGGAGGTGTGAGGGTGAGGAGGTGTGAGGGTGAGGAGGTGTGAGGGTGAGGAGGTGTGAGGGTGAGGAGGTGTGAGGGTGAGGAGGTGTGAGGGTGAGGAGGTGTGAGGGTGAGGAGGTGTGAGGGTGAGGAGGTGTGAGGGTGAGGAGGTGTGAGGGTGAGGAGGTGTGAGGGTGAGGAGGTGTGAGGGTGAGGAGGTGTGAGGGTGAGGAGGTGTGAGGGTGAGGAGGTGTGAGGGTGAGGAGGTGTGAGGGTGTGAAGGTGAGTGAGGGTGTGAGGGTGGGTGAGGGGTGTGAGGGTGGGTGAGGATGAGGGGGTGAGGGGTGTGAGGGTGGGTGAGGGTGTGAGTGAGGGCGTGAGGATGTGAGGGTGTGTGAAGGTGAGGAGGTGTGATGTGAGTGGGTGAATGAGGGTGTGAGGGTGACGAGGGTGAGTGATGGTGTGTGAGGCGGAGGGTGTGAGGGTGAGGGTGAGTGAGGGTGTGTGAGGGGTGAAGGTGAGAGGGTGTGAGGGTGAGTGAGGGTGGGAGGGTGAGTGAGGGTGGGAGGGTGAGTGCGGGTGTGTGAGGGTGAGTGCGGGTGTGTGAGGGTGAGTGCGGGTGTAGGAGGATGAGGGGGTGAGGGGTGAAGGTGAGGGGGTGTGAAGGTGAGTTGGGGGTGTGAGGGTGATGGGGTGTGAGGGTGAGTGATGGGGGGGGTGAGGCTGAGGGTGTGAGGGAGAGTGAGGGGGGGCGAGGGTGAGAGGGTGTGTGAGGGTGTAAGGGTGAGTGAGGGGGTGAGGGTGTGAGGGTGAGGGGGTGAGGGTGTGAGGGTGAGGGATGGTGTATGAGGATGAGGGGGTGAGGGGGTGAGGGTGTGTGAGGGTGAGGGGGTGTGAGGGTGTGAAGGTGAGTGAGGGGTGAGGGTGAGTGCGGGTGTGAGGGTTGTGAGGGTGAGGGGTGTGTGAGGATGAGGGGGTGAGGGGGTGTGAAGGTGAGTGATGGTGTGTGAGGGTTGGTGAGGGTGCGAGGATGTGAGGGTATGCGATGGTGAGGAGGTGTGAGGGTGAGTGAGGATGAGGGGGTGAGGGTGTGAGGGTGGGGGGTGTCAAAGTGAGTGAGGGTGTGTGAGGGTGAATGAGGGTGTGTGAGGGTGGGTGAGGGGGTGAGGGGGTGTGATGGTGAGGAGGTGTGAGGGTGAATGAGGATGAGGGGATGAGGGGATGAGGGGGTGAGGGGGTGTTAGGGTGTGAGTGAGGGTAAGGGTGTGTTGGTGAGGGTGTGTTGGTGGGTGAGGATGTGAGGGTGTGTGATGGTAAGGAGGTGTGAGGGTGAGTGAGGATGAGGGTGTGTGAGGGTATGAAGGTGGGTGAGGGTGTGAGTGAGGGTGGGTGAGGGGCGAAGGCGAGTGAGGGGGTGAGGGTGAGTCAGGGTGTGTGAGGGTGAGGGGGGTGAGGGGGTGTGACGGTCTGAAGGTGTCTGAAGGTGTGTGAGGGTGTGTGAGGGTGTGTGAGTGAGGATGAGTGAGGATGAGTGAGGGTAGGGTGAGGCGGTGTGAGGGTGAGGAGGTGTGAGGGTGAGGAGGTGTGAGGGTGAGGAGGTGTGAGGGTGAGTGAGGGTGAGTGAGGGTGTGAGGCCTGCAGTTTTGGCCTGCAGGTGGCGATAGGCGACCACGTCCCGAAAGAAGGTTCACATCACAGGAGGGGGATAAAAGTTTGCGGCATTTAAAAACCAGTGGCTTACATAATGTCATCGACTTTCACTTAAAATAGTCACTCTCAGTGAGAGACGGGTAGATTCCATGTGCGGCAAGAGGGCCTGTAAGCCGACATCACAGGGTGTGGATAGAGGGGAGGGTGTAAGTAGGGAGGGAGAGCGAGAGCAGGGAGATGAGAGAAGAGTTGAAGAGAAAGGCAGAGGGGAAAAGAAATTGTATTGAGGCGGTTGATATAAAGCAGAGAAGAGAGAAACAAAGGGGCAATATGTAGGAAAAAAGGCTTCATTTGTGTAGCTTTCGTGAGTGTCTGCCACCAGGACAATTAAATTCACTCAGTGAAGGCGCTGTTTAACAGTGGGCTATACAAAACTAATCTATCAGGTTTTTTTTGCTTAAAGTCCAAAATCATTGTGTTGTTTGAAAGTTTATTTGTTCAGGCAGTCCTGTATTTTTAGTCATCGCCACTTGTATGTTGGACCGGGGAAACCCATGCTTGAATGGGAACAAAGCTAAGTGCCTACTGTAACGCACAAAGGAATCTATTTCTTATATTCATTTTATTACAACGACATAACTGCCGCCTTCTACTCGCAGTGAAGTGCCTCTCAAAAAGTTTCATACGTTATCAAAATGTCACTCATATAGTGAGATGCGTGATGAGAGATAGCATATGCGGGTATGGGATAAGAGAATCAGTGCATAGGCTAGTAATAGTGTTTATAAAAAAAAAAAATTAAAAGACATTTACCGTAAACCTCTTGTGCTCGTCTGATGGCTCTGATCGTCCAGCGGCTGTTCCAGCGAAAGCAGGCCGGGCTGGGCGGAAGTCAGGCAGCCCTCCTCGAGACAGAGGCAGGGCCTGACCAGAAGCAGGAAGTCGACCGCGACCGGAGCTTCCCAGGAGGCAGGCTGCAATGGCTGGCGCAAGGCTCCGGAGCAGAGAGAGGAGAGCCCTGCGTGCAGCCGGCGTCCGCCCGGGAAGCCAAGGAGCGCCAGTGTCCCTGTGCCCGTTGACGCCGGAGGGAGCAGCCCGGAGCGGGACGAGTAGAAGTCCGGGTGAGTGGGGCTCCGTGCTTGCGTGTCTGTGTGTATGCAGGGGGTGCAGGGCGGCAGTGTGTATGTGTGTGTGTGTGTGTGTGCGCCTGTGTGTGCGTGCGTGCATGCAGAGGGGTGGGGGCCACTCATTTAAATTTAAAAGTAAATATGACGCCAAAATAATAAATAAATAAACCAGCAGCTTGACCCATTTATTCACTGTGATGCTTCCGATAATTAAAAATGTGCCTTTACAAAGAAGTGTTTTAAAAAGAATACCAGCGTGCATGTTCATTACAAGACGGCTAGAAATAATTACTCATGATGTTCAAAGCAAGCCTGTTCATTTCAAGCTACCCTCAGCCAGCCTCGGAAAAAACGAAAGTAATACAAAAGCGAAACTGACACTGCCACTGCAGACAATGCTGCGCGCTCCCGAGGTGAAATCCGGCACTGAAAACGCTCGTAACACTTTGGTGTCCACTCTCCTAAAAACGGATCACATTAGTTGTCGAGCTGACAGCATTCATGCTTCGCATGAATGCTAACGTCAGCTCGACCTAAAAAGGAATAGAAAACAGGCAGGAAAACAAACCCAACTTCCCTCCCTCCACCCTCCCACCCATTCTCTCTCCCAAGGCCCGTCCAATATCCATCTGGTCTGCTGTACCCCCGCATCCTCAGGGAACACCCGGGTGCTGCATTGTCCCAGCCATAATACTGCAAACCAGCCCCAGTGTCATTCAATGTAGGTGGAGTGGGCTCCTGTGGGGCCTCCATGAGTCGCAATAGGTGCAAGTACTTGGGGCAAGTAAGCTCCCTCATCTCTGTACCGAGTAATGTAAGGAAAGGGCGCCACATCTCTAAGAATGAAGCACCGTTACTCTGCAATGTAAGGGTTATGCGTTCCATACCCAAAACGAACCAGTGTTTATGTAACCACCCCTGATATGTGGTTATCTTATCCGTGCCCCAATGTGTCAAAATGTTCTGCAATGCCGTCCACAAGGCTATTCCCATTTGCTGTCCTCTACGAGACATAAGGGGAAACGTGAGCTTATTGGGCAGGCCCAAAACCACATATGCCGTGAAGCGCGGTATCAGCGTTTTGAAGTGGCGATCTACAGCTGCTAATACTTGTTCCTAATAAGGAGAAAAGCAGGACAGTCCATTAGTATGTGCACTAAGGAACAGTTTTTCCAGCAAAGCAGGGACCGATTGGGGTTGTATCTGTGTATTCGGGGGGGTGGGGGGGAGGGGAGGGGAGGTAGTACCAGTATGAAACTTTCTTAGTCGCTGTCTTAATACTGGAGACATTCTTTGCAGTATGGCGCGAGCGGTAAAAGATGTCCCGTTCGGTAATGAGGTGTGTTTTGGATTTCTTAGTGCGCAGCCATTTCTCATAGATAGGCAGTCAGAGGTCTCTGAGCTCCTGGTCGCACTAAGGGGTGCATGACCCAGTGTCGGATCTGGTGGAAGCGGTCTCTACACAAACACACACACTCATACATACTTATACACACAAAAAATGAAGAGGCAAATTCAGCTTACATCTCTAGAACCTTCCTACTAGGAAACATCACTTTGGGGTCAAACACAGTTAACATGGCGTCCATGGCCAAAGCTATTCAATGGAAGGTGTTCATAAAGCAGAACATGTTACTCAGAGGCAGAAACAAGTCTAAACTAACGATACTTGCAACAGTAGCACCAACTCAGTCAGGCAAAAATGCACATCAAAGGTTCTTGTTACTATGATTCAAAGGGAAAAACGGTCCCTCCGTTTAACTTGCAGTGATTTAGTTTAATTTATTGTTGAAGGAACAGTAATGGGATTTGGGGGCACTTGCTATTAAACTTGACTGGCCCCACTGTAGTGCTGTGGGGCCCATACCCACTAAATTAAGAGCTCACATACTCCTTGCAAACATTAACTACAAGGACAGTGAGTGGTTCAGAGCCCATTGTTCGGGCATAGCCTACTGAAATCTTATTGTTCTTCTTATCACTGGGTTAGCCATAAGGGCAATAGTTGGTCTAGATGCCATCACACCTAGATAGCCATTTACTAAGTCTGAAAGGTTAGTGGCCTCTATTTCAAAACCCGCAGGTCACAGTCAGTTTCTAGTGCCAGGGCACCCCCGGGAACACTGGGACTACATAAGTGCTCTTAGAGCAGGAGTAGTCCAACCGCTACCTCTAATGGTTCTCACAATCAGCTGGGGTCTACACATGGCTGGCAGACAAATCCACCTTCTGAGAAGATGCAAAGCAGCGTGTTCTTTCAAGAAGCAAGGGCTCCAAACCTCGCACAGTGAATTACGGCAGCCAATTCTTCAGGCCAGCCCCAGACTTTCGCCCAGCCTGGAAGGAAGAAAGCAACCAGCATGGTCCTACCCCTGGATCACTAGTCGTCTCCCCTCTACTGTTGTGATGGTCCTCCTTGGATCTTGAGAGAAACGTGGAACCCTGCACTGGCCCACAGTCAGAGCTCTTAAAGCCAGACCTGGCCAACCAGATCTTGTGCAGCCTTTGAAGCTTGTAGGCATCTCCAGTCTTGGAAAGGCATGAGCAGTGCATGATCAGGGGACAGTCTGGTCATGAATGACTGTAGCTTCTCCACTGCGGTGTTAAGATAGTCAAAACAAAACCTGTATCAGCCTCAAACACAAGAATTGTTGCAAAAGATATGCAGATCACCAAGGGAAGGGACTGCTATCATTCTAGCAGAGACACTAAGGCTATTTCAAAGGCGCTAGTTATCTACCTCCCACACCCATATGGGTAACTATAAATCAGTGAAGGGGAAAATGGAAGGTAAAATATGTAGCCACAACCATGCCACATATGGAGTACAATAGATACTACCATTCATTCAGCCAAATCCCATCCTCGCGGTTGGTCGCCCACCACACCTACATAAGCAGGAACCATTTACTTATCTGAAGGGCGAAAGGCATTAGGAAGTTTACCTAAAGGACCACAGGTCTGCCGCCTTATTACCATTACTCAGTCACCCGTTAATCTCCTGTAGGTGAATAAAGAGGACAATAGGCACGGTCAACCTCAGAGTCCATGTTTGGGTTGTATAACCTATTAAACATAAGAACCCCCAGTGGGATTCATTGACTATCTAGGTCCCCAAGGGGGACATAGAGCCATGCAGGAAAAAACAAATGTGGATAAAATAATGGAAAATGGTGAGGGACAAGTACATTTAATTCTGCCCCATATATTGCAGATTTCACAATTTTTTAAACTCAAATAGATAAACATAACACTGCCAGAGAACGTGTCGTATTCTCTGTATCTTTGCGCATAAATCTGATAATCTTACTCCATGAGTAGGTCCTCCTTGAAGCATAGTTTTAGTGGCCCAGATAAATGGTAAAACTATGCATAATCCTTAAGGAGCTGTCATTATAGGATGATGAAATCTATATGTCAAAGGGAACAGTTAAATATTCTCCATAAGGATGTTTTGAGCATGGCAGGCAAAGAAAGTTATGGCTTTTTACAGAGTACAAATTATATTATAACTGGAAAATAACGGAGGATTTGCATGTTTCAGTCAGATCGATAACTCAGTTTCTTGACTGCGTCGTTTAGTGAATTTCTAGGTTTTATTTTACGATTCATTTTATTCCCAACCATTCTGCAAGTAGACAACCACTGCTTCACACGGCCTTCAGTCTTGCACTAAGGCCACTGCCCACATGGGATGGACTGTGGGCAAGTCCTCTGCCCAACATCCCACAGGATGAAGGATGTGCATGGCCTTTTGGCCATGTGCTGTGGGTGTGCCGATGGGCCAAAGGTCTGGACCTGCACCCAACCCAGTGCCAGAGCCCAACTCGTGGGCCAGGCCTGCATTGCCCTTGTCAGCACCTGATGCACACAAAATAGGGTGAGCCACGGTGCAGACATGGACAGTGGACTCGACAGCTAACTACACTCCTGGAGTTATTCAAATTTCTCCAATCAACCTTGATAAAACCCTCCTCCGGCCAATCTTAATATTGAGATATTTTAGAAATTCAGTACGCTATGTTTCACTCCCCCATCTTAGTTAACAACTGTGTTCTCCATTCTCTCTAAGAACCACTACCAGTCTAACCTGCAATCTCCTGTTTGGACTGGGTCTGTGCAATGGCAGAGGGGTGGGGGGTAAGAAGGGATACCTTACATGTTGCTTGATGTATGTGAAGGAGCCTGGTTGGGGGGGATAAAGTTCACATCAGCTACACGCTTAACATGTAATGGACATCTGACTACGTAAAGTGACAAAAGTGAATAACTACATCTATATTTACATAGATTTGTTATATTCAGTCCTTAATTTGTATCACACACTCCCTGCCTGTCCCTTTAAGACAGATTTGTAGTATTTTTGTTCCTCCGTCTTTACGATCTGTGTGTTTTCCCTCTCTGGCACACGGAAAATATCTGATGCAGAAAATAAGTGCTGGTCCCCAAAAATAAGTGCTTGTGGGCCCCACTGGCTCAAATAAAGCACTGGTTATATGTGATTCCAGCACCAGTTCACACTGCACATGTGAATTATCTCATATCGTCGGTAAACATCTATGCGATCACCATAAAACCAATCTGAAATCACGCCAGACAACAGAAGACATTCAGTATATGGAAGAATGCAACTCGTATATTCTAGCAAATTATTATGAACATGATGAACTGTTTGCACCACCTCCATTATCTAGTGCGATTCGGATAGAACACTAGCAATTCTCTACTGGGCCCCGAGATACAATTAACAGACGTAACATAGTTTCGTAATAACAAGAACAGTTATTTGGCATTTATACCGCAGACATCCTGCCATTAACCTGAAGTCAAATTACGTTTTTGGAGGTGTGCGCTGGGTGGAATGAATGACGATAATGATGATGCAGGTAAATGCTTTGATACTATAAAGGAGGAGTGCACTCCTTCCAGTAGCAAAGAAAATAAATTGCCTCTTAAATTTGGCGGTCAAAAGTTTCGTGTGGCAACATGTGCCTTAAATTACATTGTCACCCTCTTTCAAGTAGCTCCAAAATGGCAGTACCTCATTTAACGTTAACGGATCCTGCAGAAGCACACAACCAGGGAAGACAGTAGCATGCAAAGCAATGGAGTATTAAGGAACACCTGCCATATTTTCCTGGAACTAAATTCCCTAGAGACTGCAGAGTTCTAAATTGCAACGCAAAGCAAAACATTGACCTATAATTCATTATGAAGGCTTTACGTTGCCATGGCTATTTTTGCATCACATATTTTTTTTTAATCCACTCGTGAGACAAGATGCATGTGCAACTGTAACAACTCACGGCAGCACAATCTATTTCAGCCTAGTATATTTGAACTGCTGTTGTGCAAGAGGTGAGCCTAAATATCCTAAATTGGAGCAGCACTGGGGCGGGATTGATGGATACATGTTCCAGAATCAGGGTGCATAGATCGAACAGGGGCTGTTGTCTTTTTTTATTTTATTTTTACCGTTCTTATTCTGCAGTCTGATGGTGTCCTGGCTGCAAGCGTGTCGAGAATCACAAGAGATGGTGAGCTTGAATGGTTGTGATGGCTTTTTAAATGATGCCGCTGATTTTGAAGATGGTGTGGGGCGGCAAGGTAAGCCAACAGATTTCCATCAAAGCGGGGCTCATGTGATCATAATTATTCAAGCCCTGGATAAGACTTGCTGTGACATGTGGGATACCCCTAAAGGGTGCTAGTGTTGAGTCTGGGAGGCCATGGAGTAGAGCATAACCACCATCCAGAAGTGAAAGTACATGGGCTTGAACAGCAGTTCTGAAGTCACTTTCTGGTAGAAATGGTTTCACTTTCTTCAGAAGAGAGAGCTGGTTCCAGGCTGTCAGTTTTTGGGGAATGTGCTCCTTTAGGGGGAGGTTGGTGTCCATGGTGAATCGAAGTGCATTTGGCGTGAGTTGGGGGTTCGAAGCCATCACAGTTCAGGTCACTGAGCAAGGTGTGCATTGTATGTTGTTTGTTATTCTTGGCAACAAACAGGAAATCTTTCTTGGTTGGGTTAAGCTTCAGGCAAGCACTTGACATCTAGGCCTGGCAGATATACAAGCAGTTTGAGGCGTTGTGCATCTGAAGCAGGAGAGGCTTTCAAATATTGTTGTGTATCATTGACATAATGGTGAATCTACCATAGGAGGCAAGGCATTCACATCTGCTTAGCACCAGGATACCCTTGTGGGTCACTGTGGGCTTTACAAATACACATAACAATCTTGAGGATGTTATCTGTGAGTAGGGCACCAAGCGGATCCATGTAACAGTTGATGAGGACAGGAGAAAGGTGGGGGAGTCAACATGTGATGGGGATATTTTGTGCTCAAACTGGTGTCAGATAGAAAGGTAGGAAAACTAGTGAAGGACATTGTAAGTGAATCCCATTTGAGACAGGAGGATGCATATAAGGGTGGGATGACTGACTTTATCGAAGGCAGCTGAGAGGCCAAGAAATATCAGGCGGTAGGGATCATAGTCCTCTGTGGTCAAAAAGGTACAGTCTACAATCTGTAAGGTACCTGTCCCCATGCTGCAGCGAGATCTGAAGCATGACTGGTATTCATGTAGGAGATGGCTAGCACTGATGTGATCTTGCAGTTGAACACGGACTGCTTTTTTATGTGACTGCTTTTTAGCTTTAAATCTACTAAACATCGCAGCAGTCTGGTTTACTAACAACTTCTAGGGGGCGTTCGGAAATCTTCCCTGGGAATACATTCAACCACTGCTTGTATTTTTAACTCATAGTTCTCTCTCAGGGGATCTCCATTGATAATCACCGGTCAGGGAATTTTGCCATCTGTGGTGCCCCACTTAGCGATGGAGATGAATTTGCTCGCTCTCCCTCAAAGCGCACGGGGAGAGGGTCTTGCAGTGGCGACACGTCTTGAGGTCATGATATTTCGGCAGACAAAATACAGATCCTGTGCGTGTCTGCTTTTGCCAATTTCCTACCACACTCTAGGCAGTTTGCTAAGAAAATCGTATTTAAATACCTAAATATGAGGGGCGCTAGGGGGCGCACTTGCAGCATGGCCGCACTGCTGTGAGGCTCCTGCAGCCTGGAGAGTTCATCCGTCCATTTATCCTTTTCAATCGGTGCCTGTTCCTCTTTTAACCCCTGATCCTTGTAGGGGATACCACGAGTGGCACTCGGTCCAAGGTTCGTGTGAAACGGACAATCCTGGCTGGAGATATGAGCGGGTGAAGGTTCCTCCGAGAGACGTCCTGGAGGTGACTTGTGCTGCAGGCCGGTCCTCTGTCCTAATTGAGCCCGCGGCGTGATGCATGGTGTGAGGGCCCAGACGCGCGTCTCCCGGTGAGGCTCACTGGCTTGGTGTGCTGCAGCGGGTCTCGCTACCGAAGAGCAGACCCGGCGCTTTGATCCTGCCCAGGTGTGTTCGGGGCTCTGCTGTGGAGGCTGCGGTGAGCGCGGACTGAGGGAGGAGCGCCTCTCACATTGGGCCGGCGGCCGTCTCTGGAGGCGGCCATTACACGGACGGGTGTGGTGGGGTCCTGCTACCTGCTCGTGCCCCCGTTTGCTTGGAAACGATCCCCGCCTGGACTGAGTGACAAGAACATACGGCGGGCAGAGCTGCTGTGGTGAGATATGCTGTGAGCGCCCATCGAGCATTTTGCTGCTGCGGGGCCTCATTGTTTCTGTTTGGCGCCATTGGAGATATTGGGACGGTGAGCAGGGGAAGTCTGGCATTGGTGGTGCGCTGGCTACGCTGCATTTCCCCACGCTGGAGCTCTGCTGGGATTGTGCAGAGGGGGTCCCTGTGTGTTCTGTGCCTTATTCTTTGGACTGTCCGTGTTACCCCCCCTGGTGCACCCTTTTGCGGACTGATAGCTCTGCTGTGTGTGCTGCTGGGGGCTGGGCACCGTTGCTACTAGTACTGATATGACTAGCACGCTGCCTATGGCGCTGTCTGGGAAGAAGGATTGACGTGCTGCCTCTTTGCCTGCGGACTGCGACTAAGGCTGAGCGGTCGTAAGTGTCACCAACTGTTGCTTGGGCAGTGTCTGCTCTTGATATTACCTGAGTGCGCTGAGTCCTGTGGATCGCGTCTGTGCGGTTCTGGCACCTGGGGGCAGAGGCTTGCTCGGAGGTACCTGTGCACTGAGAATACCGGCTGAAGAGCGGAGGTCTCCCTTTGTTGGGTCGCGCTGCGGTGCGATTGGTGCCTACTTTGACCATCCTTCTTGCCTCCAGTGGGTGGTGCGACGGACTGCAGGTGTGGTACCATGGGGAAGCCGGACAATAAACAACCTAAATTGTCCATTGATTCAATGGTGGCCAGGAGGGGTGCACGTCTCGCTCAGGAGTCCGGGAGCTCTAGGTCCCCCACGCCTACCACTGATCTTGCTCCGCAACCTGTTACCCCGGATTTTCAACAGATGATGCAAGAAATGAGGCAGGGGTTTGCCACCATCGTGGACAAGGTTGATAAACTATCTTCACAGATGGACGCGGTGGTGCAAAAAATGGACGTGCATGAGGAACGCATCACTGCGGCGGAACAACGCATTTCAGACCATGATGATACTGCAGCTGCACACACGACACAGCTGGCGAGAATGGACAATATCCTGAGGGTGATAGCTGCTAAGAATGAGGAGTTGGAGGCCAGAAGTCGGCGCAATAATATACGCGTGGTAGGTGTGCCGGAGACAACAAATGTGGGGAAGATGGAGACGTATGTGGAGAAAATCCTAAATGGTGCGATTGGCGTGGAGGCTTTTTCTACGCAGTTTATTGTGGAACGTGCGCACCGGTCCCTTGGGCCGAGACCAGCCACGGGTACACCACCGCGCCCAATTATTGCGCGCCTCCTGAACTATCGGGACCGTGATGCAGCTCTTAGGGCGGCCCGTGCTGCCCGTACGCTCTCCTATGACGGGGTCAACTTTACCATATATCCAGACTTCACCCCGGTGGTGCAGGAGCAGCGGCGCAAATTTCTTGCTGTTAAGAAGAAACTTAGGGAGATGCAGGCGGACTATGCTCTGCTGTATCCAGCGAAGCTGAGAGTGACGCATCAGGCGAAACAGCATTTTTTTACAAATCCGCAACAGGCGGAAGATTTTGTGAAGCGCCTCAAACGGGAACATGCTGCGGACCGGCGGCGAAATGAGGACGGACAGGAGGGATCACATTCGGCGGATGAAGAGGTTTGATCCTACCCACTGCATAGGCGATGTCTGTGATTTACACTCTTTGGACTGGTGCTGGGGCGGCCGCCACCATTGTCTATGCGTTTCTCGATTTTTGTCCTGTTGGACCTTACTGTGAAGATTAACGGATTGAGGCACCTTGACGCTGTTGTGGGTCATTGGAGGAACGATGGTCGACGATGATAATATGCTCCAGGCACCCCCCCCCCCCCCCCCGACGCCTGAGCCGTACACACGAACTACGAGAGGTTTTAGGGCGTGGTGTGAGGGGGTGGCTAAGTGCGCCTCTGGACTACTCCCCGGAGGGAATACCCCACTGTTGTGGATGTTTACTATGCCAATGTTTTGTTGGATGGGTGGTGGGAAGGGTTGGGGGGGGGGGGGGTTGCGGTCCTGGCAGGTTGGGGTTGTCCAGGTGGGAGGGGGGTGGATGCACTGCTTCTGCAGTGCGATGGCTACCTGGGACTTTTGCTCAATGCTGGTGTTGTCATGAGGGAGGAGGGGGGCGCTGTAGGTGTTCTAGGGATGAGTATAGTGCCACTGTTTTTGGGATGCTATGCATTGAGTTTGCATTGTTCCTGGTACTGACCAGGCGTTTGTTACACATGAGTTATTGGTTGGGGCTGGGGGGGGTTGTCAGGTTCAGGGGTTGGAAGAAGACGGGGATGAAGGTGGTGTGGATCTGGTGCGGGTGGGAGTCTTTGCTGGAATTGGGATTGGTCGCTCCTCACCGAGGAAGCGATGTTGTCAAATGGATGTATATGTCACAGTGCTCATTATACATGGGTGATGCCAGATAACATACTAGATAGGATATCGATTTTGTCCTGGAATGTACGTGGACTTAATAATGCTAGGAAATGTAGGAATGTGCTACAATATTTAGATAGACACTCCATACAGATTGCTTTTTTGCAGGAAACTCATTTGTGTCAGACAGCTGATCCTTCATTTGGTAGGCAGTGGGCCTCAGTTAGAAAATTTTCATCGTATTCATCATATGCACGTGGAGCTGTTGTACTGATTAAGAAAACACTTTCTTTCCAGGAATTGGGAGTACGAGTGGATCCGGATGGGAGATATGTGCTGCTGTGGGGGAGGCTTGGGTTGGATACTGTGCTCTTTGTGAATTGTTACGCGCCAAATGTTGATACGCCTGCTTTTTTTCTTACACTCTGGGGGCATGTTATGGCTGTGGATGCCTCGCATATTGTGTGGGGTGGTGATTTTAACTTAGCAATGCGGGTGGAGGAGGATAGATCTGATGGCAGTCATCAATACAATGTTCAGGCTAGAGATGTGCTGCGGGGTATTGTGGAGGAGGCAGGTCTGGTGGATAGCTGGAGGTATGTTCATCCGGGCGGTAGGGAGGTTACGCACTTCACGGCGCATGCTCGTACTTGGGCGCGATTGGACTACATTTTCCTGTCAAGGGGGCTTGTTGTGGGGATACATGCGGTGGAACATCTCCCCAGAACATACTCAGATCACAGCCCGGTTAAGGTCACGCTATCAATACCAGGACTCCACAGACCGCGACCCCCATGGCGGCTGTCCCCTTCCGCCCTGTTAGACCCCATATTCAAGGCAGAGCTTGGAGAGGAAATTGAAGCGTTTTTCCCCAGGAATAGGGGATCCGTAGACAGTGTGGAAATGATATGGGAGGCGTTTAAGGTAACGATCCGGGGTGTTACAATATCCAAGGGTTGTGGGGTGCTTAAGAATATTGTACATACCATCTCATGGTTGGAGGCTGATTTAAAGCATCTAGAAAATAGAATGCGGACTAGCTCTGACCCGGGACTTAGACATCAGTTTAGGGATAAACTGTCAGAATATGAGGAAGAGGCGGCCAGGGAGGTGAAGCACAGAGGGAAATACTGGACTGCGAGGAAGTACTGTGAGGGTGAGAGACCGGGGAAGGTACTAGCTACGCTCACGAGACACCAACGATTTAGTACAGACGTCCTGGAATTGGTCCTGCAGGACGGTACGCGTTGTCGGACCGCGAAGGAGATTCAGGAGACATTCATGCAGCACTACACACAGTTATACACTACACAGCAGGTGGGAGAGGTTAGATACGGAGGATTCCTTGATGATCTTGCTTTATGCTGGCTGTCGGATGATCATAGGGCGTTTCTTGGTAGGCCCCTGGAGGTGGAGGAAATCAGAGACGCCATTATGTCCCTGAATAATGGAAAGGCAACAGGGCTGGATGGACTCCGTGCGGAGTTTTATAAATGCTATGTGGATATCATGGCACCAGTACTCAGGGAGGTCTTTGTGGAGTCCCTGGAGGTGGGGATACTGCCGGGATCCATGAGGGAGGTGGCAATCACGTCTTTGCTTAAACCTGGAAAGAATCCCCTAGACGTGGATTCCTACCGGCCCCTGTCACTACTTAACTGCGATGCCAAAATATTGGCGAAAGTTCTAGCAGCGCGACTCTCAGTGCTTATGCCCACGATTGTACTGCCGGATCAGTCTGGTTTTGTACCGGGTCGCGCGACCTCGCATAACCTTCGAACTTTATTCTCCCTGATCCCAACGATCGCTCCGGACCTCCCTGTGGCTGCAATCTTTCTGGACGCTACGAAAGCGTTTGATTCCGTGGAGTGGAATTACCTTATAGACGTCTTATGTAGAATGGGTTTTCCCAGGATATTTATCTTGTGGGTGAAACTGTTGTATACTCAGCCTGTGGCGAGGGTGATTGTGAATGGGGTACTCTCCCCCCGACTCTCAATAACGAGAGGGACCAGACAGGGCTGCCCTCTTTCTCCCCTGTTGTTTGCTATTGCCATAGAACCGTTGGCCTGTAGAATTCGGCAGTTGCATAAACACAGTGCGTTTAATTGTTTTCAGCGCCAAATAGGAATTTCATTGTATGCGGATGATGTCACGCTGTATGTGAGGGACCCGCAGGCGAATCTCAACGCGCTACTGCGAGAGCTCATTGCCTTCGGAGGTTTATCGGGCAACCATATTAATTGGCTAAAATCTCAACTGTTTCCGCTCACTGCAGCGGTTCGCCAATTTCCGCTGGACTACCCCCTGGAGTGGTGCGACTCGGATCTTCGATATTTGGGCATTATGGTTTCCCTTGACAGGGAGGAAACGATTAGGCTCAATTATGGCGTCGCTATTACCAAATTGGCGGACAATGTCACCAGATGGATGTCTTTGCCCCTGTCTATGGCGGGTAGAGCGTCGTTAGTGAAAATGGTGGTACTGCCCCGTTTTTTATACTTGTTTCAGAATATCCCCTATCACCCGGGCACGTATTTTTTTAAACGCCTTCGCTCAGAGCTGCTTCGACTGCTCTGGGGGGGTAAACAGCCGTGGTTGGCATGGGCTACTTTAATACTGCCCTACGATAAAGGGGGATTTGACATTCCGGATTTTGACATTTATTATATGAGCGCTCAAGCACAACATGCCTATCATTGGATGCGTCCAACGCCATTTATGCCTCAGCTAGCTGCTGAGCATTGGATTGCGCATCCCCTCCCGCTGGAGGGTATGGTGCTGGGGAACGTCGGTGCTGTGGATACACAGCCTACCACGGTGACTTGCACGGTTGATGCCTGGGCACGTATTGCGAAGTCATTGGGCATGGCTTTCGTTTACTCGCCGGCGCTGCCTCTGGCTTATCATCCTGCGCTGTCCTTGCTACAGGAAATAGGTTTTCAGCGCATGTGTAAGCGAAATGGGACACTTACGTGGGGAGATCTGTTTCATGAGGGCAGTTTCCGTACCCTTGCACAATTTTTTGGTGTGATGGCACCTTCTCCATTAGAGGTGTTTTATTATGTCAGACTTCGACAAGGCCTGCGTACAATGCTACCTGAGTTTCCGAAGGAACCGGAGGTGGCTCTACCACTTCACGCGATGTTAGTATCTGACGGACGTCATCTGGTCTCCAAACTGTACGGCACCATTAGGAAACAGCGGGTGGCACCGATTAGTCGTGTGCGGGAACATTGGAACTTTGAACTTGGGGCTGAACTTTCTGATGAGCAATGGGCCTACTGTTGTGGCGTGACTGCCAATATATCTTCTAGCTGCCGCCTAAAGATTATTCATTATAAATTTATACAGAGGTTCTACTATACACCGGTTAGGAAACTCAGATTCCACTTAGCAGAAGACGATCGATGTGTTCGATGTCGGGCGGAGGGAGCTGATTTCCTCCACTTGGCATGGCGGTGCAGCGCCATATATGAGTACTGGTTGCAGGTCCACGACGCCCTGCAGGTTATGACTGAGGGGGCGGTGCCGTTTGATCCCATAGTGATGCTACTGGGGTACACGAAGGAGGTGCCTGCAACTTATCGTAGGTTTGCAGATGTGTCTTTACTGCTGGCGAAACGGCGAGTGGCCTGTCGTTGGGGACGAGGCAGGGCGCCGAAATTCAAGGAGTGGCTTGATGATGTTACGTATTGTCAGGATCAGTACAATGTATATGCTGAAATGATGCCTGTACGCTGTAGGCCTAAGGATTTCTGGAGCCCACTGCAGGTTTATTTGCTGACCAGGGCTGGGCAGGATACTGATTCAGAGAGTGAAAGTCGAGTTGGGGTGGGTTAGAGGTGCACCGCTTAACGGACATCATGCCATACCATTCGAGATACGTGCATTATTGCGGGTTATGCTGCCTTTTGCCCTACTGGAATGGTGACTGGATGGACACTGTTGTCTTGATGCCGCAGATGTGGCGATTGATTGCTGGGTGGCATGGCAAGGGTGATGTGTATACTTCGGAACTGCGTGCTACAGGCTACGCTGAAGCAGTAACTACATTGATATTGTGTTTTAGCACTAAGATCTGCGGGTTTAAAGTCCATAGTGTTGTGATCCTTCACTGAATGATGAGGCTGTTTTGTACACGGTCTGCTGCCAATCCTATGACCTGCTGTCACTGTTTGAACCGTATCATGACCTAGACATGTAAAAATGATTGCTCACAATCAATGCTGCAATGTACTCTTTTATTCATGAGCCAGAACTGACTGTACACCACTGATTTCACGTGTCTTTTCTTCCAATAAAGGTTTAAAAAAAAAAAAAAAAAACTAAATATACTCTACACCCTAAAGGGCATTGAGTAAACCAGCTTTAAAAAAAGCTTTAGATGAAAAGAAAAAAAAAGGAAGAGCTCTGCTCCAGGATCCTGTAGGCAGGAGCTGGAAAAAGGAATTGAGTGAACTGCCACCAACAGAGCATGATGGGACTCTGGAGGTCAGAAGTCCATAAAGGCGCAGGGTCTCTTGGTCACATTGTTTCAATGCTGCAGCATATACAGGCTACAATGCCAGGTATTACTTCTTTGCTTACTTTAAAAAGAGTTCAAAAAGCGTTTGTGAAGAAAGTTTTTAAAAGATAACTTTTCATTTCTGGTTAAGTGATTCTTAAGGGTATGAACCTTTTTAAAGTAATTCCATAAACACTGGCAAAATAGCCTGTTTTTAAGGATGCAAAAATTGAACATGTCAAAATGTCTATCACATATGTTTCCTGGCCTTTACAAAGTAAAGCAAAGTAGACGTCACTTTGAAAGAACTGCTCCAGGATCCCCGCAAGGGGGCGGGACTTTTCGGTGTTTATGATTTCAGTGGAGATTCCCATGAGAGAGAACTAGGATTACAGGTAAAAAAGCATTGCTTGCTTGCTTTCTATTTACTGGCTTCATTTATTTTGCAGCTCACTTTCTGTTAACAGGCCTTTAAACCTTATTCTCATCTTTGTCACATTTGCTGTGCATTCAAAGATAGGGATCAAATGTCAGTCTCTGTCTTCTGAGGAAGTTTGGTATTTACTTTTCTTTCTCTGGCTTCAAAGTGAAAGGCTTTATGTGATAATCTTGCTGTGAAAGGAATGCTTTTTTATTGCACACAACAAAATCTAATGTCTGTAAATGAACTGTGCAGATATTTCAGAATATATCAGAATTACAAAGGCAAAAATCAAGCTCATTGTTTCCACCACACTTCAGCATCACAAAAAAACATTTTAATACGATCAAAACAAATCAATACATTAGGTGATGACAATTACACATTATCGTTTGTGGGCTATATACTTTTATCAGTAGAGCTGTCAGTCAGTGCAAATGGTCATTTCCATTGAAAATGCATTGTCTGTAATGGCAGTGGGCTACCACACCACGCATACTACACTCCACAACTCTCCAGGCAACTCCCTCCACGCAACTCCCTCCACGACACTCTACGCAACTACATTCTGTGACCACTACTCCACTCAAATCAACTCCACTCTATGCCACTTCACTTTACACCCTTCCACTCTAATCCCTCCACGACACTTTGGGCCCACTCCACAACACTAACGTTTAGGCATACTGAACAGCAGCCACACTGGATTACAACAACATGGCCAAAACACATTGACAACCCCAATAGGTCTTGCAAAGGCGTGGCCTATTTGCTTTACCAATGTTTGTTCAATCATCTTGCAGATGATTGTAAGCAAGTAATAGGTCGGTATTTGGCAACATCATAGGGTCTAGTGTAGGTTTCTCTAGAGAAGGAAATATCTGGCCTGTCTTGACAGCTTCTGGAAAGATGTCTTAAGTGAGGGGGGCATTGGCAAGTAGGAGAGCATCCCCAGAGTGCTTTGATGAAGGACAATAACAAGATATCATCTTAATAAGAAGTGTCTTTTAGGGAGTTGAGTATGTTTGCAACATTTGGGAAGAGATGGGACTTTAAACTGACTAATGCACGATTCTAGAGGAAGGTGTGGGTGTAATAGATGCAGTATTGTCAATGTGCTCTTGGATCTTCTGTATTTCATCGAAGAAGAGCCTGATGGCATTTCATTTTTCAGCACAGTGAGAAATAGCTGGGTCCAGCAGAGGTTTAATACAGTAAAGTGAAGTGTAAATGTTTCCTGAAAGATTACATTGCACAAGCCAATAAAGTTTCCCTTCAGATCTATGTTGCTGCTGGCTCTCACCAGGAAAACAATATGCCTATTTCTAGGCAGGAAACTATAATGCACATACTCACATCGTCAAGATCATTTGTCTTAACCTGTAGTGTCATCAATGTCAATGGACAAACAGGTTATGAATGCTCGCAGGGCCAAGGCACAAGGGGTAGATTGGAGATCCTGGAACAGAGTAATAACATGGATGCCAGAGCTCTACTCAGAGCACCTCAATCGAAAGTAAACATCCAATGACTTAAGGCTGTGTGACCTGCTTTTTGCACTCCTGGACGCTTTAGTTTTACAGAACCCCCCACAGATGGTTTAGTGGCCTATACAAATCGTGCTAACACTAAATGTACGGAAATGTGATCTCGAGAGGACATTCACCCTCATTCGCATGTTGGCATGCTCCTCATGGAAGTGAGGGAATTCTTTGTCAGTAGGCCCATGCAATATTACAAACGTGGGAGCAGAGGGAAAGACACCATGAAGAAGAGCACTGGCCTGTGCACTACACAGCGGCGGCACGCAGGCAGCACATCCTCCAACTGCAGCCCCTGTAAGGCGGAAAATTGGATTCCTGGGACCCACACCAGCAGATATCCCTCTTCAGTTGGGTACAGTAACTCTAAATGGGAACTCTGCCACCTTTTGGAATGCAGGCCAGTTGCCACCTCCACAGTGAAAGGCAGGCTGGCAACTTGAAAGAGCCGTCCTATTTTTCGCAGATGGCCTATTCCCAATGCAGGACCTGCTTCATGCCTGCTGAAGGAACAGCGCAATTGCATTGAATTCTAGCCACAATAGACAGTAAGTGTAGTGAAGCAGGATATATTACATGTTCGGGTTATTGCCGCCACCACCTAAGCTGCAGGTTCCTAAATTCACTTCTAACATGTAATTCTCTTTTTGGGCACCTTAAAAAAAACTGATATTTACGGTCATCCAGTCTGAACCAACAGGATCTCTAGCAAGAATTACCACATTTTGCTCTAACCAATATGGTTTGCTATTGGCAGGATTTTTAAAGCAGTATCCACAATTTGTGGTTAACTTTTTCACTTAGCGTTTCATATCAAACATCTGTTCATCACCACCCCCTTTTCTGAATCATTTTGTCCACCATAAGCGTGGAAGGGTATACTCAGATGTGAGTCCCTTGCTCATTGCACCATCAGGATTCAAGCAAGCCGGGCCGACGATGCCTGAAATGGCAGAAACCGGTCCCCGGAAGCTTGTTTCCTTCCCAGTATAAGAATTGGCTTGGTAGTTTGGTTTGCCCTGTTCCCATCATGCAATGGGACAGGAACAGACTAATTTGCATATAGCCAAGTTCTGAGCTGGGATGGTGCAGTGAGCTAAAAAACGGTGATGGATCAAGCCCTGATCTTTGGACTGGGTAAGAGTGGTCTGCTTAATTCAGGCACTCTGTTCATCACCACCCCCTTTTCTGAATCATATCAAACATAGGCTCAAACTCAAAGTCTCTGGTTAAAGGTTTGTGGGAGAACGAAATTAAGTTTAGTGCATGTGTAGGTCAATGACCGACACTCGCACTATCACCCCAGTGGGTCTGTTCCCATTGGCCTAACTGGGGAGGTGAATAAATGCCCCTTTGGTGTAGAGCACAAGAGGGATTTCTTTATAAATTGTTTTACTCTGGCTGCTCAGGAAGAGATTCCCTGAGCAGCCTGATTTTTTTTTGTAATGATGATCAGCGCCCAAGGCAGGCGGATGTCATTAAACTAAAGTGAAAGGGGGGGCGTGGCCAAGACGGAGTAGGACGTGCTTTAAGTCCCCTCCGGTGCCGGGCCTTCTATAGCCTTGTAAAGCACCTGGTCCCGGGCTCGTTCACGGCTCCCCGGATGCATCTGCAGCTTCTGGAGGTCGTGTCCGACCGTCGGCTCCGAACTGGTTGCGGAGGCGCCCCGGGAACGACGCCGGATCTGGAGCGGGCGCACCGCGAGGTCCAGCAGCAGCGCTGTGGGCTCCGGGGGGCTGCGGCCTGGTCGGAGGGAGCTGCGGGCCGCGGCCGCCCTGGAGGGCTGATTGGGGTCACCCGGAGCGTCCAGCGAGATCCCAGTCCCGCCTACGGACCGATCGAGTCTGCCGCTCCTGGACGCGGTGAGGCGGCGGGGCCTGGACTGAAGAGGGACCGAGCCTTCCGGCCTGTGGTTTACGCAATCCCGGGGCATGCGGCCTGGTACCGGAGGCAGATCAGAGAGAGCAGTGGGACGAGAGGAGGTGATCTCGTCTGCCCGGAATAGCGGAGTCTTGCCCCGGATATCTCGGCGGCTCCTGGCCGGAGCGAGGGGAGCAGGGTCGAGTGTGGTGCGGTTCGGGCCTCCCGGCCACACGGATTCCGCGAGCCCGAGGGCGGCGGTCTGGCCGCTGCGAAGGGACGGAGCGGGCGCTGCGGCCCACCCTACTACCAAGCTCCCCGCACACATGGAGAGTCTGGGAGCGGTGCATGGACTCGATACGCCGCTGAGTGCAACGTGGTAGGAAGGCCCGGGGCCGCGTGTGCTCGCCGAGGAACCCCTGAGCCACGCGGCGGACTGCTAACGGGCCGGTCGGCCTTTCGGAGTGCACCTCCCTCCCCCCTCGCTGTGTAAGGAGGGAAGGCTCGGGCATTGGGGACACAGCGCCTTGGGCGCGACGGCAGCTGCTGGACTGCACTTCGCTAGGAGAGACAAATATCCAGGCTTCGGAACTGGGCCCTGCGACCTACGGCAGTAAGGGTCTGAGTTGGTGGTGCCGCCTGGAGTAGAGGACATCTGGCCATTGGGCTCTTCCCTGCACTCAGGTACGGCAGGCGCGGGGGCGGCGGCGCCGCTAAGGCCTGGAATTGGCATGTAAATGTAAATGTACAGGAATTTATATAGCGCAAATCACCAAGCGGTTTCTAAGCGCTTGCATAGGGAACCCGTCCTGGTATTCCCCTGTGAGATAACCCCGGCAGGGTATCTGCTAGGTGAAAGCCAGGCATCCCGCCGCGAGGGGCCGTTGTGGAGATTAAGCAAGCTATTGCCCAGAGTCGCAGAGTGTGAACCCGTGAATTGAGTAGGCACCGGAGCGAGAATTGTCGAGTCCATGGACATTTTTAGGACTCAAGACCCCGCCGAGCCGGGAATTGAACCCTGGTCCCGGGCTGACCTCTGCTTCCAGGTCTGCCTCCTCTAACCAGTGAGCCACACTTCTCCACTAGAAGGCATCAGTGGACCCTGGACCGTCTTTGCCGGGATATGGCGCGGTAGATTGCAAAGAGTGTGGGGTGGTGACGCTTGGATTGGAAACTTTAGGACACAGTGCAGAAGCACTACAGAGCGCAGCACGCTCACAGGAGCTCGGAAAACGAAATTTTAAAAATTGTGATTTTTATGTTTGTGTAAATTGTGAATAGCTGCTGTTTTTACTGGCTTTGAACTACTACCCACTCACCTGCACCATAATCGTTAATCACCGCGTTTGGAGCGGGTCCTTTCCCCGAAGCAGCACTGCAGCGGCCATCTTGGGTTGGGGGGGGCTGCTCAGAGGAGCTGCACACGGTCTAGTCGTCGCAAGGACGCTAGACCGGTATTTAAACGGGGCAAACTAGGTGGCCTGTGATTGGAAACTTTAGGACACAGTGCAGAAGCACTACAGAGCGCAGCACGCTCACAGGAGCTCGGAAAACGAAATTTTAAAAATTGTGATTTTTATGTTTGTGTAAATTGTGAATAGCTGCTGTTTTTACTGGCTTTGAACTACTACCCACTCACCTGCACCATAATCGTTAATCACCGCGTTTGGAGCGGGTCCTTTCCCCGAAGCAGCACTGCAGCGGCCATCTTGGGTTGGGGGGGGCTGCTCAGAGGAGCTGCACACGGTCTAGTCGGCGCAAGGACGCTAGACCGGTATTTAAAACGGGCCATGTTGACGCGCAGCGGGCACGCGCGGCGGGCTCGCCGGAGCACCGCCGGAGTCACGCCAGAGTCCAGCCCGTCTGCGCCCGTCTGCGCCCGTCCGCGCACGAACGGGCGCGGGGGCTGGGACGGCTGGTCAGCGTCGCATTTACCCCCCCGGGGAGCTGAAATCCTTGAATAGAGGTGAGCCCATGGTAGACCAGGCGGTCTTAATGCTGCTTAAACACTATGGTATATCCCGGAACGGTAGGTGTACACCTGCCGTGGGTAAACATCCCATCTTAAAAATAGCTAGTTTGAACACCCGCTCGCTTCACTGCCACCATCTGGAGGTATATAACATGCTTCAGGACAGTGAGATCGATGTCCTGACCCTCTCGGAGACCTGGACGGATGAGAACTCACTGCCGGACATCATTGCCGCTGTTCCAAGCGGGTACGATATAATGTGGCACAACCGCCCAGGGGGCTCACGGGGGGGCGGGGTAGCTATCCTCTACAGGAAGACCATGACAGTGGAAAAACTAGTAACAGAGACGATCGACCTGGCCGATTTGATCGGGGTAAAGGTCACTGTAAACAATGTGTGTTGGGTGATTTTGTCTGTCTATCGCCCGCCCAAGGCAACCCCAACATTCTTTGACCTCTTTTGTCCTATCATATCTGACTTTAGGTCAAGATATACAAAAATCCTGGTAACGGGGGATTTTAATTTACACTGGGACAAACTCAACTGGGACTCACCCATGCGTCAGCTAGACACTTTAATGTCTGCCCTGGGTTTTAAACAGGTGGTGGATGTTCCAACACATGTAAAAGGCCACACTCTCGACCTCATGTGGACTACAGACGCTGCCCTAATATTTAGGGAGGCAGCGCCCTGTGCTTGGTCGGATCACCATTTGGTCTCGTGTGAGGTCCCCCTTAACAGTGGGGCTGTTTGCAGCCCACATGGGTCTAGAAAAACGCGGAAATGGGCTGAAGTCAATCTGCTGTCTTTGACCAAGGCTCATTTGGCACCTCCCCAGGCCTCTGAGTCGGACTGTAACCTGGACCGAGAATACTCCGATCTAACGAGATGTATGACTCGAGCGATCGATCAGATAGCGCCAGTGAGAACACAGCAAATAAAGGGATCAGGGAAAGCTCCCTGGTTTACACCACTCTTAAGGGAAACCAAAACAAAGCTAAGGAGACTAGAAAGGTTGTGGAGGAAATCTAAGCAGGACGTAGATAGGAATATCTATAAGGCCTCCCTCCACCAATACAAAAAACTTATGATCCAAGCTAAAGCGGACAACCTTGAGTTGCGCCTAAGCAAGGCCACTAACATCCAGAAAGAAACCTTTAAAGTATTGGCCGAGCTGAGTAAAAAGCCGGACAATGCTAAGGCCCCTTTTGACTGCAACACCTTCCAGACCTACTTCCTGGAGAAGGTGAAGATCATTGTCCAAGAGATGGAGAGTGTGGCGGCAACAGGGACTGCGACCAGCCTAACATCTAAAAATGCGAATGACTGCTCCTTTGATGTGTTTCCAGAGATGGATGCACTAATTTTGGAACAACTGATGGGCAAAATTAAATCTGGCTCCCCAGCTGATCCGTGTCCACCTGAGATCTTTCGCATCGCGCGTCCCTTATTAGAGGAGTATATCATCTCTCTCCTCAATAGATCGCTAGGCATGGGATATCTGCCGAATGAACTTAAGGAGGCGCGGGTGAGACCTCTATTGAAAAAACTAGGGTCGGATCCTGCTGTGTTAAAAAACTACAGACCCATCTCCCAGCTTCCCTTTCTCTCAAAAATCCTTGAGCAGCACGTTCTTCAGTCCCTGTCCTGCTATCTGGAATCTCACCACCTACTCCATGATAGACAGGCAGGGTTTCGAGCCCACCACAGCACCGAGCTAGTGATGCTCTCGGTGCTGGATGATCTAAGAGGTCGAGCTGACTGTAAGAATGCGAGCGCCCTGATATTATTAGACCTATCAGCGGCGTTCGACACTGTCAGCCATGCTTTGCTCTTGGATAGATTGAAGAACTCTGGGATTAAGGGTCTGGCTTTTCAGTGGTTGGAATCCTTCCTTATAGGAAGGACCCAAAAGATACAACTGGGGGATGAAACATCAGAGGTGGGGTTCTTGGAGTGTGGGGTACCGCAGGGGTCTGCCCTGTCCCCGCTTCTATTTAACCTATACCTGCAACCACTGATTGCCTCGCTAGCTGCGATGAACTGTAAAGTTTTTAACTACGCTGATGACACGCAGCTACTGCTAAGTATAAATGACACCACGGAGGCACAACTCCAATCCCAGAACATCCTGAGGTTCACGGTGCAATGGATGACGGATAACCTTTTAAAAGTCAATCCTGACAAAACTGAGATCTTGGTTATCCCATCCACTTCTTCACCTTGGAGTGACCTTTACTGGCCTATGGAGTTGGGCCCTGCCCCAAAACCAAGCCTGGCTGTGAAAAGCTTAGGGATTAAACTGGATGCCGACCTGTCGATGGCTGCTCAGATCGCATCGGTGGTAGGCAGCTGTATTAATATCATTCGGCAACTGCGGAAGCTATCCCCTATCCTCTCAGAGTCCATGATGCGATCAATAGTGGCTGCCACCATCATTTCCAGAATCGACTACGGAAATGCTCTCTATCTTGGCTTACCGAAAACCCTTACCAACAGGCTCCAGGTTTTGATGAATGATGCTGCCCGTTTGATCTTTAGACTTCCCAGGAGGTCTAGAGCCACTCCCCTACTACAAAGCCTACATTGGCTTCCAATTAAAGAGAGAGTGGAATTTAAGAGCTTGTGTACAGCTCATAAGGCAATTTACGGTAAGGCTCCAGCCTATATCAAGGAGCGCCTACAGCTGTACTGTCCGACGAGATCACTTCGGTCCTCGGACTCGCAGCTGCTGACCTGCTCTCGCTATAGGCTAGCAACGAAGGGAGGGAGAGCCTTCTCAGTACTGGTTCCCCAGTTGTGGAACAGTCTGCCTGGAGGGCTGCGCGAGGAAGGAAACCTCCTAAGATTCCGAAAGAGCTTAAAAACGCTATTGTTTAGGAGAAGCCTGAGCATAGCATAACCGGAATGCTGCTCTTTGCTCTGACTTTGTTATGTTGTTGTCCTGTACCATCTTTTCCTGGCGCTTAGAGACCTGCAGGTGATTAGGCGCGGTATAAAATTAAAATAACAATAACAATAACAATAACAATAACGCCATATGTCGCCTGGACCGCCGACGCCATCGTAGGCTCAGTGGTATAGATGGTGAGCACTGGGGCTGTGTCCTGGTCTGGGACAGGGTGCAGGTACTTCGGCGAGGCTGCATACCGTTGAAAGGTGATTCCCTGCCTTGGATTGCATTCCCGACGGAATAGAGGTGCAACAATGTCTTCTTCAATGAGCAAAGGGAAACCCGGCAAGGATGGCCAGCCCAAGGGACTTCAACAACCGGCATCGCCTGGTCCTAGTGCGTCATCCGGGCAGAAAGACGATGAGGCCCCTGCAACCAAGGCATTTATGACGGAACTATTTGCGTCTATTAAGGAGGACATTTCTGAGCTCCGGACTCAACTGGCGTCGGATCTCCGCGAGGTGCGCAGGGACGTGGATGGCATCGGAGAGCGCGTGGCCACCCTGGAGGATCATGATCTGAGCATGGCGAATGATGTCCACCAACTGCAACAGGATGTGATTCGGCTCACGGAGCAGAACTTAGACCTCCAGGCCCACGCGGAGGATGTGGAGAACCGTTCCCGCCGGAACAACATCCGCATACGTGCTATGCCGTGGGATGGTGAGGCGGGTGACCTACGAGGCTATGTGCAGGCACTTTTCTTCCAGATACTCGGCAAGGAGGACTTGCATGATATCAAGATGGACAGAGTCCACAGGGTAGGTCTGCCCAGGCGGGGAGGAGGGCCGCCTCCTGACATTTTAGTCTGCGTGCATGACTTCCAGTTAAAGGAGCGTATCCTGCGGAAAGCGCGGGACATTCCGTCCCTGCAATTCCGAGAGCACCGTCCTCAACTTTATCAGGACTTAGCAGCTTCGACACTCCAAAAAAGGCGCGAGTTCCGCCCAGTGACCACCTTTCTGCGAGAGCGCAACATTTCCTATTCGTGGGGTCACCCCTTTCGCATCATCTTTAAGTGGCAAAACAGGCTGGTGCAAATCCGTTCTCTCTAAGTGGCGAAGGAGCTTCTGGGCATTGATGACTCGACTCCATCACCGGCGGCTGGCAGTTCACCATCACGGAGGCGACAACGATCCTCCTCATGGCACAGAGTGGGTTCGGAGACGGATCGCAGAAGGCCTGATCGCACGCTTAGCCTGCAGGAGAGAGGTGAGGCGGTAGCATCTGTGGCCTCGGTGACGTTGGCATCTTCCAGCAGAGCTCCGGAGTGGCCTAATCCTTGGGCCGATGGCTGATGGCGCCGGAGGGGCACGTGAACTCAGGTACCGTGGGTATATTTGTACTTTTTGAGAAGACACCCCGGACCGTGCCCCTGGGGGACCCATCAGTGGTGTCCCGACCCCATCCAGAGGAGGTCTCTTCGGACTACTATCCTCTGAGACTGTTGAGTATATTGCTATTGTTTGTTTGCTTGTTGGGGGGGTGGGGGTTGGAGGGCCCTGGGGGGGGAACCGGGGGAGGGGGGGAGAAGTTGGGGATCGGGTGGGGGTGGGCTGGGAGGTGGTGGCGAACGATGGATGCTTGCTGCGAGTCTCGTTCCCCCTAGGGGAGCGTTCCATGGGCATTTGGATACCAGGTTTTTGTACGGATGCAACCTAAGGTGTTATGCCTTGACTAGGAACTCCCTATTACTGCTGTGGGGCCGGGGCTTTAGGGTCCATGGAGCCTGGAGCGGGAGGAGGGTGTGGGGGGGAGGGGTTGGTTGGGTACACGCAGAAAGGGGCTGGGGCGAGAGGGGATACCTGGATGTTTTTGGCGGGGAGGGGGCAAGGATATGTTGACATACCGAATGCAAAGCGACGGGCCTGATGTTTCCTCATGCCTCTTAGCATCGGCACGTGGAATGTGAAAGGTTTCAACTCCCCGCAGAAACGCCAAAAACTTTGGAAATACTTGTCGGACCATCACTTAGATGTGGTGGGTCTCCAGGAGACCCATCTGGCACGCAGGGATGAGCTCCGGCTCCTCATCTACAGGTCTTCTGCCTCTACCAAGCACAGGGGGGTGGCTCTTCTCTTTCGGGCGTCCCTCCACTTCCAACCTACGGGGGTGTGTTGTGATAAGGAAGGTCGCTGGCTGATGGTTAAGGGGTTGTTATACGGCCGAGTATGCACGTTTGTGGTGGTGTATGTTCCCAATGCTCAGCAGAATAACTTTCTCCAGGGCTTGTTGGATAAAGTGGGGGAATTTGTTGAGGGGCATTTGTTCTTACTGGGTGATTTCAACATGGTCTGGGACAAAGACTTAGACAGCTCCCGTGCTCAGAGGGCGGACTCCGGTGTCTTTTCCGCCGAAACGAAACGTCAGGTGGGTGATTTGGGGTTGATTGATGGCTGGCGCTCCTTGCACCCTCAGGCCCGAGATTATACCTTCTTTTCCCACGTCCACCAGTCCTACTCCCGCATTGACCATATCTTTTTGAGCCAAGCCCTCAGAGGAGATGTCCGTGACTCCAGGGTTTTTCCGCTCTCCGTATCAGATCACAGCCTACTGGTCCTCGTGCTGCACTGGTCGGTGAAGGGGGATGGCTTCCGGAAATAGTACTTTCCAGCTGCGCTTATCAGGGATGATACATCATGTAAGGAGCTACGGAAGGCTATCAGGGAGTTCCTGGCTCTTAACCCGGTGTCGGACACGTCAGTGTTCAATACGTGGGACGCTTGCAAGGCCTCGCTGAGGGGCACTTGCATAGGCCTCAATGCAAACCTCAATAAATCGAGGAGGAAGGAACGGGAAGAATTGGAAACAGAACTTGCTATCTTGGAACAGGCGCACAAGTCGAACCCGTCTCGGGTAACCCTCCGACCCCTAACGGCTGTACGGGGAAAATTAAAGACCCATTACACCAATCGGGCTGAGTTCACCCTCCTGAGGCTGCGGCGTGTATCATACTCACAGGGGAACAAGGTGGTCGGCACTTGGCCCGTCAGCTCCAGGACAAGAGGGAAAAGGAATACATTGGAGGGATCCAGGAACCGGGGGGGCCCTTGCAGCATCGGGACGAGGATAAGGCGGACATCTTTGGCCGATTCTATGCTGCACTTTACGAGGGCGACTCTTTGGATCAGGGCGCCCAGGACGAGTTCCTGGCAGACCTCCCCATACCGCAGGTCTCTAGAGAGTGGAATGAGCTTTTGGCGGCCCCCATTTCCAGATCAGAGGTGTTGGAGGCTATTTAGGCCCTGAAGCTTCACAAGGCGCCGGGCCCGGACGGCTATACTGCTCTCTTTTACAAATCGTTTGCGACGGAACTGAGTGATTATCTGGTCTCCCTTTTCAATGAAATGGCAGTCAATGGGAAGACTTCTGGGACTATGGCCGAAGACATGATAACCGTGCTTCCCAAGCCGGGGAAGGACCTTTCCAAATGCTCGTCGTATCGCCCGATAGCACTCCTTAATGTAGATGCTAAATTGTACTCCTCTATCATTGCCCCAGGCTCCAAGACCTGATGCCGGTCATCAGTCACCCGGACCAATCCGGGTTCATTAAGGGACGGCAGACACATGACAACTTGCGGCGGGTGATACACCTGATAGAGAAGGCCACCAGGTTCCGCTTCCCGGCGATACTGGTGGGGCTGGATGCGGAGAAAGCTTTTGACCGTGTTGACTGGGGGTTCCTGTTTCGCACCCTGGCCGCCTTTGGCTTTTCGCACCAGTTCATAACAATGATCCGGGCAAATTACAGCAGCCCCAGCTCTAGGGTGGTGATTAACGGGCATTGGTCTGCCTGTTTCCCTCACTCGCGGGGTACGAGGCAGGGATGTCCTCTCTCCCCTCTCCTCTTTGCCTTGGGTATCGAACCTCTGGCTCTTGCGATACTGGAGAGGGAACAGATCAAGGGCTTTCCATTTACGGGTGAACAGCACAAAATTTCCCTCTTTGCAGATGATGTGCTGTTGTCAGTGGGGGATCCGGCTCATTCATTGCCGCACATTCAAACGGTGCTATCCAAATTTAAAGCGGTGGCTGGGTTCAAGGTCAACTTTGACAAATCATACATACTGAACCTGACTCTCCCTCCAGCGGAAGTGGAGCGGGTACGCTTGCTCACGGCATTGCCATGGGCGTCTGCCTCTCTGTTATACCTGGGAGTTCGACTGACACCTTCCGTAGGATCATTATTCTCGGCTAACTTCCCCCCAATGCTAGCTGCGGTACGAGCGGACCTGGACCGGTGGAAGCCGAAGTTTATCTCATGGCTTGGCAGGATCCATGCTCTTAAGATGGTCCTCCTCCCTAAGTTCCTTTATCTATTCCAGGCCCTTCCCATCCCAATAGAGGTGGACTTTTTCCGGCGCCTCAAAACCTTGATGCTGAGATTTGTTTGGCAGGGTGGACGGGCACGCTTCTCCTTCACGACGCTGCGACAACCGCGGAAGGAGGGAGGAGTGGGGTTTCCTGACATGCACTTGTACTATAAAGCCGCGCAGCTACGAGTACTGGTGGAATGGTCCCAGCAGCTCTCAGAGAAACACTGGCTACATATGGATAGGAGTGTGGCTGGGATATCGATCTGGGACTTGGCCTGGAAACCTAAGGTAGACAGGCCCAAGAATGCCTACATTAGCACTCCTACTAGCACAGTCTTGAAGGTGTGGGATACGGACACCGGCGATGAACCCTGGACCACGTTTCCGTCCCCCTTTACCCCCATTCACTTCAATCCGGCCTTCCCGCCGGCGATGCAGGAGGGACCCTTCAGACTGTGGAGAGAGGGAGGCTGTAGAGCGCTCACGCACTTGTTCCATGGAACGGCACCCCTCACATTCCACAACTGCATGCGAGACTATGGGATCCCGGCCACTGAACGCTTCCGCCACAACCAGCTCCTCCACTGGGCTACATTGGCGGGAACAGGAGATGCCGCTACCCGGCCACTTTCACTATTTGAGGCCTTTCTTCTACGCACCTCCACTATGAAGGGGACGATTTCCTTCTTGTACGGGCTGCTACTGGCCACTACGGTCTCTCCACGTCCCCGCTACATGGAGCACTGGGAGGTCCTTCTGGGCCGAGACGTTTCCGAAGTCGAATGGAAAAGTCTCTGGCGCGATGTCGCGGCGCATAACCATTCGGTGGATCTTAGGGAGGCCCACTTAAAGACCATGCTCGATTGGTATCTTTACCCGTCTAAGCTCCATCGAATATTTCCAGCCTCTTCAGACAGGTGTTGGAGGGGCTGTGGTCTATTGGGGGACTTCCGCCACATTTGGTGGGATTGCCCGGTCATCCGCCCGTTCTGGGCTGAAATTCTGTCCCACATCAAGGATATCCTGGGTTATCCAATCCCGGAATCGATGGCTCATGTCCTGTTGGGGCTCCGGGACCCGATGTTAGAACACCAAACTACAGCGGATAAACGTATCCTATGGCTCTGTCTTGGGGCCGCCAAGCTCACATTGGCTGCAGCCTGGAAGAAACCGAATGCCCCAGCTACATCACTATGGCACGCGAGACTGTGGCGACTACTGAGCATGGAAAGAATGGCGGACATCTTCCTGGGCAACTTTAAAAATTTCATGTTCCGATGGGTCCCCTGGTCCGCTTCTTGTCACGAGGCTTGCCCTCTGCGGTCTGCCCATCCACATTCCGCGCTCTTCACCTTTTCCAGGTTTAATCAGATTGTATGATTGTGGGGGTTTGGAGTGAATGAGTGTGTTGTCACCCCGGAACCGGATGGCCCAGGAACATAGTCGGGTTGATTTTGTGATGTGACATTGAAGTGACCTGGGATTGGGTGGGGAGAAGGTGGTTGGTTGTTTTGGGATAAAAGCAGGAACGGAGTGCTGCACTTGACCCGTGTCCTGCATTGGGCATGTACCAAGGTGCCTCCAGCGAACTGTTTCATTGACGCGCCGCCCAGCCTCCGGGATGTGGGCTAATCGGCTGTGTATCACGTTGCTATACTGCTGCATGATGGGACCCGCTGGTACTTGGGTTGGTTTGTTGGCTGTGTTTATTCCTGATTCTGCAATAAAAATATATTTCAAAAAAAAAAAATGAGTGTGTTGTCACCACCACCGGGGTGGGGGTGGGGGGGAACCAGTTGGGTATGTGGGTTTGTTAACTGTTGTGGCACCGCATAGCTCGTGGTGGTTGTTAGAATTCTGAGCCTTCTACAGCATTCTTTCCATTGCCGGTCAGTTGACCGAGAACGGATCTGAGCCTTTTACTCCTTGGCATGCGTTGGACTTGAGAACTGAACTTTATTGCCACACTATGCCACCTCCCTTTGCATCCTCCCCTTTTTTGAGCTTCCTACAGCACCCCCTGTGTGGGGAATAATGCGGAAATGTCGCTTGTATAAGTACTTTCTTTCCTCTCTTCTTTTTTTTCCTGCAAATTCTAAATAAAAATGTTACAAAAAAACTAAAGTGAAAGTAAAACGAGCCGGGGGGGGCTCATTTTACTTTCACTGCAGCAGCGCTTGTGGGCATATCTCAACCCCAAGCAGTAATATCTCTCCCCTGTGGATCCTTACCTGGGGATCGCCATAGGAGAGCAATCCCCAAGTAAGGTTCCACTACTAGACACCAGAGACTTTGGAGAAACTGCACCTTGGGCAAGGGCTTGTCAATCCTCCATCCCCATATTTAACAGTCTTTCTGCCCCCAGGGAGACAGAGGGGGTAATAACCCCCCCCCAGCCCCCCCCCCCCCCGCCCAGACGTGGAGGGGGGCAAAGAAAGCCCACTAGACATCAGGCTCCATTTGTAACATAAATATAAGGGTAGGGGTGAGCCATTATGGACATGGCCCCATTCCTGCAACAACTATAGTGACCGTCTTTCTGCACCCCTTGGATGGCAGATGAGGGGGGGACTGAAAGCCCACTGGACCCCAGGGATTATTTTTGTTTTTTAAATATAGTCGTGGGGGCTGCCCACCAGGTCATGGTAATGCCCCCACCCCAAGAAAGGAGATAGTTTTACTGCTGCCCCTAGAGGTGGATGGGAAAATTACCTCGATCTGCCACTCCCAGGTGGCAGTAAGCCGAATAAACTGCTTGAAGCCACAATCACATCCAAATCCTCCTCACCATAGCATGGCAGCCGAGTTAATAGTCTCAACAACCAAATCAGAGACTACAAGAAATCCACAGCGATGTCCTTCATCAGAACATTATTAGACCTTAACGCCCCCCCGAATTTTAAGTAATTTTAAATCCACAGTTTTTAACATTTATCACAGTCACTTTTATCGTTCAATTTTGTCATGTTTTAAATTGTAAATGGTCTTTTACAACCAATCAACAAAGAGTATTATATATATGCTTGCTTGTTATGGGTTTATGCTTCTATGCCTTCTAGCGCAAAAAGAAACAATTCCCAACTGGTCTCAATAGAAGTCAATTAAATACAGTATGCAATTAGCATTACAAAGAACAGGACAGAACCAAGGAGTCTCAAAGACGTTTTTTTAGAAGAAGCTTATTATTTAGCAGGTTTTTAGGGTCTTTCACATGGCTAAATACAGTTAAACAGCACTGTGTCGAGCAAATCATGTGACAACCGAAGAGGCACTTGGTGAATGGTGATATTACAATAAGTGAAAGTGCAAGTGCTAAAGTGAGCAGCGTGAACGACGCATAGTGACAAGAAATATGTACAGTGATGGCTCCACAGTTTCAAGTTGCAATTACTTTGAAGCAAAATTCAATAAATTGTTTGGAGCACAAAACGTAAAATGCGTCAACAAATAATGCTGCACAGTCACTTTTATCGTTCAATTTTGTCATGTTTTAAATTGTAAATGGTCTTTTACAACCAATCAACAAAGAGCATTATATATATGCTTGCTTGTTATGGGTTTATGCTTCTATGCCTTCTAGAGCCCACTAAGAACGGAACTAAGGTTTGGTTTTGTATCACTATTTATTTCTCTAATGTTTGGGACTGTGTATTGCATATTATTGCGGAATAATTGAAAACAAAAGACTTCTCTGATAGATACCTTTGTATGTGACATAACAGCTGAAGAGGGCATTGGAGTACGGAGAGTGATATCCATTTCCCAAAACGCCGAGCAAGCACAGGAAAACAGAAGCAACAGGGTTCAAGCAAGGAGCATTTTGCAAGGCATTGAAGACTCAGCCATAACACTAGGCTACCACTGTGTAGTCTTGTGTGGGCTTTCACGATCAAGCTCTCACCGGAGGTTGTCCAGCTGACAGCTCCTGTGAAATCAATGTATGTAGACTGTGCAGTATTGAATGCATTTGGTAGCCAATCTATAGCACTCCCGGGTATAAGGAAAGGAAAGAAATGGGTAAGAGAAGGAACAGAGTCAAGATAAATATTTATAACCCCAAAATTTTCCATTGGACACCAGAAAAGCATTCTGACTAAGTGCATGAATAAGTGGGAGGCCCATTGCCTTCCCAAAAATACTGAAAGAAAAGTGAATTTATACAAAGAATACTGAAGTAACGCCATTTTGAGAATGCAGATCACCAAGGGACTCCAAGGATAATTTTCGGAGCAAGATTCCACTGTTACCTAAGTCAGAAAAGATCGTGAGAATTAATTAGATTAGTAGGATATTTGTTAAAGATATTTTTAGACTATGATCTAGCCATGCAAGCACTTTACCTGTGTGCAAGCTTTGTAAGGAATAGCTAATGGTTAACTAGACAAAAACCACAAATGATTTACTCCTTTAAATTCCACTGGCGCCTTTGGTTCACTAAGAGAAAGAAACATAAATACATCAAAGGTAATTTTCTCAGTGCATGAACTTATCCCTCATTCTAGAAATGCTGGCAGCAGTATAATCAAATATGCCCAAATACCCTCTTTGCCCTCATTGAGTCTCCTATAAACAAAAAGACTTGTGAGTGTAGGGGCACATTAGGGCCGCAGGTATTACAAACAGAATGCGCACACAAGAGGACGGTAGACGAAAGAAAGGAAGAAAAAAACAAAAGTCCTGCCCCATCCCTCTGCAGCCTGCCGACCCCACTAAATTATGCCTTGTATCCAACCTGCCATGCGCAGTCAATGCCTGCCGCATACAGTCTCCGGCTGTGCGCACATTGAGTGGGCCGCTGAACCCGTACATGGATAAAAGAGTAGAAGGGTCTTGAAAATGAACACATATGGAGAGGAGCTCAGTGCTGACAACTAATAACATCCTGGGGAATAAAGGCTGCTAACCCTAGCAACAAAGGAATCTTACTCATGTCCTTTACAGACAGGGGACGGTCTCTCAACGTGAGCTCTGAAAACTACCAACGTTAAGAGTAGCATTGACAACTAAGAACAGTTTGTTCATTTCCACAACTAACTGGTCACGTTTTCCAAAAAGAAGATAATGTGTATACTAGGAAATTAGGTTACAGCCTTACAATGGGGTTTCTTTTTTAATTAAATGTCTCAAATGTTAGACAATAAATTAAAGAACTGCTAAACTGAACAAACTCACCATCTCCAAGCCTGCATCTAGATGTGCTCTCGTGATGGTATGAGAAATCAAACAAAACATACTTGAAAATCAGGCTAAAACAAAAGGCAGCAAAAGGAATTGGGACTAGCAGCAGTGACTTCAGGGTATGTAACACCGAGAGGGTCATAACAAAAGTGAACGAGCCCATGGTGGAATCAAGTCAACATAGACAGTTCTGTTTGAAGCTTCAATACTCAGCAGAAACCATCATTAACAATCACAACTAAGTCTACACTAGAAGTCTACACTACATTCTAGCACTACTAATTATAAAAAAAAAATTTTAAGCAAAGCGCACAGAGAAGGCCCATGGGACTAGCTGTGGCAAGAGAATTTTAATTATGTATATTTGAAAACAAGTTGAATGAGCAAATAGTTGTAAAAATATAGGTTTTAATGTACAAAAATAAACGGGTGGCCCTGCAGTCTAGACACCTCAGCCCTGGCACTGCATGTATTCAGGCAACATGCCATCACACACTGTGCAAGACAGCAAATGGCTGAAGGGGTCAGACCCACACACCCCCCATGTTGGATGCTGTGGTGGGTGGAAGTTAAATGACACTTGAGCACGACCAATGGATTAATTGGGCTGACGTAAAGCCTGTGTGCATATATAAATGTATATATATTTATTATGATTTTTTGGGAAAACAAGAAATTGGTATGACTGCCAGAGTTGCCTGTATAGTGGCACACATTATATACGTGGGTAGACGTGAATAAAAGAATGGACAAAATCCAAATCAAAAGGGAGCACTGCACTGCTAGGACAAGAGCCCTCACTCACTTGAAGGTGACATGCTTCATCATAGGGTTTCCTTCTCATACTGGGACCGCAAGGAACCCAGTGTGGGCTACAACTCCCTGAAAGGTGAGGAGCAGAGGTGTTTTAGGAAAGGATTAGCACTACTGCTGTATAAGAGTGAGGGGCTGAGTGCAACCAGGGCCGGACTGGCCATAGCGGGCACCAGGCAATCCCCCGGTGCGCCGCACGGGTGGGGGCCGGTTTTGGGCCCCTGGGGGCCGTTTTTGTTACAGGGCCGTTCTGCAAAATCGGCCCTGTACCAAAATCGGCCAAAAACCGGCCCGGCAAAGAGCTCGGTGGCACCTCCACCCCCCTCGCCCCCAAGGGGAGGGGGGCCGGCCGAGCACTTTGCCAGGGCCGGTTATGGTTCCCAGTCCGGCCCTGAGTGCAACATGAGTAAAAATGTCAGTAGAACTATCTCCTGATTGGCAAAAATAGTCTTTTATTTGGTGTCCACATTGGATAGGATTAAAAAGCTAGGTGAATGGGGATTATGGATATTACCCTATGGTATAATGTCAACATGTTTCTGCCAATTGAGACTTTAAAAAGTTCTGCTCCAAAACGCATATCTTGCTAATTTGTGGTTCTCAGTTTTAATTCGTAACCATAACTTCACTTTAACTGTGGTGTCTAGGGTGATTTATTCAGCTTTTTTAAATAAACATTCAGGTATTATAACTGAATAGCGTGGTTTGCATTGGTCATGTTTGTGAAGGAATGTCCATTGCAAAGGCGTTTTTTAATTAGCTTAGTAACTTTTGACCCTTTGGGGAAATTTGCATGAAGCTCTACAATCTACTTACTCATTAACCTGAGTTTAAGCATGCTACGGTTTGTGAAGATCTGTCAACAAAAAACAATATTAGAAGGAACTGAAAAAAAGAGTATCCTTTCTCATTGTAGCTCCTAAAGTAAATTTTGCCGAACGATGGAGCAGAGCAGAAACAACTGAATGGATTTACAACAAAGTTTGCATGAACGTAAAACTTAACTCAGAAACATTTGTAAACCAGCCAGGGTACATGGATAACACAAAATGGCAGACGGGACAGGACAAAATGTTCTGCTTTTCGACAGTTCAATTCATAGTGCACAAACAAAAAATTTGCCACGAGCATCCCTTTCCAAACACATAGCTACACATTTTTAACCAATTTTATAGGCAAATACTTCAGTAAACACTGAATGGATTGACAACTAGCAATATCAATCTAATTCATTCAGCAACTTTTTTCTGCAGCTCCAAATTCAAGATGAAAATTAAAAATAGTGAAAAACCACGTTTGCACTCCCCTACTAATCTGCAAGTCTATGTAAAGAACTAAGATCTACAAGACTCAAAACAAATCGAATTACATTTCAATTAAAGATTTTCGCAGATTCATCATAAGTGCAGAAAAAAAGGTTTGTAAAATGCAAGAGGACCAGAAATAAAGAGGGCACAGCTGCGTCCTCTGTATAATGCTTTGCAGCTAATACATAACAGGTGTCTATGTTTTATAATGCAATTGATCCGATTTGGTGAAATAACAATACGAGGTCGAAGAAAACTTTTTATGAAAATATATCCAAAAGACAATGTTTGCGGTTTAAGGAACACATTTCTCTATAGAAGTGAGAGGCATTTCAAGCAGCTCAGACAGAGCAAGATTCAGTTATCAAAGGATACTGGCAACAACAAAACAATCGATTTTCCCCTACTTTTCATGTAAAAGAAGATGCCGTTTAAACAAAAGTCAGGGTTTTAAACTGGTTTGTGGGCTGTGATGCTTGCATCACTTGAATGCAGGGTCATTCTAAAAAAACGAATTCGATGGTCAGAAGAAAATAACTCTGAAAACAGGCCTCTTACTAAGAGATGCATAATTCAAGGATATTTATTTATTTATTTTATTTTAGCGATTTGTAGAGCGCCTGGTGACCCGGAGGCATCCCCGCGCTATAACATTTGTGGAGACCAGAGGAGAAAAGGAGGGGACTTTATTTTGGGAATAGCAGCGTTTTCAGTTTTTTCCTGAAAATCAGATGACTGGGTTCCAGCCGCAGGGGGCGGGGAAGTGAATTCCACCCGGAAGATGCTTTAACAGAAAAGCGTCGGCCGCCGGTACGAGTCTTCCTGTATCTGGGGACGTTGGCCAGACGCTCATTATCCGAGCGAAGGGACCTGGGGGCCATGTAAGGGGTAACCAGGTCTCTCAGAATAGCAGGGCCAAGACCATTAAACAGTTTGTGTGCAGTGCACAGGGCCTTGAATTCGACCCTTTGACGTATTGGAAGCCAGTGGAGGGCCTTAATTGCTGGTTTGGCTGATACTCTGGAAGGGAGGTTCATAAGTAACCGGGCGGCTGCGTTCTGCGTGCGCTGGAGTTTAGCCATGGTAGCTTCTGGAGCTCCCAGATATACCATGTTGCTGTAGTCCAGCCGCGCAAGGATCAGACCTTGGACCAGGAGTTTCCTGGATAGGGGCGGAAGTATTGGGAGGATCCTGCGGATAGAGCGCATGAGACCAAAACAGGTACCTGCTGTTTTGGATGCTTGGGTTTTCATCGACAGCTCGGGTTCTAGCCAGACTCCTAAGGTCTTAATTTCTTGTTTCGGGGTGGGAATTTCCCCGAACACGTCTGGCCAGACCGATGGGGGGATGGTGGTCCATTGCTTGCCCAGAAGCATGACTTCAGTCTTTGACCCGTTTAGTTTGAGCGATGACTCGCACATCCAGTTGTGAATTTCCTTGAGGCAGTTCGGCAAATTGTCTGGATAGTTGTCCAGTTGGGAGAGTGAGACGACCAGTTGCGCGTCGTCCGCGTAGCTCACTATTTTGATCCCGAAGGGGGTGACCACGTCTTCGAGAGGGGCCATGTAAGCATTAAATAGAGTGGGGCTTAGTGATGACCCCTGGGGGACTCCGCTTGTGACGGGGAGGGTGGCAGAGTGGAAGTTGCCGTCCCATACCTGGAATGAGCGCCCTGAGAGGAAGGATTCTATCCACGTGAGCGCCGAACCTGCGATCCCTGCCGCAGCCAGCCGATGGAGTAAGACACGATGGTTAACTGTGTCGAAGGCTGCGCTGAGATCCAGGAGGATCACTGCCACTGACCCTCCTGAATCCAGAATGCACCTTGCCTCCTCAATGACGGCGAGAAGGGCGGTGTCTGTGCCATGGCCCGGGCGAAACCCAGTTTGGGACTGCCGTAAGAGGTTATTTGCTTCTAGAAACTGTGACAGTTGCCCATTGACCAGTTTCTCGGCCATTTTGCTGATGCAAGGGAGGAGTGAAATTGGCCGGTAGTTCGCCATGTCGGCCGGGTCCAGCTGTTTTTTTTTTTTAGGAGTGCCTTAACTACTGCACTCTTCCAGCTGGGGGGGACCAAGCCTTGAGAGAGCGAGATGTTTATAAGCTCCGTAATCGTAGGCACGATGACAGGGGCTACTGTTTTAAGGAATCTGATGGGGGCGGGATCCAAAGGGGAACCGCTTTTCATTTTGGCCATGGTTGTGTCAACCTCGTTCCGTGTTACTGCCCTAAAAGCAGTCAGCTGAGGAAGCAAGCTGCTTCCAGTGCGGTTGGTGGATGCCTCATTGTCCATGTGGTTCGGCAGACAGGGAGGGGGAAGGGAAACTAGAATGCGGGCGATTTTAGCGTTAAAGTAGGTAGCCAGTTCGTTACTTCTGTCTGCCGGGGGTGAGTTGGAGGAGGGTGGAGCTGGTATTTTCAATAGCTCTTTGGCAATGAGAAAGGATTCCCTTGCCGAGTTGGTGGAGTTTTTTATTCTCGTATCATAGTGAGAGGCTTTAGTGAGTTTCAGGGTTGATTTATAGATTCTCACCGACCTCTGATAGGCTTCCTTGCTGGTGTGCTGCCAGTCTTTCCTCCATAGCCGCTCTGCTTTTTTGCAGTTTTTGCAGAGAGTCCGGAGTTCCGGGGTGTACCATGGGGCAGATCCTAGTTTCCCGTTTTTATCCTCACGGGTTTTTATAGGGAGGATGGAGTCCAATGACGTGGCGATCCACTCCCTGAATTTACTGTCTGCGGTGACCGGGTCTTCCGAGGAGGTAGGGGTAGCAGAGTTCAGGGTTCTGGTCCAATCCTCTGTGGAGAGTCTGGACCATGCCCTGTCCCTGGTATAGGTGGTGGGTTTGTGGAGTTTCTTGAAGGCTCCTGGTAGGCGGAGAGGGACCATAAAGTGGTCCGTCCATGGGAGGGGGAGGGACTCTTTGGCTTGAAGGGTAGGGATGTTGGTGAACACCGGGTCAAGCAAATGACCTTTAGTGTGTGTGGTTCCGGAATTTGAGAGGTGGAGACCATAGGCCGCCAGTTCAGCAATCAAGTCGGCTGCCCCTGTGTCTAGGGGGTCGTCGAAATGAATGTTAAGGTCCCCTAGTATCAAGAAGTTGGTAGTGGAGTGGGCCTGAACAGCTATAACATCCAGGAGAGCGCTGGAGAAAGGGCCCGAATGGCCAGGGGGGCGATAAACTAGGAGGCCTGACAGTGAGTTAGTCGGTGCTAACTGGATGGTGAAATGAAGGCTTTCGGAATCCAGGATATGCGCGTCGTTGGTTCTACAGGAGAGATAGTCCCGGTGGATGATGGCCAAGCCTCCTCCTCTACCAGATGGACGAGGTTGGGACAGAATAAGGAAGCCCGGGGGGATAGCTAGAACAACGTCTGAATCCGAATGATCAGTAAGCCACGTTTCCGAGAGGAACAGAATGTCGAGCTCGTGGTCTTCTATTAGATGATTAATTAGCAGTGCATGCCTAGGGAGTGAGCGACAGTTCAAGGTGGCCAATTTAAGAGCTGAGGGCATGGTGGGTCGGCTGGGAAGTTTGAGCTGAGCTGGGCGGCAGCGTGTGCAGCTGGTAAATGGTCCTTCAAGATCATGAACATAGTTGCATGCGGTGTCAATAGTGGGTCTGAGACTGAGGAGGTCCCAGCGCGAATAGCTTACCTTAGGGGAAGCTTGGTCCGGTAGGGGTTCTGGCCCTGGGCCCGGCCGTGCGCGGACGGGCGCAGGCGGGCTTGTCTTAGGCGCTCCCGCAGCGCTCGTCCGCTGCGCTGGTATGGCCGACACATTTTGTGGCGTGGGGGGTGGGCGTGGCCTCGTAATGGGCGTGGCTACGCCTTCGAGCCGCGATGGCGGTTTGGGTGTTTTCCCTGTGTCAGCGCTAGGTTCCGCTGTATCAGGGGAAGTCAGGAGGGCTGCTCGGCGCGTTAGGCAGGCGCTACTGAGTTCAGGTAAGATCGATTTTTAAAAACAGTGCAGGTGAAAGAACGTAGTTTTAAAAGATCACAGAACAAAAGAGATAGGGACTAGAGAACGTGAGGGTGAGGGTCAAGCAAAAATCTTGGTGGGATTGAGAGGCTGTAAGAGAGGAGGGAAGATGGGAGAGGTGGGAGGGCAGTAGACAGGGATTAAGTTTGGGGGGATGGCGGAGTGAAAGGTTGGGGATAAAGAGAGATTGAAAAAGGGTGTAGGGAAGAGTAAGACAGAGAGTAGGATTGAAGGGGATTATAAGGATAGAAGACAGTGGAAGAGAGGAGTGGAAGAAGTAAAAAGTCAAAAAGATATAGCATACAAAATTCAAAATTTTACATTTCAGTAAGCCTATGCCGTTTCGTAAAACAATAATACTGCAAGAGTGATTTGAAGATTAAAAGTATGATTAAGACCTCAGAAGGGTTAAATGATGAGGATTCCTAGGTGTGCACACAGAGCGTTACTGAGTAAATAATTAGAGCTGTTAGACCGCCGTTTAAGACCGCATAAAAGCTAACTGAGGTAGATTTCTAAAAAAGCACACAAAGTAATTAGTGAATAATAATCAGAGCCGTTCACAGTAGATTTCAAACATAATATAGTAGTCACACAATTCAAAATAAATAAAATAAAGTGGCAGAGTGATTGGAATCTAAGAGAAAGATTAGGGGTGACAGAGAGAAGCTTAGGAGTGATTAGCAATAGTGGAGATTCGGGGGCAATAGGGGAAGAGGGCTGACTTGTGGTGCTAATATAAGTTTGTTTAAAAGTAGGATTCAGAGATTAAATAAAAGAATAACTAATTAGGGTATATATATATATAAACAGGAAGGTAAGGTAAGGTGAGGTAGTACAAGGTAGAGGTAAAGTGAGGTAGTTCAAAGTGTGTAAGATTCCAAGGATTGAACATAGAGCATTAGAGATATTCCAACCGGAAAAAGAGTCCTACATTCAAAAACGAAAATAAAATAAAGTGGCAGAGTGATTAAAATCATAGAGAAAAGATAAAATGTGACAGAGAGAAGCTTAGAATACAAATCAATACAATAAAATACAATAAAGTGGCAGAGTGAATACTTTCAAAGAGATAGGTTAAAAGAGACAGAGAGAAGCTTAGGAGTAATTAGCATTAGGGAGTGATAAATTAACATCAATCACAATATGTAACTGACAAGATAAACGGTGTCCTGGTTAAGGTCAGACCTTAAGTGCAAGTTCGAGGAATGAGTATCACACTGTTAACAAGGGGGGTGGGAGTCTGGGGCATAGATCACAGTATGTAACTGATAAGGTAACGGTGGCCTGGGTAAGGTTAGACCTTAAGTGGAAGATCGTGGACTAAGTTGCACACAATATTAGAAAGTGGGGGGGGGGCTGCGTCAATCCCAATTTGAGTCTGAGATCTCTTCCAAGATGGCCATCTGTGTAGAGCATAGGAGCGAGTCCTATTTTTTTCCATTGAATCAACTAGGGCATCGGGAAGGCGGAGGAGAGGAACAAAATGGCTGGTGAATTGTTGATAAAAACGAAAAATTTAGTCAATATTGTAATTAATGTGTGAAGAAGGTCCAAAATAGACATTCAGCCGTGAGCCTCCGTCGCATCAAGGAAAGAGATAGCGACTCGGCCGGTCAGGGGATCTTCACGACTCCAGCAGCAGCACTCCACTCCTGGAGGCTAAAGTCAAGATACAGAGTGGGGTCGGGGGCTCAAAAACTCACCGGAAGACTGCACTCATACAGTATAGTCAGCAATGGGGGTGGGCCGGACCGCGGAGCAATATCGGTCTTTCAAAACAGCCAGGACTTAGTGTGAGATCCTCCGAAACAATCATCAGCATAGGCGGGTGTATACCACCACCTGTGGCAGGCAGGAACGGCGAAAACGGAGGTGCGGCAGCATCACGGCGAGAGGACCTCGTCAAGGACAGGCATCGCGTTTCTCGAGCTTCTGGAGAGCAATCAGCACAGTCGGAGGTTGGGCAGTGAGGGAGCGGCAAGGGAAGTGCTCATCGGCCAGGCGGGGAAATACCACCGCGCCCGGTGCACTCACCCCCTGGTGCAGGCCTCCACGGCAAGAACGGATGTGTGATAGCGTCGTTCCAAGATGGCTGCCGTCTTGGTGATCCAAGTTGATCCAAATGGCTGTAGGTCCTTGTTAGTTTCTACTTGCTTAGTCCTCTTTCTATTGCCCTTTCCCAGATTGCTACCATTTTGGAGATGTGTTGGGGATTTGAGAAGGAGCAATCCTGGTTAAACTGGGGCAATAAGAGCTGACATTAACATTATTTTGTACAATTGTAGGGAAAAAGGCTAAGCAACTTTGTTGTAGGAGATCTGAGCACTGAGATCTGAGCACTGTCTGTCATAGTTCGTTCAGATCGTCGGCAGCGGTCGCCATTTTAAGGTCAGGCAGGCTGCAATTAAGCTTCGTTTTTTAACTTCTTATCTAGGCACCCGGCGAGTTACCCCTCTCTTCAGGCTGGTGCCGAGACGTCGCCGTTTCCTTTAATTATATTCCGCTGTGGCACCAACGTCTCCGGGGAGCCTTCCAAGTATTCGTGGGTTGCCGGAGGTCTCTATGTTGCGGTCGGATCCACGGCGATTCGATGGACGGTGTTGCTCTGATGTGAGATGCCGGCAGCGTCCGTGTGCGGCACTCTGTTGCGGGGGCGACGGTCCTCCAGAGGGTCCGATTGCGAGTCCGATGACGGGAGTGGACTCAGGACACCGCTCTGACCGGTAAGATATGTCTCGTACCGGAGTCCCTTCATTTGAAGCAGCGCGCATCAAGGTCCTGGGGCAAGTTGTGCAGGTTGTACAAATTGTATGGCCGGTGCTCGGAGTGTGCGGAGAGCTGGTTTAAACGGGGATTATTATAACTATTTGAATCCACCAAACCTGGAGCCCCTCCGGCAAGTTCCTCCATTCGCGGCCATTGTAATATTGTGTAATGCTATGACATAATTCATAAAGGGTATAAAGTCCCGTTTTTGTTGGCACAACAAAAGCAAACATGCAACTCGTGTGTGCACCTCTCCCCTAAAGCCCCTGTCACAACACAGATACTCATCCAAGCCTCACCAAGGTCCCAGCCCCAGGGTGCATAAGCAGTCAACCCAATGATTTGTTTTATGGAAGTGCAATTCAAAGAAAGTGTTCGTTTACAGATGCGATATATATATTGAGATATAGGAATATGTAGAGCATCACCCAAATCAAAGCTCAACATCCTAAAACTATCCGTTGTTTATTGGTTTCTACTATTACTGCGTGTGTTAAAAATGCAAACCTCAACATGTTCAATCAGAGCTGTCCTACCCTCCCTTTGCCTGTCTCGTTTCTCCATGTACTCAAGGTTTTGGCTCCATGTGTCTACAGTAGAAAGTAGAAAATATAAAAACTCTGGCAAATACCCATGTACCGGTAAATGACAACAAATAGAAATACCATCTGAACGTTCACATTTTGCTGACTTTTTTCCTCTTGCAAATGATCCTGCTTTACAGGCCCCGACTCTCAAATATAATTAAGTTTACTTTAGTTCCTTTTATTTAAAGAAATAAAATGAACTTAAAAAATAATAATTTGGGGATATTGTTTCAGTGAGAATAGGTGCACCTACAACCATGTTCTAGTTTGTAGCCTGTGCTGGATAGTCCTGCTCTAAGCGGATGCTGACCATCTCCTGTGAACTTTGGACACACCGTGTGTCCAGCAGCCCCAACACTAGAACCTACCAGGTATGCCTATGCAAGCTTGCACTCTGCACAAGTTGTGGCATTCAGCCATGGGGCCATGCCTTATGCTCATTACTACTGACTAGGGGCTAGATGTAGGTAATCGTGAAATACAGATTCCTTAATACCGAATTTTACCGATTCGGTATTAAGGAATCGGATTCTCCGATGTACGTAAAGATTCATTAATAATTACCGAACGGTATTAATCGGTAAAAAAATAGCGATTCGGAATGGATCGGTAAAAAAAATACCGAAACCCCAATACCGAATCGTAAATACCGAATCCCAATACCAAAGCGGTAAATACCGATCCAGTGATTTTAAAATTTCGGAAATTGTGGAATCAGCCAATCCTGTGCATCTCAATTACCTCCCAAACAGGAAGCTGCACTGAACCTGGAGCTGACTGTGAGGCAAGTAGCTGAGCAGAGGAGCCAGGAGCAACACAGCCTCTTTTTGCAAAAAAAACCTAGCAAAATGGCAAACCAGGAGAGAGAGAAGGAGGGAGCAGAAAGGAAAAGAAAGCAGAAGTTCAGCGAGAGGGAGCTGGAGGTCCTCATCGAAGACGTTACCAAGGACCATGAGAAGTTGTTCGGCAAGCAGTCCCTGCATGTGCCGGAATCGCAGAAGAGACAGATCTGGCTTGCTATTCAGAGCAAGATCAATGCCATCGGAGTCACCCAGCGCTCCAAAAAGGACATTAAAAAAAGATGGTATGACCAGAGGAAGACTGCGAAGACGAGGATGGAGGAGAGGCAGAAGCAGGCCAGCAAAACTGGTGGAGGGAGGAGCAGAGCACCTGCATCAACAGCCCTGGAGCTCATGATTGAGTCCACCCTCCAGCCGGAGAGTGTGAGTGGCATTGGTGAAGCAGACAGCTCAGCCAGAGCTGCCACCAAACAAGGTAAGATGCATGCACAGCATGCTGTGCACCCCCCTCCCTAACACCAATCCCCAGAGAGGCATAGGGACTCCCACTCCAGTCCATGTTTTACTCATAACCTGCAATGCATTCTGGGAGATGTAGTCAGAAGTAACATGTTCAGAACAGTCAGTCTAGCAAAACCAAAGGCATGTGACAGCAATTAGCAAGCAGAGGACAGTCAGTGTGATTGGCAGGCATAATGTTTATTACAATGCAAATTCTGCCAGATAAGTGAGCATATCTACATTCTGTCTTTACAGGCAAAACATCTCGCAGTGCAGCAGGGGGGAGCAGAAGGAAGGCACCCAGGCCAGAGGGGAGACAACAGGAGGAGGACCAGTCGCCTGCAGGGCACACAACCCCACCACCACCACCAACCCCATCATCACAGCTCCAGACAACGCCACCACCATCACCACAGCTCCAGACAACGCCACCATCACCACCATCACCACCATCACCACTGCCACAATCAACGCCACCACCGTCACGCAGGAGGCATGCAGTGGCCACCCTCCAGCAGATGGAGGTGTCTGAGGAGGACAGCACAGGGAGCAAACAGTCGCCAGTGGCTGAGGACAGCAACAGGGAAAGATCACAGTCCCCATCAGAGCGTGGCCACACATCCTCCAGATGCCGCAGGGCAAGGGCAGCCAGTTCTCACATCCAGGGCGAAGATGACAGTGTGTTCGCTGGGCTTGAAGGCAACATGCTGAAGGTCCAGCGCCTGCAGGGGAAAGCGATTAGATCAGTGCAGTGGGAGATGGCACACATGACTGCACACATGCATCGCATAGAAAAGGACATCAGTGCCATTAACACCCCCATGGCTGAGGGCATGAGTGACGTGGCGTCGGCTGTGAGGCAGCTCTGCAGCAAGTTGGAGGAGGACCACCTGTCTAGGCGCAGGGAGAGGCAGAGACTGAATGCTTACACTAAGGCGGTGAACCGCCTATCCACTGCTACCTCCCTCATGTGCAGACGCTCAATAGCCATGCAGGAGGAGATGGCACACTGTAGTCGGGATGTGGCTAGGGGGATGGTCACAGTGACCTCAGCACTTGAACTGCTGCAAACAGACAAGGTGGCCACTACAGCAGATGGGGGGGGGGGGTGAGGAAGCTACTAGCCGTAGTAGCATTACGCCCTCTCCCACCGAGACCAGGAGGCACAGCGAACGCCACAGCACTGGCCTGGACAAACTGGCAGTGCAGACAGTGGGGCAAAGGAACATGGCGGTGCAGCGTGTGGGCGCAAGAAATAGAGCCAGCCATGGTTGTACAGAAACGGGTGATGTAACCCATGGGTGTATGGACACTGCTTCTGATCTTGATGGTGTGCACTGGTCATTAAACACCATCACTCAAATACAGTAACTGGCTATGTCTCCTTACTCACTCAGAAATAGTTGCGTGTTATCTCAGCCCGTCTGTGTCTCCCATCTGGTGATGCTGCCACACCAGCTGCGCTGTGCTCTGGCTGTGGATTGTCCTCACCCTCGTCCTCAGAGTCAGTTAGTTCCGCTGCTGTTCCTTTCTTTGTGGCAAGGTTATGCAGCATTGCACATGTTGCTATTATTTTGCAGCAGATGATGGGGCGGTACTGACGTGCACCTCCACTTTTGTGGAGGCAACGGAACCTGCTTTTTAGTAGTCCAAAGGTGCGCTCCACAGCGTTGCGTGTTTTTTTATGTGCCACATTGTATCTCCTCTTCCTTGGGGTGGATGGGTTGAGTTATGGAGTTAGTATGAATGACCGGACGGCATATGCGCGGTCACCTAAATGGGAAAGAAAGTGCCATTAATTTGGGTCACCAATACATCCAAGGTATACATCAGGGTGTGTCACATTGATTTACCTAGAAGGCATCCTTCTCCAAATTCACCAGCAGCCAGATGTGTATAGATACCACTGTTCCTGAATATGTAGGAGTCATGGGTACTCCCTGGGAATTTGGCCACAATGTCAGTAATGATGAAGTCTGCATCACATATCACCTGCACGTTGATGGAGTGAGTGGATTTGCGGTTGTGGTATATGTATTCTGTTGCAGCAGGTGGGCAGATTGGTATGTGGGTCCCCTCGATACAGCCTATTACATGTGGCAACTGTGCCTTTTGGTAGAAATCCAGCTTTGTCTTCTGCAGCTCCGCCTGTGTTCTGGGAAAGCGTATGTAGTGATGCATTCTCTGCATCATGGCGTCCAGAAAGGAGTTGAAGAAACGGGACAGGCAGCTCTGTGACACACCACCTGCTGCGGCTATCACACTCTGGTATCTTCCTGATTCCAGGAGGTGCAGGCAACAGAGTACCTGTATATCGGTGTGTATTGCATGCGCCCTTGGTGTCTGATGCTCCAGGTATGGATGCAGGTCCCTTATCAGGTCAAGGATGGTGTGTGGGTGTAGCCTGTACCTGTCATGTATTTCTGGCTCAGTCATTTGGAACAGTGTGACACGCAGTCTGTACACACGCTCTTCTCGTCTCCAAACCCTCAGTCCTGCTGCTCGCAAACGTAGTCGCCTTGCTATGACGTAGAGGGCCGCCATTGTGTTCACACTGTTGCATTTTGGGGCTGTTTTTATGCACTGCACCTGATTACCACCTGCTCTGGGTCAGTGGTAATTACCGATTCTTAAATACCGAATTTGGACAAATTTGGTATTACCGAATTTTGGTACATCGCATTACCGAATTTTTACCTATTCCTTATTTACCGAATCGGTATTTTGGGGTTTCGGTGTTGACCAATCGGTAAATAAGGAATCAGTAACTGATTTCCCTTTAATTTACCAATTCGTTATTACTGATGGCATTCAGTAATACCTACGTAGCACAGAGCTAAATACCGGTCGGTAACGCTGAAATTTACCAAATTTCGGCCTTACCAACCGATATTTGGCCACCTATATCTTTTTGAGGCTCCCTACGCTTTTACTAGCACCAAAATTAGTGTTTTCAGCATTATAACTCTCATAGCCCCAGGAAAGATTCTTGGAGTGGTTTATAGAAAGGTGGTGAAAATGACCAAATCTGCTGGAGAGTTTGTAAAGGAGAGGGAAATTTGTATATTAGGTGGAATGTGCTCACATGATACGGTGAGAGGATCAATGGTGCTGGAAATAGGATGACTAAGGCAACTAAGGAATGAACATGTGGCTTAAACTAGTCTTGTCTGTTGATGCCCTCCATGCTATAGCACTGAGGGATACACAGTTGTGTCTTGATGCATAAAGGCCTTCAGAAAAGCGGATGCTGATGTTCAGAAATGTCTGGAAACCCAGGTGAAATGCCACTAAATAAGATTGAGACTTAGACATTTTAAATATAGTCTTGGCTTCAAAAGTGTAGAAATTAAGCTTCTCCTGGAGAGCTTATGTTCTCAAATCTTCCTATGTCAGTTATTTGATCTGCTGCACCATTCAGTACAGATAGTAGGGGTTGAAGACTGACACATGGAGGTCAATATATATTGCATTCCATTGCATGTATAATACAAACACAGTAACTCACAAATGTGGGGGGGTCCAATTCTAAACGGACAATTTCACAACTGCATTTAACAACAGATAAATTGAAATGCACGGCTAGAAGCAGCTGTAGACAGAAAAGCAAGTGGAACACCCCCGCCCTCCGAGAAAAGTACAGCCAACCAGGAGAGAATACAAGCATTTACAATGCAACGGTCTCGCCTTTGCAAAAGTTAGAGCTATTGGCATTGTAAATGACAACATTTTTATTTGTGTTGGTTTTGAAACAGATAAATAAATGACATTGTCATTTACAATGGCAATAGCTTAATCTCTCGCAAATGGGAGACCTATTGCATGTGCACACACACACACAGAGCAACACACAGAGCCACATGCACCCACACACACACAGAGCCACACAGAGAGCCACACACACAGACAGTGCCACACACACAGACCGAGCCACACACACACACACACGCACACACAGACAGACCCACACACACACAGACAGACCCACACACACACACAGACAGAACCACACACACACACACAGAACCACAGACAGAACCCCACACACACAGACAGAACCCCACACACAGACAGAACCCCACACACACAGACAGAACCCCACACACACACAGACAGAACCCCACACACACACAGACAGAACCCCACACACACAGACAGAACCCCACACACACAGACAGAACCCCACACACACAGACAGAACCCCACACACAGATAGAGCCACACACAGACAGAACGACACACACACAGAACCACACACACACACAGACAGAACCACATACACACACAGACAGAGCCACACACACACACACACACACACACACCCAGACAGAGCCACACACCCAGACAGAGCCACACACACACAGAGCCACACACACACAGAGCCACACACACACAGAGCCACACACACACACACACACACACACACAGCCAGGCTGCGTCACGTCAGATTACGGGCCAGCGTCCTCGAGTCAATCAACTCTGAGAGACAGCTGGGGACCCCAGCCTACACTCCACTGTGCTCCCCAAAAGGACAGTGCCCACCTTGTGATAACAGAGCACAGCACCCCCAAACCAGGTCCCGCCTCGACCCTATCAGAACCCACATCACCAAACTGGGCTTAATTTGTATTAAAAAAAAAAATACAGTTGCCTGAAATGTTTGTTATGAGGCTGCAACTAATTCCCTCCCAGTTCGCAATGCCTCTTCCTTCTAAAGGTCATTTCCCACTTCTCCCCACTGGCACCACTCACTTCTGTATCGAGAGTGTCAAAGCCAGATTGCAGCCAGCAGGCAAAACCAGCAGGCCAGCTTCCCACACAGTGTGAGTGTGTGTGTGTGGGAGGGGGGTAGGGGTGGGGCACAGGGGCGGCTAGGGAGAGTTAGACAAATGTTCCCATGGCACTTTCCATATTTTAAAAGTTGTGCAACTCCTTCACAAAGTTTCCTATAGAAAAGTAATTACAATAGGCACAACTGACAATAACTCTGTATGCTCTGCAAAGAGGCCAAGGATTGAATGGGCACTATTTAGAATCATTATGGCACAGTGACTTTCGCTAATAGAGACTCGCACTGCCTTCCCTCATCCTAAACTACAGAGCTCTCAGGCATGCTATCATTACCACTCAGCCACCTCTGGAACTCACTCCGAAACCTAAAGGCGGCTCACTTTGCAGTATGTGCTATACAAGATTCATATGTTAAACGAAAAACAAAACTGCAGAAACACATCATCTGGGAAAAGAAATCACTCTCAGGAAATAGGAGTCCACATACCATGCACTTTGCAGTAAAGCATGAAAGCATCACCGACTTGAATGAACATAAGGGTTATTGCACATATTGTTGAGAAAGAACTCATTTTCTTTCCTTTGAAACACAAGGGCTTTAAAGAAAGGCCCACTTTCAAAGTTTGTTTTTAATTTAAAAACGGTTGGTGCTAACCACCACCATCCCCCATAAAGCTGTCTCACACACTTTCACACTCACATATTCTCTCTCTCTTTGTCACTCACTCGTCTGTCTCTTTATCGCTGATTGCAATGACAGGCAGCCCAATACGTTTTAATACATAAGACAGCACAAGTTTCTCACTATTTACAAAATACTAGTGAGCAGTCAAAAAGCATTGTTTAGCATCAAAAGAGTCGTCCTCCCCTACAATAGGAACCAATGAGCAGGGTGAGGTGGGCACTGATAGGGTGAGGTGAGCTCTGCTGTTGTGATCTCTGGCGGTGTGAGATAGGTGTAGTGAGTACAAACTAACCACAGCCAATAAGGCGCACCACATCACCTTCTGCAGAACTGACCGCTCTCGCCACACACAGGCCACAAAACCACTTTACTAGAGCGCACCGCATAATTACAAAGCTCCCTTTTCTACCCCAAAACCCACTGCACAAAAACCTACCGCATGCAACTCACCAGAGATCACCAGTGTCAATCACCATATGAGAGCCCACTTCACCCAGCAAGAGATCACAACAGCAGAGCCCACATACAAAAGCCTGTCTCACACTGCCAGAGATCATGATAGCACCACCGATCTCTGCAGAGCCCCTACCGCACCCCACTACTGATCACCAATACCTAGCCCGCCTCACCAGAGGCCACATCCCAATGTCAGATCCCACCTCAGTTCGCATGAGCCTACCAGACTAGAGGCGACCTCATCACCACAGAGCCCACTTCATCAGAGCCCCATCAGTACATGAGAGCTCACCTCACTCCGCCACAGATCACAGAGCCAAGCTCACCAGAACCAACATCTCCACTGCCTGCCTCACCCACTGCAGAGCCCAATTCACCACAGCTTATGTCAACCCAACAAAGCCCACCTCAATCCGCCCGAGATCACAACCGTAGGACCCTGGTCACTAGAGCCTGCCACAGTACTACCTTCCGAAGCCAATGCCACCTTTCACAACTAGAAGCTATTCTAGACGAAAGGCCGTTTCACATGAGGCCGCTTTACCACATCAGACTCCATAAATCACTCAGAACCCAAATCACCAGAGTCCATCTCACCACATCAGAGCCTTCCTCGCTGGGCAGGAGTAGACTACAGTAGGACCCACCGCACCAGAGATCACATCACCACACCAGAGCCTACTCCACTCTGCCAAAGATCACTACTACAGAGCCCAACTCACCAGACCCGACATCACCATATGAGAGTCCACCTGACCCTGCCGGTGACCACAAGAAAACCCATCTCACACTACAGCCCACTTCACCTCACCCGGGTCCCCACTACAGAGCTCGACACATCAGAGCCCCATCACCACATTAGAGCCTAGCCCACCTCACCACGGAAGAGACCACACAGGACTCACAAAACCCACCTTGCCACAGCCCACTTAACCACACCAGAGCCTTCTTCACCCCACCTCTATTACAGGACTCACTTTGCCAGAGCACAATCACCACATCGGAGCCAACCTCACCACGTAAGAGCTCATGCAGAACACACCGGGGGGAGCCTGGCCTTGTACGGTGGCCCCGCTGGCCCAAGCCGAGGCAGCATGGCCGCTGGAGAGGGAAGGGAGGGGTGGGGGTTCGGGGAGCGGCAGAGGGAAGGGGGGGAGGCGAGTCGAGAGCGCCGGAGGAGAGCTGCGGCAGAGGGAGGGGGAGGCGAGAGCGGGACGGAAGAGAGCTGCGGGCAGAGGGAAGGGGGGGAAGCGAGTGGAGCCGAGCAGCTCCGGAAAGAGATTGGCAAACTCTGAACCCAGACCACGCCGTTTTAATTAAATGAAAAGTGCAACGCTACCTCAGCAGAAGGGAAGGGGGGGAGGCGAGCGGAGCCGAGCAGCTCCGGAAACACCACCATGTTTCTCCGAGGCGAAGCAGAAATGCCTCGGAGAAACGCACGGTCATTTGGGTTTCGGGGCGTATTTTTCTTTCTCTCCTCTTCCCATTGGCTGAAATGTAAAATTCCAGCCAATGGGAAGAGGAGAGAAAGAAAAGAGAAAGAACCTAAAAAACACACCCCCGAATCCGGGCTTGAACGGAGTGACGCCCCTCTCCTCCAATGGCTGGCCTCCGTTTAGGAAGCCAGACAATGGAGAAGAGGGGCGGGTTCAAGCCCTCACACTCAAACATAAGATCTCCCCTGCTACACTGCGCAAGCGCAGCCTACGCAGGCTTCGACCTAATAAATGGTAAGTTGCCCATGACCAGTATATGAAATTAATCGGACTCAGATTTAAATAAACATTGCGCTTTCCAGACCTCGAAGTTACCACAAGGCCACACGTTTGTTACTTGAGTTTTTCAATAATACACACTGGGATAAGGTGGGCGCCTTACAGGATACATATATTACAGAAAAACCCAAGAAAACGGAATAAATACTGAGCACAATGTGTAATACATTTGAGGCGATAATATCTCTGACAGATTCAGAAAGCACGAAAACTGTTCAAACTAAAGTAAAAGTAAAGTAACAATAAATTAATGCTAAAATTATATATGGGGAATAGATTTGGCTGACTGAAAGACACAGTCTTGGAGTACAATCTATATGTACATCAGCACCCGAGCAAACAAAAACTGTTGTGATTCTTGACCCCACCCTCCCCCCCACAAGTTTATACCTGTACTTCAAACTGCAAATATGTGTAGCTGTGTAATGCAAAACAATGTGTTCATGTGTAAAACAAATGCCATCTCTGCAGAGTGCCATACAATCACATGTCGCTACCTTATCCTAGTCTCGCCTATCCAGAGGCTATATGTGTGGCACCTCACCTCCGAGAAGTAAAATTTACTCTAGAAAAAGTTCTCTGTAAATGGGTGCCTGTTCCTTGTGTTACTGGCTGCACACTTCACCTCCGATTTATGATCTATGACCCCCAATTTGTGGTTGGGTAGCATAGTACTTATTTTCATTGTTTCTTTATAGTATGAAAGTGCATCCGTTTATGAAGTTTGTTTTATGCTGTTGTATGTAAATTACATATAGGCAGTTATCGTTACCACGGGTCACAGGAAATCTAGCTGGGGAGCCAAAGTATTTTGGCTCACATCACTTGGCTATAGATATGCACTATATTACACACCCTAAAAGTTATATATGTTAAACATTAATTTAAGAAATGTTACTTGCTTTAGGAGATGTGGTTAAATTACGTACTCTGGCACCCACCCAGACGTCAGATTAGTAATCCCAGTTTTAGCACGGAACCCAAAAAAAATGGTACACTTCCAAGGAGTCTCAAATTTATATTAGACAATTTAAACGTGTCATTACATAATGTAAAAGAAACGTGTGTACGGTAAATACAAATGGTACTGTCTGATACTGTGCCAGTGACACTCCGAATAACCCCTCCCCTCTCCTCTCCCCCAAGACATTCTGGCTTCAGTAATCTCTTCTGAACGGTTTATACAATCAGACAGTTTACATAAAGTGTACAGTAATATTAGCTTAACAAACATTTTAGGTTTCAGGTGCAATCACTTTGATTCCCTCTGAAAATATCGCATTTGTGTCTATGGCCCACTTGTTTATAAGAGGAGCGTAATCCCCACCAGCAGTAAAATGTTAGCGATACGAATTTTGTTAAAACTAGAACTTTTGGAATAAGTCTATAATGATGCAATAATTAGGGAAGTCCCAAAAAGGCTGTACAGAAGAAGCCCGTGACAAAGGTTTTTGGTATATATCGGCAATTTGGCAACACTAGTTAAGAGTGAAAGTTGCTAACTTTACAAGGTTTCATTTTCTACAAAAATTATTTAGTAATATACACTGTTCATTATTTCACTTATTTTTGTTTAGCTGTAGTCAAATCAGTTAAATGTGGTTTGTAATGGCATTTTGAAAGTGTGTAGGTAATAGAAATGCCATCTGGCTACACAAACTAGTGTACTCCAACCTTTTTCTAATAGCCTATTTTTACATTTCCATTCTGACATGAAGCAATATGTGGTGTTAATTGGACACCAGTAAGAAGACCCACTGCAGGCCTTATACATTTCAGATTATTTTTAAACAGGCATTCCCTTTATTCACACACAAGTGATAACAGCGAACATTTGTCCACAAAATGGTTTCCGTGTCCTTAACATTCAATGAAAACATCTGGAGCCGTATTACAAATGGTGCCCCGGGGGGCGCAACAGGCGTTTGTGCCTGCTTTGCGAGGCACTTTGGTATTACAGCAGGGGACCCAGACACTTGTGCGCCCCTTCTATAATGCGGATAGCGCTGGTGCACTTAAGGCGCCAGCGCTATCAACAGAGGATGTTCCCTCATTTGCAAAGGGGCGTGCCCTATGCAAATTAGGGAATTCCTTTGTTTCCGCGCCATATTACAGAAGCAGGCGCAGAGTCAAAGAATCCATAAGGAGGCGCACTGATAGTGTGTCTCCTGACATCAGCCCTCTGGAGGGTGTAATGGGACCCCCCCAGACATCCCTCTGCAAGCGGGTGCAGTCATTGGCCGACGGCACCTGCCTGCAAGGGGATCTCTACACCCCTTTAAAAGTGCAGGCGGGTGCTGCCTGCACTGTGAAAACACAAGGCGACTGCTCCGTACTTTCACATGAATGTGCTGCCCTGGGGGCAGCGCATACACCATAATGGGGCTCAAACTGTGATAACATGTAATACGGCCCCAGGTGACACATAAGCATGTTGCAACAGATAAACTCCACATATGTTTGACAATTGCAGGTTTCATGCTAAAGTTGGTGGTGGACACAATAACTCAGCAAGACTAAGGGGAGAAAATGCATTTTGTTGTTTAATCACTAGCAAACGTAATTCAAATTTGAGTAACAAGATTTACTCACACCACATGGTGTATAATGGGCACGCTTTATTGTATATGTTTTACCAATTAGTAGAGGAGATCTCTAATGTACAAGTAAGAATGAAACGTGTTGCAAACTAATGTGTTTTTAAAATCACTTGCTTGCAGTCACGCATAATAAACAGTAGCCATTACTAATCAAATGCTCATTTTCTCAACCGTCATAAGATGAAAGCCTGAAAGGACCTGTAGGTATGCACATTTTTTACCTGAAAAATGCATACACATTATAGCAGCTAATACATAATGCTGCAAAAACAGGAGACGTTGGATTTATTTCCTTTTTGTAAATTTAAATGCATAAACTTGACGCCAAAGCAGACAACATAGTCTGGGCAATAAATAAGGGCTGTGATATTTTTTCTTTTCTTGCTTGTCATCCTACTATCCACTCTCGATAGTCCTCTGACCCTTGACCCCACCACTCCTTCAAGTTAAGACTCTACCAATAAGCAAAGCATTAACACCTGTCCTCAGTGCCTCCATTGACTCAGCAACATTCCCAGACATTTGGTAACATACCAATGTCACACCCCTGCTCATGAAACCATTCGCTGGTACAGCCACACTCATCAGCCACAAACCCATCTCCCTACTATACCCACCCATGGTCTTAGAGAAACTAGTCTCACCGACCACCTCAGCAACCACAAGCTCGAAAAACCGACGTGGCCACTTGCTATGGTGAGTCAAAGAGCAGGTGTTCTGTTAATTCGGAAAGTGAATGAGCAATAACGATGCCTTTAAATCTTGTTTTTATCTTGTCATATTTCTATTCCTTCAAAGACAGGTCAAAGTCAGCTTATGTTTTCTTATAAATTGCTGCTTATTTTCTTCTGGAGATTGGGGTTTACTTGTTAGGTCTCGCCTAGCGACGCAGCGCAGCTGCTCGCTAGCGAGATCTATTGTTGTCGCCTTGACTTTGGAAGGGGGACAGGAGATATGCACTTACCCAGACCGCCGATGTGCACGCTCACGGGGTGTCTATCAGCTTGCTCCTTGACAGCACATAGGAACCCGCACGGCGTGTCTTTCAGCTTGTGCCCGGAGCTTGCCCCCGGACAGCAGATGAGCACGCGCAGGCGTCTCTTAACTTTCGAGCGCTCCCACCCACTGGGTGCTCGCCTGGTTATACAAGTGCTTGACCTGCTCAGATGTGTCTGTACAGCTGACATTTTGTCCTGAATTTTTGTCCGACTTTGACCCTTTGTCTTGAATTTGGATAGTAACTACCCAGAATTTGCCTTTTTTGTCAGATGGTCACCTGAAGTGTCTGTGCGTCAGACATAACTTAAAAAATACCGACACTTCTCAGGGATTCGCAGTGGAGAACCGCCCCATCCCCTCATTATCCATATGTCCCTCATTATCCGTAGGTAATCTCAATGTTACAATCCCCTACATTTCTATAACTCTCCGTAAACGAGAAAATACATTCAGGCTGCACACATCTTGCTGAACTTTGTCACAATACTCACTGCCCCGCTTGGCCGCCACTTAACTCTTCTTGCTCCTCTGGTCTCACCTCCTCGCCTCACCGCCCACCCACTAACTCGCCTCTCTCCCTCCTCTGCTGGGAAGTCCCTTGCGAAGCTTTCGCTTTCTGTTTGCAGTTCTACTCTAGCTTGTGATCGCAACAGACGGAAAGAGATAAGCAGAAACAGCCTAGAGTATATATGTGCCAGTCATTGACGGAGGGGGAAACGTAGACAGAAAAGGACAGCACGTGTACAATAAATAAGCAAAGGAGGAAAGGGAGCGAAAAGCTGGAAAAAGAGTCCGCAAACAGCGCAAAGCTTGAGTTGACAGCGCATCGGGCTCGTGCCATGGCCTTTCTACATGTGAAGTCGGAAGCCAAGCAGAAGGCGAGAGCCAGTGGGTGCCGTTCACAGGTGGTAGTGGTAGCCACAGGGGAGTGAAACTAGTGACTGTGGGGCAGCACGGGCACACATGCCAACATTCCCCATCCAGGCGGGAAGCTCACATTTTTTTACCCCAAAAATAACTTTACTTCGGATTTCCGAAAGTGAAAGCCACTGGGACAACCAATTGTTAACAGCCAATTATTTTCGAAATCTCACTGTTGCCTGCGATGTATGGGTCAGGTGGAAGCACAGACTGGGGGGAGGAGACACCTCCTCCGGACACTGGGTGACAGTACACTACATAGAGTAACCTCGCAATCCACCAGGCGTCTGCACAGACGCTGCAGGTGCACTTACGCCTACATGGTCACGGGGTGGCGCTACACTCGACGGGCGGTCTGCCAGTTATATCGGATTGGTGCATGCTTGTGACTCTTCAGGGGGCAGGCTTGTGACATTTAGTGTGGCTTTTAACGTTGGAATCATGGCCACAAAAAGCACAGCAAGCCTAATGCTGTTGCCAGAGTGACTCAGCAAGTAGGCGCTGCAAGAAAGGGCATACCCAACCATAACCTTCTTGAAGGGGTCCACTGTGGGAGCTGTAAATGTACAGGAGTTAATCAGCTGTTCACAACACGCATGGCCAACAGAGCACAAGTCCTAAAACAAGCATGAGCAATGCAATAGGTCTCGCATTTGCGAGAGTTTGAGCTAATGGTATTGTAAATGACAATGCTTTTTATTTATGTGTTTTGAAAACGTGCAAGCGATGTTTATAGTCCTAGAGCCTAGACAGCTAGAGCGGCACCCTTGCTGTTAGGGGGCTGATGCGCGTGTAAGGTTGTGTGGAAGAGATCCTGCGAGTACTAAAATCTTTGCAGTGAACTAAGACTGTAAATATTTATGTTTACCTTGGGGCTTTGTTTCTGTTCGTACTCTGTGTCCTTTTAATGACGACATTTTAGCTTATTTTAAAATACTGTTTCTTATCTCTGTAATTGCGGTGAATACTACCGTAAGTACTTTTACCCCCTCTGTGCTCCTCCTGCTGGTCCCCGGTCCGCCACGGCTTGTGCCGATTGTTGCGGAGGGACATTAAGCAACGGAACACGAGGCAGCGTCATCAGAGCTGCCCCCGCCCCTTCCTCTTACATATTCCCCTCCACAGCGCGGACGCGCGCAGTGGCGTGCCAAAGGCAAGCCCGTCTGCGCCCGTCCGCGCCAGGACGCCGCCTGTTGCCTTGACCCCTTGCCAAATCCACAGCTGCATCAGCGATAAGGTTACCATTACTAGCCATCATGCTCTGTTACTCTCAGGAGGAACTAATCGCTCTCAATCCTAAACACTCGTCTAACTCTCACAACACTCATGTTACATCATGCATACAGTAGATTAGGTCCAGTAACACCTGCCTCCACTGTGTCCTTACCTGGCCATGATCGCCCTGCACTTAAGAACTCTGGTGCGACCACAGGTTCTATTCAGATATCAGCTCTATATCTCAACACCAGATCTATCCCCAGGCATGCCCTGGAGGTATGGAGCCTTTTAGACACTGAGCGCCCTGACATTTGATTCTTCACTGAAACATGGCTACATAGCCAAGCCTCGCCCGATGTAGCTATTGCCTTCCCCCAGGAATACCATCTTATCAGGCAAGACAGAGAAGGTAGGAGAGGTGGTGTGGCTGTGGCGGCTAGATCCCCCATCTCCATTACCCTGCTCGAATCTTTCGTTAACCCCTTGCTTGAAATAACAATAGTTAACATCATGTATAATAAAACGTCACTGGGGAGGGCCGCCTTAGTCTACAGACCTCCGAGAGACAAAGCTAAGTTTGTTAACGTTCTCCATGACACCATAGCCTCTCATGTGTTGGCCACAGATAATTTTATCTTGGTAGGAGACTTCAATTACCAATGCGGAACTCGCCCATGATGATGACACCTGCCACTTATTTTCAACTTTGGAAACCTTATCATTATCGCAAAGAGTGGTAGGACCCACACATCAGGCCGGGCACACCCTTGATTTAATATTCACCAACCTGCCCAGCCTTAACTGCGAACCTCCACTACCCATGACTTGGACAGATCGCTATCTTATAAAGTTTAGCTTTTGCAAACATAGTGAGTCCAGGACCCTTAATCGCTCAGATACTAAACTAATACGGCCCTGGCGCAAGCTGACCCCGGAAGCATTCTCGACTGCTTTTATACCCCTCAATCACCGTATCATTAACATCGATTTAACGGCAGTCCAGCTAGAAGCATCCATTAGGGGCTCTCTGGACACAGTCATACCCGAAACCACAGTCAAGGTTAAAACAATAGCATCCCCATGGTTTACGGAGGAGCTTAAAGCCGACAATTCCGCCAGTAGATTGGCGGAAAGGCTGTGGAGAAAGACCGGAACGTCAGAAAATCGCCTGAACTATAAACGGGTTCATTCCAATTACCTGAAAAATATAAGGGCTGCAAAATCCGCTTACCTCACCCACAGGATCAATAAAGCCGCTCACTCGAGCAAAGAACTTTACAAAATAGTAAAGGAGTTCACCTCCCCGCAGGTGGAGCAGTCAGCATTTGTCCCCACTGTACAGTGGGTTAACTCACTCGCAGCTCATTTCGACAACAAAATCAAGATGATTTATTCCACATTTGTTGCCCCTAAACCAGATATCCCTCAAATCGGAGAGGCCCCCCCTGCTACCTCTCTACCCCAGCTCATACAAAGTCCCCTTGCATTTTGGAATTTAAGCCCACTACAACAGAAGTGTTAGAAACCCTTATGAAGGTGAAATCGGGCTCCCCTACAGATTCTCTGGTTCCGCGCAAGTGTAGCAAGATCTTCCCGTCATTGGCCAGCTCTCTCACCAACATCTTTAATGCCTCGTTCGATCTAGCCTCGTTCCCCAGTTGCTGGAAGGTGGCTCAGGTTAAACCTATTCTTAAAAAACCTACCAGCGACCCCACTATCCTGTCCAATTACAGGCCGATCTCGCTTCTGCCCTACTTTGGAAAGGTATTGGAACATCTTGTTAACAAGCGAGTCTCATCCTTCATTGAAGAACAGGGGCTCCTTGATCCCTCGCAGTCGGGGTTCCGTGCCACCCACGGGACGGAGACTGCAGTAATGGAGGTAGTGGACAACATCCGTCTCACTCTTGATAGAGGCGAGTCTGCTGTCCTTATCCTATTTGATCTGTCGGCGGCCTTTGACACCGTCTCTCACAGCATTCTTTACCAACGATTGTGGGAGATTGGTGTCAGAGGCCAAGCCTGTGCTTGGTTTGAGAGTTATCTAGCAGACCGGCACACTTACATAAAGGTAAACACCCTGGAATCCAGTAAGATCCCCCTTTCCGTAGGAGTTCCACAGGGATCTATTCTAAGTCCCCTGCTTTTTAATTTGTATCTCACCCCCCTGGCCAATATTATAAAATCACACGGCTTTTCCACAGTGTCTTACGCGGACGATACTCAGGTGTTGATTACCTGCAGCTTAGATTTTCTTGACACCCGTCCCAGATTTCAGAAATGCATGATCTCGATCAAGGACTGGATGAATGCCAACAAACTTCAACTCAATTACAGCAAGACAGAAATAATGCTGTTTGGTAAGACCAAGCTGATATGGGCACAAGATTGGTGGCCCCAAGAACTGGGACCCTGCCCAGAGCCCAAAGAAGTGGTACGCAATCTGGGAATTATGATTGAACCCACCCTTTCTATGAAATCCCATGTCAATCAAGTCTCTCGCACCTGCTATGGTATCTTGCGCAAATTGCGTAAAATATTTAAATGGCTTCCCCTTGAGTCTAGGAAGCCCCTGATTCAGGGGCTCATCATCAGCCGTTTAGACTACGGCAATGCCCTGTTTGCCTCCATTAGTGAGTGTCTGCTGACCAAGCTACAAACCCTTCAGAACGCCGCAGCTCGTTTGGTGCTTGGGCTGTCCCCTAGGTCTCCCTCTCTGCCCAGTCTCAAGGAGCTACACTGACTCCCGGTGCGCCAAAGAAGTCATTTCAAGATACTCAGTATCGTCCACAAGCTCCTCTCCAGTATAGGGCCCTCCTACTTAGCGAAGAAAGTGGTTTGGTACAACCCCCCCAGAGTCCTAAGATCCAGCTCCAAATCCCTCCTGGTCCAGCCAAGGGCCAGGACTTCGAGAAATGGTTGCCGGGCTTTTTCCTATATAGCCCCCCTACTCTGGAACAAGCTGCTCCTCCATCGGTCGTCCCTATCCAACCATCTGGCCTTTCGGAAGGGTCTGAAAACATGGCTCTTTCCCAACTAATCTGTGTTACCTCTCCTGAACTCATGGTTGTCGTCTCTCTCTGCTAAGCGCCTTGAGACCTTTTTGGTCAATCGTGCGCTATACAAGAACCTATGACTATGACTATGCTTACGAGAAGCGAGGCTGGCAGTAACTGCACCTCTTTTACTGCCAGCCTTGATTCTATAAGTACAAAGTGCGTATTTACACACGGTTTTCAAAACACATAAATAAAAGGCGCTGTCATTTACAATGCCAATAGCTCAAACTCTCGCAAAACCTATTGCATTGCAAATGCTTGTTTTTATCTTACTGCAAAGTTAGAGGATTTTGTCAAATGAACTGTCCAAGAATGGCGCAGAGAAACAGAGTGTGTGAAATGAAAGGCTGTAGAGTGTCAGTTCTTTTGTCCTAACGCATAATTAAATGGCTCGTACATTAACATCACCAATATTTCAATATATGTCAGCAGTTCAAAAAAACAAGCATTTGCACTACAATAGATCTGGCATTTATGAAGTTTAAGCTATTGTCATTTACAATGGAAATAGCTCAAACTTTGTATATGCGAGACCTCGGCTACCATTGTCCCGAGCTGCATAAAAGTGAAAGCGGGCATGGTGGGGAAAGCACGCTGTGCCTGCAGTAGGAGAACCCCCATTAAAGAAAAGAGTGCTTACAAACAAAATAAGACAGGCCTTCTCGCATCGGAAGTAAAGGGACCAGTCGCCATGGGTGTATTCAAATGCATTAAACAAACTAAACCTGGTCCTTTACAACAGGCAATCATTTTTTCCATCAGCTGTGATAGTCATTACTATAGACTCAATGTAATCTATTGGTAATAATATTTCTATCAACAGGGTGTGCCTCTTTCATATCTTCTAAAAAACCTTCTAAAAAACCAGCCTCAGTGTCTGTGTGCATATTTTCAAATATCGAGCTGGCACTCTACTAAGTATGTAGAAGAAAAGATTAAGAAAAAAGGTGTGGATGGGAGGAAGGAACCTCACGGGAGCAACCACCAGGGAACTTCTGACTGGTACTCGTCAGTGTGGTCCTCTTATCATCATCGGCTCCTTCCAACCCAAAGAATAAGAAAAGTTGCAAAAAATGATGTAGAAAGGAAAACAATAATGAACAACTCAAATAGTGGTGATACCTATACTACATATATGTGCACTACAACCCCTTGAGGAGTGAGAGCCGCTATCCGGCCCTCTACTACTACTAAAAACTGGGTCAGGTATTCCTAGCTATCTGATAGTTTATTCTGTGCCGGGTACCTACTCCTATTAAAACCTACACTCTACAGTTGTGCTACGGTTTAATATATAAGAAGCCAACATGTTTTGTTGCCTGTCACTTTTGGTCGGCAACTTCTTCAGGGCTGGGGGTTACCTTTGCCACACATTTCTGGATTCTTCCAGTATTTAAATCTAGAGACACATCAACAAAGATAAAAACATAGAGTGACACGGTTAGATATATTGCCCTTGTTGTAAACAGTTTATCGTATGCCAACTGTGCATTGAGACTAGCCGTGTTTACCTTGATAGGGGTACGCGATGGCATACCTATGGTTAACTCCTGTATACGCATTTCACTGTATCGGTCCCCTTGCGTGAGCAGCCCCAGCTAGCCTTTTAGTACGTTTAGAGCCAAAAATCTTTCTTGAGGACAAGCGATTCCGGGTCGATTGGAGCTACATCGCCAACAAGTGTACCCGGGATTGGCTCATCCTCATCATTAATACTGCTAAGCGCCTCAGCGAGGAACTCCTCAAAGAAATATTAGAACTAGAGGAGACCATCAAAGCAGATACCACCATAATTGACACTAAGGACCAACTAGCCCAAATACAAATTGATTTGGGTGAATATAAGACATACATGGTGATTCAAAAAATCAAGGGCCTGAAACGTAACTTGGACAAATTTACACATGAGTGGGCGTTCCCATATACTGAAGATAAACATTATCAAACCAGAGCAGACCTGACTTTCCAACCAGCTGGGGCTAGAGGGGGCAGACGTCAGGGTAGGAGGACACCACAAAGCTGGACATTCGATAACACCAGTAGTGAGGAGGAAGACACGAGTGGCCAACCCTCTACATCTAATCAGGGCCGGGTTAGGTTTAACACACAAGGAAGGACAGACGAAGATTTGGGAGCACTGTTTAGGTCTTTTTTAGAACAGCAACAGGCAGATCGAGGGAGAGGGGGAGGCCGAGGACAGAGAGGCAGAGGACAGTCCAGGTGGAATCCAACATGGCAAACCTACTTCCCACGAGTCACCCGGAGCAGAGGACCCAAGCAACCACAATTCTAACTGCACATGATAATGATATAGTGGTTAATTTATCCGACCATGTGCTTACACAAGGTGAACATCAAGTACTTAATAGGGACTTGGCTTTGTGCCAACGCCTACACATGATAGCTTTAAGTGTAGAAGCGAAATCTATGAAACTATAAGAAAAATCAAATTGAAAAAAAATTTCGCAGACAAAAACTTAGATCCACCTTCGGTGTTTAATTCTAATCTCCATCGTCCCTACACCTTTTGTCCTCCCACACAAGCTATGGGCCCCGAGGTTGCAGTCTTTGAAGAGAAAATATTGCATGACATTGAGCAACTCAAACAATCTGACTGGAAGCGAACATACTCCAACATGAGCAAGGCGGAATGGATAGCGGTTAAATCTTTGGAAAACAACGACCTGTTGACAATTAAACCGGCAGACAAAGGCGGTGCTGTCGTTGTGATGAACACTGTGGATTCGATCGTGTAAGGACTACGGAAACCTCGCGTCCCGCCGCCGGAAACCAAGAGCCCTGTTAATTTCGATTGGACAGGGAGTTATTTTAACCTAACATCAACCAACCCTATTGGAACATAAACAAAAAAGGAAATTACCCTTAACAAGATCCCCACATCAGGAGGATTATATTTTCGCTATCAAGCAAACAAAAGTTCTTGTGATTTCGACACTGTTTCCGGTCGGCGGGTTTAAATGGAACTCTTTTTCATATCTCAGGAAGCATAAAACCAAAAAGAGTTATACCTGAAATCAGCTGACAGTATTAACTTCATTTGGAAATCCATCCCTGGACAGAAATCGAAATAGAAATTATCGTGGCTGCTCCAGAAGAAGGCGCTGGTCCGCCGAAACGCGCGTAGAGATATAATTTGCCACATTCTGTTTTTATTTTGTTTCTATTTTATGTATATCAATATACACAACTGGATTTCTCTTTTTTAATGATATTTTGAATTTCTATTTTATTGTGTTATATTTGTTAATTGCTGATATTGAATTTGTAACATGAAATTATGTTTTTGATAACTCTGAATAAAATTGTACTCTTTTTAGCAAAAACCAATGTTGTAGCTCAGTCCTTTCCTATTTTTATTGTATTTGTTGCCTAGATTGAGACATATCATTTATTCACTGTGGATTACGAGACAGAAATCATGCGTCTGTAGGGAGCACGACAGAATTACCAGCCTCTAGCACGTGACCCCACGAGTGAACTTCTCACCACCATCACGACAATGGTGACCAATGCTAAAGAAAAGAAATGGATCACGGCGAAGGAGATGGGTTTCTTAATCAACACCAAATCCAGGATCCCGGCATTCTATATTGTGCCAAAAATCCACAAGGCACAATCTCCACCACCGGGACGCCCTATAGTTGAAGGCATCCAGTCTGTATTGGAACCATTGTCCCAATTTTCAGATTTCTTTCTGCGCGAATGTGTCATCACTCAAGCTTCATATGTGCAGGACACGACCGATGTCCTAAACATCTTAGAAACTATAAAGTATGATCCCAAGCGACAATATCTGGTTACCATCGACATTGAGTCGCTTTATACGAGTATTCCTCAGGAAGCCACGCTGGTGGCAGCAGCGCGGGCACTAGCGACTAGTGAGTGGTTTTATGACACACCACAATCTTTTGTCCTTCAATGTGTAGAGCTAGCCCTCACTCTGAACTTTTTTCAATATAAAGACCAGTTGTACTTACAGATATCCGGGACATCGATGGGGGCTACATTTGCCCCCAGTCTTGCCTGCATCTATGTTGGACAATTTGAACAACATTACATTGACCATCCTTCAAATCCTTACCAGAAGAACATCTGTCTCTGTAAAAGGTTTATTGATGATGTGTTATGTATATGGGAAGGCACCGAAACTGAGCTACTAACATTCTTCACGTGATTAAACAACTTAGACCAATGTCTCAAATTTACCTGGCACTACAACAGAGAAACTGCAGTTTATCTGGACTTGGACATTGCAGCCCTGGATGACCGGCTCACTACACAGGTCCATAAGAAACCCACAGACAAAAACTTACTGTTGCACTATGGTTCATTTTATCCCCGTGCACTCCGGGATAACTCACCGGTGGGGCAATTTCTCCGTTACCGGAGAAATTGTAGCACTACCGAGAAATACGTGCAATCAGCCAGTGATCTGGTGGAGAAATTGGAAAAACGAGCTTATCCCAAAAAAGTGGTCAAGACAACATGGAAAAGGGCTCTAAATACACCTAGAGCAGCTCTTTTGGAAAGAACTCCAAGGGAAAAAGGAGATTGCGTACCAGTGGTCACCACGTTTGACCCGTTATCAACGAAAAACCGTCAGATTCTGAGAAAACACTGGGACCTTCTTAGCACTACCAACTTCAAAATGCCACTTGAAAGACAGACTGGTGCATTCTCGCATCAGGCAGACGACATCCACAGGAGAGAGCCCAACTGGACATTACCCGTGTGGCGGGTGCTCTGTATGCGGGCTCACTGGTAAGACCAAAAGTGTCCAACTTATGAGTGGCAAGACCTGGTACTTGAATACCTTTACGAATTGCAACACGGCCAATGTAATTTATCGCTTGACATGCCCGTGCGGTCTTCACTATATAGGTCTAACCACGCGAAAAGTGAAGGTCCGTATTCAAGAACACTTAAGCACGATTAAAGCACGCCGATTAACTACTAGACTGGTCGAACACTACAAAGAGTTGAAACACCAACCCAGAGAGATGCGCTGGTTAGTTCTAGAAAAAATTCAGGGGGATTCTACAAACATCGAAACTCGGCTAATAACTAAAGAAGCCCGATGGATTTATCAGGAACAAGCGGACAGACAAGGTCTCAATGACCTTATTGAATGGAATAAGGTCATCACACAATGATACTGTCGTAACAGAAGGGCCTTCATGAATAGTTTTCACCTTGATGATCAACAGTGCCCTAACCCTTGTATCATGACATATGCGACTACTCCCCAGTGAGTCCTCAGATTAAAATATACATATAGGGGCAGAATCAGATAGAGTAGCACTGGATTCCCCCTAAAAACTGTACACCTGTCACTTTTTGATCCACCGATTGAACGTCAGAACCCCACACCGTTTGCACATCGAATGTAATGAATCTAGGGTGAACTAGTAATAGGTACTTGAGTAGATACTCATGGCATTCCTGAGCTTACATTTCCAGTAACCTTCAGTATCAGTGAGATGGAACAGGGTTATATTAGAACAGAAACCCATAGTACATTCAGATAGGGGTGCCTGTATTGGTATTGCACCACTCTAAGATGGCTGCCAAGCGTACACGGGTCCCGTGACGTCACACGTTCGGGACGCACGCCCCGACGTTTCGCGTCATGATCCCGGATATATTCATCCGAGAGAAACACAGTCTTAGTGACCGGCAACGGGAGCCCGAGAAGAGTCAATATTGACAACAAGTGACGGTAAGGGGTGCGGGACCACTTGTACACTCTACGGGGGTTAGGGCGTTAATAGTACAGGATCACGAGTGTTTGATGTCAGTTTTCTCCGTGTGATAAACACCTCTAGCGCTTAGCGCTTGCTCCACTCTGCATTATCGGGCGGCACAAGTAACAGAGGGGCAACATTGTTTGACTAATGCGTGTTGTTGTTAGACATTGTTAACGCATGGCCGTAGTCCTATATTACAATGTGAGGCAGTGCAGCTACGGAGTTTTTTGTACAGAGGGTGCAGTGTGGTAAAATGACCATGAAGCTGAACATAGGGAAGCGAGTGAATGAGGGGGCTCCCTCATAAACCATCTAACCACTCGTTTTTCATGATGATACTTGTAGGTTGACATAAAGCGGCCGACTCTTTTAAAGGGGACCGATACAGTGAAATGCGTATACAGGAGTTAACCATAGGTATGCCATCGCGTACCCCTATCAAGGTAAACACGGCTAGTCTCAATGCACATTTGGCATACGATAAACTGTTTACAACAAGGGCAATATATCTAACCGTGTCACTCTATGTTTTTATCTTTGTTGATGTGTCTCTAGATTTAAATACTGGAAGAATCGAGAAATGTGTGGCAAAGGTAACCCCCAGCCCTGAAGAAGTTGCCGACCAAGGGTGACAGGCAACGAAACATGTTGGCTTCTTATATATTAAACCGAAGCACAACTGTAGAGTGTAGGTTTTAATAGGAGTAGGTACCCGGCACAGAATAAATTATCAGATAGCTAGGGATACCTGACCCGGTTTTTAGTAGTAGTAGAGGGCCGAATAGCGGCTCTTACTCCTCAGGGGGTTGTAGTGCACATATATGTAGTTTGGTATCACCACTATTTGAGTTGTTCATTATTGTTTTCCTTTCTACATCATTTTTTGCAACTTATTCTTTGGGTTGGAAGGAGCCGATGATGATAAGAGGAACACACTGACGAGTACCAGTCAGAAATTCCCTGGTGGTTGCTCCCGTGAGGTTCCTTCCTCCCTTCCACACCTTTTTTCTTAATCTTTTCTTCTACATACTTAGTAGAGTGCCAGCTCGATATTTGAACATATGCACACAGACACTTAGAGGGTGGTTTTTTAGAAGATATGAAAGAGGCACACCCTGCTGATAGAAATATTATTACCAATAGATTACATTGAGTCTATAGTAATGACTTATCACAGCTGATGGAAAAAATTATTGCCTATTGTAAAGGACCAGGTTTAGTTTGTTTAATATAGTGTGAGTGGAGGGCAACCTAGGTCCTGTACTTATCCCTCTCAGCTCCCCTTGTATGAGGTGTATTCAAATGCAGACAAGGCAGCACCAATGAGGGACTAACAACCCTAACAAATCGCAAGCCAGCGTTTACGAAGGACAATGACACAAGCCAATGAAAAATATCAGTGGAGAGTGGGCGCTGCTTTCCTTCTATACTCCACAACAAGTCTTGCAGAGCAACGCATGCGCGCTGACTCACGCTCGACCTAAAAACATTTGTTGTAATTCTTAAGTGAAATGGGAACAAAGATTTTAATAGGATCAAAATAAATCGGAACACTTTACTTGGTGATGTACAAATGATAAATGTTTGCAGAAATCTGATTTCCACATATTGTTTGTACGCTATATAGTGTTCTCAGTAAAACTGACTGTAAAGAACAGTGCGTTCCCATATTATGTTTAGTATTATGATTATTAAAAGTGTGAGTTCTTAAACATGAACGGAAAATCATTCCTGTCCCCACCCCGATGCCAATGCTATTAGTGAACGAAGAGGCAAGTCAGGGGTTATACATACCCTATATGCGGTCTAGATTCTTATTATAAATGGAGCAAATGTTTGGTCGATTAAATCAAACAAGAGAGTGTTTTGCACCGCAGACATGCTGAATTCGCATATTTGAAGGTGCTCTCATATGTGATAAAGATACAAAAAAAGGCAGCTCGGTGAATTAAAATAGTTGCCTATGGTCACACAGTTGAGACCAGTGTATGGGTCCAGCACATTACAATTAGGTCGAATATGATTATTCAGAGATTACTAGACCTGCAAGTTTGGTAACATTTTATTGAGTTTGAGGTCTAAGGAGCCTGCACGAGATTGGCATCCAAGGACTCGCTCTCCACTGGATCTGCTGCTTTTAAATCGATGGAACACAAGATGTCAGACTGACACCTTTCTGCTTGAAAGCCCACAAAATCATTGCAGAGCGCCTCAAGGTTTATCGCTCAGCCACACCCTCTTCAAGGCATACAATATCCATTTGGCCAACGTCATCTATACGCAGACCAACATCCTGCCGTCTCTGACGACATGCAGCTCATACTTTCCCTCTCGGATAAGGCACCCAACACAAGAAACAGGTTCACCGCCTGAATTACCAAAGTCGCTAAATGGATGTAAGCCAAATGTCAAGCTCAACGCCAACAAGACAGAAGTAGTGATCCTCAGAAAGAACACCTCAGTTCGGGATTTCAACTAGTGGCTAGCCAAACTCCGACCCTCACCTACACAAGGAACCTCTGAATCATCATCATCGACTGCAAACTGGACATGACTACAACAAGTCAACGCCATCATGCATCTTGTTTCCACACCCTGAAGATTTTAAGAAAGAGCTTCAGGTGGCACCCAAGCAATACCACAAAAACAGACACTTATGCACTAGTCACCAGCAAGTTGACTATAGGGACACCCTCATCATCGGGATTACCAAGCAACTCACCAGAAGACTGCAAACCATCCAGAACTCTGCAGCCACATTAATCATCAACCTCCAAGACAAAACTCACATCCAACCCCACCTCATGGACCTCCACCAGCTTCCAATACACAAATGTGCTCATTTCACACATGCATTCAAGGCACTAATCAACATGGGCCCCAACTATCTGAACACTTGCATCTCCTTTGACCAACCACCCACACACATTCACTCCTCAGGACACCTGAGTGAACACAACCAACACATGCAAAGAACCAGATCAGGAGGGCAGATAGTCACTTATGTCACTCCTAAAGCGTGGAACAGCCTTCCACGTCACATCTAAGCTGCCTCCTCCTTATTTCTTTAATTCAGTAAGAAGCTGAAGACCTGACTTTTAAATGAATCAACCTGCCCTAGGCAGGGCTAGGTGCACACACACATACACCTGCCAGTGCCAAGACAACCTTGCAAGTGATAGTGCGATTTATAAATACACATAACACCTGAAATGTTTATACAATGTGCTAACCCTTGGGCAAAGTTGGCTAGCCCAAAATTCAAAATGTCATTATAGGATTTAGCAAAATATAAGCAGACCGAGATGTATGGGTGTGGCTGAAGCAGAGTTTACAGTAAAATATCCTCACAAAGGTCAAGTGTGCATGCTTGAATAAGGTACTAGGGATCAATGTAGTGTCATTAAAAAAATCCTCTCCCTTTCAAAACAATTACACTTACGTAAAAAGACAATAATGCCCTATGTCAACATCTGCTAGCCTGGTGTTTACAAGCATCAACAGACAGTCGGATGGGTGTGTTCGGTCACGGCCAAAGTCAAACAACATTGTAATTAACTGAAAATGTGTGTGACCGCTCCTGTCCAGAGTTCCATTCACAAGGCACCAAACTGAAATATAGGGGCACAACGTGCCAAACACTGTATGATAGAAAAGAACAGAAAACCTTCAACTGATGTAAATACGGCACATATCTAACACAAATCTCCAAACGTCACTTCGCTTCTATGCAAAAGCTAACTGCGATAAATGTTGACATAAATCATGCAAACAGTCTATTCAAAAGAGGCAGCAGCTGAAGTGTGACACCCGGTTATCTTGTTTCCCGGCGCACCGTGCTAATTAACTCAACACAGTAGTGAGGTTTCTAAGCAGGCAAACACGGATGTGGGCCCAGGTATACAGAGAAGGTTTCCAGTATGCTATTTTCGCATTTAAAACATTTGCTACAAAATGTAAATGGATGCATGTTAATCAATATGGTTATTTTATTTTTGGTCTGTGATGAGCAGTGTGAGTCACCTGCTGTGGATTTTGTATGCACAATTTAGCTGCTTTGTCACCAGTCACACGTAAAACGATCAGAGCTAGAAAGTAGCCAGCCCAGACATGCAGAATCTTTAACAGCATGAGTGGTAGCACTGCCCTGGGTTTACGACAAAGAGGCACTGCAATTTGTGTTGGCATTTCTAATGTTAAAATATGAAGAGTTGGTGTTCACAGATAAACAGGCCTCTCCGTTAGCAGCTTCTAGTTCTGAAAGCAGGATCAATATTTGAAACATCGAATATACAATACATTAAAACTAAATAATGAAAGAAATCACAGTTACCTGTTGGAGCTCCTTGGCATATAGGGAATCCTTTGCTTGAACTCCCTCTACTGGAGCGGAATCATTCTCCCAAGGCAGTTTGTTTTTCCCTTTACCTGCGCTTAACACCCTCCTGGCACCAACGGTGGGATCAGCCAGAAGCAGTAGGTCATTGTAGGATCCATGGCGCCTGAGGGCACTGTCACCGCTGGGAGTGTGCGCACTCTGAGTCCTACATCCTGACAGAAGCCAGTCTGAGTCCGCTCCTGGAAGAATGTGAGCACCTCTTCCATGAGCAGAGGTGGGTAGAGGGGTGGCATAGTCTACTAGACCTTGTGCATCAAGTTTGGGAAGGGTTTTTCTGGCTAGCCTTGCCTGGACTGCATGCATCACTCCATCCCCCTCCTCATTAAGTTCCACAATATCCACTGCCTTGAAGAGGCTGGCTTTATCTGAACCCATGGACGAGGCCAGCACAGCAAATGCCTCCAGCGCTGCATGGCGTACCTTTCGTTTAATATCCACAAGACATGGGGCTATGTCCCGGGAGAGCTGAGGCAGGTTGAAATCTTCACTTGGGTAGGTGAGCAGAGCTGCAATTGTGATGTTCACAACCTCCTCCCTGACTCGGGATTGCTTGTGCTTCACATGTTCCAGCAATAGGCAGAGCACCTCCTGTGGTCCTACGACTTTCATTAGCTTCATGTAGGTCTTCATGTACTCCTGCCTGATGACTGCCTTGTTGTCCCCCAAGACTTTGACTGTGGCGGAGATGACGGGCCGCAGGTACTGTCCTGTGCTCTGACCAAGGTTCAGCACCAACAGGTTGAGAACTTCCAGTGCACAGAGCAGGACTGTGAAGTTAGAGTCATCCATCAAGTTACACAAGAAGCTGAGGAGACCGAGGACACTGGAAGATGGAGCCAGGGCGGGCGAGAAGTCCTGCGCCTTGGCTTTCAGCTCCTCCATTGCACGGGTGCGTCCTTTGTAATCCTCAGGGTCCAGGAGAGCGTGGTATAGGTCCGGTGGGATGAGTCCAAATTTAAGGCAGCTATGTTCCTCGGAAGGAAGGCAAGCTCTGCTTTGGGGCCACTCGCCCCCCTGAATAGAATGCTTGTTCTTTTCTCTCGCGCTGCTCTGGTCCTGCGGGCTGCTACTTGGGGGCCCCCGTCTTCCCTGGACGGAAGGCCTGTTGGTATTTTCTAGAGCCGTCTCTCGCAGACTGCTCTTGTCCTTGGAGGTAAAGCCGTCTCTCGCAGCTGACCCCAGTCTCTGGGGGCCTCTCGTGTCAGTCTCCGGTTCGGCCAGGCTGCTGCATTTCCTTCTGGCATTGGGCGGGAGGCGCTGGATATAGCTCTGGAAGACATCTGGGCCAACGTGCCGCTTTATGTGCCTCAGGGTGTCTAGGGCCAAGCCCGTGGGCTCCCCGGCGGGGGCACAGCTCATCCTCTTGGCCAAGCAGAGGGTCACCTCTCCGAGGTCCAGACCAACCAGGTCCGGTGTGAGAAGGCTCGGAATGTGCAGGGCGACTGAGGTGCGGACACTGGGCTCGGGGCTTTCCAGACCGTGCTCCACCAGTGCTCGTAGTAAGTCCTGGGGTCGCAGGCTGTGTTTAAGGCACACTTGCAGCGCGTGCACCGACTCCAGCTGTAGCGCCTCGTTCTCCTCGGGCAGAGCCCGCAGGAGCTCGGGCACAACAGCAAGACGCAGGGGTTCGAGGTCGGACTCGCCCCCCTCACACAGGGCACCCAGCAACTGCACACACAGCAGCCTGTGCTCAGGCCCGCAGTCTCGGAGAACCCGCGGCAGTGTCGAAAACAGGCCCGCGCGCTGCGAAAAGTCCAACCGGCCCCCGCGCTGGGCCGTGCGGGAGAGCAGAGCTCGCAAAGGCGACCCGCACTCCCGGGGGCTGCACAGGCGGCGCAGGATCACCTCATCCTCCTCCATGAGCTGCGCTGTGCGGGAGCAGCTGGAGGAGGAGGGCTGTAGCAGGCTGTTTCTCTCGGGGACCAGGGAAGCGTGGAGGCTACGTGGTTCAGGCAGAGGTGGGTGGGACGGGGGGCTGGTGAGGCGACGCTGATGAGGGATCCGGGGGTGGCCCGGGATCAGGGGACTGGGAAGGCTCAGCTGCCGAGGGATCCGAGGGCTCGGGCTGGTGCGTTCATCACACATCAACATCTGGCCGCGGCCGGCGCCTCGCTCCTCATAGCCACTGAGCTGCCTGCGGTGGAAGGACTCGGGCACCGGCGTCACCACCACGGCGCTGCCGGCCGCTGCCATGAACAGGTCTCAGGCAGCGCTACGTGGAAGCGGGAGCCGTCTACGGACACTCATCGCCCGGCTCTGACGTAACTGCCGCAGCCCCTTGCTCCTCCAATCCCATCAGTATGGGTTAGATCCGCGACCAAGCAGCTTCTACGTCACAGTAACCCGGGATCGACGTCATAGCCTACAGCGACCACCTCGCCCCATAGTGCTTGAGAGGACGTAAAGGCACGGAGGTCACGTGCACAAACTAAACGCTTCCATGGTGACGCCTAGTGGGCGGTACACTCAACCGGGGAGCGAAGCAGCACATTGACTAGAAATAAAAGAAGGACAGCGTCACTGATGAACTTAGAGCATGGGTACTCTCAAACACTTTCCCAGTGGGGCCGCAAAGTTTGGTCTTGGTGTCTGAGGGCCGTAGTGATGCCAGCGGGGGAGGGAATGGAGTGTTGTAAATGGATGTAGGAGAAGCGAAGCATGTATATCTACTGGCTGAACTGAATTGCGCAATTTGAAACTAGAAAACGGGATACAACCTAGCTTCTCCGCTTGACCCAATTGTGCGACCCTGGGCAATTGTTTTGTTTCAATTTCCCTCATTTTCATGATCACATATAAAAGGACTTCAAAATAATTACTTCTGGATGCGTGCTGTAGAAAACCATCTCATGTGCTTGGATGGCATTGTTGTCTGGGGGGGGGTGGGGAGGGGGTTTTGGGGTGAGCAAGAATGTTTCTAAATTCATGTTTGAAAACGAAACCTTAAAAAAAAATACTTCTGAATGCACTGCTATAATTTGAGTTACGAAGGTGAAATGACGGCACTGCTATAATTTGATTTACAAAGGTGAAATAATTCTACAGGTCAATGAAATACACTTTTTGAATTTTGAAAAGACTCCTATTTTTAGGTCTCCGCCTGCGAAAGACTGCGCACATGCGCAGTCTCGCTGGCGAGACTTAATGGGATAGAGAGAACATCACTAGCGAGGTTAAGCCCCGCCCCTCTTCTCCAGTGGCTGGCCTCCTAAACGGTGGCCAGCCATTGGAGAAGAGGTCCTAGTGACGTTCTTCTTCCTATCTAAGCCCCGTCCTTTTCAGACTAGAGGGTGTGTTTTTGACTGTTGTTTCTTACATTCTTTGATGTTTTTAGGTCTCCGCCTACGAAAGACTGCGCACATGCGTAGTCGAGCTGGCGAAGACCTAAAAACATCAAAGGATAAAAACAACAGTCAAAAACACGCCCCCAGTCTGAAAAGGACGGGGCTTACAGACAAAAGGCTGTGTGCAAACATCACGGGCAAAGTACTTAAAGGCTTGTTTTAAGTTGTGGGACTTTTTGTTTGTCTTGCGCATCTCTGCCTGACCTAAAAATGGCAGTGGCGCAAGGAGCCGGTGTGCGCGAGGGTTGTGCAGCGCATGCTGCTTGTTTTTTTTTATTCCCCACCCTCCCCCTCCCTCCCTCGAGCTGCCGGCCGCGGATGTGTGCTTTGGGTAGTAATAGCGGTGGAGGACTGACCCGTACGTGACCGGCACTGCTCCTACAGTAAGTGCCACTATTCCTCTCCTTTTCAATTATCTTTTCTTCTCTTTTTCCCTCTCATGCTATCAACCCCCCTTTCTCTTTCACTTCCCTTTCTTACGTCTTTTCTCTTTCATTGACTTTCTCTGTTTATTTCCTTCTTCCTCGCATTTCTTTCTTCTCTCCTTACTTTCTCTCATTGCTTCTTTCCTCTCCTCTTTCTTCCTCATATTTCCGCTCTGCTCACTTTTTATTTCTGCCACTCCTTCCTTTCGCTTCCATTCTTGATTGATTGTTTTTTGTCTTTCTTCTTTTATTACAAAAAAGCGTACACTCATAGCTAATCAACACCCCTGTTTGAATAGATTGCCTACGCCTTCGCACCGAGCCTAATCTTGAATGTCGAGTCCAGCCTTCTTATTTCCCCCAAGGCTGGAAATGCTAATGTGAGAGTTATTACCGTGTAGCGTTTCGTAGATAGCCTTTTCTATGCCCTTTATGCCTATCAATAGCCTCCAGCTTTCTTAAACCACAGATAAATGCAGTTTCTAAATCTCCTAACAGTAAGGAGCCTGGCTCCTCAGAGGTATTTTACCAGAATAAAGCATTTTAAATATTAACATCTCACTTGGATGCAATAACCAGAAGATGTAGATTCTGTGAAAATGCCTTTAATCTCCCCATTTGTCATTGCCTTTGTGGTTGCAGTGTGCAATAACACGCATTTGCAATGCAATAGGTCTCTCATTTGCGAGAGTTTAATATATTAGCATTTTAAATGACAATGCCTTTTATTTATGTTTTAAAAAACAAAACATAAATAAAAGGCATTGTCATTTACAATGCCAATAGCTCAAACTCGTGTAATTGCGGGACCTATTGCATTGCAAATGCTTGTTATAATGGTTACGGCTCCTGTCCTGATTCCAACTAGTTGCTTCTTTAGCAACCTGTTTTTCCACTGTGCACATAAATTGGTAGGCAAGAGACCCTCTGTCGTACATACACTGATTGACAGAGAGGCAGAGCCGGATTGAACTCTGTGCTGACATTCCCATCACATTTGCATTTTGTAAGCGCTACTCTCAGGCAGTGCAGCTGGACTAGACTGGCGCTAGCTGTCAATTTGGCACACAGGTATACTCAGGGCCATAGCCACCGGGGGCATTTGAGGGCCGGACCAGCCCATAATAATCCTTGCCCCTCCCCCCCAAATGTAGGAGGCAGCTGCCACAGTATTGATGAAAAACTCAGTTGAAAACCAGTTTATCTTAACGAACTGCATTCACATCAATGCATTCCGTCTAACTATAATTTAAAAAAAAGCTGAAGTTCAGAAGGTGAATTAGCAATAACATGCATTATTTTATCTTGATACATTGACTGCACCTTCAAAGACAGAGGTTAAATGTCAGGCTATGTCTACTGACACATTGAAGCTTACTCTTAATGTGGAAATATTTTCTTTTCTTTCTCTGACTGCAAAGTGAGAGGTGTTTGCAATGTGAACTATGTGACAATCTTTCTAGGGTATAGGCAGGGCAACTGGAATTATGTGCAGGAGAGGCCCAAATTATAATTATATGGCAAGGTTGAATAAATTATGTGGCAAGCACAAACACAAATTATGCAGCTTAATCCAGCCCATTTTGTGATAGTAGTAATTCATTATTTTGCCATTTTTACACGTTAGCGCTGTCTGGGCAAAAGTTTCACTTCATGAGTACCAGTTCCACATTCAAATACAGTTATCAGCAACTGAAAGCAGACAGGTCAGCCTTTGCTAAGACCTTCCACTGCGCAGCAACATATGATGTAGTGTTTTAGTAACTTTGGATCTTTAGGAGCTAGAAACAATTTGTTTCAAAAATCCACAAGTTATTCCTCAGATGGTAGATTATGTGGCAAATGCAGCAAATCCATAATCATGTGGAAAACTGCATGGCTGCAGAATGCCATAATTCCAGTGGCCCTGCGTGAAAGAAGTGCAAAAAGAAAGACTGCAGGATGTCAATTTGTTTCTAATACACAAAAAATGTAAATACCTTTACTTGAACTGTACTAATTGTACTAATATTTAAACATATATCAGTTTTAGGAATTAGGAAACTCTACACTTTACAAAGCAAATTACGTTTTCTAACTTTACCTATGTAAGATTTCTCATTTTGGGCCTTCCAGATACGATCATTTCCTGATGTAGAATATCACAGGTAGGTGATCCTCCAGCAAAAAGAGCTGAGGTTGGAAGCTGGAAATGCATCACCTGAGGTAAGATTTGTCAGAGGGAGGGCTGAGAGATGATGCCAGCTTATATATTTTTAAAAATAACTTTATAAGTTTTGCATTTCTTGAACAATTTGGGAAATACACAAAGCTGGAAGCCAGACTACTTTACAACGTTAAACCCCTCTAATTTATATCCAATCTATTTGGTTGGATTTCAAGTTAGATTGTGGAAAGTTGATTGAGTGTACTTTAATATATACCTTAAAAAAATCACATATTCATTCACATGGAACCACATGGTGTGCACCCTGAATATCAAATCCAGAATATTGAATACAAAATATTGACATGTAAGTATATATTTTTTATACCTTACTCCACATATATGTACCTTTGTATGTATATATGTATATATATATATATATATATATATATATATATATATATATTATATTTGTTTTTTCGATCAATAGCATGATCATACACAACCTAAAAAAGACTTAGCATATTTTATTCATGGAAATGTTATAAATCAGTAAAAACGTTGACTTCACGGTCCTATACAATGTTTAAAACAAGATTATAGTTTATGATTTTACCATGAAATCAAGATATCAATTAAAAATACCTTCATTAAAACAAATCATCCCTATCATTCCCCTTCTGTCCCTTTGGGTTACATTGTAGATGGCTTTCCCTGCTTATTCAATAGCCCTACATCAAGATATTATTTTGCCACTTTAGACCTCTGCCACCAGGCATAAAGCAAATATCTTGATATTGTAAAAACAAGCCACCTTGTCGTGTCTGACCTAAATATGCGTAAATCATCAGAGCGATGTGAAAAATAAAGCAATCGGCAGGCTGGGATAATCCAAATTTTCCGTAGATTTACATAAGCGGAGCAGAAGAACATGAAATGTTCTATAGTCTCTGTGGTGGAAAGACAGGACGGACAGAAAGGAGATACAGTGACATTTACCCAACTGTTTTTCATTGCATTCAGTGGGAGAACCCCAATCCTAAACTGTATATGAAGTACTTGTGCCTGAGACGGTTCAATTTCGTCCATGTACAGTTCTAGATTAAAACAGCTTTTAACATCTAAAAAAGTGGAAGTTAAAGTGCTGGGTGCCTCACCATCAGTGCAAGAAGAATCAATAAATCCCAATACCTCTTTGTCAGCATATATGTACCTATGTGATATGTGTATCTTCAAGGTATGTAGATGTGTATCTAGGAATAGTAAATCTATACTTCCCTATATGCACTTATCTTTCAGTATTCTGTCATCAATAATCTTGTACCAAAATAATCTTGGGGTTGTTATTTAGTAGAACACCAGTATTTAGGAAATAATGCACTTATATAGCACAGCTTTAATATTTGGTCATTGTTGAGTGCCATGCCCCCCTAAAAATATACTTCTGGCTACGGGTCTGCCTATCCTCCTTTTATAATGTTATGCATTTTGAAAAGAGGGAGTTCTCCCTTTATTGTATTGTATTGGAATGTGATACTGTTTTGCGCGACCAACCCCTGGACAATCATGTGAGCCGCAAGAACCAATCCCAGACGAGAGAAGGAGGAGAAAAGGAGACAGAGAAGAGGGACAAGAAGAACAATCCGGAAGATGCATGGGAAAGAATGAAGGCTCGTGAAAGATTGCAGGAGATAACGAGGAAAACGCAAAAGGAACAAAGACCGGTGACAAGAGGGAGTCGGGGAGAGCTGAGACAGGGCACGAGGAGACTGTCAATCAGGACGCTGCTGCCCAGGACGACGCTGCTGCCGAGAACGATGAGGACCGAGAAGCCCCCGACGTATGGTGGGAAGAGTGGTGGTCCCCGGAGTAAGTGAAGGAGTCGCCGCAACTCAGGAGGGTTGCGCATAAGGCGGTACGTGCTATGGGCCCCTGGGTTACGTGTGGGTGGTGGGTTGCAAAGCAAGCCATAGCACGCCAGTCCCTACTTTGACTAATACCTGCCCGAGAACCCTAGCTGCACCTAAAGCCTGTGACGTTTTGTTTTTCTTTTCTTTTTGTTTTTCCTTTTCGTTCACAGTCATTTTCAGTTACTGTGCCAAATACACCCCTCCCTATTCGAAGCAGAGCTTTAGTGTGCCCGTTTAGAATACAGCCTACCAACAGTGGGGAATTGTAGCAAAGGATCCCCATAGAGGAGTATGTATAGTACAGCACCTTCTTTATTTTCCTTACCACATTAATCCCTGTTTGCCCTCACTCAGGTGTGGTGAAAGGTTAAGAACACCGCCTCTCTTGTTTGTGTTGTTCTGCCCCTGTAATCCTCCTGGGATCCCGTCTTCTGGGACCGGCGCACCTGAAAAGAAACAGAGGAGTGGAAAAACGCGAAGAAACGCCCTCTTCCTTGTTGAAGCACTGATAAAGCATTCTGTAGAAATATTTCTGGGACTCCACAACCTGTATGCAACGGATGTTCTCTGGATTAATAAAGCTGCACTATTAACCCCATACAGCCTCCTCACTTCTGTTTCCACCCATCCCTCCAACAGGTGGTGTCAGAAGTGGGATCGGGGAAAATGGAGGCCGTTGTATCCAAGATGGTGGAAGGACAAGAGAGCTTGGAGAAGATCATGGAACGATTCTTAGAGGTAGCGGAGGCTGATCTAGAGACCCTACATAAAACCCTTACTGAACAGAATCAGTCACAAGGATCTGTGATTGGAAGTGGATCTGTGGAGAAGTGTGGCTCAGGGGTTAGAGGTAGCAGACCCGGAAGCTGAGATCGGTCCTGGACCAGGGTTCAATTCCCCGCCTCGGCGGGTCTTGGGCTATAAATTCCACGGACTCGATAATTCTCGCCCCGGTGCCTCCTCGACTCACGGGTTCACACTCTGCGACTCTGGGCAATAGCTTGCTTAATCTCCACAACGGCCCCTCGCGGCGGGATGCCTGACTTTCACCTTGTGGATACCCTGCTATCTCACAGGGGAATACCAGGAAGGGTTCCCTAAGCAAGCGCCGGGAAACCCACTGCGGGTAGCTGTGCGCTATATAAGCTCAACTACATTTACATTTACATTTACATTGGGAAGTCGGCCGAAGCACTCGGACAGCCACACGGCCACAACTCATTGCCTTCAGTGGTTCTACAAAAATATATTCCAGGAGAAGACCCTGATTTCTTCTTCTCGAACTTCAAGAGGATGGCGAGGGCCGCCATGTGGCCAGAGGATAAATTGGGACAATATTTAGGCCCTCTTCTGACAGGTGAATTACAAGCAGCCTATCAGGCAGCTAATCCTCTTGGTACCACCCCCTATCTTGATGGGAAAGGTACTATCCTACAACGCATGGGCATACACGAGGATACATATAGGATCAAGCTACGCCAGATCAAGGAAGGGCCACAGGAAACCCCAAGAGCCTGCTATTTCAGGGTAAAAGACATGGTAGAGAGATGGCTCAAGCCATTAACTTCCTCCAAAGAGGAAATAGTAGAGAAAATCTGTATGGAACAGTTTCTGCAATCATTACACCCATCCATACAGAGATGGATCAGACAGCATGCAGACCTTACTCTGGACAGAGCTGTGGACATTGCAACGGCGTTTTATGGGGCCCAGGAACTATACAGGGGAAGAGATTAATCCTCATGGAAACCAGCCGGTGGAGCACCAACAAGACCTGCCAAGATACACCCTACTCCCCGAAAACCGGAAACAGTGAGTTTGGTTACAGGATCTGTACCTACACCACAGCGACCAACCCTTGCATTGGGGCCCCGATGCTTTAACTGTGGTGCTTTCTGTCATATCGCCCGCTCCTGCCCACAAGAAGAAGAGCCCATGGAGGTGGGATATGCCTGAGCCCTTTACTGAAATCCAGAGGGAGAAGAATCTCCCTTCCATCGAAGAGTACTGGTTAATGGGGAACCAAGGAATGCCTTGGTTGACACAGGATGCTTACAAAGCATTATGCGACCCCAAGGGGTCTCAGGGGGAGTTCCTCAGACAACAGGGGTTGTACACATCCAATGTGTTCATGGAGACAACAAACCGTATCCCGCAACTGACGTAACGGTCCAACACCACACCTCCAACCCTCCGGTGCCCCTGAGGGTGGGATTAATCCCAAAATTGCCTGAGCCTCTGGTCTTGGGAAACAATTACCCACATATTGATGAACTCCTCCAAGAGTCATGGAAGGAAGGTACTGAATGGAGGTAGACTGCTCCTTTTTCACAAGACCCAGAACCTGAACTGAACAAAGGCAAAGATCAGAAGTCGAAAACAGAGAAGGAAGGAAAAGAAACACTGGACCTCATTGGTCCTAACCAACACGGGCCATGAGCTGTGGATTCATTATCAAAGTTTCCATTCTGCCCAATGGGAAGACCTCACCCTTCAAGAAGCCTGGCGACAAGCAGCAAGTCACGTAGACCCCCACCTCGCAGGTCCCCAGTTTTTTGTACAGAAAGGCATGTTGTATCGAAAGGGAGGGAAAACCCTGCCCAACCAGTTGCTAGTACCCCAGCCCTTTAGGGAAAAAGTCCTATTTTTGGCACATAGTCATCTCTTAGGGGGACACTTTGGAGCCGACAAAACTGAGAAAGCCACCCTAAACAGAATAAAGCCTTATGAAATGAAATGATTTGTTATCTTTGCCTCAAATTGTAAAGCGCTCTGATATCCTTCGGGATCAAGTTCGCGCTATATAAAACTTTATAAATAAATCAAATAAACAGATTCTACTGGCCAGGAATCTTCCAACAAATCCATAGGTATTGTAGGGAATGTTCAGTATGCTAGACAAATAGCTTATACATTCCCCCTGGGGTTCCCCTAAGACCCATGCCTATCATCGATGAACCTTTTTCCAGGGTGGGTATGGACATATTAGGTCCCCTCCTTCCAGCCCGTAGTGGTTATCGCTATGTATTAGTCCTAATAGACTACGCAAAGAGATTCCCCAAGGCTGTAACCCTCCGACATCCCAACACAACACAAGTTGCTAAAGCTATGATCAACATCTTTTCACAAGTGGGTTTTCCAAAAGAGATTATCACAGACCAAGGAACTCTCATTACCTTGCGGTTAATGTGACCGGTATGTCAACAACTTAAGATCAAACCAATCTGCACATTAGCATACCACCCCCAAACAGATGGTTTGGTGGAATGATACAATTCCACAATTAAGAGCACTTAATAAAAATTACTGAACCTAGAAGCAAAAAAATGGGAGGATATGCTTCCCCTGGCTTTATTTGCCATTCGCTGTGGCAGCAGAAAAGCTTAGGTTACACCCCTTTCTAATTATTATGTGGGAGACAGCCGAGGACCCTCCTGGATATGAGTAAAATACAATATCCCTTGGGATCAAAGGTTCATTTCATACATCCATCCATGCATTCACCACTCACTTTGACAATACTACTGTGCAATCTAAATCTGTGCGTAGTGTTGGATTACCAACCTCCCTATCTTGGGACTTATAAAGGCACCTAAGTAAGATGTTGTTACAATCTATACGTTTTATTGATATCAGCAATTTAATTAAAAACATTAGAATATCACATTGACATAAGTACATAAACAATGATATCACAAATTATCAGAATGAAAAAGATATTTTAAAAAATCAGAAAGAGAACCAAGTTCCGTGATTTCAATCAATAATCATCAGTGTGTCAATCCAAGGGAATCACAAAATGTTCATAATCCAATCGATCAATTCTAGGGTCTGGTTCCGGAATTTGACATATATAACTAATGCGTCGACGCGTTTCGGTGTATTGTCTCATAAGAACACATTTTTGAAGACCACAGTTTTGTCTCTTTCTTATTCGATCTAGTTTAAAATTATCTAAACAAAACAGAACAATAAAATTATAAAAAAATATCAACGTTTTGCATCAATAGCTGTTTTAGAATCTAAAAACTGTACAACTGCTCAGGTGCCAATGACTTCAAAGGAGTTAAATTTCATTTACACATTAAATCCTATCTATGTCCTTGGTGGGACCACTCATTAGCATAATAGACGCTACGTTCAGAAACAATATTTCATTGTGGAAATTCGAAGCATACAATTTCAAGAAAGACAAAACAATTGTCATTATCGTGATGGTAAAAAAATATAATATATACACTAATGTGCGTAAGTTCACTGTATTGCCCTATGAGGACCACCTATTCTGGGATTCTGTTCCTAATGTAGTGTCCTATCCATCATACTCATTCATACATTCACACATATTCTTATTCTTAAAGGCACATACCTACTGTTCCCGGACTTTGTATGCGTCCATGGATGCAGTAAATTTCAACGTGGTAGCTTTCATCCAAACCCAGGGGTACAGCTTCGAGGGGAAGGGCGGCCTAGAGTTTGTCACCCCCTAAACCATAATGATGGGAAAAACGAGCTTCTTTTAGTATCGTGATTCCGCTCGTATTATTATTTCTCATATGACTAATAGTGCAAAAGAGCATGGTCTGTTTACCTTGATTAAGATGCCCAATGCGTTCCGTCAAGTGCCTCTTGTAGGTTATGGATCCTTTAATTGATCCTCAGACTGCTATCTGTTATATAAGAAAAACACCATACTTAGGTTTGCCATGTTTAACTCACTATACTAAAAATGAGCCTCGATATCTCATGTGAATGGTTTAAAGATTTAAAGTCTCATACCTATCAAGCTTTGTCCTGAGATGTACAAGAATGCGACAATTCGGAAATTCGTAGCCCTTAATTTCTTTTCCGAGGATGCTTTAAATTCAGAGGGTCAATATTGCAAGGCAGGTCCCCATGTACGGCGGATCCTGTCGTTAGAGATATTTCATAAATATAGATTACCACACAGTGATGAAAATACAATACTCATGCACAGATTGCATAGCAACATGTTGGAGATAAAGAACCTGACGTTAGTGTTAAATTAAAAGCAGCACGTCAGGTGTGGCGTCTAATGACGGCCGATTCAATTAGCATCGCAGCGCTGTTCGCCCGACTGGGCCGTCATATAGAGGTCTTAGGGACACATGTTTATACACAGCCGGTATTGCAATGCTCCACGGGTTGATTTACCCCACCTACACGCCTACTACTTAGTTCTGCAGTTATTTAAATCCTTGGACCATATTGTATAATTATTATATGTAAAGTTCTTTTCTTCTATACATAAACAACATATGCTGCAATTGCCGCATTTGTAGTTACCTACCACTTTATGGCCTGTGAGGTCAAGTTGTTTTAATTTACCAGGTTCTCTGTATGTCTGGACTAAGTTATTCCGCAAGTTGTTATTTCTCCGGAATGCGAACATAGGGCGATCTAACTTCACCTGTTCGTTGTCATTTAGTATGGCCGAATTGGAATTCATGATATTTTTGACTTTATTGCTTAGACTAGAGAATTGGCTGACAAACACAATTTTCTCCGATTTCTTATTGTCAGGCCTCTTCTTATCAGATTGTTCAAACATACAGTCTCGATTGTAAGACCTCGCTCTCTTGAAGGAGTGGGTGATTAAGTTTTTTGGGGTATCCCCTGTCTTTTAATTTAGTTTTTAGGATCTCAGAATGTTTATAAAAGTCAGGGAGGGATGAACAGTTCCTCCGGAGGCGGAGGAACTGTCCAAACGGAATATTGTCTTTTTGTGCTCGTGGGTGGTAGCTGCTATAATGCAGTAGAGTGTTCTTGTCTGTCGGCTTGGAGTATAGTTCCACCTCGAGTTTGCCATTAACATGTTTAATGTTAAGGTCCAAAAAGCTCACTGCTACAGTACTATAAATAGCAGTGAATTTTAAATTCACATCCCCCATGTTTAACCCTGCGAGGAAGTCCTGTAAGGTGTTCCCAGGTCCGGTCCATAGGAACCAGATATCATCAATAAATCTGTTCCAGTTTGACACATTTTCGAAGAAAGGGGCTGTCTCGTTAAATATGTGGGTATCTTCAAATTTGCCCACATATGAGCATGCCAAGCTTGGGGCACAAGTGGCCCCCATACTAGTCCCCTTGTGTTGTAAGTATAGGTCTTCCTTAAAGAGGAACAGATTTTCCTTTAGGACCAATCTGGCACATTGGATGAAAGCTACCACGTTGAAATTTACTGCATCCATGGACGCATACAAAGTCCGGGAACAGTAGGTATGTGCCTTTAAGAATGAGAATATGTGTGAATGTATGAATGAGTATGATGGATAGGTCACTACATTAGGAACAGAATCCCAGAATAGGTGGTCCTCATAGGGCAATACAGTGAACTTACGCACATTAGTGTATATATTATATTTTTTTACCATCACGATAATGACAATTGTTTTGTCTTTCTTGAAATTGTATCCTTCGAATTTCCACAATGAAATATTGTTTCTGAATGTAGCGTCTATTATGCTAATGAGTGGTCCCACGAAGGGCATAGATAGGATTTATTTTGTGTAAATGAAATTTAACTCCTTTGAAGTCATTGGCACCTGAGCAGTTGTACAGTTTTTAGATTCTAAAACAGCTATTTATGCAAAACGTTGATATTTTTTTATAATTTTATTGTTCTGTTTTGTTTAGATAATTTTAAACTTGATCGAATAAGAAAGAGACAAAACTGTGGTCTTGAAAAAGGTCTTCTTACGAGACAATACACCGAAACGCGTCGACGCATTAGTTATATATGTCAAATTCACGGAACCAGGTCCTAGAATTGATCGATTGGATTATGGACATGTTGTGATTCCCTTGGATTGACACACCGATGATTATTGATTGAAATCACTGAACTTGGTTCTCTTTCTGATGTTTTTTAAAAAGTTTTTTTAAATATCTTCTTCATTCTGATAATTTGTGATATCATTGTTTATGTACTTATGTCAATGTGATATTCTAATGTTTTTAATTAAATTGCTGATATCAATAAAACGTATAGATTGTAACAACATCTTACTTAGGTGCCTTTATAAGTCCCAAGATAGGGAGGTTGGTAATCCAACACTACGCACAGATTTAGATTGCAAAGTAGTATTGTCAAAGTGAGTGGTGAATGCATGGATGGATGTATGAAATGAACCTTTGATCCCAAGGGATATTGTATTTTACTTGTTTCTTTGGTACCCTGTCCCTTGGATTGTCGGGCCATTCCCTTATATTTTTTCACACCCTCCTGGATATGGCCCGAGAGGAATGGGAAGAAGAGAAAGATGACTCAAAACCATTTCTACAGTATGTCTCTAGTCTACGGACCCACCTTTATCAAGTAAGGGAGATCGTTAAAAACAACCTGGAAAAAGCCCAGTCATCCCAGAAACAGCAATATGATAAAAAAGCGAAGCCCGTACCCTAGAGGTGGGTGACATGGTTCTTATCATGATGCCTACCTCTGAACAGAAGCTGTTAGGCCAGTGGCAAGGCCCATATAAAATCATAGAAGAGTTGACTCCGGTTACGTACAATCTGGAGTTGCACCCACACAGAAAAAACACTCAAATATACCATATCAATAGATTAAAGAAATGGGAGGGCCCGTTACCTGTGTTAGTAGGGACCCACTCCTTATCTTTGGCAGAGCAAAGTATTGATAAGGAAATGCCTGATTCACTACGACAGGAGTTAAGTGATACTCTACAAGCACTACACAAGGTCTTTTTCTTGCTTCCAGGTCGAACAACAGTGATAGAGCATGAGATACATACCCTTCCCGGAAAGAAAGTCAGGCTGCGCCATATTGGATTCCTGAGGCTAGAAGGGAAGCAATAGACCAAGAAGTCCAACAGATGTTAGCTTTGGGGGTCATTGAACCCTTCAAAATGAATGGTGCTCCCCCATAGTGATGGTACCCAAGCCAGATGGGTCCATCCGATTCTGCATCGACATCCGCAAAGTGAATACAATCTCCCAGTTCAATGCATATCCCCGTCCTAGGGTAGATGAAATGATCGAAAGGCTAGCAAAGGCTCGATACGTCAGTACGCGGAATTTGTGTAAGGGCTACTGGCAAGTGCCATTACGAAAACAAGATTGGAAAAAAAAGCATTCTCCACACCCAAAGGTCTATACCAGTTTAGGGTGTTACCCTTTGGATTACATGGCGCGCCAGCCACGTTCCAAAGGCTTATGAACATAATATTACATCCCTATACGGCTTTTGCAGCAGCCTACATAAGACGATATAATCATCTATAGTACGTCCTGGGAAAAACACTTCCAACATTTGACCCAAGTCATCCAGGCCCTGGGAAATAGTGGTTTAACCATCAATCCTGCCAAAGCCGTTTGGCGGCCAAAACAGTAAGATACTTAGGGTACCTTTTGGGAGAGGGCTATATCAGACAACAGGAGGAAAAAGTCGCTGCCATCACTCAGATACCTTTTCCCCAGTCCAAAAAAGACCTTAGAGCCGCTTGGGATTAGTAGGATATTACAGATGCTTTATCCCATGTTTCTCACAACTTGCCTTGCTTCTAACCGACCTACCAAAAAAGATGTCCACACTGTCAAACGCCTTCAAAGCCCTTCCCAGGAAGAAAAACAGGCTCTGAAACTAGCCATTACGTCAAAATCGATCCTTCTGAGCCCTGATTACCCAAAACATTCCTATTACAAACCGATGCCTCAGAGAATGGTCTTGGGGCTGTACTGTCACAGAGCGATGATGAGAATTGCGAGCGGCCAATCATATACATCAGTCGCAAACTCTTACCAATGGAAACCAAATATACGGTGATAGAGAAAGAAGCCTTAGTGATCAAATGGGCTATTGAGACTCTTTGATATAACCAAGAGGGTAAGGAATTTCTCCTATACACAGATCATGCCCCATTAGAATGGCTGTCACGAAACAGAAGACATAACCCAAGAGTACTCCGAAGGTTCCTCACATTGCAGCCATACCGTTTTACCATCCTCTACAGGAAAGGAAAAGATCAATGAAATGTAGATTATCTGTCCAGATACCCATCAAATCACTTTCTTGTACACAAGAAAGTTAGGGGAGGGGGATGTGAGGAATCACCGTGGACACCTCCCGGAAACCCCAACTTACCTCCTACTTCTCAACCATGGGGTCCATATGTCCTGGATTCCGACGCCGAACGCTGGAAGAGAATGTCAACATTAATGAAGGACTGTTGTTCTCCTCTACATGCGGAGAATCAGCAAGCCTGGGGTGGAACCAAACCCCCGGGCAATCATGTGAGCCGCAAGAACCAATCCTAGACAAGAGAAGGAGGAGAAAAGGAGACAGAGAAGAGGGACAAGGAGAACAATCGAGAAGAGGCTTGGGGAAAGAAGGAAGGCTCGAGAAAGATTGCAGGTAATAACGAGGAAAACTCAAAAGGAACAAAAACCGGTAACAAGAGGGAGTCGGGGAGAGCTGAGACAGGACTCAAGGAGACTGTCAGCCAGGACGCTGCTGCCCAGGACGACGCTGCTGCCCAGGACAACGCTGCTGCCCAGGACGATGAGGACAGAGAAGCCCCCAACGTATGTTGAGAAGAGTGGTGGTCCCCGGAGGTAGTGAAGGATCCACCGCAACTCAGGAGAGTTGCGGCATAAGGTGGTACGTGCTACGGGCACCTGGGTTACGTGTGGGTGGTGGGTTGCAAAGCAAGCCATAGCACGCCAGCCCCTATCTTGACTAATACCTGCCTGAGAGCCCTAACTGCACCTAAAGCCTGTGATGTTTTGTTTTTCCTTTTTTTTTTTTTCTTTTCGTTCTCAGTCATTTTTGGTTACTGTGTCAAATACACCCCTCCCTATTCGAAGCAGAGCCTTAGTGTGCCCGTTTAGGATACAGCCTACCAACAGTGGGGAATTGTAGTAAAGGATCCCCATAGAGGGGTGTGTATTGTACAGCACCTTCTTTATTTTCCTTACCACGTTAATCCCTGTTTGCCCTCTCCCGTGTGTGGTGAAAGGTTAAGAACACCAGAAGGATAATACTTACTACCTCTCATGTTTGTGTTGTTCTGCCCCTGTAAGCCTCCTGGGATCCCGTCTTCCAGAACCCGCGCATCTGAAAAGAAACAGAGGAGTGGAAAAACGCGAAGAAACGCCCTTTTCCTTACTGAAGCACAGATAAAGCATTCTGTTGAAACATTTCTGGGACTCCACAACCTGTATGCAACGGATGTTCTCTGGATTAATAAAGCTTAACTATTAACCCCATACGGCTTCCTCGCTTCTGTTTCCACCCATCCCTCCGACAGGAGGGTATTGCAGTAACAGTGGCTGGCCATGTGTGGTGCTGGTGCGGTGCCATGTGTGGTGCTGGTTACTCCAGCTCTGAGAAGAAATACGTTTACTACTGTTTATGCTATCTTTTGGCTGTAGTAACTTTAGAAGATCAGGTTTGGAATAGTATTGGGGTTACTGTTTTGAGGGTGGTTTCATGGCACTCCCTAAACCCCTCTCTAAACCTGCCCAAATCCCTCTTTACTCCTCCCTAAACCTCTCCCATTTAGTAGTAATTATGCCTTTTTTTCCAGCCTCTCCTCCTGTCCCTCTACATTTACTGCTAAGTGGTAAACTTGCACGTATGAGAAAAGATAAGATAGGTGAAGGTGAATATATACACCATATGTTTCTGAATTGCATATTTTAGTAAGTACTACTGTTGAACTAATTTATGTACTACAAAATGGAGTTTGTGAATCAGACCCTTTGTCTTACAGCAGCAATTCTGCTAATTCTGAAGAAACTAAATGCAATCTTTTTCATTCATTCAAACTTTATTTCGTTTTTTTCTAAACCATAAAAGTACAAAATATAAGAACATCACATTAAAAGTAGAAATCATCATCACAGCAAAAAGTATATGAGTAACTGACTAAACCCTATATCATTCGTGGGGGAGAGATTTACACAGTCCATGAAAAATTTCTAAAAACGCTAAAAGAAAATAAAAAAATTTAAATATTTACATCGGATAATTAATAAGCAGGGGTATACCGAGTTTTTAATTCATACATTCCAATTATAGTTAAAGAACTATTGCTATTCAGGGGATTGAAAAAACTGAGAATTTGCTATTCGACAGTCAATCAATTTATGCACTCAATTTATATGTTAAAAGCGAATGTTGGGGCAGTCTACATACTATCCATTACCTGCTTACATGATAGTCAACTAAAATTACAGTTTCAAGTCATTTTTAGCTCTATAGAACATTACACACATAAGAAATCTAGACACACAAAATACTATCGGTCGTGCAGTATCAGATATGAGGATTCGTTCAGCCTCCTTATAGTGTCTTACTTTGAGGGTATTACATAGGGGTTTGATCCACCTGTCCCTCAAAGTTTTATACGCCGGGCAGAAAAATAAAATGTGTGAAACATTTTCCCTTACCAGTGTAACGTTTTTACAGAAACTGCATTTATCTGCGTCTTTGTCAAGAGTCTTTTTGCCCCATTTGGATTTTTTAACATTAGTCTGTAGGACCCCATATCTAACTTTAAGATATAAAGATTTTGCCACCGGGGGAAAAACTTCATCTAAAAGGGATTCAAATTTAGGCTCATCTTTTTCTTTTTGAATTCTGAATGGATTTTGAATGCTGGCATCTGCTTCCCTTTCTAAGAAAATGTCGGTGGCACCTCTTTTCTTATCTTCATTTACTTCTTTCCTCTTGAACAACACCATTTTCTCTGTGATTAGCATTTTCCTCTTCCATGCATGTCAGGGTATGTTTTTTAAACTAGCTTGTTGGCAATGATTTTTTTAACTCTCTGTTTATTAAGTTTTTAGTTAAGTTACAGCTGCATACGTTACATATGTAGTATGTGCATACTTTTTTGTCTAGGCTCGAAACAAGCGTTTGCAGCTGGCGTGCTTTCTCATCAACCTGTTTGTCCATATAATGCACTACTGTATCAAGGTTATCAATAGCATTATCCAGATTCCTACAGTCTTTGTGGTTGCTGTGACCAATAAATAGGCAATTGTGTAAGAGATTTAAACATGCTCAACAAGAACTTCTGAGCATATTAGTACAATTTCTTTTTACCTCATGTTATAGAGTGTCCATAATTTGATGGTCCCCCTTAGGTTTACACAATACTATAATAACGGTGTAGATGTTGTGAGCGATATTGCATATATAGTACACTTTTGGCAGGCCGTGGTTGCTGTGACCAATAAATAGGCAATTGTGTAAGAGATTTAAACATGCTCAACAAGAACTTCTGAGCATATTAGTACAATTTCTTTTTACCTCATGTTATAGAGTGTCCATAATTTGATGGTCCCCCTTAGGTTTACACAATACTATAATAACGGTGTAGATGTTGTGAGCGATATTGCATATATAGTACACTTTTGGCAGGCTTTTCCAATTAGTTTGGTTCTGAGCGAGGTGGAATGCAATTTGTTTAGATTAAGTGAAGCATTGTGCCAACGGTGTGTTTTCTATTAACAGATGAATGCTGGAAAGAAAACTGTAGTTTCTTTGAGTCACATTGAAAGGTCGGGAGGTCCTTTCAATAGGATTCAACTAGATTCCATTGAGATGCTTAGGTGAAATGGATTGAGGTACATTTTGGTGGTAGTGTGTGTCTTTTCATGATGGGTTGAGGCATATCCAACGAGGAGGTGTGATATTCTTATTGTAGCAAAGTTACTGCTTAGAGAGTTAATACTGCAGTTCGGATTTACACCTTCATTGGAGTTGGAGTCGGAGGAACACATTTCGGCAGTGAGATCATGAAATTGTTGTGTACTGCATTACAAGTTGATCAGAGATTGCACTGTATTTACAGGCTGGAGGCATCTGGCATAGTGGAGCAAATCAATGGGACTCTCAAGATAGGATGGCAAAAGTGTGTTCCTCGACTTCTTTTAATTGGCCTGATGTGCTGCCCTTAGTGCTGATGAGTTTGCCTAGCACTCCAGATAGAAGAACAGGACTTTCACAGCTTGAAATATTGATGGGGAGGGCAAGGCTCTTGTCTGCAGAGCCAGCCACAGCATTGAAAAACATCACCGATGATATGATCCTTGATTATTGCAAGGGATTGGCTGATGTGGTTTGTTCTGTGTCTCACCAGGTTGAAGCCACGACTACACGGACCTCGAAGGACCTCTTGCATGACCTATGAACAGGGGACTGGGTATTGGTTCATAAACATGTGAGGAAGAACTGCCTTAATGCATGGTGGCAAGGTCTGTATCAAGTGATCTTGGTGACAAATACTGCTGTGAAGTGCGGCGGCTTACCAAATTGGATTCACGCCTCCCATGTCCGCACAGTTCCGGAGCTGCTGGAAGAACTCTCCCTGAAGAAAATTCAGCTGTGGTCAGCAGGCCAGTGGAGAGGGCAAGCCAAGCCGTGGGGGACCTTGACCAGGCTGGTCACCCACTAGGTCGAGCTGGGGGGGGGGGTCAAATAACACAATGCCCAGGTACAGACTCTAAGGGAGACAATAATGTTCAGAGTGGTAAAGAGTCAGACTCAGCTGAAGAGACTAGTGTGGGACATAGTTGAGTGCTGCGGAGAAGAACTGAAGCTGAAAGAGAATCACTGCAGGTGAGACTAGGAAGGCTGAACTTGAGATTGGTACCTGAGAGGGATCTTGCTCTCATATCTGAAACGAGTGAATCAGAGCAACGTGATACAAAGCAAAGTCAAGGAAGCTTGAGAAGATCAAGGATGAGGAAGAGTACAGTGCCAGAGGTACTCTGCGTCGGAGTTGACATATCTGATCGTAGATGCAGGGAACACCGAACTCCGGGAGGCTGATATCTGGACCAGTGAGATGGGGAACATCTGAGACTGAGTGGCTTGCGTATTCTGGTTCTAAGCAAACTTTAATTTCCAACATTTGGGGCCAGATGTAGGTAATTCCGATTTACCTACTCTTAAATACCGAATCATACCGATTCGGTATTTAAGAGTAGGTAAATTGGAAGTAGGCAGATGTAGGTAATTTTTATTTTTCAATTACTAAATCTGTAAGATTCGGTATTTACCGATTCTGTAAATACTGAATCGGTATTTCCCATTGATTCCTATGGGCCTTGAAGCCCATAGGAATCAATGGAAAATACCGATTCGGTATTTACAGAATCGGTAAATACCGAATCCTGGCAGGGGGAACGGGGTGTCACTTTGACACCCTGTAGCACCCCAATTGCAGGCTTGTGTGCCATGTGGCACACAGACATGCCCTAAGGGCATGTCTATGTGTCACATGGCATAGGTGTACATGCACAGGTGTGCATGTACACTGGAATTCGGTATTTTACCACCCAATAGTATTGGGTGGTAAAATAAGAAATCCTAAGGGCCTGTGGCACTGCAAACTGTGCCACCTACATATGGATTAACAGAATCTGTATATTTACCGATTCGGAAAGATACCGAAGTGGTAAATTTACCGAATCGGTAAATATACCGATTCTGTAAATTCCGAGCCACCTACATGTCAAAAGCCAAATACCAGTCGGTAACTGCCGAAATCGGCCGTTACCGACCGGTATTTGGCTACCTACATTTGGCCCTTAGTCTCCAGCTTCAGCTCAGGAGATAGGAGCATTTCATCTGGAAAATCTTCAGCGCGTTGTTGGGAATTTGGTTCCGATCTCATAAATGATGTAAATTGAACTGTAATAAAAGTTGATACTTAAGAAGATAACCTAGGTCCGAGTGGAAGAAGAATACATTTAGGGACATTTCCGTAGAAGAAGAAAGAGGGCTAGGGAAGTCTTTGAACTTTGTAAATAATAATAATAGTAAAGGCATTTGTTGAACTCGCAGCTACCCCAAACGGGGTGTCCCGGCGCTATAACAGACAGAGAGCAGGGCGAGGAATGGCGCAAAGGCTAGTCATTCCGACTAAAGAGCCAGGTTTTCAGAGACTTGCGGAATTCCTGTTCAGACTGTATCATACGTAAACGAGGGGTTAAGTTGTTCCAACATTTGGTGGTGCCCACCTCAAATGATCTGCCTCCCATTCTAGCTTTCGCAAACCAAGTGTTGGCAAGGAAGTGTTTGGTGTTAGACCTTAAAGATCTGGATTGTTGATAGGGTTGGAGTTTCCTCCTTAGATAAGCCAGCCCTCGTCCTTTGTCTGCCTGAAATGCGAATGTCAGGGCCTTAAATTCGATCCGTTTGGCTATTGGCAGCCAATGAAGTTGTCGAAGGTATGGGGATATGCGGTGTCGGAGCAGGACACCGGAGACCAAGCGGGCTGCGGCGTTTTGAATGATCTGGAGTCTACGTATCAGGCCCAGCAGAAGACCCATGTATAGGCCATTCGTGTAATCAAGGTGAGAGGTTATCAAAGCATGGACCACGGTTTTACAAGTTGCATTAGGCAGATAGTTGATGAATTTCCTAATAATTTTAATTTGACCAAAGCAGGCAGCCGAAACTTTTTGAACCTGCGTTGTGAGGGACAAATCTTTGTCCCATCTTACGCCCACATTTTTAACCGAGTCCTTAGGAGTAGGGTCATTGCTCAATTCATAAGGCCACCATACATTTGAAGGGGGAGGAGGGTTGGTTAAAAAACAAGACCTCGGTGTTATCCGCATTAAGTCTTAAATAATTGCGGTCCACCCAGGCGGCAATGTTCTTGAGACTATATTTGAGTGGGTCAAAGATGGAGGCTGACACATCACTAAAGGTGAACAGTAACTGGGTATCATCCGCGTATGATGTCAATTTTATCCCAGTTTTGGAGATAAGCTCTGCCAGGGGGGGTTAAATAGACATTAAACAGGAGCGGGGGCAGGGCCGAGCCCTGGGGAACACCCCACTTAAGAGGTTTGACGGGTGAGGTGAAAGGATGGGGCCGGACCTGTTGTTTACAGTCGTATAAAAAGGATGATAGCCAGTTCAACACAGTTCCCTGGATGCCTATGCCCTTTAGGCGATTTAAGAGGATGGGGTGAGAGACTGTGTCAAATGCTGCAGATAAATCTAACAGTACTAACAAGTCTCCATCCACAGCCCAACGTATGGAATCAGCCATTTCAATCAAAACTGATTCCGTGCTGAAACCAGGGCGGAAGCCAGATTGGGATTCATGGAGAAGGCTGTTGGTATCAATAAACCCAGCCTGTTGCTGATGCACTAGTTTCTCTTAAGACCTTCGCAGGAGCGGGAAGTAGAGAGATAGGTCTGTAGTCACTAGTGATTTCCGGGTCTCCGTTGGCTTTTTTTAATATGGGTAGGAGAAAGGCATGTTTCCAAACTACAGGGTACGTATCCTGTCTGAGTGTAGAATTCCAAATGGCGTTTAGATGGGGATTAAGACACTCCACTAAGACGCTATATTGTTTGGCTGGCCATGGATCGCCAGGGGATCCTGATTTACACTTCTGCAAGTTAATCAATGAGGTTTTTTGTTTTTTTAAAAAAACCTTTATTGTTCAATCAGTCTCAGCATACATTTATCATGCAATGTTTCCATATAATACATACTATGAAGCAACATCATTATAAAAAAAAACAACTCTGTCCCATCCCCCCCTTCTTTACCCTACCCATTCTTATCCCTAGACCTAACCATACCACCCCCCCATATGAGAGAGCAGAAATCTTCTATACCTCTCAGTCAACATCAAAACTCAGGATACCAGACCTACTCTCTGCCATCTTCTATACCACCCGCCAGGCAATTCCTCAGAATTTGGGGTTCACCTCTCCGACTTGATTGCCCACTGCGCACTAGGCAACTCTAACAACATAATCCTGGGTGACCTCAATCTAAGGTGGAATGAAACTAAGAACCCGCTCATTAAAACCTTAAATAACCTACTTCTAGCTAACAATCTGATCCAACACTGCTTAGAAGAAACTCACTACAGAGGAGCTATACTTGACGTCATGATAGCCGAAAGCAAGGCTATCTCCATCGATCACATCCTCCCTGTCGACTGGTCCGATCATCACATAATACTCTTTCACATCAATCATCCGATCATGACCAAGCCAATTCCCAAACGAGACCCTCCCAAATGGGTCAGGAATATAGCACAAATTCCACGAGCGGACCTAGAAGAAAGAACCAGCTTGCTGCTCCCCAGCTCCACTGAACACCTCTCAACCAATGATCTCACTTCTCTTTACAACACCAATATGACGCTCACCCTGGATCAAATTGCCCCCTTGAAGCCAAAGAAAGCTAGGAACATTCCCTCTAGAACTTGGTTCACCACTGACATCAACGATGAAAGAAGACTTTTAAGAGCCGCAGAAAGAACCTGGAGGAACAATCCCTCAACCCCCCATCGTGTTCAACTCCAAGCAGCACGGAGGACGTACAAAAACCACATTAAGAACAAAAAGTCCGCTTTCTTCTGCTCAGCACTAGACAATGCAAAAAGCCGACCCAAAGAACTTTTCAATATCATAAGGAACCAAGCGTCAAAATCCATACCTCCTTTAATTCAGGCATCCAAAGCATGGTGTGACAGCTTCGCAACATTCTTCAACGACAAAATTGTCAAGATTGACCTCGCACTGGGCCTGAATTCCATCTCTCTAATTGAGAGCAAACTGTCCTAAACCCCTGTCAATGTCCAAAACAATGGTCTTCATTCATTCCCATCCAGGAAACAGAGATAGTCAATCTAATCTCCAACGTCAAGCCCTCAGCCCACTCCCTAGACCAGCTCCCGCCTCTCCTGACCAAAGACATGAAGCTAGTCCTAGCTCCAATATGGTGCAAGATCATTAACAGCTCATTGAGCTCCGGAACCATACCAGACTGCCTCAAGGTAGGGCAAGTCACTCCACTCCTAAAGAAACCAGGTCTAGACACGGAAGATCTGAACAACTTCAAACCAGTCTCAAACCTTCCTTTTTTGGCCAAAATCATGGAAAGCTGTGTACTCCCTCAGCTAACACAGCACCTAGAAGACATTAAACTCCTAGACCCCCACCAATCGGGTTTTAGAAAGGGATGCAGCACTGAAACGGCAATTCTTAATGTCATAGATGATCTACTCAAGTCACTAGACTCAGATCAATGCTGTCTTCTCATCCTCCTAGACTTATCGGCCGCATTCGATACAGTCAACCACAATCTACTCCTAAAGGGTTCTGCAAAAAAGAGCCGGTCTACAAGAGACGGTCCTTCATTGGTTCTCTTCCTTCCTTCACAACCGATCACAGAGAGTAAAAATCAAAAACTTCGAATCCGATCCCCACCCTGTCATCAGAGGTGTTCCACAAGGGTCTGTACTCTCCCCCCCAGCTCTTCAACATCTACATCGAACCCCTCACCTCCCTACTCAGAAAATCTAATATCCCCTTTCATCTTTATGCTGACGACACTCAGCTCTATCTGGAAACCTCCTCAATTGATGACATCAAGAGATTAAACAACACGCTCAAGGAGGTACAAGAATGGCTCACCACCAACCACCTGAAACTGAACCAAGAGAAAACAGAAATACTACTCATTTCCAACAAAGATGATAACCCGCAAATAGAAGAAAGGCTCAAAGCGATAGATGTCCTCAATGGTAACCTCTCCTTGGCAGACTCGGTGAAATCTCTAGGGATCACCCTAGACCCAAAACTTGACATGAAGAAACACATCTCAAGATCTGCGAAAAGTGCCTTTCTCAACCTAAAACTACTATACAAAATAAAACCCTTCCTCCCACCCAAGGACCTTCAACAAGCCACCCAAGCTTTAGTTCTCTTCAGAATAGACTACGGAATCGCGACCCTGACGGGGATTGCAAAAACCCACCTTGCCCCTCTGAAGACTACACTTAACGCAGCGGCAAGAATGGTCTCCGGAATTAAGAAATTCAAACACATCTCTCCAGCCCTCAGAGAACTCAGATGGCTCCCAGTGGAGTTACGAGCCAGCTTTAGAACAGCCTGCCTCACGCACAAAGCCCTGCATACAGGTAAACCAGAATACCTGGCCGCCAAACTCAAAAGGGCAGGCCAGTCCAGAAACCTCAGGAACTCCAGCTCTCTACTGCTCATTCCACCAAAATCTCGCAAGCAAAGAACCTCAGCAAAATCTTTCTCTGGAAATGCACCCAAAATTTGGAATTCCATCCCACCTCACATCAGAACAATCCCCTCGTTTTCAAAATTAAAGAGCCGTCTCAAAGACCTTTTCCTCAACCGCATATATGGGATCTAACAGTCCCGGGACAGTCCTTCAATTGACACTCCACCGTTATTAAATTCAATGTATATATAAAATATGATGTACATGCTGTGAAGCGCTCTGATACCCTTTGGTCTAGCAAGCGCTATACAAAACTTCTAAATAAATAAATAAATAATATACCATCATAAATGTAAGCAAAGTACAAGAGTCCATTCGCCAGGCGAGGTAATTTCCTTGGTTCTCAGCCACCCGTGCAGTTGGTACATTAGCACATCCCTCTTTCCTCTCCTCCCACACTGCTTCCCCTATCCCCTCAAGCCGTCTTCAGTCCTCCCCTCCTTCCGTAATGCAGCCTTTACTACGCGCCGGCTCCCTCCCCTTCATCTGCCGCGTTGGAGTCCTTCCTCAGTAAGTATGTTATTAAGGGTCCCCAAATGTCCCGGGGGTGGGCTGTTCTAGGTAGTTGTTCTGCGTACAAGTGAAGGTATTCCTGCCAGGTGGACATTTCGTGAACCCAATCCTTAAACTTAGGGGCCCTCCCTCGTCCCCACCTACAGGCCACCTGTCGTAGTGCCAGAAGAAAGCCTATGGCCAGAAACTGTTTATGCGGCATCTGTATGTCTCCTGTCAGCCCCAAGAGTCCTTTAAGTGGCGTCGGTGCAATCTGTCTATCCACCATGCTGGCCAGTCCCTCAAATACTTCGTCCCAAAAAGTGGCCACTTGGGGGCAGCTCCATGCTACATGTATAAAGTCCGCCCCTCCCTGTCCACATCGGAGGCAATTATCATCTGCTCTGAGGTGCAATTTGTGTAGTCGCACCGGTGTATGATATAGTCGGTGCAGGAACTTGTAGTGTACTAATCGTAGCCTACAGTTACTAGATATAGCTTCCGTCTAGAGACAAGCTGCTTCCCATTGTTCGTCAGTCAGGGGAGCATCTAGATCTGTATCCCATTCCCATCTGGCCCGGACAGGGTGTGGGGGGGGGGGTGCACTACGCACCTGCTTATATAGCAAAGAGATGACATATGTGGGAGGCTCGGGTTGTATCATTAGATGTAGTGGTGCAAATATCTCTGGTTCCTGCGGGAAATCCAGAGTGTGGGCTTTAACAGTCTGTCTGAGCCGTGTGTAGAGGAACATATCCCTGAAGGTGTGCCCATGATCCCCAAAAACTGTTCCTTGGTACGGAATTTCCCCCCAATATACAGGTCACACCATGTTCCGAGCTTTAGTCTATCGAACAATTGTTGGCAAATCTTTTCACTCGTCACGGGCAGCAGTGGACAGTGGCACAAGGACAGTCTAGGGGAATACATCAGTTGAATTCCTACTGTTTTCGCCATCCAATTCCACGCCCGCACTGTACAGTCCACTGTGGAGGGGTCATCATTGCGCTCCTTGGAGGGCATATATACATATTCGTTCGATGGGGTCGGGGCCATATACCCATCTTCGACCGCAAGGTGAGGCATATAGTGGGGCGGGTGAAACCAGTACACCGCAAAATGCGGCTGTGCACTGTAATAATGCTGTTCAAAATTAGGGACATCAAATCCTCCTGAGCGGTACGGCAACATAAGTGTTGATAATTTAATAATAATAATAATAAGACCATTTCTTAAGCGCCTGGTTACACCTATGACGGTGTGTCCCCGCGCTGAAAAACTACTGCTCCCAAATGAAGCTAAAACCAAGTTACACTAAAATCGTAGAATGTATCAAGATACTATTTACTTGGGAAAGAGATGAGTTTTTAGATTTTGTCTGAATCTTGTTTCGGAGGGCTCCATCCGAAGATCCAAGGGGAGGCTATTCCAGTGTTTGCTAGCCAAGAAACGGAAGGAGCTACCTCCCATTCTGGACTTGTGAACGCGGGGGAGTTTGAATAACATCACTCCTGCGGATCTAAGATTTCGAGTAGGGCGATGGGTGATAAGGAGTCTTTGCAGGTAGTTTGGGCCTTTTCCCTGGGCAATACGATGAGCCATGCATAGTGCCTTAAATTTGATACGCTCCACAATGGGGAGCCAATGAAGTTTGCGCAATGCCGTTGTACCGGATGCCCTACGTGGAAGGTTCAGTACCAAGCGGGCAGCGGCATTTTGGACACACTGAAGTTGTTGAATGCATTTTTTGCTCAGGCCAAGGAAAAGGGCGTTGCCATAGTCCAGATGCGGCGTGACTAGGGCGTGGATAAGTTTCTTCCTGGCACCAAAGGGGAGCAGGTCGAGAACTTTGCGGAGGGTTTTTAATATTCCAAAGCATTTTCCAGTGATTTTGCTAATTTGTTGCTTGAAGGAAAGCTCCGCATCAATCATGATTCCCAAGTTTCTTACAACCTCTGCTGAGCGGGGGATTGGCCCTAATTCCGTCGGCCACCAGTCCTGCGACCAGGTAGAGAGAGACTTACCGACCACTAGCAACTCGGTTTTTTCGCCATTTAGGCGAAGGCAGTTGTTGTTCATCCACCCAGCCACTGCCCGCATACAATTGGAAAAATTAATGGCTTCCTCAGGCTGGTTATTAGCAAGTTGAATTATTAATTGGGTATCGTCAGCGTATGTGACGATATCCACACCATAGGATTCCACAATATGTGCCAAAGGCTCCATATAAATATTAAACAGCGTGGGGCTCAGACTTGAGCCTTGTGGAACCCCATGCCTCAACTTGCGGGGGGATGACTTATAGGGAGGGCAATGTACCTGAAAACTCCTATTTTCCAGGAAGGATCTTATCCATTCCAGGGCTGGGCCCTCTATTCCCATGTCTGAGAGGCGTGACAGCAGCGTTGAGTGCAGCACGGTGTCAAATGCTGCACTGAGGTCTAATAACACCAACGCTGCTGTCTGCCCTCCATCAACAAGTTGTCTCAGGCGTTCTGTGGAAAAGAGGACCGCAGATTCAGTTGAATATCCTGCTCTAAAACCTGACTGGGTTGAGTGTAGGCAGGAGTTCTCTTCGATGAATTGCATAAGTTGCTTATTCACAACCTTCTCCACAACTTTCCCACAAAAGGGGAGGAGGGATATCGGACGGAGGTTTTGCAGTTGGGAGATATGAATGTTCGCTTTCTTTTTCAGGGGTATAACCTGTGCGGTTTTCCAAGCCTCCAGCACGTGGCACTCCTGGAAAGAGAGAGCGATAAGCTGTTCAATCTGCTCGATCATGCCATCAAGGACCCCCGTGCACCGATTAGGGGAGATTACATCCAGAGGGGATCCAGAATGTATTCCTCTCATAATCGGAAGCAGGTCAGACCTCTTAGGGACCGAGAAGCTTGTCAACTGGGGCTTGGTGTCGGGAACCTTTCTCACTATTGAGTGATGGTCATGTGGGCTGTCTGTGAAAGTAGCGTGTATTAAGTCTACTTTTTTCACAAAAAAATCTGCAATCTCATCACATAGCTCATTAGAGTATGTGTCTCGAGCCTCAAGTCTGGTGGGAACCGTGAGCTCTTTGTATATTGAAAAAAGTTCCTTAGTAGGATTTTTTGCATTTTCAATACGTTCTTTAAAATGCACACCTTTAGCTGCTCTAATAAGTTTATGATAGGTTTTTAATTCATTTTTATATTTTAATTTGTCCTCTGGATCATAGTTTTTTCTCCATCCTCGTTCAATGTTTTTACATTTGGCCTTAGCTTCCTTAAGTTCTTTGGAGAACCATGGAGCCGTTTGAGTCTTTCTGACAGGAGGTTTAAATGTCCATGGTGCTACTGTGTCCAGAGCCCTGGACATCCATTTTCATAGTCTTCCCATGCCTTAAGCAGGGTGTCGTTGGAGGGGGGAGGTTCTCTCCCAAGGGCAGATTTAAACTTTTCTTCTGTGAAGTTCTTCCAATCTCTGCGTTTCACGGGTTTAGAATTGGGCACATTAGAATTAATCTTGCTGCATTCCTGTAGAACATTTAACACCTCAAAGGGGATGACAAAGTGATCGGACCATGTGATCTGCAACGGAGTATTCATTTTGAGATCTTCCCAGTTAGCAAACACAGGGTCTAAAAGATGGCCAAGTTGATGAGATGGAGATCGTGATTGCAGTGTTAGTGACAATGAATTCAAAGCCTCTATCACGGCCTGTGCCTCTCTACATTGAAGATCTTCAAAATGAAAATTAAGGTCTCCCAGAATGAGAAATTTCTTATGTCGGAGTACATGTTGCGTTATTAGTTCTATCAGCTGAGTGGCAAATTGTGAAGATTTACCCGGGGGCCTGTATACTAGAAGTCCATTGATGTTACTTTTGGGACTAATCTTTATCGAAAAAAACCCACTCTCACTGTTCGGCAGAGTAGCTTTCTCTAAGGTACATTGTAGGTCGCTCTTATGCACTATAGCCAGTCCTCCTCCTATCTGTTTTTCTCTATCGATTCTGAGCAGGCTGTATCCTACCGGGACCGCCTCCAAGGTTTCTGGAGTCGAGGCTGTGTCAAGCCATGTCTCGGTTAAAAAAAGTGCATCGAGAACCCCATCTAACACAAGGTCATGTATTTCTGATCTGTGTTTTTTGAGGGATCTACAGTTAAGTAATGACATTTTCAAGGTCTTACCTATTGGCTTATCATCCTTTCCCTTCTTGATCATGAAGTGGCAGGACGCGCAGTGCATCGTGGGAGAGTCTACAGACTGAAATCTAGGGGCCCGCACCGCGCCAGCCAGAGCTCTGCCTGGTCTATCGCCCTCCCCATATACTCGAGCTACATAGTGTTTCCCCCGAAACTGACATTCCCTGTTTGCCGCTTCCTCATATTCCGATACCTTCTCTCTCAGCTTAGCGCGCAAGTCTCCCATGTCACCTCCAGCAGCTATGTCCCTTTCTAGTATCTTCAGGTCCCTCTCCAATTTTATCAGGTCTCGCAAGAGGTCTCGTAAAATTTCACCTCCCTTAGCCATACTCAACCCACGTACAGTCACTTTAAATGCTTCCCATACCATCATTAGGCTGTCCACTGAGTCAATGTTCCGGTCAAAAAAGTCCTTGATGTCTTGTTCCATTTCCGATCGGAATACCTCATCCTGCAGATGCCGTGGCTGCATTCGCCAGCCAATAAAGGGGGAAAGGTCCACCGGTGGGATTGTGTCACCAGTACCGGGGAGTGATCAGAGTAAGTGCGGGCCAAGTGTACCGCCCTACCTATCCAATGAGCCATCCCCACTGCTACTAGAACATAATTCAGCCTGGTCCATGTGTTATGTACTGCTGAGTGGTGCGTACCCTCCCTCTGGGAGGGATGTAGATGTCGCCAGGCGTCCAATAAGTAATCAGATTCGATAGTGTCATGTAGTGTACGCTGTGCGGTGGTGTAATGTGCCGCTACAGCTTTGGAACGATCACATTTGGGGTCTACAACAGTGTTAGTCTCCCCCCATATGACAAAGGTGGATCCCAGTGTGTGAATCTTGCCTCGCAGCACTAGCAGTGGGTGTACGTCATCTATATTAGGGCCATAATAGTTTGCAATTGTGACATCTTTGGAATTCAGCCTGCCCCATAGTAAACAGTACCTTCCTTCAGGGTCAAGATCCATCCCTCCCAGCACAAACCTCACCCCCCTCCTGATAAGAATAGCCACCCCTCTGGAGTAACTGGAGTATGAGGCAAAGCACGGGAGATGCGTCTCCTGGAGCAGGGCAACATGGACATGATGGCGGTCTAGATATCCCAGTACTTGCCTCCGTTTTCTAGGGTTATTCAGCCCCCGCACGTTCCAGGAGAGGACATTAAGTTTGTCCTCTTTACCGCTATCTGTGGCCACAGTAGGTACCCAACACAATCTGTTTTGTGCAATGTGCTCGACTGTCATATGCAATCTCAGAATGTACCATTACCTCACCTTCCCCCACCCCAACCCCACCCACACCGGCACCCCCAACTCGCCAGGAATTACAATCCCCCCCAGTCGCACAATTCCACCACAAACATCTGCCCCATGTAGGCGAAAACTAAACTCGTAATAAGGGGCAATGCCCTTCGAGGGGGTCTGCTAGGGGCTCCCGCTCCTACACTCTACCGCTCTATTTCACCCATCTTTTCCCCCGATGAAAGTGGGGTACTTAATGACAGGACGGCGGCGAGTGACCAGGCGGCAAGTTCTGTCTCAACATGTAATCTGGACCGTCTGTGGGAGGCCTCCTCCCTAAGTTCAGCGCTGCGCTCGTGTTTCAGGTACTCTTCAACCTGCTAAGGTGAGTTGAAAAGGTGTTGGCGTCATCGGTGGTGGATCCTCAGTCTCGCGGGGTAGAGCATGGCATACGTGATCTCCTTCGCTTGTAATTTTTTCTTCACGGTTGCGAATTTCGGCGGGCCTCCTGAACAGCTTGGGTAAAGTCAGGGTAGAAAGCCAGGGTAGTATTCTCATATCGCACTTCCCCTTTCTCCCGCGCCAGACGTAGGACCGTGTCCCGATCGCGATAATTGAGGAAGCGCACAATAATAGATCGTGGGGAGGCACCCGGTGGTGGTCGGGCCGCCAAGGACCTGTGCGCCCGCTCGATGGTCATATGGGCAGAAAAGGATTCTTTTCCAAATAATTCCCCCAGCAGATGCTCCATGAAGTCTTCTAGTCTGCCTGTGTTTGTCGATTCTGCAAGGCCCAGTACCCTAACGTTGTTTCTCCGGGACCGGGCCTCCAACTCCTCATTTTTATCCTTGATAATCTTCAACAGCTTATCCATCTGCAGCATATGTTGTTTGGAGGTACCAGCCCCATCTTCCAGTCCCGACAACCTGTGTTCCACCTCCTTGATCCGCTCTTCATGTTGATCCAGCTTCTCCACTACTTTGTCTAAGCGGCTATTCATGGCATCCATTTTGGTGTCGATGGAGGTGAGGCTCTGTTGCATCCCCACCAGGAGTTTTTTCCAGTCATCATCCCTGGTTTCCGGAGGGTCGGGTTCATTACGCTCTCTAGACCTAGAGCCAAGTGTCTTTCTGGCGTCAAGGGACGATTTAGCCTGTTTGGGCTCAGTTCGGCCCATGGTGTGATGGGAATAGGGCACAAGGACACGATGGCAGCCCCAGAGGGGAGATTAGCTCGCCTCTGCATCTACGTTCCTGACTCCACACCACTCAATCCGCGCCCAATCCATGAGTCACCCATGTTCCCTTGCCTAGCGGGCCTCCGAGGTCTGCACTACCTCTGCAAGGGTTCAATGGACTGCTCCGAATGTGGTTGCAAGCAGTGTTCAAGCCAGGGGAAGGAGAGTTCATTCAAATGGTCGCCATTTGTAATGGATCCCGTTGCTACCTGAACAAAGATGACTCACAATATGGCGCCCCGTGGCCTTTGCCTCAGCCTAGTGATGGGCCCGGCCATCGTCGTGCACAATGTACCCCCCGGCGCTGCCTCTCCCTATCGCAGGCCCTTCCGTCAGCCTCCGCCATAGGAAACCGGTCCTCCCCGGCCTCCGGGCACTCTGCGCCTCTTCTTTGCCTCTGCAATCCGACCTCCGGCCGCCGGAAGTTTTACTTTCCACAGAATAGGTAAGACACCAGCTATGTTCTAATTTTTTACATTTGGACTTTTTTGTTCTAATCTCTACTGAATACCAAGATGCAGAGGGGGACGATCTAGGTGACTTTACTGGTTTCAAGGGGGCCAGGGAATCAAGAGCATCGCTGATCCATTTATTTAAATTTGAGATGCTAGCCTCAAGATCATTAGAAAAAGAAGGCTTGGTGTCCTTCATATGTTGCGAAAGAGACTCAGAGGTAACCCTCCTCCAATTCCTTCTAAGATCTTTGGGGATAGAGGTGGCTCTTGCCGTGCTTATTAGGTGAAATTGGAAAGGGATCAAGAAGTGATCTGACCAAATCACCGGCACAGGAGGATGGACTACGATGTCGGGAAGGTTGGAACAAATCAGGTCCAGAGTATGGCCTGCCTTGTGAGTTGCAAGGGATATATGTTGTATTAGATTGCAGCCGGCTAGTGTGGAAATAAAGTTGGAACTATGCGGGCAGGTAAAATCGTCCACATGTAGGTTCAGGTCGCCTAGCATCGTAAAGTTGGAATATCATGTGCTGGCCTGGGAAATGTAGTCCGCGAGGGTGGGAATAAATTTGAGACAGGAGTTAGGGGGTCTGTAGAGCAGAAGCCCTGAGCAGGAAGAGGACGCCAAGAGTTTAATACAAAAAGGCAATCCTTCGATGGACTCAATCTGCTAAAAATTGGATGTTGCAATCTCCCATCTAGTTTTGTGGATGATAGCCAACCCCCCTCCCGGTCTCCCGCTTTGCCTATTAGCACGTACTATGCCATAATCCTCAGGGAGGGCTAGAGTCAGGGCGGAGTTGGTATCATCTCGAAGCCACGTCTCAGTCAAGAACAAAAGGTCCCAGTTGTTATCTATAATGGACTGATAAATGTCCAAGGCGTGTTTAGGCATGGATCTGCAATTGATCAGACAGGCTTTAGCAGTGCTTAAGCTACGTGCCTTACTGCGCGTTGTGGGACAGCTGGTAATAGGGGTAAATCCACAGCGCGGGCATGTGTAGGCTTCTTTAGGGTCTCCGAGGGTCAAAAGAGGCAGATTGGTACAAGATAGGGGCTTAAGGGAGAGTAGCTCCATCTGACTAAACGTGTGACAGCGGACGTTGGGAAATTGGGCAGCATCTCTGTAACTATATCATAACTGAGCATGAACAAATTTCAAGACTTCATGTACGAACTTGGTGTGCAATAAGTGAGAGGCAGAGAAAGACTTTTGTTTGATCCACTTGAAATCACAACCTGAACTCGATCCAAAATGGAGTCTTGAAATTTGAACCGTAGAAAGAAGTGTGTAATAAGAACACTCATAGTTGGAGTAGCCATAGTTATAGCAGTAGTCATTACTATATCCATTGTTCAGTCACATGAAGCAGAGGTTGAGGGGGTGGGAGTAGGGGGGCATCCACACCTTCCATTTCTAGCACAAAAGAGGGTACATTAGGATCTGATAGACTTATGATAGAGGAAACTAGTCGCTTATTGCAGATTTGTCCTAGGTGATTACACGCTGAATGCGTATGCAAAGTTGTTGTATGAGTAAGTGGATATGATGGATGTGAGAGATTGTTATGTATATATGCAGTTGCCTGCATCAGTAGAGGATGGGATAAGGTATCATCACCAACCTCTGACATATGGTATCACTTGTAGTGTGTTGCTTAGCATGTTTTACAGTAAGGGACATTTTAGTTTTCTTAACAGATTTTATTAATATACTTTCAGCAATCTGATTGTGCAATGGACTACATCATTACTTGCGGATATATACAGGCAGTATCATATCATATACTTTTAATGATATAACTTTACAACAAGTGAACCCCAATGCATTACTCTGCTCCAATAGCATATACTGTAACGAGATGTGAACCATAATTTAGACATCTTGTCTTGGTGTAGGAATCAAGTCCAAATTTCAGAGTCAACAGCATCTGATATCGTTGTCTGCTGCGGTAAGAGCTGACCACGGTAGTCTGCCCATTTTTGTCAGATTTTAGGATGTTGTGTTGTTCTGCCCCTGTAAGCCTCCTGGGATCCCGTCTTCCAGAACCGGCGCACCTGAAAAGAAACAGAGGAGTGGAAAAACGTGAAGAAACGCCCTTTTCCTTATTGAAGCAAAGATAAAGCATTCTGTAGAAACATTTCTGGGACTCCTCAACCTGTATGCAACGGATGTTCTCTGGATTAATAAAGCTTAACTATTAACCCCATATGGCTTCCTTGCTTCTGTTTCCACCCATCCCTCCGACAGGAGGGTATTGTAGTAACAGTGGCTGGCCATGTGTGGTGCTGGACTTACTCCAGCTCTGAGATGAAATACGTTTACTACTGTTTATGCTCCCTTTTGGCTGTAGTAACTTTAGAAGGGATTGGTGTCACTACAACGCGGTTTTTTACAACGCATTCCGTTACATCGGAATTTTTACAACGCAGGATCCATTACATCGGATGCCATTACAACGCATGGCATTACATAGCAGATGCTATTACAACGCATGGCATTACATCGTAGGTATAGGTAAGTATACCTTTTTAAAAAAAATGTAATTAAGTTAATTTAATTAATTTAATTTAATTAATTTAATTAAAATACATTTTAAAATAGTAATTAATTTAATTTAATAGATTTAAATCTATTTATTTAATTTAATTTTAATAAAAATTGTAATTAATTTTAATTAATTAATATAATGAAATTAATTTAATTTAAATATTTTTAAAATTGTAATTAAATTAAATTAATTAAAATAATTTATTTAATTTAATTAATTTAATTAAAAAATGTAATTAATATAATATAATTAATTTAATTTAATAAATATATTTTAATTAATTTATAAATGGTAAATATAATTTAATTAGCCCTAAGCACAAACCCAACCCTGAACCCTAAAACACCCCTGTACCCCAAAACCCAAACCCAACCCTAAAACCTAAAAATACCCCTGTACCCCAAAACCCTAACCCTGCCCTGAAACCTAAAAACACCCCTGTACCCCAAAACCCAAACCCTGCCCTGAAACCTAAAAACACCCCTGTACCCCAAAACCCAAACCCTGCCCTGAAACCTAAAAACACCCCTGTACCCCAAAACCCAAACCCTACCCTGAAACCTAAAAACACCCCTGTACCCCAAAACCCAAACCCTACCCTGAAACCTAAAAACACCCCTGTACCCCAAAACCCAAACCCTACCCTGAAACCTAAAAACACCCCTGTGCCCCAAAACCCAAACCCTACCCTGAAACCTAAAAACACCCCTGTGCCCCAAAACCCAAACCCTACCCTGAAACCTAAAAACACCCCTGTACCCCAAAACCCAAACCCTACCCTGAAACCTAAAAACACCCCTGTACCCCAAAACCCAACTGTACACCTGTACTTATTTTAAAAATTACTTTAATTAATATAATAAATAATAAATTAATAATATTAAAAAACATAAATAAATATATTTAATTATAATTAATATTAATAAAATAAAAAAAAATTAAATACTTACCTATACTTACGATGTAATGTCATGCGTTGTAATAGCATCTGCTATGTAATGCCATGCGTTGTAATGGCATCCGATGTAATGGATCCTGCGTTGTAAAAGTTCCGTTGTAAAAGACTCCCGTTGTAAAAGTTGCGATGTAACGGTGCATCACCCTTTAGAAGATCAGGTTTGGAATAGTATTGGGGTTACTATGTTGAGGGTGGTTTCATGGCACTCCCTAAACCCCTCTCCAAACCTGCCTAAATCCCTCTTTACTCCTCCCTAAACCTCTCCCATTTAGTAGTAAGTATGCCTTTTTTTCCAGCCTCTCCTCCTGTCCCTCTACATTTACTGCTAAGTGGTAAACTTGCACATATGAGAAAAGATAAGATAGGTGAAGGTGAATATATACACCCATATGTTTCTGAATTGCATATTTGAGTAAGTAGTACTGTTGAACTAATTTATGTACTACAAAATGGAGTTTGTGAATCAGGCCCTTTGTCTTACAGCAGCAATTCTGCTAATTCTGAAGAAACTAAATGCAATCTTTTTCTTTTTGAATTCTGAATGGATTTTGAATGCTGGCATCTGCTTCCCTTTCTAAGAAAATGTCTGTGGCACCTGTGGTGTGATTATATCTCTTTTCTTATCTTCATTTACTTCTTTCCTCTTGAACAACACCATTTTCTCTGTGATTAGCATTTGCCTCTTCCATGCATGCCAGGGTATGCTTTTTAACCCCTCCCATGCTGATGACGAGCTCAGCTCGTCATCAGCCACGCTGCTCGTGTGCAGATGACGAGCTCAGCTCGTCATGGCCGTTAGAACGCTCACACGCGGGGATGATTCCCCTGCTGTGCTGAGCGTTCTAAGGAACGGGAGTGGCTGTGACGAGCTCAGCTCATCATCAGCACACGAGCACCGGGGCTGATGACGAGCTGAGCTCGTCATCAGCACCGAGGCGCTGTGCGCGCTCCTGCCCCCCAGCACAGCGGGGGAATTACCCCCGCAGAGAAGGGGTTAAACTAGCTTGTTGGCAATGATTTTTTTTTAACCATCTGTTTAGTAAGTTTTTAGTTAAGTTACAGCTGCATACCTTACATATGTAATATGTGCATACGTTTTTGTCTAGGCTCGAAACAAGCGTTTGCAGCTGGCGTGCTTTCTCATCAACCCGTTTGCCCATATAATGCACTACTGTATCAAGGTTATGAATAGCATTATCCAGATTTCTACAGTCTTTGTGGTTACTGTGACCAATAAATAGGCAATTGTGTAAGAGATTTAAACATGCTCAACAAGAACTTCTGAGCATTTAGTACGATTTCTTTTTACCTCATGTTATAGAGTGTCCGTAATTTGATGTTCCCCCTTAGGTTTACACAATACTATAATAACGGTGTAGATGCTGTGAGCGATATTGCATATATAGTACACTTTTGTCAGGCTTTTCCAATTAGTTTGGTTCAGAGCGAGGTGGAATGCAATTTGTTTACATTAAGTGAAGCAGTGTGCCAACGGTGTGTTTTCTATCAACAGATGAATGCTGGAAAGAAAACTGTAGTTTCTTTGAGTCACATTGGAAGGTCGGGAGGTCCTTTCAATAGGATTCAACTAGATTTCATTGAAATGCTAAGGTGAAATGGATTGAGGTACATTTTGGTGGTAGTGTGTGTCTTTTCATGATAGGTTGAGGCATATCCAACGAGGAGGTGTGATAGTCTTATTGTAGCAAAGTTACTGCTTAAAGAGTTAATACTGCAGTTCGGATTTACACCTTCATTGGAGTTGGAGTTGGAGGAACGCATTTCGGCAGTGAGATCATGAAATTGTTGTGTACTGCATTACAAGTTGATCTGAGATTGCACTGTATTTACAGGCTGGAGGTGTCTGGCATAGTGGAGCAAATCAATGGGACTCTCAAGATAGGATGGCAAAAGTGTGTTCCTCGACTTCTTTGAATTGGCCTGATGTGCTGCCCTTAGTGCTGATGAGTTTGGCTAGCACTCCAGATAGAAGAACATGACTTTCACAGCATGAAATATTGATGGAGAAGGCAATGCTCTTGTCTGCAGTGCCAGCCACAGCATTGAAAAACATCACCGATGATATGATCCTTGATTATTGCAAGGGATTGGCTGATGTGGTTTGTTCTGTGTCTCACCAGGTAGAAGCCACGACTACACAGACCTCGAAGGACTTCTTGCCTGACCTATGAACAGGGGACTGGGTATTAGTTCATAAACATGTGAGGAAGAACTGCCTTGATGCATGGGGGCAAGGTCCGTATCAAGTGATCTTGGTGACAAATACTGCTGTGAAGTGCGGAGGCTTACCGAATTGGATTCACGCCTCCCACATCCGCACAGTTACGGAGCTCCTGGAAGAACTCTACCTGAAGAAAATCCAGCTGTGGTCAGCAGGCCGGTTGAGAGGGCAAGCCAAGCTGTGGGGGTCCTTGACTAGGCTGCTCGCCCACTAGATCGAGCTGGGGTGGGGGGGGGTCAAATAACACAATGCCCAGGTACAGACTCTAAGGGAGACAATAATGTTCAGAGTAGTAAAGAGTCAAATTCAGCTGAAGAGACTAGTGTGGGTCATAGTTGAGTGCTGCGAAGAAGAACTGATGCTGAAAGAGAATCACTGCAGGTGAGACTAGGAAGGCTGAACTTGAGATTGGTACCTGAGAGGGATCTTGCTTCATATCTGAAACGAGTGAATCAGAGCAAAGTGATACAAAGCAAAGTCAAGGAAGCTTGAGAAGATCAAGGTGAGCAAGAGTACCATGCCAGAGGTACTCTGCCTTGGAGTGGACATATCTGAGCGTAGATGCAGGGAACACCGAACTCCGGGAGGCTGATATCTGGACGAGTGAGATGGGGAACATGCGAGACTGAGTGGCTTGCGTATTCTGGTTCTAATCAAACTTTAATTTCCAACATTTGGTCTCCAGCTTCAGCGCAGGAGATAGGAGCATTTCATCTGGAAAACGTTCACCCCGTTGTTGAAGAACTTGGTTCCGATCTCATAAATGATGTAAATTGAACTGTAATAAAAGTTGATACTTAAGAAGATAACCTAGGTCCGAGTGGAAGAAGAATACATTTAGAGACATTTCCGTAGAAGAAGAAAGAGGGCTAGGGAAGTCTTTGAACTTTGTAAATAATAATAATAGTAAAGGCATTTGTTGAACACGCAGCTACCCCAAACGGGGTGTCCTGGCGCAATAACAGACAGAGAGCAGGGCGAGGAATGGCGCAAAGGCTAGTCATTCCGACTAAAGAGCCAGGTTTTCAGAGACTTGCGGAATTCCTGTTCAGACTGTATCATACGTAAATGAGGGGTTAAGTTGTTCCAACGTTTGGTGGTGCCCACCCCAAATGATCTGCCTCCCATTCTAGCTTTCGCAAACCAAGTGTTGGCAAGGAAGTGTTTGTTGTTAGACCTTAAAGATCTGGATTGTTGATAGGGTCGGAGTCTCTTCCTTAGATAAGCCAGCCCTCGTCCTTTGTCTGCCCGAAATGCGAATGTCAGGGCCTTAAATTCGATCAGTTTGGCTATTGGCAGCCAATGAAGTTTTCGAAGGTATGGGGAAATGCGGTGTCAGAGCGGGACACCGCAGACCAAGCGGGCTGCGGCTTTTTGAATGATCTGGAGTCTACGGATCAGGCCCAGTGGAAGACCCATGTATAGGCCATTCGAAGTAATCAAGGTGAGAGGTTATCAAAGCATGGACCACGGTTTTACGAGTTGCATTAGGCAGATAGTTGATGAATTTCCTAATAATTTCAATTTGACCAAAGCAGGCAGCCGAAACCTTTTGAACTTGCGTTGTGAGGGATAAATCTTTGTCCCATCTTACGGCCACATTTTTAACCGAGTCCTTAGGAGTAGGGGCATTGCTCAATTCATAAGACCACCATACATTTGAAGGGGGAGGAGGGTTGGTTAAAAAACAAGACCTCGGGGTTATCCGCATTAAGTCTTAAATAATTGCGGTCCACCCAGGCGGCAATGTTCTTGAGACAATCTTTAAAGTGGGTCAAATATGGAGGATGACACTTCACTATAGGTGAACAGTAACTGGGTATCATCCGCGTATGATGTTAATTTTATCCCAGTTTTGGGGATAAGCTCTGCCAGGGGGGTTAAATAGACATTAAATAGGAGCGGGGGCAGGGCCGAGCCCTGGGGAACACCCCACTTAAGAGGTTTGACGGGTGAGATGAAAGGATGGGTCCAGACCTCTTGTTTACAGTCGTATAAAAAGGATAATAGCCAGTTCAACACACCTCCCTGGATGCCTATGCCCTTTAGGCGATTTAAGAGGATGGGGTGGAAGACTGTGTCAAATGCTGCAGATAAATCAAACAGCACTAACAAGCCTCCATCCACAGCCCATCGTATGGAATCAACCATTTCAATCAAAACTGATTCTGTGCTGAAACCAGGGCGGAAGCCAGATTGAGATTCATGGAGAAGGCTGTTGGTCTCAATAAACCCAGCCAGTTGCTGATGCACTAGTTTCACTAAGACCTTCACAGGAGCGGGAAGTAGAGAGATAGGTCTATAGTCACTAGTGATTTCCGGGTCTCCGTTGGCTTTTTTTAATATGGGTAGGAGAAAGGCATGTTTCCAAACTACAGGGTACGTATCCTGTCTGAGTGAAGAATTCCAAATGGCGTTTAGATGGGGATTAAGACACTCTACTAAGCGGCTATATTGTTTGGCTGGCCATGGATCGCCAGGGGATCCTGATTTACACTTCTGCAATTCAATCAATGAAGCTTTGAAAGAGATCTCAGCAAATTCTGAGAAGACTGGCCTCAGAGTCTGCTCCAGATAATGATAATTAATCATCTGGGAGACGTCGCATGAGCCAGGAAAAGAAGAATAAATCAAAGCGATTTTCTGCTCAAAGAAATCGGAGATTTTGTTGCATAGTATGGATGTATGACGTTACAACGCATGCTTTTACCACGCATGCTGTTACAACGCAGTTTTTACAACGCATACCATTACAACGCATAGCGCTTTGGGGTGCTGGATAGTGAATAGTTTCATTTACTATTCCAACTCCAGTCCCCGTGGACACTAGGGAAGGTGTTGGATAGTAAATTAAATCTATTCCCTATCCTAGAGCGCCCCCCAGCGCAATGCGTTGTAATGGTTTACGTTGTAAAACCTGCGTTGTAATAGCACTGCATGGTAAAAGTTGCGTTGTAAAGGATGTTTCCCCATAGTATCTGTGAGGGAGGATGGGTGTGGGTAAGTGCAAGTGGATTAGTAAAAGATTTCACAATTTAAAAAATTTCCCTGAAAGACTTCTTAGCACTATTAATCCGTTTGGCCAGAAAGTCTCTTATTTTCTCAGTAAGAAGCTTGCGGTACTCTTTGAGCGCCGCCAGGTAGCAAGTTTTACTTTCCACAGACTAGGTAAGACACCAGCTACGTTCTAATTTTTTACATTTGGACTTTTTTGTTGTAATCTCTACCGAATACCAAGATGCAGAGGGAGACGATCTAGGTGACTTTACTGGTTTCAGGGGGGGGCAGGGAATCAAGAGCATCACTGATCCATTTATTTAAATTTGAGATGCTTGCCTCAAGATCATTAGAAAAAGAAGGCTTGGTGTCCTTCAAATGTTGCGAAAGAGACTCAGAGGCAACCCTCCTCCAATTCCTTCTAAGATCTTTGGGGAAAGAGGTGGCTCTTGCCGTGCTTATTAGGTGAAATTGGAAAGGGATCAAGAAGTGATCTGAACAAATCACCGGCACAGGAGGATGGACTACGATGTCGGGAAGGTTGGAACAAATCAGGTCCAGAGTATGGCCTGCCTTGTGAGTTGGAAGGGATATATGTTGTATTAGATTGCAGCCGGCTAGTGTGGAAATAAAGTTGGAACTATGCGGGCAGGTAAAATCGTCCACATGTAGGTTCAGGTCGCCTAGCATCGTAAAGTTGGAATATCGTGTGCTGGCCTGGGAAATGTAGTCCGCGGGGGTGGGAATAAATTTGAGACAGGAGTTAGGGGGTCTGTAGAGCAGAAGCCCTGAGCAGGAAGAGGACGCCAAGAGTTTAATACAAAAGGGTAATCCTTCGATGGACTCAATCTGCTAAAAATTGAATGTTGCAATCTCCCATCTAGTTTTGTGGATGATAGCCAACCCCCCCTCCCGGTCTCCCGCTTTGCCTATTAGCACATACTATGCCATAATCCTCAGGGATGGCTAGAGTCAGGGCGGAGTTGGTATCATCTCGAAGCCACGTCTCAGTCAAAAACAAAAGGTCCCAGTTGTTATCTATAATGGACTGATAAATGTCCAAGGCGTGTTTAGGCATGGATCTCCAATTGATCAGACAGGCTTTAGCAGTGCTTAAGCTACGTGCCTTACTACGCGTTGTGGGACAGCTGGTAATAGGGGTAAATCCACAGCGCGGGTATGTGTAGGCTTCTTTAGGGTCTCCGAGGGTCAAAAGAGGCAGATTGGTACAAGATGGGGGCCTGAGGGAGAGTAGCTCCATCTGACTAAACGTGTGACAGCGGACGTTGGGAAATTGGGCAGCATCTCTGTAACTATATCATAACTGAGCATGAACAAATTTTAAGACTTCATGTACAAACTTGGTGTGCAATAAGTGAGAGGCAGAGAAAGACTTTTGTTTGATTCACTTGAAATCACAACCTGAACTCGATCCAAAATGGAGTCTTGAAATTTGAACCGTAGAAAGAAGTGTGTAATAAGAACACTCATAGTTGAAGTAGTCATAGTTATAGCAGTAGTCCTTACTATATCCATTGTTCAGTCACATGAAGCAGAGGTTGAGGGGGTGGGAGTAGGGGGGGCATCCACCCCTTCCATTTCTAGCACAAAAGAGGGTACATTAGGATCTGATAGACTTATGATAGAGGAAACTAGTCGCTTATTGCAGATTTGTCCTAGGTGATTACACGCTGAATGCGTATGCAAAGTTGTTGTATGAGTAAGTGGATATGATGGATGTGAGAGATTGTTATGTATATATGCAGTTGCCTGCATCAGTGGAGGGTGGGATAAGGTATCATCACCAACCTCTGACATATGGTATCACTTGTAGTGTGTTGCTTAGTGTTTTACGGTAAGGGAAATTGTTGTTTTCTTAACAGATTTTATTAATATACTCACAGCAATCTGATTGTCCAATGGACTACATATTTACTTGCGGATATATAAATGCAGTATCATATCATATACTGTTAACGATATAACTTTACAAAAAGTGAACCCCAATGCATTAGTCTGTACCGATAGCATATACTGTAACGAGATGTGAACCATAATTTAGACATCTTGTCTTGGTGTAGGAATCAAGTCCGAATTTCAGAGTCAACAGCATCTGATGTCGTTGTCTGCTGTGGTAAGACCTGACCACGGTAGTCTGCCCATGTTTGTCAGATTTTAGGATGTTTTTGTGGGCATCAACGTGCTAGAAATACCGGGATCTCCAGTCCCATACAAAAGTCCATTCTGTATTTTCAAGCCCTTATAGTACGATGTGTTTCTGATTTCCATAACCTAGCAATGTCTCGCTTAGCGATGGTAAGGCCAAGCCAAAGGAGGTAACGTTTATACCTGACACCACCAATCGCGTCTATTATATCAAGTATTGTGAGTCTAGGGGATCTAGGCAATTCCCACCCAAGTATTTCAGTTAAGCATGCCAATACACCAGACCAGAACCTATCTAGAACTGAGCATGTCCAAACTGTGTGTGATGAGCCCTCATAATTCTGCCGTTGTAGGCAGATGGGGGAATCAATCAATCCAGCTCTCCATAGTCTATGATATGTATAATATGCCCTATGAAGGTATTTAAACTGGATGAGTAATAGGTGGGAGGAAATAGCTGCTCCACGGGGAGTTTCTAGGACCTCGGTCCAGTCATCTGCATCCAGGGGACCTATGTCTGTTTGCCAGGCAACTTTAAGTGTCTCAAGTGTTGTGGCCCTGTGGGTAATGAGGGATTGGTATATTTTAGATATCTTATGTTCACCTATGTCACCCATGAGAAACTTGCCCTCTGACAGATTAGATTCTGGGAGTGATTCTAGTTTATCAATGTGGGGTGTAATTGCGTGGCGAAGCTGTAAATATTTATAAAACTGGGAGTTATGCAAGGAGAATTTGTCTTTTAGGGTTGAAATGATTTGAGGACCGTGCCATGCATGATATTGCCGATTGTAGAGATTCCTATAAAGTCCCATCCGCGAAAACCCTGTAGTCCAGCCAGACGGTGTAATAATTGGTCATTCCATAGTTGTGTTTCGCAGGTGATACGATCCTACCACCCCATTCGTTGGAGAGACTGTTGTCAGGAAAGGATTACTGCTCTGGTGGCATGTAGTAGGGAGTGGAGTTTTGATCTACTATATAGGTGGGATGAAAGGGTCAGGTCGTTCATTATCCAGTGCTCTACTGCATATGCTGGATCGTCACTGGGCCCATAGTGGAAATTATTAATCACCTGAAGGCGTGATGCCGCATAATAGTCCTGCATATCTGCAGCCGCGATACCACCACAGTACGTTGATTGAAAACCGGTGCAAAGCGCAACCCGGAATGCACCTGTCCCCCATAGGAATTGCCCCAGCATGGCATTGATATGTTTAAACCAAGAGCAATGGTGAAGCTGGGTGGGGCGAGGGGGGCGGACGGCCCTAGGCGGCATGAGTTTAGGGGGCGGCAGCTGACCCCCTCTACCGCTCTTACCAGCATCCAATGTGGCCGCAGGAATTGACAACAACCCATAAACCAGGCCCCTCCCTCGCTCTTACCTAGGGCCGTATGAATCGCCAGCACCCCCTAACACCCTCTTACCTGCCCAGACACCAGCACCCCATCTCTTCTATCAGGCCGTCGCGTTGGTAAAGTAATTGTAAGCAGAATACCATTTTGAAAATTGCAGATCTCCCGTATAGAGATAAAGGCAGCCCCGCCCAAAGGCGAGTGTTGGTTTGCACTATTTTGGTGACTGCGCCCAGATTCCGATCCCATGAAATTTGAGGGTTCTCAGACAGGAATACACCTTAGTAAAGTAGCCCATCTGTTGCCAGTTTAAGATTCTCAGTCCAGTTATTAAGCCCCAAGGTGCCCCGTAGGGACCAGATAGTGGCCTTCCGGGGGTTCAAGTATTGGCCTGATGTTTCCCCGAATATCCGCATGACCTGTAGTATTCTAGGGCCATTGTATAAGGATCTGTGAGATTGAATAGTATATCATCTGTGTATAGAGCTATACGGTCTTATGTATCCATTGTCCATTCAAAGCCCCGGATCAGCGCATCTTTCCGGACCCATATGGCCAGTGGCTCAATGGCCAACGCAGAGGAGAGGGACCAGAGGATATCCCTGCCACGTTCCACGTCCGACTGGGAATGGGTCTGAGACGCAATTCCTGACTCGAACTGTTGCGGTCAGTTCGGTATACAGAAGCTTGATATATGCTAGCAACTGTGGGCCAAAATGATAATGTGGCAGGAGTGCAAATAAATAGGTCCAACTAATAGAATTAAAACCATTGTCCATACCCGCCAATAACAGAGCTGCTGGTCTACCCAGGCGATCAAACGCAGCAATCGCGTTGTGGGCTCTTCGAATTTTATGGCAGGTAGAGCGATGCAGCATAAAGCCTGATTGGTCTAAATGGACAATGCCTGACATGTGTGGTAACTGTCTATTCGCTAGTATTTTGGTGAGGATTTTTGATTCAGTATTTAAGAGCGATATCAGGTGGTAGGAGGAATGTTGTTCGGGTGGTCTGCCTTGCTTGGGAAATACCACTATCTCTGCGTGCCGCCAGTCTGGTAGTAGCTGTGCCGTCTCAGTCTTCTCTTCAATTATGTTAAGGAGATGAGGGTCCAACTGGAGAATTAACGCTTTGTAGAACTCACTGGGATAGCCATTGGATCCGGGGGCCCGTCCCGTCCGCAACTCGGACACAGCCATCATTACTTCTTCGATTGTGATGTGTGTGTCCAGGGATTTCCATGCATCCTCAAGGATAGTACGCAGTGGTATATCATCCAGGAAACTCTCAATCAACGAGATGTGCATGACTTCCCTAGGTCGATAGAGTTCCCCATAAAAGTGTGCGAAGCTACTAGCGATCTCTTCTGGGTCGGAGAGGGTCGCCCCTTGTTATCCTGAATAGGGGGAGAGGTGTGGGTATTGCGGTCTGCCTACATAATCGATAGAGTAACTTGCTAGATTTGTCACCCCACTGATATATTCTACTCTGGGATGCTAACCAAGCACGTCTGGCTTCATCTATTAATTCACTCTGATATTGTTGTTGGGTGAGTCGTAGGTTCCTACGAGCTGTGTGGGCTTCACCAATTTGACTATGTCTTTCTAGCATCGTTAATTGGGTTTCTAAGTATGTGAGTTTACGCATCGGAGATTCTGCTCCGCTGCGGTGTAGCTAATAATCAACCCCACGTATTGTGGGTTTCATGGATTCCCACAGCGTCTCCGTAGGGGAGATAGAGTCCACATTAAGGGCAAAGTATTCTACTACAGCTTTATGCATATGATCCCTATATTTCTGATTTTGCATGTGGCATGGGGAGAGTGTCCATCAGAATGGGCTTGGATGTGGCCGATTGAGAGTGTTATCAGAATTGGGGAGTAGTCAGATAGCCCATGGGGCAGAATTGAGGCCTCAGCTATTCTCTGGAGATAGTTCTCTGGAATGAATAAGTCATCGAACCGAGAGAAGGTGTGATCTACAAAAGAGTAGTACATGTAGCCTGTGTCATGTGGGTGGAGAATTCTCCATGTATCGACCCAACCCAATATGTTTACAAGGGAAAGTAGCTTTGACTCCATGGGCCTCTCTGTGGCCCCAGGGGGCCGCCCCCTAGGGGTGGAGACATGCATTACGTCATTCCAGTCAACGCCCATAATTGAGAGGCATTCCGCAAGGAGCCCTAATACGTCTATTAGGCAATCAATTAAAGTTTGAGATAGTGGAGGGCAAAGACGCTACCCATAACTATTTGCTCTCCATAGACAGTCCCTTGGACGATAACGTATCATTTATTGGTGTGTGTATATGAATGGAACTCGACGATGTATCAGAAGGGCCACCCCCTAGAGCTCCACACAATTCCCACATGAAACACTTGTTTGAAGCCATATTGGGGTAGACAGGGTGTCTTAGTGCCCACAAGATGCATCTCTTGCAACAGTACTATATCAGCTCTAGACTGCTTTGCTGGGAGGAGTATCGCACTTTGCTTAATTTTATCAAGCAGGCCCCTTACATTCCAACTCATGATACGCAGTTGACCCTGTGAGGCCTCGGTTGTTTGAGACGGTGCTGACATGTAATAAACAGTTAAATGGATGGAATCGCACAGTAAGGTTTCTATCTGGTGTTACAGTGTCTAAGCATTGGGTAAAACAATAAACAATCCGACGTGCACCCCATCCCTCTCCCCCAATACCTCAAAGAAATTGAAGCATCTTTCGCGGATGGAACCCCTTATCGACCCCCACAAGGGTTTAACCGTGTATTCCTCCAATGGATCCCATAACACTCAAAGGCCATAGTGGCAACTTTAAAAAAAGAGGGAGCAGGTTCTGGTGTTTCAGCCCGCACGCAACTAACAGTAGGCTGCATTAATCACAGTAAAAACACTTCAATACAGTTCCCTTTGGTCCAGATTTGGGTTTATTTATGCTGCTTTGGGGGCTTCTGCTCCTGGTGTGTTCCCCTGTCTGTCGTCTTGTATCTTAGATCGCCATGTAGACCTGAAGCAGTGTCGTTTTTTTACTCTTTTGCTGTGTTCACTGCGATGCGATTCACTGGACGATGAATCTGAATCCTGACAAGAAGGGGTGTGAGGGTTGGTTCATATCTGTTCATCTGTCTAGCTAAAACGGCTTCCAGTGAATCAAAGAACAGAGTACGTGAATTATATATGACTCGCAAGCGAGCAAGGAATTGGAGCGAGTATACAATTTTGAGCTCTTGCAGTCATGCCTTGGCTGCTTGAAAAGATTGTCACTGCTGCAGGACCATTCTTGTGTAGTCTGGGAATATCATGATTCTATGAGAGTCACAGAAGTAGTCCCCCTTTATTCTGGCGTGTTTCATGACTGAGTCACGATCATGGTAATTTAGAATGTGCGCAATTATGGGCTGCGGTCGTGCCCCCGGAGGTGGATGCTGCAACAGGGCCCTGTGCGTGCATTCAAGAATGAAGCAGGTGGAAAGGGCATCTCCCGGCATCCATGAAGCCAGCCATCCGGATATAAGTTTTCGGTGTCTTTGCCTTTGCAATTTTCAGGGTAACCCACCAGGCGAAGATTGTTTCTGCGAGCCCGCCCTCCCGGGTCTTGCACTCCCGCTGCGAGACCTTTGGTGAGTTTCTCCAAGGAAGAAACCTTAGCCTGCAGTACAGAGACAGCATCTTCTACTCCTGAGACCCTAGTCTCTGCCTCTGTGAGGCGGTCAACTGCTCCCTTAAGTCTTGACGTAACAGCGACACCTTCGAGCCAACTGCGCCTATCTGAGTCTCCAGTTCCACTCTTGTAGGGATAATTGCTGCTAATAGCACAGCATTGTCTGACAGAGCACCGGAACTCCCTTTGGAGTTGGCAGATTTGGCCCCTCCCCCAGTGAACTTGTCCATGGTACCCTGTTTGGCGGCTCCACCAGACGTTTTGTCCTTAATCATGGTGAGGAGATAAGGCGGTTTCATATGGTAAGAGTTTTTAGGCAGGAGGTACAATCAGTGATGGGCCGAGGGCAACCCTGTGCCACAAGCCGCACCCGACACTAGTCCGGCCGCTTCTGTGAGCATAGGGTAGTGCCCCCACGCCCTATTGGGTGCCCTCCTACCACTTCTGCATCGCCTCCAAATAACGGTATCCCAGCGGGTGGAGCTCTGATGACAGTCTGAGTCTTACCGGGCCAGGAGAGAGTCCATCATATGCCACCTCACCTCTCGTGGCCCTGCGGGTGCCCCCAACCAGAGCTCACTCAGAAAGTTTCCACTTTGTGGGCCAACTGCACATTGCTTTAATTCGATGCAGCCATGCCCCAACTCTCAGCAATGTAAGCTGGTCCCTCGCATTCAATTGGGCCAAGATGTGGGCTCGGGCACCAGGTAATCCACACCAGAGTTTGGGGGCCACACAATGCCACACACGATGCAACTGCTCCTCATGGGCACGCTGGCTTCTCCCAGGCTGAGTGCAGCTGATCCTGACAACACGGTTGTAGTCCCTCTGGGCCACAGGAAAAGACCCGAGGCTCACAGTAGGCCCAGACTGGTGCCCATCAATGTATTTGGATCAGTGCAGATCTACAGCTGGCCGTGTCCATCTACCAATCCGTCCGAGCGCTGACCGCTGCAGCCCCCGACCACACAGCTGCAGACCCCAGGGGGCCGGAATCCACCGTGGGCCTACAGTTGCCCCTGTCCAGTGCAGGGGTGCCCGGCACTGTGACACAATAGGGCACCCACAGTAGGGCAGGTCCCCAGCCAGCAAGGCCCCCTCTCTTTCTGGCTCCATGCCCGTCACGCCAGGCGTCTCGATGAGTCCTAAGCACTCCTGCATGGCCGCCGCCGTCGGGCCTCTACGGGGCTTCTCCTGTCCTCCAATCGATGGCCCAACTAGTCCGGGGTTTTCAGGTGCCGGCTCAGCCACCACCCCTCGACGGCCTGTATGTTACTCGCGGACTGCAGCTGATGCCCCCCGGCTTGTATACACCTCGCGGCTCCACTCAGGCCACAGATCTCCACCTCAAACGCTGCACCAGGCCCCGAGATGCAGCAATCGGGTCCCACGGGGATGCGATGCCTGCACGATCGTGTCTGCTACTTCTGTGGGACAATTCAGGATTATGGCAGCTACTGTCTCGGAATCAGCCGGATTTTGTGTTGGGCTGGCGGGGCAAATCTAACGTGCGTCTGTCATGCTGGAACACTTGACCTTGCCCCCCGACATTTTGAGTATTATTTTTCTAACTATGATGTGGTGCTTTCAGTGGTTCCAGCCTTCAAGCACCTGAACAACTATGATTATTATAAACAAGAAGAGAGAATGCCAAAATACTTTGTACATACCATCACAATAGATACAGCTTATGCCCATAGACATAATTTAACCTGTATGCAAACTGATATAGAAAAGAAATTTGTAGACCAGATAGAAGATAGACATTGGCAGTCATTTTTTAGGCCGAACAGCAAGGACAAGAAAATTGAGTGGACTAAAGAGGAGTTAGCTCATTGATTTATGTGTTTGTGTTATACTGATTATGTGTAACGAATGAAATGTTTTATATATTGATAACATTTGAAAATGTAATATAATAATAATCTGTTTTGAAGAATAAAAAGTAAATATAATTTTTGGAGATACATTATTGTACTTATACTCTGTATTAGTGGTTACTGTCTATAGAGAGATCTAGATCATAAGGTATCTTTTGGAATGTTTTATGGAAACAAGCTATAGACCTTTACCTATTGCATCAGACAGACACTGACATATTTTGATAAAATATTTGTGGGACAGAGTGAATGTGAGCATATTTTTCTGATTGAGGAATCTGTGAAGAAATCCTTGCAGAAGACGATATCAGTAATGCCGAATGTATGTTCTGTGTGTGGAAGGAATGTGTATGTTCGGTTGCCGCAAAAGTGGTATGGAACATGTTATATGGCTATTGTATTTCCTAAGATTCACCATGTGGAAGATTTGTGGCCATTGAAAGGGAAGCAAGCACATTGAGAGAAACGTGATAGAAGTGCAGGAGAGATTGTAGGAGATGTCTTTGGAGCAATGATACCGAGTTTGGGGGGTGGTTTTGAATGATGTGAAGATTAGAAAGTTGTCAACTATCGTGGATAAGTTGTCAGTGAATACAGCACAGTTGCTATTGCTTATATATGGAGAGATGGTGTTGATAAGGGCTATGGTGATGCAAAACCGTCTTTCTTTAGATGTGTTGTTAGCAAAAGATGGCGAAGTCTGTAAAATGTTGAGGGTTCAACAGTGCTGTACTTATATCCCTGATTATAGTAAGGATCTGAGGAAATTTATAAGTAACATCACTAGGATACACCATGAGGTAGATGATTTGGCAACAAAGGGAACCTGGGATAAAATTGGCCAAGGTTTTGGAAAGGTTTGAAGTTGCTTTGCAAGCCTTGGGAGTAGATTTCTTGGTTATATCCTGAAGCCCATCATAATAGTTGTGGTCTTTGTCATCATTTTACTAGGTGCCCTTAGAGCTTATAAATGCATAGAGCAAGACAGGCTGAGAATTCTCTTAGATGGCAGGAGAGGCGAATGGAGTGACTGCAGGACCGTCACTATGAGAATTTCATGAATCTGGAGAGGTTTAGACAGGGAAAGCTGGCTACGTCTGTTTAGGTCAGTCTTTTCTACAGGGAGACCTAGTTACACGGAAAACGATAATTATTGTGATGACACTAGTCATCAGATGGGGGCTGATGGAGCGTTGGGGTATTAATATTAGGTTATTAGGACGTGACCTGTATTGACGTATAAGTGAGGAGTTGGGTATTTTCTTTATGTAATCAAAGAATTAACATAGTAAATGTATGTATTTAAAGAAAATCATATGCTTGTAAAATGTATTCCTAACTATTGAAGGTTATCTATTGATGCTCATATCATATGTGCATATTAATAGTTCACATATGTTTGTATTTTAATGTGTGTACTGTTATTACGTTAGCCGAAGTTGGTAGGCCTAAGTTTTGTTTCTCCCTGGTCGCTCTCAAATTGAAGGTTGTTAATTAAAATGAAAGTGCTTGTGTAATTTTTCCTTTCACGTTTCTGTTGCAGGTGGAAGAATTTGTCCTCGTTAGTTGGGAAAACATCTTTGTTTCAGGAATTAGACACCTGGGGAGGAGAGGATGCCTTTGAACAAGTGGAGCTGATAATGTAGGAGGATGTCTTTCGTATCTGGAAGGCCTAGGAATGAAGGTCACTGAACAAGAGTTGGAAAGTTCTATTGCTTCATGGAAAATGAATGAGGTGGTCTTGGGATGTACTTGGAGGTGTGCTATTAGCTTTTTGTATTGGGGTTAGGGCCAAAGTCCGGTACTTCTGCCTTACCTGGAGAGAAGGGAACATCTTAGAACGAGCTCTGTAGCTTTACACTACTTAACCCATTTACTGTAAGTGTGCTTCTTATGAAGACATCACGAGTTGACACCTTTCAGGGAACTTGCCTGGGAAATGCTAAGTAGGGATGTCACAATAGAGGTAAAGTAGGGACAGAATAATGCTTTTACATTTCTATCCACCAATGAATAAGTCTTTTGATGTAGTTTCTATCATTTGTGTCTTCATTCAGGAATTGGTTATTCTGTGCATTTTGCACAGACTCAACATTATTAGCAGATTTGGTTTTGTATTAGTGGAGTAGTGTGGCTCACTGGTTAGAGGCGGCAGACCCGGGAGCAGAAGTCGGGTGAACACCCTTTACAACGAAACTATTACAACGCACTACCATTACAACGCGGTCATTACAACGCAAACCATTACAACGCATTGCGCTGGGGGCGCTCTAGGATAGGGAATAAGTTTAATTTTCTATCCAACACGTTCCCTAGTGTCCACGGGGACTGGAGTTGGAATCGAAAATTATACTTACCACTATCCAGCACCTCTAAGCGCTATGCGTTGTAAAGGTTTGCGATGTAAAAACCGCGTTGTAAAGGCAGGCGTTGTAATAGCCTGCATTGTAACGTCATACATCCCAGAAGTCGGCCTGGTATCAGGGTTCAATTCCCGACGCGGCAGGGTCGTGGACTTGGGTCAGCGGACTCGATAATTCTCGCTTCGGTGCTTACTCTAATCAGGGGTTCCACTCGGCAACTCTGGGCATTAGCTTGCCTAATCTCCACAACGGCCCCATCAATTCCGGGGATGCCTGGATCCACCTTGGGGACTCCCAGCAGGGACCATGCCACAGGGAAAGCCAGGACGGGTTCCCCAGAGTTATACAGCGCCAGGAAACTACGGACGGGTAGCAGTGCGCTTTACAAGCTCAAATACAAATACATTTACATTTACATGTATATTTACACACTCGTTTTGAGGTGTTTGTATGTCCAACTTTTCTTGGCTTTGTAATAAACTTATTAAAATAGAAATTGGGAGTCTGTGTTCCTTTAGGATCATGGGCAAGGATAATGAATAATTGGTGATTGTTTTCACTCCCATCCACACTTACATAGCAGGCACCATCAATCCATGGACCAGGGGTTCCGGAGTAAGTTTAGAACATGGAACCCGGCCCCATCAAAGCCCATCTGCTAATGAGCATGTCTTACTTGAATCCCATTGAGTGCCCAGTCTATCATCCCTCCTCCCTCAACAACGAGGCCACTACCAGCATCCTTACCAGATCTCTGAGGCTAGGCATAACCCTCAAACTTCAGGGACTGATTCAGCCTCCTCACTTAAAGATGATCTTAATTCCCAATTTAGCGCACACAACTACTGTGCTCAACTTGCTGAGAAAATCAATTTACTAACTGAGGCAATTAATCAAATGTTACACACAACTTAAAAACTCAAGTGCTATCCTCCTCCACATTGCCACTTTAACTGCTGGTCTTTGGTAGATTAAGTTGGCAAGTAATAACTGTGACCCTGGCCCTCAATGGTTATAATTGTTTTGCAAATATGTTGAAAGTGATGGACACCCACATTTTCAGCCCAAACTGTGTTTGAGACCCAGTTCCACTTGCCTTCCCCAATCTCCATTGTCAATCAAACCACCTACGTCTCTTTGGTTATTCTAAATGAATAACCTTATTCAAGTCCCTGTAATAACCACTAGTTACCTACTTCTCTCTGCATTACCTACCGTATAACTGCCATTCAACAGTTAAGCATTGTTTGAAGATTTATGACATTATTGTTAACCTTCAACTGGACAATTCTTACAGTAATCTGGCTCATAGATACCTCAAATAATGTTCTGGATCCCTCTCCCTTCCAATTTCCATTGTGAAAATGAAGACAGGCTGGATAATGGAGTAACAATCACAAGAATACAATCTGTTGTAGACGTCTCACGACTGATTTATATGATTCATTTCAATGGCTGTCTTTGGAATTGTCTACATCGAATGCCATTTCAGTCAGATTAAACGTCATCTACCACCCTCCAGGTGGGAATTGCTAGTTTCTGGGGGAACGCACAGATTACATCACAAACCAAATAATAATCTCTGGGGCCAAAATCTTCCTAGGTGATTTGATTCTTTTCTGGGGTAATACTAATTACACTGCTGTCAGTTTCCTTTCCACATTTGTGACAATGATATTCTTAAACACTGCCAAACTTCACATACTCTAAAGGCTCTGTATATGACCTGTTCACCACAAAGGATTCCTTATTGATCACTGATGATCCCATTCTAGTTGACTGGTATGACCTTCTTTGGATCCCTTTCTGGTTACTGTTTGCTCATTGCAAAACATTTGGTCAAATAAAGCTGACTAATTGCTTCAGAAAACCAACAATATAGACATTCAAGCCCTTGCGAAAAGGGCTTTGCTGAAACGTCCCCCTACTGGAATTCTACAAGACATCAGTGACACCACAGCAAATTACAATGATTGCATGAAAGAACTTTGAGGGAGATTGTGCTCTCTGGGACTCAAAATAACTATATGAGGAAAGAAAATCACCGAGAAGACTTGAGAAAAACACCTTTAGACTATCCCCTTTCCCAATAATCTGACTCAGATGAGAGATACCATAAGAAGCTACAAAAAGCTCACTCATATGGCTAAGTGCTCTTACATCAACTCACTTTTGGATACCTCTACGAACCACCCAAAACTCCTGTTTGAAGTAGTTAGACAGCCCAACGGCTCACATTTTGCTGGTACTCTTGACGTCCCAGAATCTAATTATGAAGACATTGTTAAATTCTCCAATTGCAAGGTAATGTTAATTGATTTCGCCCTTCCCCCAAAAGCTTAATCTTCTTCCCATTTCAAGGTAAACCTTAAAGCCTAGTTGGCCTGGTCCCATTTTACTAAAATCACAGAGTCTGAGTTACTTTAAATGATTACAAAAAACCCTCAAATCACTTTACCAACACGGTCACTGGAACCATTATTAAGGAACTGGGTAAACATTTGCTCCCCTACAGTACAATGCTGGTAAATATGTTGCTTTTGCAATGAATGTTCCCTGATGTCTGAAAATTGATTGGACATATCTCACCCATATTTTAAGAAATAGTCAAGAACAACAACTTTACCCTGGTTTCAGAACTACCCTTCATATGGAAGGTGTTTGAAGTCTTTGCATCCAGTCAAGAAATGTTTTAGACAACTTCCTATCTAGTTTCAGAGAGGGCAGGAGCACGGAGATGGCTTTTCTTTAAAATGTTGATGACCCACTCTGTTTCCTCAACTTGGGATATCCTTACTTACTTGGGCTTCTAGATGAATGAGCACCCTCTGGATTGACCAATGCAGAATCGCTCCTCTTTGAGCCGTCCCTGCTCAAGAAAGAAGGGGCCGTGAGACAATCCTCTTCTGGCAGCACTACAGAACAATTCCCAGGCTTTAAGCTGGGCAGGTCCTGCTGGTAATCAAAAACTAGCTTTGAAACTGGACTGTATACAGCCCTACATTCACTACAGAACAATTCCCAGGCTTTAAGCTGGGCAGGTCCTGCTGGTAATCAAAAAATAGCTTTGAAACTGGACTGTATACAGCCCTACATTCCTGTCATTACCTTTACAAGGAAACACACTGAGTAACTGTAAAAACCCTTAATGAAGTCTATGTTACCAATTCAAAAAAAGGGGGGAGAGGTAGAGGGATATACTAGGTCCACCCTCCTATTCTAGTAGTAGAGACAAAAATATCCGAGATCTCGGACGAAGAACCTAGCTGTAGAGGTAGATTATCATCAAAACGATGGATGCAATCTAAAAAGGAAAAAAGTCCTTTCTTGAGTCCCCTCACTCACCGGAGTTTCCTCACGGTGACATGCTTCATCATAGGGGCCATCTCAACTCGCTGTGGGTTGAGGCGTGCTGCGACTTGCGAAATTACGTGGGAGCACTATAGTGAGGAACTATGTATAGTGCAGTGGTGTATGTGGAGTGGAGTGATTAAAAATTCCTAACTAGTAGGCAGAATTATTTTATTCTTGCTCCTCGATATATTATTATATTACTATGAAATGTGCGGTATTGTCGTGAAATCACATAGCTACGTATGGGACTATATGAGGTTGCAATAAACTGTTCATGTTGGGGTATAGTCACTTGAATAACAGTTTTTAAATATCAGAACCACTGTTCAGTATGAGAATTACTGTTAATTATGAAAGGACTTCCAAAAGGCTGTAGTTACAAAAAAGGTTGTGTACTTGATGTATATTCAGTTGGCTGTGTATCAGTTGCGGTAGCTAGGTGAAGGTGTACAAAAAGCTAGTTAGTGGTTGGAAAGGGTTCATTTGGAGAACTGTCCCCACAGAAAGGTATCATTAAGACCTTGGCTGTCAGTGCGGAGCTTGAACACCCAACGTTGCTCCTTTTCCAGGAGGTGTTGTTCAAGGGCTGGTCCCTGTGCTGTCATGAAGAAGAGCTTAGGGGTAAGCTCGAAACAGGTTGGCACTCTACTAGGACCCCTGGCTCATTGCAAACCAGGCTGACCTAGAGAGCCACCCCGTTTTTAATATATCGACTTGGAGCAAGAATAAAATAATTCCGCCCACTAGTTAGGTATTTTTTATCACTCCACTCCACATAGACCACAGCACTGCACATAGTACCTCACTATAGTGCTCCTAGATAATTTCACAAGTCGCAGTACGCCTCAACCCGCAGCAGGTTGAGATGGCCCCTACGATGAAGCATGTCACCGTGAGGAAACTCCAGTGAGTGAGGGGACTCAAGAAAGGACATTTTTCCTTTCTAGATTGCATCCATCATTTTGATGATAATTGTTAGGGGTTTGAGACCTGCAGCGAGAGTTAGGCATTGACATGTGGCTAGATGCAAACCCCATGTCTCTTTGACCTCATTCCCTTAGAGCCAGCAAAGATCATGAACTTTGGAGACGGTCCCTAACTAACGTAAAGGGACGCTCTACCTGTAAGCCGACACTTGGCTTACTTCCGTGACCACGCCCCCATCCTTGTTCCTGCTTCGAGCTTACGCCATTACCCCTAGCGTCTCGCTCGTTTCCCTGTTCCTGCCCGTCCTGTTGAGAACCCTTCACCTCCGTTTTCAGAGGAGCACTTTGGAATTGAGCGGAGATCTATTTACACATCGCGGACCTCACCGCGTAAGGTAGTGCTGGCCTCCGGCTTGCGAGGAAAGCCGGTGCTCCTTCCTTTCCGCGCCATTTGGTGCACGTCCCGGCTGGTGAGAGAAGCCGGTTCATGTTTCCCCGCATTTGTGTGCACAGCCTTATTGCACAACATGTGTCCGACTCGAGAAGTCATTTCAATCGTCCCCTTTTGATCCAGGCTCATAGTGAATAAAACTTGAGTCATTCTACTCGCCCTTTTAAGTTTCTTCTTACCTATTGAGAGAGTGTTACTCCGCCTGGTGCTTAGCCCCGGGCCGGGTTTCGCCTCTCTTGAGTGAGTAGATGCTCCGCTCTTCGTTGCCCCAGAAGAGCCGGCCATTGCTCCTCAAGTCCCCGTGTTACCCCCTTTGTTTCTCTTTATATTTTTTCGTTGGTCTGAGTGTCGTGTGAATGTGATACTGAGTAGTCCATCCCAGAGTATCAGGACTCCTGTTTCCCCGAGTCCGCTACCTTACCCACTACTTGCTTCAAGGACATTCTGGGACATAACTGGGGTAAGTGAACTGCGATGCTAATCACATGTCAATGTAATTGTAGGTGAATGTTAAGCACAGTGTATTGGTATCCTCATATTATTTTCTTGCAGCATCCTTGCGACCAGACAGACCTGTTTCCCTCCTGTGATTCCGCCCCATGTATGGGGAGAGTGGTGGACACTCCTTGGAATTTTCCCCCATACTTTTAGAGAACAGCCTATAGGAGTGTATGTTGCACATCATTCCTGTGGTTGTTTTTTGGAGGTTAAGGGGATTTCTCTTCACTCCTGTGGACTCTTGGCACCCGGTTCTGGATTCCCGACAGAAAGCCAAGCCCACGTATTTTTGTCCACCCGAGTGAAGATGAATCCTGACGGTACTGAGATAGCAATGGACACTAAAATACACACCCCTACAATGGAAGATTTAGCGGCAGCGGTAGTAGATCTCCAGGCTGAAGTAGGGAGACTACGGCAGGAGAATCAGAGATTAGAGGCAGAAGCCTTACAGTATAAAACCCCTGACTACCGATAGACAGGCACTATCCCTAAAAGCCGAAAGAGTTACATCCAACCCACTAGATTCACTGTACCCTCATCTCCCGCTGGAGCAGAAGCTAGAGTAGAAGGAGACATAGCCCCTGTACAGGTAACTGTTCTTACTCCGAGTCCTGTTCCTCTAGCTATGCCTGAAAGGTTTTCGGGTGACAGTTCTAAATTCAACGTGTTTATGAACCAATGTCAGCTCCAGTTTCTGTGTAAAGCTGCATCCTTTCCGAATGACTCTGCCAAAGTCACCTTTGTTATCTCTTACTTGGCCGGCAATGCAGCAGAATGGGCGGTTCCTTTGATAGAATCCAATGATCCCCTCTTGAATGATTACCAGTTATTTCAGGAAAAGATGAAAAGTCTGTTTGCCAAACACACCTATATGCAAGCTAGTGACAATTAACTTTTGAGTCTCAAACAGGGGAACAAAGATCTCTTGTCCTATATAACCAGCTTTAATAGGCTTGTCACAGAAACCCACTGGGCTGAAGATAAAAGAACATCCTTATTTTACCGAGGTTTAGGTGATGAACTTAAAGACTTATTGTCACAGATTGTAAACCCCACTGAGGACTGTCCCTCGTTCATAGAGCTCACAGTCAAGTTGGACCATCAGTTGCATGAGAGACGTGGTGAGAAAGTACGGGGTTTAGGTCCCAAATATGTCATGATCCGTACGGAGAAAAAGGAATCTAAAGACACTACAGAGCCCATGCAGATAGGCAGTGTGAGAGGTCCCTTAACTGTCGAAGAAAAGGAAAAAAGACGCAAAAAACAACCTCTGTTTGTATTGTGGCAAAGGGGGACATTATGCCAAAGAATGTCCTGTTAGACCCAAAACCCCTATGAGAAAGATCACCAGTGGCTCTCAGAAACAGGAAAACTAATGCACTTGAAGAATGAGGAGATCGCTTCTTCAAGTGATAAAGTTAATCAGATCTCGCCAGAGAAACAACTAGTGGCAAAACATTTTTCGCTACAGGTCACATTTATTTACACGGCACATTGTAGAGGTGATATGTCCATACTTCTTGATTCAGGAGCCACCGGTAATTTTTTTGATATAAAACTGGCACAACGATTAGGCTTCCCTTTTATCCCGAAAGAGCACCCTGAACCCATAAGAGCGGTAGATGGTACCGAATTATCAGGGTTAATCATCTATCAAACACCACCTTTGGTTATGGTATTGGGCAATAGGCATTCAGAGCACATAGTGTTTGATCTAATTGATGCTCCCAATTTTGGCGCTATTCTGGGTATCCCCTGGTTACAAGTGCATAATCCTTGTATAAATTGGGCCACAAGAAAAGTAGTCTTGCAATCTCAATACTGTCTTCTACATTGTTATCGAGAAGCAAGAGAAGAGATTCCCCTGTTACAATGTGCCATGCAAACGGTTGCAGTGGCCTCTTGTGTTCCGGACATATATGCCGAGTTTTAAGAGGTGTTTAATGAAACCGAAGCCACCAAACTACCCCCCCATCGCAGCTACGACTGCCGCATCGACTTAATTCCTGGGGCAGATTTGCCTAGCAGTCGTATCTATGCTCTTACACCTTCCGAGACAGAATACCTACGAGATTATCTTGATGACATGTTAACCAAGGGGTTCATCCGTCATTCTACTTCTCCAGCCTTTTCTCCTCTTTTTTTATTGACAAAAGAGAAGGGGGTCTGAGAGCTTGCCTGGATTACAGAGCATTAAATAAAGTTACCATAAAAAATAAATACCCTCTTCCACTCATCCCTGTCTTCTTGACCAGCTACGAGGAGCAAAAATCTTTACTAAAATAGACCTTATGGGAGCCTACCATCTTATTCGTATTAAACAAGGGGATGAATGGAAAACAGCCTTCAGGACAAAATTCGGCCTTTTCGAGTATTGTGTAATGCCTTTCGGCCTTTGTAATGCCCCTGCGGCTTTTCAATACTTCATAAATGATATACTTAGAGAATACCTGGACATCTTTGTTATAGTATACATTGATGATATACTCATTTTCTCCCAGAACGAACAGGATCACATTGATCATGTAAAAAAAATTCTGAGAAAACTACAGGAGAGCCAATTGTTCGCTAAATTGGACAAAAGCACCTTCCACACTAAAGAAATAGACTTTTTGGGTTTTATCATCAACCCGGAAGGAATAGTAATGGATCCCCAAAAAATTCAAGCCTTACTAAACTGGCCAAGTCCCTCGTCAGTCAAGGAAGTCCAATCCTTCTTGGGTTTCGCCAATTTTTATCGGCGATTCATTGATCATTTTTCTGACTCTGTAGCACCTATAACTAGGTTGTTAAGGAAAGGGGTACCCTTTCTTTGGTCCGAAGAAGCGGAACAAGCGTTCCAGACCTTAAAAAACAAATTCACCACTGCTCCTGTTATTAAACATGCAGACAACACCCAACCATTTTTTGTAGAAGCCGATGCTTCCCAATATGCGGTGGGTGGAGTATCGTCGCAAAGAGACAAAAACACAGGATAACTGCACCCCATTGCTTACTACTCCAAAACCTTGTTACCAGCTGAGCAAAACTACACCATCAGAGAACGAGAACTATTGGCTATTAAATTAGCATTCCAAGAATGGAGACATCACTTATTGGGTTCTCCTCATATTGTTACCATCTACTCAGACCATAAGAATCTCCAGTTTTTCAGAACGGCTAGAGCCCTTACTCCCCGACAAATGAGATGGGTATCCTTTTTCAGTGAGTACGATTTTATCATCACTTATCGTCCAGGACCTCAGCAAGGCAAGGCGGATGCGCTATCCCGTTTGGGCCACACTATAGAAAAGACTGGGGATTACTCTCTACCTATCATACCTGTACATAAAATTATTGGTGTGGGAGACACAAATAAATCCTTCTTTGAAGAGCTAAAAGCCCAGTATAGTACCATTCCTCATGCACAATGGGAAGAAAACGCAGCCAACACTATCGTGGATGAGTTATACTACCACGATAATAAACTATTTATACCCATCCAGGTCTTACAAAAACAAATAATTGAATGGTGCCATGATAGTGTTCTAGCCGGACACCCAGGAAGTGTGAAGATTAAGAATCTATGTCACAGATGGTTTTGGTGGGAAAACATGTCGCAAGATATCCAGGCCTTTGTTCAGGCATGTTCTGCTTGTGCTAGACAAAAGGCGTCTCATTGTGCACCCACTGGGTTGCTAAAAACCATAGCCGTCCCTTCTGCACCATGGCATTCAATCAGCATGGACTTCATTACTGAGTTACCCAGATGTCAAGGTTACAACACCATATTCGTAGTAGTTGACATGTTATCTAAAATGGCTCACTTCGTCCCCTTAAAAAAGATTCCTTCAGTCAAGGAATTAGCACAGGTGTTTCTTGAGCAGGTTGTACGTCTCCATGGTTTGCCCTCTGTTATTATCTCTGACAGAGGCCCCCAATTTGTATCCAGGTTTTGGCAAGGGGTATGCTCTACTCTATCCATAGATCATAGGTTGTCAACAGCATACCATCCCCAAACAGATGGACAGACCGAGAGAACCAACCAAACCCTCGAACAATACCAACGCTGCTTACTCACCACCCTCTCTTCCACTTGGGTTCAAGCTCTTCCTCTGGCTGAATTTGCCTATAATAATTCACAACACTCTGCGACAGGCGTGTCTCTTTTCTTTTTTAATTATGCACAACACCCTAGAATGCTACCCTTAGTCCTGGATCGGAAGACAGTGAAAGTCCCAGTACTAGAGGAACATCATAAGCATATCAAAGAGGTGTGGGAAGAAGCTAAAGGAGAATTACACAAAGCCAAAGAAGCCATGAAAAAACAGGCAGACAAGAACAGAAGAACTGAACCCACTTACACCGTAGGAGAGAAGGTCTGGCTTTCCACTAAGAATCTTAGATTAGAAGGGTCAAGAAAATTCCATCCCAGATTCATAGGACCCTTTCCTATAGTAAAAATCATTACCCAGTCACCCTGAAACTACAGTTACCCCCACAAACAAATATACACCCCGTTTTTCATTGCTCCCTGCTCAAAAAATACATACCTCCTGTAAACCCTGACACACCTCCCCCTCCTCTAACAATTCAGGGAGAAGAAGAATATGAAGTCCAGAAAATCTTGAACTCTCGCAGAGTTAGGGGTAGACTGCAGTACCTGGTGGACTGGGTAGGTTATCCCCCTGAAGACAGATCATGGGAACCAGCGGAGAACATCCACGCTGTTAGATTGATAAGAGAATTCCACAATCTCCATCCCACTAAACCTCGTCCTCTAAATAGGCCTTTGGGGAGGGGTACTGTTAGGGGTTTGAGACCTGCAGCGAGAGTTAGGCATTGACATGTGGCTAGATGCAAACCCCATGTCTCTTTGACCTCATTCCCTTAGAGCCAGCAAAGATCATGAACTTTGGAGACGGTCCCTAACTAACGTAAAGGGACGCTCTACCTGTGAGCCGACGCTTGGCTTACTTCCGTGACCACGCCTCCTTCCTTGTTCCTGCTTCAAGCTTACGCCATTACCCCTAGCATCTCGCTCGTTTCCCTGTTCCTGCCTGTCCTGTTGAGAACCCTTCACCTCCGTTTTCAGAGGAGCACTTTGGAATTGAGCGGAGATCTATTTACACATCGCGGACCTCACCGTGTAAGGTAGTGCTCGCCTCCGGCTTGCGAGGAAAGCCGGTGCTCCTTCCTTTACGCGCCATTTGGTGCACGTCCCGGCTGGTGAGAGAAGCCAGTTCATGTTTCCCCGCATTTGTGTGCACAGCCTTATTGCACAACTTGTGTCCAACTTGAGAAGTCAATTCAATCGTCCCCTTTTGATCCATACTCATAGTGAATAAAACTTGAGTCATTCTACTCGCCCTTTTAAGTTTCTTCTTACCTATTGAGAGAGTGTTACTCCGCCTGGTGCTTAGTCCCGGGCCGGGTTTCGCCTCTCTTGAGTGAGTAGATGCTCCGCTCTTCGTTGCCCCAGAAGAGCCGGCCATTGCTCCTCAAGTCCCTGTGTTACCCCCTTTGTTTCTCTTTATATTTTTTCCTTAGTCTGAGTGTCGTGTGAATGTGATACTGAGTAGTCCATCCCAGAGTATCAGGACTCCTGTTTCCCCGAGTCCGCTACCTTACCCACTACTTGCTTCAAGGACATTCTGGGACATAACTGGAGTGAGTGAACTGCGATGCTAATCACATTTCAATGTAATTGTAGGTGAATGTTAAGCACAGTGTATTGGTATCCTCATATTATTTTCTTGCAGCATCCTTGCGACCAGACAGACCTGTTTCCCTCCTGTGATTCCGCCCCATGTACGGAGAGAGTGGTGGACACTCCTTGGAATTTCCCCCCATACTTTTAGAGAACAGCCTATAGGAGTGTATGTTGCACATCATTCCTGTGGTTGTTTTTTGGAGGTTAAGGGGATTTCTCTTCACTCCTGTGGACTCTTGGCACCCGGTTCTGGATTCCCGACAATAATCTACCTCTACAGCTAGGTTCTTTGTCTGAGATCTCGGATGTCTATGTTACCAAGGCAGTCCTTGTTTGCATTTCAAATTTTAGTTCTGCTTTCTGTCAGATGTGTTTCCGTAGTTGTATTTCTATGCAACATAGGACTCTTTTAAAGTGCATACTGTGAACTTTCACTTGAAGGTGTCTGGGTGGGTTCAGGTCGTGGGTGGGTGCTACTGAGGGTCACGATTAAGAGTGCTGGAGCTGAGGCAGAGAGTGAGCTTCTCACAATGTTGTCAGTGAGTCATAAAGGTGTTAAGACTACATGTGCAGCACATAATTGGCCTGTCTTTAGAGCGTACAGATACTCACATCTGTATCAATAGTATTTACCATTTTATGTGAAGGTGTATGAAGGAGTTACACAGCTGGTGCAATGTGGACCACTCCAAAGGAAAAGAAATTCCCTGCTTACAGGTGAATGAGTGGTGGAAGTGGAGGAGATGAAAGGAAGTTTGTGCATGAAGAGAGAAAAGATGGTGCTGAAGAAGAAAGAGATAATGTGTGATACATGCAGGTGAAGGATTTCAAAAAGATGTGGAGTGAAAAAAGGCATAAGCGAGAGAGGGAGAGACTGCTGAGGAAAGTGTTAAGGGGAATGATTTAAGAACATTACCTCTTCCTCAGAACTTAGGGGCTGATTACTATGGCGGGCGGACTAGGTCAGCCCACCATCGTAGCTGTATTTGGGACCTCCCGCCAGACATGCGGCGGTCTCACCACTGCCATTAGGATGCGCCCGCCAGTATGGCGGGCACATCCAGGGCTTTTGCCATTGCGGGCGGAGCTGCTGGCTGCAGCACTGTAGGCAATGTTAAAAGTGCTTGCCCTGCATGTCCCTGCACTATGTGGCAGGCACCAAGCGATGCCTGCCACTTGGTGCATGGAAATGCAGGGGGTACCATGGGTACCCCCTCGTGCAGCAACACCCCCCCAAACAAGGGGGGCCCTCAACGGGCCCCCAACCCAATCCATGCAGGCCTTTCCTATACCCACATCCTAATTTGGTGGTCGGTGCCTGCTAGGCACCACCACCATTTTAGGGGCCCTGCACCGTCAGCCAGGCAATCAGTGCGATTGCCTTTGGCGGTGAAGTAGCGGACGGACTTTGCGGCTACCACAGTACCCACCGCCATCCTAATTTAGCGGTGGTTAATACACTTGGTGTTGGCGGAAGGACCGCCACCGCCGGCCCGGTGGTGGCGGTCCTTCCGCCATCATAATGACCCCCGTAGTAATGTTTCTTTAACTGTCTCATATTTTCAGTCCTTATAAAAAATTACAACTCGTTGTTACTCGTATTTTTACTGCTAACAGCCAAAAGCATAGCCATAGGTTTAACTTGTTTTAGGAGTTGATATGTGATATGTGTGAATGCAATAACAGAAAATGTATAAGTGCACCCTATTGCAGCCAGGTGGCATACTTTGTGAAGCACTGGATATTAGTTTACATGTTTTAAAGCCATGCGCTTAATTACAATAAAAGCACAAAAGGTGAGGGGAGGAATGCTTGCTATTTGTCTAACTACTGACAATCACTCTGTATAGAAGCCCAACTCATCGTTCTTTTTCTCTTTATGCAACATCAGTTTAGACTCAGCCATATACGAATCAGCTTTGACCCTGCTTTTCATGGGAACAGTCCGGCCCAAACTACTGCCAGACCAAGCCCTCACCCAATGAGAACGCAATCGACTGATTTCTCCTTGAGAAGGGCATATCAGCCAAGTATAGCTTGGCTCCAGTGGCACAGTGAGCATGGGATCCACGTCTGAACATACCCTGCCACTTAGAACGGTATATCAAAAACACAAAAGGTGACGGGAGGAATGCTTGTAATTTGTCTAACCACTGGCAATCACTTGTGGTAGCATCTCAACCCATTGTTATTTTGCATACCCTTGCCACTTAGGGGAGTACATCAGAAACACTAAAAGAGAAGGGAAGATGCTTGAAATTTGTCTAACCACTGGCAATTGCGCTGGGTAGCATCCTACACATTGGTCTTTGTCTCACCATGCCCTCTCAGTTTGAACCTAGCCATATACAAATCAGCCTTGACCCTGCTCCTCATGAGAACAGTTCGGCCTGAACTGTCAGGCTAGGTCCTCACTGAACTGGAACATAAGTAACCTAGGGCAGATTTTGTACTGATAAAGACTCACCAGCCAGGTACAGCTTGTCCCCGGTGAGCACAGAACCCATGTCTGGTCATACCCTGCCACTTAGAACGGTTTATCAAAAACAGAAAAGGTGATAGGAGGAATGCTTGTAATTTGTCTAACCACTGGCAATCACTTGTGGTAGCATCCCAACCCATTGTTCTTTTGCTCACCATGTCACCTCACTTTGGACCTAGCCATATGGAAATCAGCCTTGACCCTGCTCCTCATGGGAACAGTCTAGCCTGAACTTCTAGGCCAGGTCCACACCGAGCCAGAACACCAGCAACCTAGGACCACTTTTGCTCTGATAAATGCTCATCAGGCAGGTATAGCTTGGCACAGTCTGAGTATACCCTTGACACATCAGTACGTAGAAAATACAAAAGGTGATGGGAGGAATTCTTGCAATTTGTCTAATTACTGGCAATCACTTGTGGTAGCATCCTAATTAATTGTTCTTTTGCTCACTATCTGAACCCAGTCAGGGCAAAACTGGTCATAGGTTGCTTGTGGTCAGGTTCAATGAGGACGTGAATGGCAGTTCGGGCTGGACTGGTCCCATAAGGAGCAGGGTCAAGTCTGATTCAAATATGGTTGGGTCAAAACTGAGGCGGTATGGTGAGAAAAATAAGGTATGTTGAGCAAAAGGATGGGTTGCGATGCTACCCCGAGCAATTGCCAGTGGTTAGACAAATTGCAAGAATTCATCTCTTCACTTTTTATGTGATTACTTACAATAGCCACACATCTTGGAAAGCTTTCTCAGGCTCATATGTGACGATGAGGGTCAGAATCTATGGGTACTATACTGCTTAGTCTTTGTTCTTGGTCTTTAAGAAATTGTTCAGGGCAAGTCAGGTTAGTTCTGAATGCTCACCTCTAATGAACGATATGAAATGCTGTGAGAAAGTGCCTCTTTTTGTGTAGTGTCCCCAATTTGTTTGGATTGATATTGTTGGGTTATGAGCTCTGCTCACTGGGGCACGGTTGTCCGGTCCCTATTGATTGTGCTCTGACCCATAAGATGTGGTAAAAGTGGCTAATCCCTGATTAGCATATTTAACTCTCATGTAATGTCATACCATATGGTTTAGAAACTACACCCATTGTGAAAGAAATCGGGTTGGTTGAGGAACCAACCACAATACTTCTCAGGGTGCATCACAAAAGCCACTGAATTAACCTGTCCTTAACCCTCTGGTCGCTTGGCAAAAAAGCAGTCAGGTCTAACTTAGAGGCAAAGTGTAAAGTATTTAAGCAGCACACAAACAGTAAGAATGAACACAACACAAGAAATGTCCCACACCAATTTAGAAAACTAGAGCACATTTTGATACATAAAATGATACCAGAACAACAAAAATCCAATCATTAGAACCAGAGATATGCAATTTTAAAGTTTAAGTAGATATACAGCCTGATTCATCAAGCTAAATTGCACTTGCAAAGGGCAAGATTCTCAGAATCTTGCCTTTTGCGAGTGCAATTTTTGCATTTGGGATTCATCATCCCAAATGCAAAATTCGCTATTAAAGAATTCGCACATTTGCGAAGAATTGCATTTAAGGAATCTCTATTTGAGATTCCTTAAATGCAATTCATGAATCATTTTAAAATTGCGAAATTGCAATTTTGGGCCGCTCTTTACCGAGAGGTCAGACCTCGTGGTAAATAGCAAAAACTTAGAAAAATGCATTTAAATGCATTTTTCTAAGTTGCATGTTACACACACACATGTCCTTTGGACATGTGTGTGCGCAACACCAATGTAGATTACATTTCAGGGGTGCTACAGGGTGTCCTTTGGACACCCCTGCACCCTTGAAATCGCATCCTTATTTGCGATTAGCTAATTGCTAATCGCAAATAAGGAATCACTCCCCATTCATTCCTATGGGCCTGTAGGCCCATAGGAATGAATGGGGAGTTATTCCTTATTTGCGATTAGCAATTTGCTAATCGCAAATAAGGAACATGTAGGAATCGCAATATTTTTTGCAATTCCTACATGAATCCCGTTTTGCAAGTCCTTAATAGCGATTCCTTATGAATCGCTATTAGGGGCTCGCAAAACGGGAGAATGATGAATCAGGCTGATAGTGCCTTAAAACAAAAAGCACCACTCTTGTTCATCTGTTCGTGCTAGACATGGGAAAAGGCCCACATTCAGGCCAACCACAATGGGTCGCGGGCCGGATACCGGGACCAGGTTAATTCTGCTGAAAAAGTTACCGTCTCAAAATTCCTGTTTGCGGTGGAGGAGGCTGCAAGGAGCAGGAAGAGTGTTGAGGATGGTCGTCTCTGTAGCGCAAAGAGCGGCCGGGCAACGCTGGCTGTCATTACTACAGCGCAAACAGCCACGCACTGGTGGTTACTACGGGCTGTTGAGAGTGCAGATCTCATTTTGACATTTGTCTCTTGCGGTTGCTGCAGCGCAAAGTGTTGGGTTCTCTAAAGCTTTGCGTTGGCAGTAATCATGGGTGCCAGAGTCTCAGCATGAACGAGCCCATTTACGGTCACAAAGAGCCCAAAACTACAGGATTCCTCTTTTTCTTGCAGAGGAGTGCCCTCTGGTGGCAGTTACAGGTCTAGAGACTTAGGGAGGGACCTTTTGGAGATCAGGGACTCACTCTAGCAGAAGCCAGCAGGGCTCAGACAGGTCCAGTTGCAGTACATCAGCTGTGCAGTTTCAAAAAGGCTCTGGAGCTTGCTGTGTCCCTGTAGCTCTCAGCAAGAGGTCAGCCAACTAACCCATGGAGTCATTCAGGTTAGCCGGGGATGAAGGACGTAGATCCAGTCTTCCTTTTCAGAGAGCAGGGCAGGCCTCAAGCAGTAGGGCAGTCATCTGAGGAACAAGGCAGGCCTCAAGCAGCAGGGCTGCCATAGGCCCAGGAGTGTACTGAAGTGGTGTTCTAAGGGTCCAATATTTACATCTGGTGTCAGCCTTTGAGTGTGGGGGGGATATTCCCCATACCACAATCACATCTGGTTCTGGAAAGTTCTTCCCTTCCCCATGTCAAGGCTCTAAGAAGCCTGTGGTGACAAAAGACAAAAGACTAATATCAAGTTCCTTTGTGCGCTGGAGGCAAAGCTCTACAAAAACACTTTTATTAACAGCGCACGGCGTCAGACAAGCCAGGCAACGAAGGAAATATCAATCCGAAACGGCAAGTCCAGCTTTCAAAATCGAAACATGTAAAGGAACCCATTTCGCGCCACTTGGAACACAAAGGGCGTGCAATATTAACGCTAATGCAGCTCGAGCTTAGGAACACATTTCCAAAACTTCAAATTAGAAGATATCCTACTAATTCAAAAGTACAACAATAAGCGAAAGCACAGACTACACCGTGTCATTGCCCTGAGGAAAATCCCACAATACATACAAGGATTAGAAACACATCTGCACTTTTCCATATATATTCCATGAGGGTGGTAAATGTAATGTAGCCCAAAGGCAGGATAGGGATATTGAACTGAGATTACATCCCATAATACCTTGGGCTATACCCCCATGGTAAGGGAACTCTCATTAAGAAAGTGAAAGAGATGTAAAGAGAGTTTCCTCAGTCACTGGTTTGACAAACTAAAGGTGTAATATATTATTTTGATTACTGTGATTTTTGCACTATTTGTTAAGCTTTATTAATTTCAACAATGTGTATTGTCTTATGGTTAATGTTTATATTTTGTGATTTGTCCTAACTAATACGTGTATTTTGTTCAGGCTCGCATTTAAATGTACTAAATGTGTTTATAAGTCAAGAAATAGCCATGACCAAGGAAATTTGTATACATTGGTCTAGAATCTGCTCAAACAAATAGCAGGAATTTCAAAATGGTGGTCAGAGCCTCTGTGTTCTAAAACTTTCAAAAAGTGGCATTTTCGGGATTGTGAATTAAAATCTGGCTTAACCATTAAAGAAGATTATAAATGATATGTTTTAATAGACGACTTTACTGGGAGGAACAATGAGTGCCGACCCATTAGTAGCATCTCATTTATAGGGCCTGGGTACATTTATCATATATTAGGGAATTACAAGTAAATTAAATGTGCCAATCAGATGTAGGCTAATTTGACCATGTTTTAAGGAGAGAGTACTAGCACTTTAACATCGGTTAGCAGGGGAGATATTAATGTTACTATCTCTTGTTTGGGGAGATAAATGGTTCAACCACTATATTTAATATTTATAAAAAATATAATTCAATGGTGAAGTTGGATTTTATTTTATAAATATTTAGGCAAAGTAATTTGTAGAAAATAACCTTTTTCCTGCTCGAAGTTCGTGGAGGATAATTTGAATTAGCATGTCAACAGCTGACTCACCAGTGATTGACTTTAGTGAGGTTTTAAAAGTGCTTAGGCCTTGCGACAGGATGGACTGGGAGTGGAGCATGTGATACCTACCAGATCAGGAAGGGCAGTTGGACAGGTTCCATGAACTTCAGTAATTTCAAAGAGGCAATGGTGTGGCCTGTCTATTCAAAGTTAAGTGTAATGGGAGACCTGAGGGCGGGAAAGCCTTTGGTATTTAGGCCCTCTTTAGTGTAGCTGAGGAGGAGGGGACAGCTCCTTTCCCAAAACACACCTGTGGCTGGCCCACAGGCTCACTTCAGGGGCAGAAGGCCTGTACCATCTTGGATTTCCTTGAGAATAGAGCAATGGGGGATAATTTGTAGTAAGGCTAACATGATGTGCTCCGAAGGTGAGAAAGGTTTCCCTCGGGAACCTTTTCTTCTTTGGTTAGGAAGTATCCAGAAGTCATCCACACCCACTGGCTAGTGAAAGCTTACAAAGCTGGCACCTAAATTGCAGCTCATCAGGACACTCTATGGACCTGCAGAGGAACAGAAGAGGATTGAACCTACTGTTTTAGAAATGTATAAAGGCCTGAAGTGCTGGACATGCTCCTACTTGTACCCAGCACTAAGAAGTGGACTCCATGAGTCAGTTGGCTGGCCTCCTGTGTGGATACAGGGAAACAACAAGCTGCAATGGACTTCTTTTTTGAAGTACTCAAATGACCAATAGCAATTGGAACTGAACTGGGCCCTGCTGATGGCATACACCGCACACCCTCTTAAGGATGGATGGTGTAAAGTATTTTTTTTCGCGTCTGTCACAACCTGGAAAAGCTTTGCAGTAAGGGAAAAATCAATAATGACTCTCACCCCCTGGGTGTGAGGCCATTTGTTTTTTGTTTTTCAAAAACAAACTTCTGCTTTGGATGTTTATTATTGAAAAACAAAAAACGTTTGAAAAGTTTGACGCACATCCACCATAGCTGATGGTACTGTCCATCACATGCTTCCTACATTCACAGAAACTGCCATGATCATGGTTTCTGTCAATGTAGAGAGCTGTCCTCAGGGCTGTTGGACAACTATAAATATGGCGGGAGTAAGGCCCTCTGGATGGCAGAGGTATTGCCTCTACCATCCTGACAAAGTAAACTCCGTTTGCCAAACTCTAAATCAGGCCCTAAATCCGATGGTAGAAATCTCAACCAGGTAAAGGCGCGAAAAGCAGCCACCCAGTATGAGGACTTCGTTCGCTGCAAAACTTGAATTTCTTCTGCTCTGTGCTTAATCAATCAATCAATCAATCAATCAATCATGGTATTTATAAAGCACGCTACTTACCAGTGAGGGTCTCAAGGCGCTGGGGGGCGGGGAATGCTGCTACTGCTCGAAAAGCTAGGTCTTGAGGAGTCTTCTGAAGGTCAGCAGGTCATGGGTCTGCCTTAGTTTGGTGGGGAGGGTGTTCCAGGTCTTGGCGGCGAGGTGGGAGAACAATCTGCCGCCTGACGTCGCTCTTCGGTTGCGGGGGACTGTGGCAAGGGTGGGGTCGGCGGAGCGGAGCTGGCGGGTGGGGGTGTAGAAGCTGAGTCGTCTGTTGAGGTACCCTGGTCCAGTGTTATGGAGTGCCTTGTATGCGTGGGTGAGGAGCTTAAAGGTTATCCTCTTGTTGAAATGGAGCCAGTGCAGGTCTCTCAGTTGGGGTGTGATGTGGCTACGGTGAGGGATGTTGAGGATCAGGCATGCAGAGGCATTCTGGATGCGTTGAAGCTGTTTCAGGAGTTTGGCCGAGGCTCCTGCGTAGAGGGCGTTTCCGTAGTCCAACCTGCTGCTGACGAGGGCCTGGGTGACCGTTCTTCCCGTTTCGATGGGGATCCACTTGTAGATCTTGCATAGCATGTGGAGGGTGTTGAAGCAGGAGGAAGAGACGGCGTTGACCTGCTTAGTCATGGAGAGGGTGGAGTCGAGGATGACCCCTAGGTTGCGTGTGTGGTCGGTGGGTGTTGGAGCTGTTCTCAGTGCGGTCGGCCACCAAGAGTCATCCCAGGCCGAGGGGGTGGATCCGAGGATGAGGACCTCCGTCTTGTCCGAGTACAGCTTCAGCCGGCTGTTCCTCATCCATTCGGCGACCGCCTTCATTCCTTCGTGGAGGTTAATTTTGGCGGTGTGGGGGTCGTTGGGGAGGGAGAGGATCAGCTGGGTGTCATCGGCGTAAGAGATGATGTTGAAGTTGTGCAGTCGAGCGACTTGGGCGAGCGGTGCCATGTAGATGTTCAACAGCGTTGGGCTGAGGGATGAGCCCTGGGGTACGCCGCAGAAGATCTCAGTGGCTTCGGAGTGGAAGGGGGGGGAGGCGGACGCTCTGGGTTCTGCCGGAAAGGAAGGAGGTGGTCCAGTCCAGAGCCTTCTCTTGGATCCTGGTGTCGTGGAGGCATGTACGTAGTGTGCGGTGGCAGACCGTGGCGAAGGCGGCTGACAGGTCCAGGAAGATGAGAGCCGCGGTTTCTCTGTTGTTTAGCAGGGTCCTGATGTCGTCGGTGGCAGTGATGAGAGCGGTTTCGGTGCTGTGGTTGCTGCGGAACACGGACTGGGACGGGTCCAGGAGGCAGTTTTCCGAGGTAGCGGGTTAGTTGTTTGTTGATGGTCTTCTCAATAACCCCCGCCGGGAATGGGAGCAGGGGGATGGGCCGGAAGTTCTTGAGATCTTTGGGGTCTGCCTTGGGTTTCTAGAGTAAGGCGTTGATCTCGGCATGCTTCCAGTTCTCCGGGAAGGTGGCTGTCTCGAAGGAAATGTTGATGGCCTTCCGGAGATGGGGTGCAATGGCGGAGCTGGCTTTGTTGAAGATGTGGTGTGGGCAAGGGTCTGACGGCGAGCCGGAGTGGATGGTGTTCATGATCTTGATGGTGTCGTTGTCATTTATGTTGGTCCAGGAGGGCAGGCGGTTGGTGCGGATGATGGTCGTGGGGGCGAGGGTCTCAGTGGTTGTTGGGGCGGTCATGGCGTTGAAGCTGTCGTGGATGTCTGCTATCATGCGATGGAAGAGGGTGGCTAGTGAGTCGCACAGGTCTGGCGATGGTGGGATGTCGTTGGGGTTGGAGCTGGGGTTGGAGAGTTCCTTCATGATGTTGAAGAGTTCTTTGCTGTTGTGTGCGTTGTTGTCTAGGCGGTCTTTGAAGGAGGCCCTTTTGGCGCATCTGATGAGGTGGTGGTGTTTGCGGGTGGCGTTCTTGTGGGAAGCGTAGCTGTCCGGTGTTTGTTCACGGTGCCAGTTCTTCTCTAGCTTTCGGCAGGTTTGCTTGGAGGCCTGGAGGTCTTCAGTGAACCAGCTGGCATTCTTGCTAGTGTGGCTGTTGGAGGGATTCTTGATCAGGGCGAGGGTGTTGGCGCAGTCGTCAATCTACTGTCTGAGGTTGCGGGCTGCGGACTTGGGGTCGGGGGGTGGGCTCTGGGCGAGGGTGGTGGTTAGCTGGTCTTCTGTGACTTTGCTCCAACAGCGGTGAGGCATCTGTTGGGTGTGGTGGTGCGTGGTGGGTTTCCAAAAGGTGAAGTGGATGCAGCGGTGGTTGGTACAGTGGAGTTCAGTGGTGTGGTTGAAGGCGACATGGGGGCTTGCGGAGAGGATGGGGTCAAGGGTGTGGCCAGCGGAGTGGGTGGGTGTTGTGACGAGTTGTCTGAGTCCGAGCTTGGCGAGGTTGTCGATCAGGGTGGTGGAGTTGGTGGAAGTTCAGGTCCCCCGAGGAGGATGTAGTCCGTGGAAGCGAGAGCGTGTGTGCTGACAAAGTCGCGATGAGGTCGCTGAACTGTGATCGTGATCCGGGGGGTTTGTAGATGAGGGTTCCTCTGAGGGTGGTGTTGGGCTCGGTGTGGATCTGGAAGGGCAGGTGTTCGGCCGTGCAATTCAGGGCATGTTCACACAATGTGGAGTAATTCCGCCCCCACCTCCCCGCATCTCAGGCATTTTAACATTCCTTTCTGACACCTCTTATGATGTGGTTTGATCAGCGGCTCTGGTGAGTGGGGTTTCTATTGCAGGCAGACGTAATTGGTATCTGCATGATTGAACAACTGATGCAGCACAGTGATCAACTGCACTGGAAATGTATTTTGAAAGTGCCAGATTTTTTGGTCCTGGACTTCAGGATAAGCTTCACTTGATCATTGAGAAAAGGAAACGTTCATCTACTTTTCAGTCAGCTTTCAAGTGCCTCAAGTTCTTATAAGTCAACATTTCTTTCCAGCTGCCTTCAAGAAGACAGCAGGGCCAACACCAGTCTTCTAGATTTCAGGGGAACTCTTCATCCTTCTGAACATACAAGAATTAGAAACAAGATTCAGAGAATAAAGATCAGTGCTGCTCACTAGGCCAAGGAGATCATGGGCATTGGTCCACTATTAAAGGTTGGTGGTCAAATCTGTCAGTTCATTTTAGATTGACAGTGAATCATGACTAATTAATGAATACTCAACATAGTAAAGAGGGGCTATGATATTTAGTTAATCTCAGATCCCATTCCTACTGAGATCATACGTACATCTCTTCCAAGAAACCTGCTCAAGACGGAGAATAGCCTCAAAGGTGTGGTGACTCTTTCGAAGAAGGGAGGAATTTTTCAAGTGCCCTTGAAGGAGAAGGGTCTGAGAGTTTACTCCATAGTGTTCCTATGTCCCGTAAGCCTTGGGGAATTCGTCTGATAAATGACCTCAAGAATCTACACCCCTTTGAACAAAGCATTCAATTCAAGATGGAGACTCCTCAGAAGATAATTCTGTGGATTCCTATGGGTAATTTCTTGAAGACTTTGGATCCTAATGAATGCCTATGTATGTATCCCTATTGTGAGATGCCACCTCATGATTCTAAGGTTTTGTGTAAGAAATCAGCATTGGCTGTTGAAATTGGTACTCTGGGGATGTAGCCGGAGCGTGGACCAAGATGGTCACACTGTAGAAGAGCTCCGCTGTAAGAACCTGTGGGGAGCTGGATCCAGGAGCTGTTGGATGTACTTATCCAGACATGGTGATCCATCGTGGGAGGCCTGGTGGCACTCCGGAGGGTGGACAGTTGGTAGCGGCCACTCGAGTTCTAACAGGGCGCTCCCCAAGAGAGGAAACACAGATGGGTGGCACCTTACTGCACCTCTGGCTCCAGGGTTGACCAGTGAGAGGAGCTGCCTCCTATATCTCTATTGCTTTTCCAGTGAGGTGGAAGATGCAAGTTGAAGGAGATGGGGAACTGTTGTGGCAGTGCCTACTCCTCCCCCTCTATCGGCGAGCCATAACTTGCTTCCATTTTGGCACTGCGGGGGCTGGGAGATTGCATGGCAATTCTATTTGGATTTACTTTGAGCACCTGACAGATGCTGATGTGTGGTACTACTGCGGAGGCTGAGGCAGAGCGCAAGCAGCCTACCACTCGTGCAGACAAGACGTCAGTCTTTATGTAAGCCTATAGGTGTTGGGCCACTGGTTTATCTGAGCAAACTGCGTTTCATGGATGTGAATGACTGCAAAGATGGGGACCTGTTCTAGACTCTCTCGTTTACAGGATTTGCCTGTTGGTTGACCTAGCCAATGTCTTATCTTGGCTTTAGCACTTGGGGAGCTGATCCCTGGCCCAGTTGTTTTGAGGAGCTAAGGTGTGTTTAGATGGAGTTCCTCTATCCGTGTCTGAGACTCGAGCTGCCCATGCCCCCCACGAGCCTGACCCAGAGGAAAGTAACGGGATTCTTCGCTACTGCCCAAGCTTCACAGGGGAAGACCCCTATGGCCTAAGTGAGGGTTTAAGTAGCAGAAGAGATGTTAGAAATGGCTTTCACAAAGGCATATACTCTAGCAAGTCTGCAATCATATAAAGTGTAATTACGTGAAAACCTCAAGGCAGATATCTCTAGTGAACTCTCGCTGTTGTGATTAGATCTAATGAGGATTGAGCAGGCTCTAGGGTAGTGGAAGCAGAAAGTCAATTAACTGCCATTGAGGCCCAAAGATCAACCTTAATGGACAAGTGCACCTCCCTCCATTCGCAAAACAATGCAATGTCGTGGAAGATTGAGGAACTAGAAAGTAGATCCAGACAAGACAACCTGCATATTTGGGGCTTAAAGAGGGAATTGAAGAACCAGGAACACTTCATTTTGCATCTGTTAGGGTAATTGGTTGTGCAAAAATCCAGCTCGGCAGAGTGCACAGAGTAAGCCCACTAAGCCCTGAGGATAAGAGCAGATCGCATGACATTCGGGCTACGTTTTATGAATATCAATGCAAAGAAATGGTCCTGGGAGCGGCCAGAGCTAAAGACTCAATTCAGTATGATGGGTAGAGCTGCATAATCCTTTAGGGCACCAACATCTACCCAGCTATGCTCCTTTGTTGCCAACAGTTTCGCCCGATAATGGATAATCTGAACATAGTACAATGTTCTATATATGGCTTTTCCCCGTTCATATTATTGCCGTTAAACAGGGAAATTGCTCGCACGAATACATGGAGCTAAAGTCTACTGCCCATGTAGTTGGAGTGAGCATTGGGGATCAGTCGCCGATTCAGGGAGAGTTGTCTCTGGCTTTATCACTACACACATCCCCTTGGCAATTTCCTCGATCCCATATAAGGAAAGGTTCACAGCTTGGCAGACATTCAACGCAGACTGCGGCAGAGGACTAAGAAGACATCCTGGAGTGCGTGAGTGTCGCATACAGGAAGAAGGTCCCAGGGGACATCCCGTAATCATCCATCAGTGTTTCAAAGCCGCCCAGAATTGAGTCTGTGTATAGATCACCCCCAAGTATATAGAGGCTGGCAGCAGGCCATTCTGCCATTTCCGGTCTCTTAAGACAAGTATAAGAGTGGGTAATTACTCGAGAAGGAGATCCGAGGCATATGGTGGGGATTTATGTCTGCCTAGTGCATATTTTAACCGCTGACATCAGGATATTTAATTGCGGCTTCAGTGTTGACGTTTTGGAGCCAAACAACCATTCCAACATTTCAGGTTGCCAAAGGCCCATGGCCCCTGGGTCAAATTCAGGAAGGTTACGGTCAGCCAGCCAGCGCATGGGCCACTGGAGCTGTGTCACCGCATAATAGTGTTCATAGTTGGACACCCCCAGGCCTTCCCCGAGAAAGGAAGGTGGAGCTTCAAGAGGGCAACTCTGACCCTGGAGTTTCCCCAATTTAGGAACATGAGGAGTGTCCTCAAATCTCTAAATATTGTGCTAGGGAGCTGAAAGGGGAGGGCTGCAAAGTAACACAGGAGTCTGGGTAGTAGGATCATTTTAAATATGGCGATGCAGCCCTTGGGGGATAAGAGTAGTGCAGTCCAGAATGGAAGTGTAGCATGGGCGTTGGTGATCACCCTGCCCAGATTCCCTTCTATCAGGTGCTCCTGCGAGTAGTACACATGCACTCCCATGTATTTGAAAGTGTTGCAGGACCAGGAGAGTGGGGCGTTGGGTAAGCCCATCCTTTGTTCTGCGGTCAGGGGTTTCATTGGCAATAGTAGTCATTTATTCCAATTCACCTTTAAGCCTGATATGCGCCCATGATTATCAAGCATGCTCACCAAGCCTTGTAAAGTTGCCTGTTGGTTTCAGGGTTCGGGCTCCCTTCGCGCCTACCTAGTGTAGAAACTACAATTCCCATGAGCCTTCGTACCAGGAAGGTACTTAGCGACATCATGCCCAGGAGCGGATGCACGTAATTCTGTTTGGTTTCCAGTTGCCTTGCTAGAGGTCCGTAGGAACGGGTCTCGATACTCTTCTTGGCTGCTTTCCGCCTTGTGTGTTCGGAGGCTTCCTAATTTCCTCGCTGCAGCTGCGGGTGAGTGGTCGACTGGCTGCTGCCTCCTCTTTCTACAACGGAACGTCGTGAGTCGTCCGACCACACGTTACCGTTAGTCTATCAACTTTATCCTGTCCTCGGGGCTCCGAGGTGTTCCAGCGCAGCTCCGCTTTTGCTAAAGTCAGAACGCTGTGTGTCGGCTGGCCACGCGTCTCTGCTGAGTTCCTGCCATTTACAATCTGATCGCGGAACATAGTGGTGGCTGCCACATGTTACCGTGTTATCCTATTCTTCCTTCCTATAGAGCGGAGCGCAGTGTGTTCCTGGCCACGCGCTACCGTTAATGATTAATCATTCGGCGTTCATAGCGCAGTAAGGTGTGTTGGCTAACCACTTGCTGCCGTGATCCCTTGTGTGTACTTTGTTTCTCTAATAGAGCGGATTATAGTGGTGGCTGCCACATTCTACCGTTTTGTTTCGTTCTCGGTTGGGATTCAACCTTATCCTTATTTCCTTTAACCACGATCTGGATATGGCTTTACAATATTCCAGGTGTTTCGGAACCTTGTTGCAATCCTAAGGAACTATTGGTGTACTTTGCTTTTACTGTATTTCAGGAAGTTGCTGCGAGTCAGTGGCTCTCTCATTCGGAGAGAGTTAAGACACCACCCTTGTTATCTCTGTATACTCTGCTGGGTATTAATAGACTCTGTGGTTCAGGTGTGTTTATGCGCCAGCAGGCGCTCCACTTTTAGCGAGAATTGATGAGAGTAGTCATGATATTGCTATGCAGTGTTTAACCGTGTATTCTGTTCTTATATCGTTTCAGAGCCTTTGTCCCAGCTGTCCCCTCCCCGTTCCTGACATCCCTCGCCTAATGGTTCCAATTCCCTGTGTTATAAGATCAGGGAGCTGGTAACGTTAGGAGGTGGACCCCCATTAGCAATGACCGGATCCTGTGGAACGTAATCATGACAGAATTACGCGCCCACGAATTGTGTTCCACCCGATCCGGTGGTTCTGGGAATCATGGCCACCATGGATGATGTGCTTCAAGCACTGGTCTTAGTGCAGCAGGAATTGATTGCCTCTAAGTCTGAGGCAGCTGCCTTGCGTGAAAAGGTGGACAAGTTAGCCTGAAATCCTTTTGACGCTACAGCTGCTTCTCCTCCTATTCAGGTTACGGTACCCCCTCCCATTCCACTGGATAACCCCGAGAGGTATTCTGGCGATCCAACTAAAACTCAGGTTTTCTTAACTCAAGTATTGATGCACTTTTCTTGTAAGCCTTCTTCATTCCCTTCCAACCATTCGCGTGTGGCTTTTGCGATTTCTTATTTAAGTGGTGATGCAGCCAACTGGGCAGTCCCTCTCGTGCGGAATGACGATGCCATCTTATCCAACTGGACGGCATTCCGTGCGGAGTTTGAGAAGGTGTTTGATAGGAGGGCCACCACCTTTAGCGCTGACAGAGAGCTATTAGAGTTAAGACAAGGGAGACAAGATCTGGTAACATACCTTACCACCTTTAACAGGTTGGTAGCAGAGACGGCATGGCCTGAAGAGAAGAGAATGTCTCTATACTATCAAGGGCTACGCGAGGGCTTAAAGGATGTCATAGCACAGATAGATCCTCAGCCTCTCACATGCTCTGACATGATTAACCTTTCCCTACGTCTGGATGGGAGGCTCACAAAAAGAGGGGGTGAGAGACGCAAGGCTGAGAGAGGGTAATATCGTTCGGAGTTTTTTCCCTCGCAAGGTATGCCAACCTACTGACACAGGCAGCGAACCCATGGAAATAGGAGCAGTAAGGGCCCCTTTGTCTAGAGCAGAGAGGGAAAGCCGTAGAGTCCTAGGTCTGTGCATGTATTGCGGGAAGAAGGGCCATTATGTCAAGGAATGTCCCACGAAACCTAGGGCTACAGGGACTTGGACAAGAAACAAGAAAGCAACTGTATCCTCAATATCTATGGAGGACGTACCCCCAGTGGCGAGGGAAGATAAGAACTGGAAACTCTCTTCTCTCACAGCCTCAAAAATACAGGAACATGAATCGCACATTGTGCTCACCATGTCCTTGGAAAACCAGGCTCAGGTTCACCAGGTAATGGTAATGGTTGACTCAGGGGCTACGGGGAATTTTGTAGATAGCGGCTTAGTAACCTCTCTGGCTTTAAGCAGGATTCGGAGAGACAGCCCAGAGGAAGTATGGGCAGTAGACGGCAAACCGCTGAAATCAGGCCTCATAACGGAAAGAACGGAAGACCTTGTGTTGTCCTTGCCTGTCCCGGGGGGGTGCATAGCGAGGAGATACGTCTAAACATTATAGAGGCACCTCAATATGAAGTCATCCTGGGTATGCCGTGGCTGAGCCATCACAATCCTGTGGTGGATTGGAGAGAAAAGACCCTACAGTTTACAGATCCTAGTTGTAGGGCCCATATCAGGTCTGACCAAGCCCCCCAAGTAGTAGCGTTATCATACTCCCATTGTCTAGCCACTGCGGCAGAAAAGGTGGTGGTCCTGCCTCCCTGCTATCAAGGGTTTCAGGATGTATTCAGTGAAGCTATGGCGGAGCAATTACCCCCACATAGGGAATACGACTGCCATATAGATTTGGTGGAAGGCGCCGTAATTCCCACTTGTAGGGTGTATGCATTATCAGTTCCTGAAACAAAGCACCTGAAGGACTATCTGGATCACTATGTGAAGATAGGTTTTATCAGGCCTTCCCGCTCGCCTTCTGCTTCTTCTTTGTTTTTCATTTTAAAGGCGAACGGTGATCTACAGGCTTGCATGGATTATCGCAAGCTCAATAAGGTCACTGTTCGAAATAGATATCCTTTACTCCTCATTACGGTATTACTGGATCAGGTTCGTAACGCAAAGATATATACTAGGCTTGACCTCCGAGGGGCTTACCATTTAGTCCGCGTCAGAGCAGGGGATGAGTGGAAGACCGCATTTAAGACCCATTATGGCTTGTATGAATATCAGGTCATGCCATTTGGGCTATGCAATGCCCCTGCTGCTTTTCAGTTTTTTCTGAATGACGTGTTGAGAGAGTACATGGACGTCTGCGTGGTTGTTTATATAGACGACATTCTGATTTACTCTGATGAGGTTGACACACACACATCACAGGTCATCATGGTACTCCAGAAGCTGAGGGAACATAAACTGTATTGCAAGTTAAGCAAGTTTGGGGTGGACTCTGTTGAATTCCTGGGGGTTATGTTACACCCAGAGGGTCTGCGCATGTCTGTTCGCAAAGTCTTAGCAGTCCAAGAATGGCCTACTCCTAAGTCAGTAAAGGAGGTACAGAGCTTCTTGGGCTTTGCTAATTATTACAGGCGTTTTATCGTGGGGTTCTCGCAGATGGCAGTTCCCTTGACACGCTTGCTCAGGAAGGGAGTGAAATTCTGTTGGTCGTTGGAGGCTGAACAGGCCTTTGTGTGCTTGAAACAGGCGTTCACCTCAGCCCCTGTGTTGGCCCATCCAAAAACCGAGTTGCCTTTCATCGTAGAAGCGGATGCCTCCGATGAGGCCCTCGGGGCTATCCTTTCGCAAAGAGACTCGGAGACCGGACAACTGCATCCGGTGGCATATCTTTCCAGAAAATTGAACCCGGCCGAAAAGAACTATACCATCTCAGAAAAAGAACTCTTGGCGATAAATAGGGCCTTCCAGGAATGGAGACAATACCTTTGGGGTGCTGAACACCCGGTGACGGTGTATTCTGATCACCGGAATCTTCAATACATGCAAACGGCCAGGCATTTGTCTCAACGCCAGATGAGATGGATGCTGTTCTTTGCCGAATTTAACTTTGTCATAACATTCAGACCAGGTAGTGAGCACAGAAAGGCTGACGCACTGTCCAGACAAGACGAAGGTGATACCGCAACTGTTCCTGTAATGGAATCCATAATAGAACCCGCGAAGGTAGTTTGTGTACTTAGCGCGGAAACATTCTTGAGTAAGGTACGGAACGCTAAAAGTCTTTCTCTTTGGGATTCCTGGGCGGAAAAAGACAGTCATCGATCCATGAAAAAGGGATTGCCTTTTGTTAACTCCCAGCTGTTCTTGCCATCCATCGCCTTACAGCAAGAGGCATTTCGGTGGTGTCACGTGGCTCCTCTGGCAGGTCATCAGGGAGTGCTCAAAACCATACATCTGGTCCAGAGACACTTCGGGTGGTTAACTTTGAGAAAAGACGTTACCTTATGGGTAGCCCGTTGTGATGTTTGTGCACGTTCAAAGACCGATAGTGGAATGAAGAAAGGTAAACTGATCCCCATGCCTACACCCAGAAGACCATGGCAAACGATAAGTTTGGACTTTGTGACGGGGTTGCCTTCTGATCAGGGCAAGTCGGCAATTCTAGTAGTAATGGACAGTCTGACCAAACTGGGACACGTTATACCCTGCATCAACCTACCTATGGCTGGTCAAACGGCACAACTGCTCCTCACGGAAGTGATCCGTTTACACGGAGTACCTGAGGTCATTGTCTCAGACAGGGGCCCCCAATTCATCGCCAGATTCTGGAAACACTGGTGCACTGCATTACAGATCAAGTCGTCTTTATCCACAAGCTTTCATCCTCAGACGGATGGACAAACGGAGAGGCTAAACCAGACACTAAAGAAATACCTCCGTTGTTATGCCAATGCAGCACAGGACTCATGGGTGTCGTTGTTGTGGATGGCTGAATTGGCATACAACAACGCCTGGCATTGCTCAGCAGATGTATCTCCTTTTTATGCCACATATGGGGTTGATGCTAACATCCTTCCTGTTAAGATTCCTGAGAGCGTGTCTGCTCAGCCCTCTGTGCATAGCAGGATGGGGAAGCTTCACTCAGTACTGAAGCAGCTCATCACGCATTTAAACAGGGCCAAGGTGGCTTACAAACAAACGTTGGGCCGATGTTCATCGTAGGGATGGTCCTGACTATCAGGTGGGGGACAGGGTCTGGCTCTCTACCAGGAACATAAGATTCAAACTGCGAAGTGTGTTCCATCCTCGTTTCATTGGTCCATATGTAATCATTAAGAAGGTGAACCCTGTGGCTTTCAAGTAGAAACTGCCTGCGAGTATGCGTATCCACCCTGTGTTCCACAGCAGTCTTCTGAAACCTGCCTTGTCAAGCGTCAGGAAGGAGGCTCCTCCAGTGTTGGTCGATGGTGGGGATGAATACGAGGTGAGGTGCATTTGTGACTCTAAATGGAAACGTGGCGCCCTGTGGTACTTGGTTGCATGGAAAGGGAATTCGGCTGAGGATGATACATGGGAGCCGTATCATAAGGTACATGCTCCTGCGGCTGTGCGTCACTTTCATACACGATTCCCGGCTAAGCCTGGCCCTAGGAGGCACTGAGGAGGAGGACCTACTGTCAGGGTTCGGGCTCCATTCGCGCCTACCTAGTGTAGAAACTACAATTCCCATGAGCCTTCGTACCAGGAAGGTACTTAGCAACATCACGCGCAGGAGCGGATGCGCGTAATTCTGTTTGGTTTCCAGTTGCCTTGCTAGAGGTCCGTAGCAACGGGTCTCGATATTCTTCTTGGCTGCTTTCCGCCTCGTGTGTTCAGAGGCTTCCTAATTTCCTCGCTGCAGCTGCGGGTGAGTGGTCGACTGGCTGCTGCCTCCTTTTTCTACAACGGAACGTCGTGAGTCGTCCGACCACACGTTTCCGTTAGTCTATCAGCTTTCTCCTGTCCTCGGGGCTCCGAGGTGTTCCAGCGCGGCTGCGCTTTTGCTAAAGTCAGAACGCCGTGTGTCGGCTGGCCACGCGTCTCTGCTGAGTTCCTGCCATTTACAATCTGATCGCGGAACATAGTGGTGGCTGCCACATGTTACCGTGTTATCCTATTCTTCCTTCCTATAGAGCGGAGCGCAGTGTGCTCCTGGCCACGCGCTACCGTTAATGATTAATCATTCGGCGTTCGTAGCGGAGTAAGGTGTGTTGGCTAACCACTTGCTGCCGTGATCCCTTGTGTGTACTTTGTTTCTCTAATAGAGCGGATTATAGTGGTGGCTGCCACATTCTACCGTTTTGTATCGTTTTCGGTTGGGATTCAACCTTATCCTTATTTCCTTTAACCACGATTTGGATATGGCTTTACAATATTCCAGGTGTTTGGGAAAATTGTTGCAATCCTAAGGAACTATTGGTGTACTTTGCTTTTACTGTATTTCAGGAAGTTGCTGAGAGTCAGTGGCTCTCTCATTCGGAGAGAGTTAAGACACCACCCTTGTTATCGCTGTATACTCTGCTGGGTATTAATAGACTCTGTGGTTCAGGTGTGTTTATGCGCCAGCAGGCGCTCCACTTTTAGCGAGAATTGATGAGAGTAGTCATGATATTGCTATGCAGTGTTTAACCGTGTATTCTGTTCGTATATCGTTTCAGAGCCTTTGTCCCAGCAGTCCCCTCCCCGTTCCTGACATCCCTCGCCTAATGGTTCCAATTCCCTGTGTTATAAGATCAGGGAGCTGGTAACGTTAGGAGGTGGACCCCCATTAGCAACGACCAGATCCTGTGGTACGTAATCTTGACAGTTGGCCTTGGAGATAGACCAACTCATTGTCTGCATATAGCAAGACAATGTGACATTGATTGTTTGTATGCCCTGATGCCCCAGTCAATAACTCAGCTGCAGAGCGCACACGCCAAGGGCTCCATGGCCAGGGCGAAAATAATTGGTGATAGGGGGCAGCCCTGTCTGGTGAGATGAGCCGGCCTGTCATGGTGGCAGCCCTGGAGGAAGGTAACTTTGCTCAAGACGAAGAATTAGAGAACTTACAACAAGAGATAATACATCTCCAGGACCAACAGATTGAGCTACAAGCCCACTCTGAAGATCTTGAAAACAGATATAGCAAGAATAATATTCGCATCAGGGGCATGCCGACGACAGCGGAGGGCTTGGATCTGAAGGAATACATGCAGGCCCTGTTTTGCTTGGTCCTAGGCGCCGCAGCGGAAAGCAAAGTTAAGCTCGATAGATGCCCCGCGACCCAGCAACACCCCCTGCTGAGATCCTAGTCTGCATACATGACTTTAAAACCAAGGAAGCAATTCTTCAGAAGACACAGGACTCCCAGAAACTTCAGTTTCAGGCCACTCTCTGTCACTCTTCCAGGACCTTACAGCAATATCTTCACAGAAATGGAGGGAATTACACCCGGCCGTGAGCCACCTCTGACGAAATGGCTACTCGTACACCTGGGGCCACCCCTTCTGCCTCATCTTTCGTTAGTAAGGTAAACTGTACCAGATCCGATCCCTCACCGAGGCACACAAAGTCCTGAATCTGGATACCACAGAGCAGGACACATACTCAATCTCTACCCACGAACAGCAACGCAGCAGAAACAATTACAGAGCACGCCACAGATCTTCACCTGAAACCCGTCACCCAAACCCAGATATTATCGCCACTCAGAGATCGGTGGTTCTCCGTTCCCTCTCTGGAGAAAGTATGCACAATACCGGACCATCTCTGTGAGGCACCATGGAGGCTGTATGGCATGGTGGATGGCCTAGAGGGTAAGCACGGAAGTGGACCACCCTTACCCAATAACTGCTAATTATGATTGAGGCTGCCACCTCTACTTTCTTGTTCTCCATTTCAATGGACTTGACCTTACTTCACAATGTCCAAATGAATGCTGCTTTCTTTTCATTGTTGGGGTCTGAGGTTAGTTTAAGGGACTCTCCTACTGACACGCTCCCCTACACATGAGATACACTCAAGTGAACATGCCCTCCTCGACACAACTGAATGGCACTTGGGGGTACCCCAGTCAATTACATATCACAACCTTTAGCTGGCCCATTTCTTCCAATCCTCATGGCCATTAAGGTAGTAAGCCTTAACGTTAGAGGCCTCATCAACCCCATGAAAAGGCCGGGCATCCTCTCCTAGCTTGACAACACTCAAGGCAACATCTGCCTGATCCAAGAAACACACCTCCTACCCAGAGATGTACATAGGATGCAATCCAAACGCTTCCCACAGCAATATTGGTCATCAGTAGTGGGGGGAAAAGGGAGAGCAGCCATCCTCTTCTCTAATCGCTTTTCGGGAGCTGTCCTGGGTCAGATTGTGGAGATTAAAGGGTGTCTCCTGGCACCCAGATTGCGGATAGGTTCCCTTCATCTCACACTGGCTTCGAACTATGGCCTGAACGAATGCTAAGAATCTTTCTTACTCGAATCCCTTGCCAAGGTGCTTCGTCCCCTGATGCAGCTTAATTGCTGATGGGGACCTTAACATAGTTATAGATGCTGAGCTTGACCGCTCAGAGCATAAATCCGGCCAAAGCGGGCTGTCTCCTCTGATAGCCTGAAGTGGCTTGCCGACTATGGCCTACACGATGTCTGGCCCCTCACACCATCCGAGCAACAGGGACTACACTTTCTACTCAGCGGCTCACAAGACTTATGCTAGACTTGATCACTTCCTATGCTCCCCAGCTGCTTGGGTTTAAGCCTCCATAATCGAACCCCGTACCCTATCTGACCACACACTCATCACTCCGACCTGGCGTCTTCACAAAGCTATGTTGCAATCCTCTGCTACAGTCCTAGCGCTCAAGAAAACCATTTGGGATGAAGTGAGAATCAGCAATACGGGGTCTGCCGCGCTTGCGTCGGTCTGGCAAGCCCTGAAGTTGGTAGTGCGTGGAGAGCTCATTGCGCGATCAACAAATGAGAATAAAGCGTGTTGGGACAAATGGAAGGCCCTTGAGCAATGGGTCCTTGAGCTAGAAACCATCCATTAACGCACTGGTGCACCCCGGGGTTGGAGGGAACTTGAGAAAGAGCAATTCGAGTTGATCTTGACCGGCCCAAAAATGCCATGCTGTACCTCACACATACGTTTTACCTGGTGGGCAACAAAGGGGGCCGTCTGCTTTCGCACTGCCTGCACAGCAAACAATATGTTATGTTATGTTAGGTTATTTATTTTCTTCTATAGCGCACGGCTACTCCAAAGGAGCACCCGGCGCTTTAGCGAAGAGAACTTATGCAGAGTAACAAACATAACAACTAAAAGCTGGAAAGAAAAAAAGAAACCGAAAAGGAAAACCCTATACAGAAAAGAGCCAAGTCTTTAATTCCTTCCGGAAAACAAGAAGATTACTTGCCCTTCTTAAATCCAAAGGGAGCTCATTCCAGCCCCGCGAAGCCAGGTAACGAAAAGCCCGACCTCCAGTTCTGGAGCGCTTAATGATGGGCACAGCCACTTTGGCCAATGAGGCAAATCGTAAAGCCCTGCTAGGCTGGTAAAAAGAAAAGCGTTTCCCGATGTACTTGGGTCCGATACCATGAAGGGCTTTAAAAACCAAAGTAAGGCTTTTAAAAAGAATCCTCTTCGAGATGGGCAGCCAATGCAAAGCTTTTAGTAATTCAGCAGCATTAGCCCGCCTCGGGAGTCCAAAAATGGCTCGAGCCGCAGAATTCTGCACCACTTGCAGGCGGGTCAAAAGATATTTAGGTAGACCCAAATAGAGGGCGTTCGCATAGTCTAAACGCGCCCCTATTAACGCCTGCACGATGGTTCTTTTGTGGTGAAGTGACAGCAAAGGAAGAAATTTCCTAAGCATCCTGAGAATGCCAAAGCATTTCCCTGAGAGCCCGATGACATGGGGCCGGAAGGATAGGTCACAATCGATCAGAATTCCAAGGTTCTTTGCCTTCACGGAGGCAGTGTCCGGGGTAAACATGTCCAGTGGCCACCAGGCCTTCCAGTTGGAATCAGGAGTGCAGCCAAAGAAAAGCAGCTCCGATTTGTCGGAGTTGCATTTCAGACCCTGACATCGGAACCACTCGAAAACAGCCTCGAGACAGTCCCTGATCCGTATGCCATCGAAAATCCCGCCTCTGTCGCAAGTGAACAGAAGCTGGGTATCGTCAGCATAGGATATGATCTGGGCGCCAAAGGATTCCGCAACCGCCGCCAGAGGGGCCAAGAAGATGTTAAACAGCATGGGGCTGAGAATGGAGCCCTGAGGTACCCCCACCTCTAGCGGCGGCATATCAGCGGAAAAAGGAGGCGCCCAGATCATTTGCCGGTGGCCGGACAGAAAAGATTTAAACCAACTCAGCACCGTCCCCCGAAGGCCGATTTCCCAGAGTCTTGTCAGGAGGCCATCATGGGGGACGGTGTCGAAAGCCGCCGACAAATCAAGCATGACCAACACGGCTTTACCACCAGAGTCTAAAACCTCCCTAATGGCGTCGGTAACCTCGAGAAGGGCAGTCTCCGTGCTGAAATTCGCACGGAAACCAGATTGCGACATGTGAAGAAGGTCATTCTCCTTGATGAAATTGGAGATCGACCGATATACATGCTTCTCGGTTACTTTTGCCAACGCCGGGAGGAGAGAGATCGGCCTGTAGTTGGCATGAATGAGAGGGTCAAGGTTTGGCTTCTTGATCAACGGTAGGATCAAGGCACATTTCCATGGCTGAGGGACCACGCCGGTGGACAGAGAGGAATTAAGAAGTGGATTCAGTAAGGTCTTAACAACTGACGCCACTCTCCCCAGACACTTCGCCGGACAAGGGTCCAGCGGCGAACCCGATTTCAGACAGGACAGAAGATCTAAAGAATTGACAAGAGTCATGGGCGGAAATTCAGACATAAAAGGCCCATTGCCATCCAAAGGAGGCGGGGCCATCCGACAGTTAGCAGCCAGCGAAGAGCAGGCAGGACGGAGGGAGTCCTGAATGGATTTAATTTTATCCACAAAAAACTCGGCTAATAGCTTAATCCAAGCTTCTGAGTGCATGTGAGAGGGAGTGTATAAGGAGGGAGAAGTAAAGTCCTTAACAATTTTGAAAATCTCTCTACTCGCATTGTCGGCCTCGTCTATTCTTCGCTCCAGAAACTATTTTTTCCCCATCCAGATTTGCCTGTGGTAGAATCTTGTCGCCACTCTATACCGCAATCTCTCGGCTGGATCGTAGCCTCGTCGCCAGGCCCTTTCCGCCTTCTTGCACTCCTGCCGTAGAACTTTTAAATGCGGAGCAAACCAAGGAGCGGAGCTACGTCTCTCAGTAGATTTAGTCCTCTTCTCGGGAGCCAGCACCTCCAGTCTGGCCAAAAACCAGTTTTGGAAGAGAACAAGATCCTCCTCCAAATTACCAGAAAATTGGCAGGGGAAACTGAGGAGGGCTTCAGAAAGCATGTCGGCGGAGATCAAGTGGAAAGGCCGCGAGGTCCTCACGATGGTCCGTGATATGGCAGTGGAAAGCAGCGCAAATTTAATTAAAAATGATCAGACCACAGAACAGGCTGCGGGGGAGACATATTTATTGGTCTTGTAGAAAAGACCTGGTCCAGAGTATGGCCTTTATTATGAGTTGGTCCCTGAACAAAAGGTGCCAGCCCCAGTGAGGCCGTGATATCAACAAGCTTTAGAACCTCAGGATCAAATTATGCACAGTTGGTGAAGGCCATCACGGCGCCCTCTGGGGCGACAGTTTATGGTACTGAAAGCATTGCTGTCGCCTTTCAAGCATGTTATGCAAAACTCTATGCCAGAGAGAGTGGCCCGGCTCTTGCATCTCAGGCATACCTCCAAAATGTGGCAGTCACAGCTCCTCCCATGGCCGAGGCTGAAGACAGACCCATCCATGTGGAAGAGGTCATTTCTGCGATTGCTTGATTGAAACCCTTAAAATCCTTTGGCCCTGATGGGTTTGGCCCTGCTTTTTATAAGACCTTTTGCCCTGAGCTTCCCCCGCTTCTCACACGCCTCTTTAATTCCTTCACTGACACAGGCTCCCTAACAGGTTTCATGCAAGAGGCCTCCATATAGGTCATACCTAAACAGAGGAAAGTCCCTAAGCAATGTGACTCCTACTGGCCCATCTTGTTACTAAACGTTGATGCGTAGCTATTTGCAAGTGTACTAGCTCAGCACCTTAATCCCCTTATGCCGGGCCTCATTGGCCCGGATCAAGCTGGGTTTATTTTCTGCTGGCAGTGCAGTGATAATACTAAACGTATCTGCCACTTAATAGATAAAGTACATCGATTGCGTGAAGAAGCTCTTCTGTTAGCTATTGATGCAGAAAAAGCTTTCAAGCGCGTACACTGGCCCTACCTCTTGAAAACGCTCAGACGGTTTGGTATAGGTGAACATTTCAATCGATAAATTCAGAGCAGTGCTTTAAATTTTTGGGACGTCGGTACCGGCACTTCTTTCTAGACCCGGAGAGTACCGGTACCCTGATCGACGGCAGGCTCAGGTTATGTATATCCTTCACCTCAGGGCAGGGCAGGGCAGGGCTTCTGAGCAGCTTGCAAGTAAATGAGGCGTGAAGTAGCTGCCCTTTTGCAGAGTTGCTGCTGAAGATTAGCAGCGCCCATTTCAGTGTTCCCAAACGGCAGGGGTTTGGGTGGGCTCTTGTCACACTGTGATTAACAGGGCAGGGTCTCTAGACAGACTCTGCCCTGTCAATCTGGTGCGCAGCAATGAAAGTGCCTTAGCGCCCCTACCCCCAACCCTCCGTCAGGTGTGTGAAATGAGTTTGGTCCTCCAGTCACTAATCCAGTCCCATGGCACTGGCCCTAGTAAAGTGAGTGGCAGTGCATGACAGTCCTCCACCTTCGGCAAAGTCGGGGGGTTTTCTTTTCATGTTTTTGTTCTGCACTGTAGCTGCTTCCCATTGTGTGCCCCTCCAACACTAATCACTGCATTCACATGATATCAGCGGCTGCCATGGTGTGAAGTTAGCCCTGCCCTAGGGTAATGAATAGCAGGGAACCTGCAGTGCTCCAGGAAGGAGCTCCCATGACAAGTGGTGGTGTATTTGGTTTTGGGCAAGACAACGTGAACATAGAAGGAAGGGGGAGGGAGGATTGTAAAGAAGTGAGGTGACAGGTGAAGTTAGCATTGCCACTTTGTCAGAAAGAAATGGCAGATATTTGTTGAGTTCTGAAATCATAAATGGGCTTAGATATGGTATTTTAACACACATTTATGTAAAGTCAAAACTCGATATATATATATATATATATATATATATATATATATATATATATATATCAGGTGGCAAACTTGGGGGATGAGTACAGCATGGAGGGGAGGACTAGAGGCAAGTAGGGAAAAAAACAGTGAGAAAATGTATGAGTCTTGTGGAGAGAGTAAGGCAGAAGTGGGAGTAAGAGAGACAGAAATAGCGAGAGAAGGTTAGAGGCTGGGTAAAGATGAGAGGCAAGTGGAGCAGACATGTGGATGTAAAAACACAAAACCAGCAAGAGACAGGAAGGGCCTGGTCGTAGGGAAAAGGGCAGTGGCAGTGCTTTAAATGGCCGGCACTCACAGGTACTGACTTCCGCCACTTCTTATTTTTTATCACTATAAGTACTGCACTTCTCTACTGTGAGGAGAGTACCGGTACTCCTGAAAGGTAGGAGGATTGGCTGCAAGTGCTGGTGAGCACTAGGCTTGAGGTTCCGTGGTTTTCGGAACCAGACTCCATTTTGTTTGCGTTGTTCGTGATGCCATTTTTGTGTTGCCCTCACGTAGGCCTAGGTGGTAAACGAACAAACAAAGTTGCATGGGCCTCATTGTTCATGTATGCATTAACAGGCCCTTTTCTGACTTGTGAGTGAACTGCAGGACGCTGACCCCGTCACCTGAAACTGACCTCGCAAAGCCAATTTCCCTTGGTTTGTTCCTTGTCTAAGATTGCCACTTAATGTTCAGGACCTCGTTAACCTTTAGTTTCCTTGCACATGTTTTATCTTGTCCAGCATCTATTACTGTTTCCTTTATGTTCTGACATTACATGGGTTGTGCTTTGCAATTATAAATTTGTCCGGCTTGCAAAGATTGAATTTGGGACAGTCCTAATAATTAGCTTTTGGGTTGGGTTACTGTAAATTGGGTTTTTGTTAATGTGATACTCAGTTAGAAAATGTATCATATTGGTCAGAATTTTGTGCAGTGGGTTTACATTTGTAATGAGAATATGGTGTATAAAAAGTGATGTCTTGCTCTATGAAAATTGAACAGTTTTTTGAGTTGTACACCGTGTTGTATTGCTGAGATTACTGTTACTAGCTGCAGCTAATAAATGTGATCTCTGACGCCACCTAGAAGTATTACGTGTCTCTGTTTGCCAAGAAAGGAGAACCCGAAGACTTTGGGCGTGTCCCTGGCGCCGCTGGGTTCTAAAACCCGGTTCTTCAGTTGGCGCCCAACGGTGGGGCGACTTCAGCGGTACCGGTCCAAGCCTGAGGATCGTGAGGAGCCACGTGAGGAAATTCTGGAGGAAGGCTGCCACTTCATTGACCCCTGCATGTCGACGTGGACCGAAGGTCTTTTCTGCGAGGCTTCCCGCTTTCCAACTGCTACGAAGGACTGCTGCCCTGACTGTCGCCCTGTCTTGGACCCTTGATTGATCCTTTGTAAAGCGAGACGATAGACGGTCTTCTGGTGGCGTGACAGACATTTTGGTTAAGTATAAGTGGGTCGCTCCCACGACTTTGTTTTGGTTCTTGGTTTTGATTTGATTTTTGCAAAAATCGAAGCCGAGGGGCTCGTATATTTGCGAGTGTATCGATAGTTGATAACACCTTGAAGTTTAAAGCTAGATTAGTGAGCTATAAGATGCCTGGTCTTAGCAAAATTAGGAAATGGTTTAGTTGTGGTTGCAACAGGGATTCCCGATTGGAGGATTCGTGTCCGATACCTCCGGTTGGAACTCCGACTTATTAGCTCTATTCAAAACACGGAGTGGGTCCTATCACTTATAATGAAGTGTGGGTACGCTATACAAGGAAAGATGGTGTTTTACGATTGCCCCAACATGGTAGTTTCGAATTAAATATTTTAGATAATCTGGAAGTTGCGCTATTTAAGAAGAAAGCCCGGCCGGCAATGTTTGACTCTTTCCGCCTCTGGCGTAAGGAAGCCAAACAGCGAGAAATTAAGCAAGCAAAAAGAGATAGGAAAGATAAGAATATGTCAGTACTACAAGCTGCTAGGCAGTTTAGGGAAGATGGAGAAGAGCGTGCGAGTGAAGTCTCAGATAGACAACGTTGCATGGCCATCGATAAATGTTATCCGGCCTTGCCACCTTCTCCTCCGAAAGTGAATGAAGATCCTGAAAAAGATCCTTTGATCTCTCATCTACTGAGATTGCCACCCCCTTATGTGCAGGGTGCTACTGCACCTCCATTACCCCCGGTTGTTGCACCCTTTGTTGTTCAGCCCCCTGCTGTTGTTCAGCCACCCGTTGCTTTACAGAATGTTCTCCCTCCTATGGCGCAACCCACTCTAGGGTCGCCAGCTTGGCTACCAGCTTTGCCTCAAACTCCTTTGCCTTCTACTTCTGTATCTTCGACTCCTACTGCTCTTGTCCCTACACCTCTTTTGCCTCAAAATACTTATTCTCCTGTTCTTATGTCTGCTTCTTCTCCTGCTCGAAAACGAATGACCGAGACTGTTGCTAATCTGTTGTCTCCATTGTTTGGGTCACTGAGTATGACCCCCTGTTTCGGAACGAAAGCAGAGTCGTAGTCAGCTTCCTAGTTCCGAAGAGCGAGCAGTGTTGGATTTGTTGGCTCGTAGATGGATTTTAAATGTTTCTAGGTATAATTTGCAAGCGGTTATGGATGTTTTCTTTCAGTGGGAGCCGCCTAAGCAAAGGTACGTTTTTGATGTAATGTGTACCTTTTTGCGTCAGGAATGGGAAGATAATGAGTTGGGTCCGATTCCGCAGGAAGTGCTTGATGTTCAGTCCGAATTTGCTAAAGGGACGATAGTGGAGTCTGATGTTGAGGAAGCCGTAGAGACGATACTTGCTTTCAGGTCTAGATTACCGCCTCAGACATTGTACAAACCTGATTCCTCTGTTAGGAGGAAAGTGAAGCAGTATCCTATGAGAGAGGTTCCTCCTGTAGGGAGAGACGCAGTTCAGGCTGATGCCGCTCATAACATTAATGCCGTCCCGGCCCATTTTCAGCGAGTATGGGTACATGTTCCTAGGAAGAGAGCAGAGGTCTTGGCTCTTAAGCAGACCTTACCTGACCCCGTAAGAATCCTGCCGGTTATTACAAGGAGTTGTCTCAGACAGTTGAAGCGTGTATTATGAATTTAGCTGACATAGATATGTTGATGGGTAATGTAGTTCTTCAACCTTTGTGGGCGAAGATTCGTCATGAGAATCATGCACAAGAATTAGGAGATACGTGGGCTAATATTGTTGCTGCAGATGGTCGGCAAGTAGGAGGTGCCAAACCTAAGCCCTTAGTTGCAGAATTACCTGGTAGGATTATTAATTTAATGAAAACTATGATGCCTCCTTTACGAGTGAATTGGGACAGGTTAGCAGCATGCAAGCAAAAGAAAGATGAGAGTGTGTCTGATTTCTTCACGAGGTTTGAGGAAACGTTTATTGATCATAGTGGTCAGGACATGAGTACGAAAGGTGGTCAAATGTTGTTCGGGAACAAATTTGTCTTTAATTTACTTCCCGAACTTTGTAATAAGTTAAAGGACTCTGAGAGTTCATGGGCTGTTTCTTCGTCGGCCCAGATATTGGCTACTGCACAATATTACGAGAATAGGGATAAAGATGAGAAGGATAAAGCAGAGAAGAAAACTAAAGATCTAAAGACGAAGGTTCTTTTGCAGCAAGCTTATCTGCCTCGTCAGAATTAGCCTCAGTTTCAGCAACCTCCACAGTTTCAGAGATTATTACAGAAGCCTGAGCCTTATGCTCCGCGATTCTTTCCTGGTCCTAATCAGTGTGCTTATTGCAGAGAGGAAGGTCATTTCAAGAATAGTTGCCCGGCTTTGTTACAGCGTGCGAATGGTGTATCTGGTCAGTGAGGTCGTGGTGGTTTCCAGCAAGCTCCTAGGGGTAGGGGACGTGGTGTGTTACCCCAGAATGAGCGTTCCTCTTCCCTTCAGAATTCTGTGAATTATTTTGACAGACAGAATGTTCCGAGTGGTCAGTCTGCACAGTACTATGTTGATGAATATTATGTCGAGAGTGAGAGTGCTGGTTATAATGATAATTAGGACAGCCATGGGCAAAGAGAGGGAGTAGTGTCAGTTCCAGTAGACCAGAGTGGACCTTATGTTGAAGTGACTACATCAGGTGTGACAGAACCTTTTCTTTTGGATACTGGTGCGACGAAGAGTTCTATTATGCACTCTAAACTTCCTGGCGCACCTTTGTCTGGCTTGACCAATGTTTCTGTAGGATTTTCAGGCGCCCCAGTTCGTAATCCGGTTTCTAGTCCTATGTTCCTTTCTATTGGTCCTTGTGAATTGGAAGCTCCACTTATTCTAACGACTGGTTGTGGTGAGAATCTGTTGGGTTTGGACTTGCTGAAAAGATTGTGTGGGACATTACATTGCTCTCCTTCGGGAGGACATCTTACCTTGGTGTGAGGAAGAGCTGGACGTACAGTCGGGAACGCTTGCATTGGACACATCGGAACGTTTTCCCCATTACCTTTCCCCGTCTTCTCTCATGTTTCTGCAGAGCTGGACCGGGGATTGCTGGCCCTTTAAGGCGTCAGGCTTCCCGGAGGAGACGTGCGTGTCACATGGGGCGGAGTCCTTCAAATGGGATGCCGCCGAGGAAAGCAGTCGTTCGCCAGGACCAACGGTTGAAGAACGCTTGCCAGGACCTACTCGGTGTTTCCACAGGACAGCGCTGAAGACCTACGGCTGGAAGAACCCAACGCACCGAAGGAGAAGAGCCGGGGAGACCAGGAACCCGAAGACGGAACAGACGGGCAGCCAGACCCTAACTGGCAACGCGTCAACTCGAGCCACGGACCTGGAGGGACGTGGCTCGACAAGGTACGGGGCGTATTTCCTCTGTCTGGGGCCGCGCATTGGAGGGAGTCAAGGGAGGGGAAGCTTCCGATTAAGGGGCCAGTCGCCGGCGTAAGGTTACAGCGCATGCATGGTTCACTGGTGACGGTCGAGGTGATAGCTCCCCATACTTTCCCTACTCCAGCGTCAAAATACACGCTCCGAACCAACCCCTTACAGGTTTCTTTTGTTTTCTTTCCTTCTGGGTATCGGTGATCGACGGCCATCAATCCTGACCCAAGAATCCATACTGTTAGGAGTGCAACAGAAGAGGCCAAACCGACTACAAGCACCAGAAGGCTTTGCACCGGAAGAGTGCTGTGTCTCTTATTTAAATAGACTGTTCTTAAAAAGAGAATACAAGTGAACTATTTCTAGTAGAAACCCTTGTTTGAGAATAAAATCACTGAACCAGACATTACCGAGTCCTGGTCTGCTTCTCCACCACCCCACATGTGGTGTCAGAAGTGGGATATAAGCCGCCTCCAAAATGGACAACCTCATTCAACAGTTAATTCGGGGACAGGAAAAACTAGAATGGGCGGTGGAAAAACAAATGTCCTCTGCCAACGCAGACCGGGAACTGATAAAAGACGGACCAGCAAACCACGCTGACCAAATGTTAAAAGTGGCTGACGACCGGTGAGAGCTAACCACCCAACTACAAATACGAGCGGGTACTGGTCCTATTGTTTCACTCCAAAAGTACACCACTGGAGAGGATCCCGATGCCTTCCTTCTCAATTTTGAAAGGGCGGCACGAGCCTCTGGGTGGCCCGAAGCTAAGTGGCCTTTCTTCCTCGCTCCTCTCCTAACCAGAGAAGCCCAAGCTGCTAACCAAGTGGCTAACCCTAACGGCAACGCCTCCTATAAGGAAATCAAAGACCTTATCTTAGACCACATGGGTATGGACGCTGAGGCCTACAGGGTAAAATTCAGAAAAGAAAGAGGTACGTCATCTGACAACCCAAAAACATTGTATTTCAAGTTAAAGGGAGCTGCTGATAAGTGGCTGCAGCCCCATAAACATTCCAAAGACGAGATCATGGCGATGATATATTTGGAACAGTATCTCGAGGCTCTCCCGTACCCTATTCAGAGGTGGCTTAAACAACACCATCACCTTAGCCCAGAACAAGCGGTAGAGATGGCCACAACGTTTTACAGAGCACAACCAAGAGCCTTACCTTGGGACACAGAAAACCCCCCAAAAATCCCAGTTGGTGCGGGTAAACCAGAAAAGAAACCTGTGAAGCCAAACCTGGAGCCTGTGAAGCCTAGACCTTTCAAGTTTGACCCTCCTCCATTACGTAACCCACAATGCTTTGAATGTGGAGAGTGGGGCCATATTGCTAGGAACTGTCCCCGGAAGAGACCGCAGGAAGAACCTATGGACATTGGATGTATACCACGTTCCATTTTGTATTCAGCAGAACTGGGTCCTAGTTTTCACATAAGTGTACAAGTAGAAGGGACAACAATAAAAGCTCTCCTTGATTCCGGGGGTAAACAGTCTGTCATCCTAAAGTCATTAGTTCCTCCTTCCAAGGGGGTAGTGAGGGGAACAGTACCTATCAGATGCGTCTATGGGGATGTAAGGGCCTATCCTTTGATAGACATTCCAGTGGTCCTTCCTACGGCGCAGACCTTGGATGTTAGGCTTGGGGTTGTTCCTACGCTCCCAGAACAGATGATAATAGGTCAGGATAACCCGTCCTTCCTGTTCCTCTTACAGGAAGGACTACAAAAACACCCGTTGTCACAGCATTCCAACCTCCTTACTCAAGCTCCTTGGCTTCTAGATACAAGTTTTAGATATGCCCAGAAAAACTACCCAACCCTTCGACCAGCTTGGGAACAGGCAGAGCGACCCTCTTCCTCCTAACCCTTCTTTTTTAGTACAGAACAAATTGTTGTATAGGGTAGGAAAGCAGGGGGATACTCCTCAGTTGTTAATACCTCAAGCATTTAGGGAACAAGTCCTCTTTTTCGCACACTCTCATCTCTTGGCAGGGCATAGAGGAGCGCAAAAGACCACACAAATGTTGTTACAACATTTTTACTGGCCGGGGATATTGTCACACGTCACAAAGTTCTGTCAAGAATGTGAGGTCTGCCAGAGAAAGAACCCATATACACCCCTAGCAGTTCCCTTACAACCTCTCCCAGTTATAGGCAACCCTTTCGAAAGGGTTGGAATGGACCTTATCGGGCCCCTTCCACGCACAAAAAAAGGACATGTGTATGCTCTGGTGGTAGTGGATTATGCGACAAGATATCCGGAAGCCTTTCCCTTAAGAACCCCTACGACCCAGAACATTTCAGAAAAATTGATGGAACTGTTTTCTCGGGTTGGGTTCCCTAGGGAAATCCTCACTGATCAAGGAACCCCTTTTGTTTCAAAGTTAATGAAGCAAATATGTAAAACACTAGACATCTCCCATATCAAAACATCCGTCTATCATCCCCAAACGGATGGATTGTGTAAACGCTACAACGCCACTCTAAAGCTAACACTAAAAAACTCTTATCTGTAGAGGGGAGAGAGTGGGACATGTTACTTCCTCTGGCTTTGTACGTGGTACGGAGTCAAGTGCAATCTAGTTTAGGATGTTCTCCCTTCCAACTGCTGTATGGAAGAGAACCCAGAAGTCTACTAGAAATAACTAAAGAGGTTTGGGAACAAGAAAAGGAGGAAGAAACGAATTTTTTTCTTGACTATACCAGAGGTCTACGCTCCAAATTACACAAACTAAGAGAGTTTGCTGATTCCAACTTGGAAAAAGCCCAAACTAAACAGCAAATACTCTACAATAAAGGGAAAAAGTGGAGACAGTTATCTGTGGGTGACTGGGTCTTGGTTCTGTTGCCTACTGCCATAGGAAAAACTAAGTCGGGATGGCAAGGTCCCTATAAAGTGACAGAAAAGGTCGGACTAACGTCCTATAAGATACAAGTCACTCCCAGAAAGTGCCAACTATACCACATAAATCTTCTTAAGAAATGGCTAGGCCCTCCTCCTCAAGACGTACAACACGTCGAGGACCTCTCTTCTTCCGCATCTACACTAAAACAGTTGGTCATTAATCCAGAACTAACCAGGGATCAGGAGAACACCCTTCAGAACACCTTAGCCCCTTTTGCACACATCTTCTCTGATTTGCCAGGGAGAACCACTCTAGCAGAGCATACCATCACCACTCAGCCAGGATAAATTGTAAAACAAAAACCGTATAGAATACCAGCTGCTAGAAGGATGGCGATAGAGAAAGAAGTAGAAAACATGCTAGACATTAGGTGTTATCAAACCCTCAACCAGCAAGTGGTCTTCCCCTATCGTATTAGTGCCAAAACCGGACGGGTCTGTCCGCTTTGCCTTGATTTTCGCGCTGTGAATTCCATATCAAAGTTTGATTCCTATCCCATGCCTAGGGTGGACGAGCTTATATAGAAACTAGGAGAAGCCCAGTTCATTATCACGCTTGACCTTACTAGAGGTTATTGGCAGGTGCCACTTAAACAGGAGGACCAAGAAAAGACCGCTTTTGCTACTCCCAGTGGCCTTTATGAGTTTACGGTCCTTCCCTTTGGGTTGCATGGGGCACCTGCCACTTTCCAACGATTAATGAACCAGGTATTGCAAAATCACCAGCAATATTCCTCAGCTTACCTAGATGACATTGTCATCTTCAGTCCTGACTGGGATACTCATCTCCAACACTCCAACACTGCACCCTCAGTCGGAAACTGTTTCCTAGGGAGCAAAAGTATCCTATAATCGAGAAAGAGTGCCTGGCTATTAAATGGGCCATTGAGAAACTCCAATACTATCTGGAGGGTGCCCATTTCCTACTGTTCACGCACAATGCCCCTTTACAATGGATGAGTCGCAATAAGGGAAACAATCCGCGCATCCTCAGGTGGTTCCTCTCGTTGCAACCTTACTCTTTTGAAGTTATCCACCGTAAAGGTTCTGAGAATGCAAATGCTGACTTCCTTTCCAGGTTTCCATTGTTCCCCCGACCGTGAACAATCTGGGGTAGGGGTGTGTGAGGAAGAGCTGGACGTACAGTCGGGAACGCTTGCATTGGACACATCGGAACGTTTTCCCCATTACTTTTCCCTGTCTTCTCTCATGTTTCTGCAGAGCTGGACCGGGGATCGCTGGCCCTTTAAGGCGTCAGGCTTCCCGGAGGAGACGTGCATGTCACGTGGGGCGGAGTCCTTCAAATGGGATGCCGCCGAGGAAAGCAGTCGTTCGCCAGGACCAACGGTTGAAGAACGCTTGCCAGGACCTACTCGGTGTTTCCACAGGACAGCGCTGAAGACCTACGGCTGGAAAAACCCGACGCAACGAAGGAGAAGAGCCGGGGAGACCAGGAACCCGAAGACGGAACAGACGGGCAGCCAGACTCTAACTGTCAACGCGTCAACTCGAGCCACGGCCCTGGAGGGACGTGGCTCCACAAGGTACGGGGGCGTATTTCCTCTGTCTGGGGCCGCGCATTGGAGGGAGTCAAGGGAGGGGAAGCTTCCGACTAAGGGGCCAGTCGCCGGCGTAAGGTTACAGCGCATGCATGGTTCACTGGTGACGGTCGAGGTGATAGCGCTCCACACTTTCCCTACTCCCGCGTCAAAATACACGCTCCGAACCAACCCCTTACAGGTTTCTTTTGTTTTCTTTCCTTCTGGGTATCGGTGATCGACGGCCATCAATCCTGACCCAAGAATCCATACTGTTAGGAGTGCAACAGAAGAGGCCAAACCGACTACAAGCATCAGAAGGCTTTGCACCGGAAGAGTGCTGTGTCTCTTATTTAAATAGACTGTTCTTAAAAAGAGAATACAAGTGAACTATTTCTAGTAGAAACCCTTGTTTGAGAATAAAATCACTGAACCAGACATTACCGAGTCCTGGTCTGCTTCTCCACCACCCCACACTTGGGTAAGAAAGTGATTTCTCCGATGTATTTGTCTAAAGATTGTCTTCCACTGGAATTGCGTTCGCTTCCTGATACACTTTGGGCTTCAGGTCCCAATGATGTTGGTCTCTTGCAGATTCCGCCTTATGTTGTCACCCTCAAATCAAAAGCTAGGCTACCTCGTATTCCACAATATAAGATATCTAGTGATGGCGAGAGAGCTCTTTTGGCGATTATTTATGATTTGGTTGAGAAGGGTGTAGTTGAAGAAACGAGAGGTAATGTGTGTAACAGTCCTGTTTTGCCTGTCCTTAAGCGTACTGATGCTTCTCAGCCACCTTTGTATCGGTTTGTGATCGACCTTCGAGAAGAGAATAAGATTGTGGTGCCACAGTTTCCTGCTGTCCGGAATATCACTGCTTTGTTGACTCTGATTCCTGCTTCAGGAGCCTGGTTTTCTGTTATCGACCTAAAGAATGCTTTCTTTAGCATTCCAATTGCTGAGGAGAGTAGAGATATTTTCGGCTTCTCATTAGGAGGTCGAAGCTTCCGGTTTAAGAGAGCTCCCCAAGGTTATTGTGAAAGTCCCTCCATCTATAGTCAGGCGTTGAAAACTCAGTTTGATAGTTTTGTGTTGCCTTCTGGTGCTACTCTTATTCAATACGTTGATGATCTGTTGATTACTGCTGATGACAAAGAGATTTGTAAAGAGGCTACTCTTTCTTTGTTACGACATTTGTCTGATCTTCATCATAAAGTGTCACCTTCCAAGTTACAGTATTGCCGACAAGAAGTAACCTACTTAGGTCAGCTCTTGTCGAAGGAGGGAAGAAGGTTGACCCCAGAACGAATTCAAGCAATTGCGCAAATGAGTGTGCCATCCACACAGAGAGAAGTACGTGCTTTCTTAGGTATCACCTCGTATTGTTGGCAATGGATCCCTAATTTTTCTCTGCTAGCGAAACCTCTGTTGGCGCTGACTCTTAAAGATACTCCGCATCCTCTCCCTTGGTCTGATGATTGTCAGAAAAGTTTTTCTGAATTACGTGATGCATTGTGTTCGGCTCCGGTGTTGGGTACTCCGGACTACAGTAAACCTTTCACATTGTATGTTCACGAGAGAGAAGGTTGTGCATTGTCAGTGTTAACTCAACAGTTTGGAGACAAGCAACGCCCATGTGCGTATTTTTCAGCGGCGTTAGATCCAGTAGCTAAAGCGTTGCCGAGGTGTTTGAGAGCTACAGCGGCAGCGGCTGTTTCTATCCGACAGTCTGCTGGTTTGGTATTGGATAATACGTTGATTGTGATGGTCCCACATGCAGTGGATACTTTATTGAACAGGACCAAGACTCAGCACCTTACTAGTGCACGTCTGTCAGGATATGAGTTGACACTTTTGGCTAGCCATGTTCACATCAAAAGATGTAATGTGTTGAATCCAGCTACGTTGTTGCCGATTTCTGTAGAGACAGATGCTCAAGAACAGCATGATTGCTTTCTTCAAACAGAGGATGAAACTAAGGCTAGAGTTGATTTAAAAGCTACTCCTCTCACGAATGTTGATGGTACCTTATGGGTAGATGGTTCGTGTTTCAAGCTTCCGAATGGTGAGACGAATGCGGCATATGCTGTCACAACTTTACATACAGTTGTTGAAACAGCACGCATAGCATAGAATTCTGCGCAAGCAGCAGAGTTGATTGCATTGACTAGAGCGTGTGTGTTGTCAGAGGGAAAGCAAATGAATGTCTATACTGATAGCCAGTATGTGTTTGGTGTTGCCCATAGTTTTGGACGTTTGTGGAGAGAAAGAGGATTCCTTACTTCTCATGGTGCGAAAATTCTGCATGGGCATTTAGTGAATGAACTTCTGGAATCACTTACTCTCCCAAAGCAGATTGCAATTGTGAAGTGTAGTGCGCATAAGAAAGTTGTGGATGATGTAGGTCGAGGGAATGCGTTTGCGGATGAAGTTGTGAAGGAAACGGCGAGAGATATGATGAGCCGTATGTATGTTGCAGGCCCTGCTAATTGGATTATGGCTGGTGGAAAGTGTGAAGACACAATAGAAAGTGTGAAGTCAATTCAGGCTGAAGCTACGGAAAAGGAAGTGAGTACGTGGAGAGAAAGTACGGGTATGTTGGATTCGACGGGTTGTTGGGTTGAGTTGTCAGAACACCAGCGATGGTTGTTGCCTGATGCGTATGTGCTCCCAGTGGTTACTATGGCTCATGGAATGGCTCACATTAGTTCGAAGGGAATATGCAAGTTGTTGGCTCCAGTATGGCAGAATGCTGGAATTCCGAAATGTGCTGAGAATGTGGTGAAACATTGCATGATTTGTTTGAAGTACAATCCTGGAAAGGGAACTCCAACTCCAGCTGGTCATTTTGCTCCTCCAACTTATCCGTTTGAAGTGATACAGCTAGATTACATTCACATGGAGAGATGCAACAATTTGAAGTATGTCCTTGTGGTTGTTTGCGCCTTTTCCAGATGGATAGAGGCCTACCCCCTAAAGGATAATACTGCCTTGTCTACAGCCAAGGTTTTGCTTAAAGAGTTCTTCCCTAGGTATGGTTTGCCGAGAATTGTATGGAGCAACAATGGGAGTGAATTTGTGGGCCAAATCATGAAGAAAGTGTGTGCTGGTTTGGGTATTAATCAGAAATTTCATGCTGCGAATCACCCCCAGTCTGCTGGACTTGTCGAGTGCTATAATGGCACGTTGAAGCTGAAGCTAGCTAAGATACAAGCGAGCACTGGTCTTACATAGCCAGATGCCTTGCCGTTGGCTCTTTTGTCAACAAGGACGACAGTGCATTCTCGTGTGGGTCTTAGCCCATACAAAATAGTTTTTGGTCGTCCAGAGAATGTTTGGGGTGTGCCTCGTCCTAAGAAGTACAGCGAAATTGAGTACCCTATTTTGGTGGATAACTTACATGACTTGACTGCTAAATTACGTGTTCTCCACCAACAGGTCTATGACAGTTTGCCGACAGCTACTGCAGATGTGGCATGGTCTGATCACTTTCTGGTGTCCGCCTGGCTACCCCTTCCTGCTACCCCCACTATTCCATCTTCTAAGCGGATTCCTCGGCGCCACTGGAACAAGCTTAGGCTAGAGGACCTTCATTACATCATGGCTGTTGAGCCTTTAGGTCCTCTGCTTAATGCTACTGCGGGCTATGACCTGTTCTGTAACTGGATTACTAGGGCGCTTGACGCCCTAGTACCTATCATCTCCAGTAAGTCCAGTTCCCGGCAGGCTAGCCCCTGGTACGACAGCGCGCTTCGCGCCTTGAAGGCCTCCTGTAGACGGGCAGAAAGGGAGTGGCGTAAGACGTATGACGCCGTTAGAAAAACTGCTTATCTGGCTTCTGTTAAGCTCTACCACCGAGCTATATGCAGAACCCGGGCGGCGTTCTACGCAGCCGAATTCCGTAATAGCCTCAATCCTACCAAGACCATCTTTAAAACCATAAAAGATCTGATGGCAAAGAGAGCTGCTCCGCAGTTGGACAGTTCCATCTCCCACTGCGAAGCCCTAGCCACTTTTTTCTTGGATAAAGTTAAGAACATCTACCAGGCATTTCCAAGTACAACGCTACCCGTGATCCCCTCGAGGGTCTCCAGTAGCTGTCCGTCGCTGCACTCTCTCCCTATTCTTTCTGATGAGGAGTTTGCCAAGTGGGCACTGCGAGTCAAATCTGGCTCGCCTGCAGACCCGCTAAGATCTGCCCTCTTCAGGGATGTTGCTTTTCAGGGACGCACAATAGTGTGTTCACTGATTAATCTCTCCCTGACCTCGGGCCTTGTTCCCGCCAAGTGGAAGCAAGCGGTGGTTTCCCCGATCCTATAAAAACCATCTTTGGATCCTTTAAAACCATAGAACTACCGCCCTATTTCTCTGCTTCCCTGGCCGGCCAAAGTTATGGAGGCCCACGTAAATCTGGCCCTCGCGGAGCATATGACCCGAGCTAATGTCCTTGATCCCATGCAGAATGGGTTCCGTGCTGGTCACAGCACGGAGACGGCCCTTCTGGCAATGGTTGAGCATCTGCGGACTGTGCTGGATGCAGGTCAAACGGCAGCGCTTATTTTATTAGACCTGAGCGCTGCCTTTGACACTGTCTCCCATCGCATCCTTCTACACCGCCTACAGGACATTGGCATTTGTGGCTCGGCTCTGCAATGGTTCCGCTCCTTCCTTAGTGATCGCTCCTTCTGCGTTGCCACCCCTCCTTTCCAGTCCAAGTACCATCCTTTGGACCTGGGGGTCCCCCAGGGCTCCTCGCTGAGTCCCACGCTTTTTAATCTGTACGTGCAGCCGCTGGCTGAGGTCGCCAGGCAGTGGGGCCTAACCATGGTCTCTTATGCCGACGACACTCAGCTAGCGGTTACGATCAGCGGGGATGCCGAGCAGGATGCCCCCAGGTTCCGAAACGGGCTGAGAGAGGTGGCCAGCTGGATGAATAACAACTGTCTCCAGCTGAACGCGGAAAAAACGGAGGTGATGATCGTCGGAAGGGATGCGGACCACTGGGGGGACAGATGGTGGCCACCTGAGCTGGGGCCGGCCCCGGCACCAGTCTTGGAACTTAGGAATTTGGGAGTATGGCTCGACCACACATTAAGCTTTGTGACCCATACCAAGAGAGTGGCGGCATGCTGTTTTGGTGTATTACGCGGGCTAAGACCTTTGCTCAAATTTTTTGACGCTCCAACAAGACAGCTGGTCATCCAAGCAATGATTATTTCCCGGTTGGACTACGCTAGCTCACTCCTTCTAGGAGTGAACCAAGCCGAGATCCTTCGTTTACAACGGGTACAGAACGCAGCGGCTAGGGCGGTGGTCGGTTTGCCACGGACCTGTCCCACCTCTAATACTCTGCGGTCCTTGCACTGGCTACCGATTAAAAAGAGAATTCACTTTAAGGCTCTTAGCCTGGTCTTTAAAATTCTGCAAGAGTCGGCTCCAGAGATACTTAATAAACTTATCTCTCCCTACGTTCCAACTCGTTCACTCAGATCTCTCGGTCAATCCCTTGTGGTTGTCCCCCGCTTCAGACTCAGCCGGATGGGTGGACGCTCCTTTCGAGTGAAAGCTGCGACTCTATGGAATGCGCTTCCCCTGGAAATCCGCCTCTTGGATGATCTATTATCTTTTCGTAGGGCTCTGAAAACCTTCTTGTTTTAATTCTTCCCTGTTTTAAGTATCCCTGCTTCTTTGTTGCTGGTTTTAGTGTTGTGTTATGTCCACCTTTCCCTGCGCCAGGACGCTCCTTTGCTGGAGCATCTGTGCGCATTAAAAATGTGAATAACATAACATAACATAACACATACGATTCAACCTGGTGATTTTGTCTTGACGAAGAATTTTCAACGAACCAAAAACTTGGAGCCGAGATGGACTGGACCACATTTGGTCATCTTGGCCACTAGAACTGCTGTTAGAGTAGCTGGTAAAAAAAACTGGGTGCATGCCACCCATACTAAAAAAGTTCCTTTGCCTTTACCGTATGATAAGTGGGTGAGGGATGGAATAGCCGACTCAGAGTGTGAAAGGATTCCTAGATTTGTACCTTTTAGTGATGCACATTTGACATGGACTCAGTCAGAACGCGAGGATGATGATGTTCTGCAAGCTGCTGTGCCTTTGCCTTTGAACCTTGACACCACGAATCCAGAATCACTTTTTAAGGAACAGACTGTGCCTGGTAAAGAGCGCTACAACTTGACATCGCGAAAGAACAATTAATGGACAAACAAAGTTTGAATTTTTTTGTTGTGAGTTACACCTTTTCAGGCCGAAGACTTTTTTTCTTTTTCTTTTTCGAGTCACCATCCGGACTCAGCTGCAGGGTCGCGGTACAGCCTTAAGGGGTGAGCCACGTATTGACATAAGGTCTGTGGTTCAGGGTCGTTAGTACGATCTTGACGCACACTTGAGTGAAGAAGGAAAATTGCCGTGAGCAGCACGTTAGAGGATGGAGTCTTTTGGGTCTGATAAGAGTGTTGAGAAAGTTGATTTAAAAATGAAAATGCGTACATTGGTCCGTAGCAAATGTTTTTTTATATTGTGTTTCTTGATGCTTTGATGATATTACGTTAGGATGTGTGGGTTGGATTGTTTATGCCACACAACATACGCTTGCATCTACCTCCCAACCTACTCTTTCTTTTCCTACTGTTTCTCCACATGAGTTTCATACGTAGCCTGAACATGAACAGACACGGAGATCAGAATTTGTGAACAATTAATTTATACAGATGTTGCATCAGCATCAGCTAGTTGTAAATACCAAGAATTGTTGGGTGTGTGGTCTTATGCCACATACGATTGATAAGGGAATGCCATATTTGGTTTTGCCTTTTTCGCCTAATGGGTCAGTATGGGCACTCCAATCAATGTTTATCTATGCGAATGAAGCATCTCCTGTACGTTCTGTCAAAGATAATGTGAGTAATAATGCCTTGATACAGGGAATAGTAGATATGATCAGAGATATTGATGCGTATAATGCTATCCCTAAAGATGAGGTACGAGCATATGTTGGTTGGAACAAGACGAGATATAGCATTAGCCTGACAGAGAAAGAGAGACAGAAAAGGTCTCCTCCTATTTGGATTGTACCCCACCGAGGTCATTTTTGTCTGCAAGGTAATGGTCAGAATCCGAGAGATTAGCTTGGTAAGAGTGTGTGTGCTCACACCTATGTCTATACTTCCCAGAAATCTCCACCGTTCGTGCCAGCTAAAGGCACGTATTTTGTTTGTTACGACAGAGCATATACATGGTTGCCTTTTGATTTTTCAGGCACATGTTAATTGGCATCTTTGCTTCCCCCTACATACACTACTTTTTTCGATTACCATAAGACGAGATATAGTAGAGGTGTTATCGATGCGGAAGATACTGTAGCACAAGAAGCTGGGGACTTCTTTAAGGGTTTCGTGCCCTTTTGGGGTCCTATGGCCAATAGTAGGAATATTCGTCAGCTTACGAGAGTGGTCGAGGCCACTATAAATGAGACTGCAGGTGCCCTTAGTAATATTACAGCTGAGCTTCAAGCGGATCGCCTTATGACATTACAGAACCACTTTGTTTTAGATATTATACTCGCAGATAGAGGTGAAGTATGTAAATTGATCGGGTCTAGTTGCTGCGTTTTCATACCTAATAACGCCCCGACAGTGTACCAAGCCATCTTGAGGTTACATAGGTCCGCTGAGTCTATACATGTAGACGAAGGGAACTGGTCATTGGTAGAGTGGTTTTGGGAACTGCTGTCCAAATGGGGATGGAAGATTCTGATGTTTCTTGGTATGGCTTTAGCGATCCTTTTCTCGTGTTGCTTATGCATTCAGTGTGGTCCCGCCATTTGTAGTCTTTGTGCTACAATCTGCGTGAGAAGACCCGCCCGAGAGAAGCGAAGGATAATAAGATGATGTTACAGCAACGCCTTGATGACCTGATGAGAATAGATATAGACCTGGATTCAGATTGACGTGAGTTTAGGCCATTGCCTACGTAATGGCAAAAGGAGGGTCTGAGGTTCCATGGTTTTCGGAACCGGACTCCATTTTGTTTGCGTTGTTCGTGACGCCATTTTTGTGTTGCCCTCACGTAGGCCTAGGTGGTAAACGAACGAACAAAGTTGCATGGGCCTCATTGTTCATGTATGCATTAACAGGCCCTTTTCTGACTTGTGAGTGAACTGCAGGACTCTGACCCCGTCATCTGAAACTGACCTCGCAAAGCCAATTTCCCTTGGTTTGATCCTTGTCTAAGATTGCCACTTAATGTTCAGGACCTCGTTAACCTTTAGTTTCCTTGCACATGTTTTTTTTTTTCACAACAAATTTTTATTTGTAGGATCGGGCAAGTAATACATGTGGCTCCCCACATTCAGGAGAACACCACCAAGCATTGTGGTACAGTTACAGCATAGGACCAAGCGTCCAATCAAGTAGTCAAGAGAAAGCAATTATAAAAGAATACAGCTATACCCTCCCCTACCCCTACTAACTCCAACTACCCAACCCTCCCACCTCCATCCCTGTGCCCCACCCTACCCCCGTGCACGTGTGTACAGATAGCCTCGGTGTGTAATCGTGATATGATACTCGTGGCGTATTGCAAGGACTTGCAAATATCAGGGGACTAAAGATCTTCCTCCAGTTCTGCCGGAGGGTCCAGTGTCAACCCCCTATAATCAGCCCACCTCTTCCATATCTTGAAATGTTTGCGGGGGCACCCTCGTGCTTCAAAGATCGGTCGCTCCAGGCCCATGCAAAAGTCCATTCCGGCTCTCCATGCACACAGGGGGGGGGGCCCTCACATCTTTCCAAGCCCGAGCTAGGTCTCTTTTGGCCACCACCAGTCCCAGGAGCAACAGGTGATGTTTATATATGTTTCCACCAACCCCCTCCAAGATGTGGAGTAGGCCCAGACGATGAGTGCGAGGAAGAGTCCAACTCAGTACTTCAGACAGGCAGCCCCACACACCCCTCCAGAAGCCCACCAGCCTAGGGCACGACCATATCGTGTGGAGCAAAGTGCCCACCGCATTTCCGCAGCGCAAACATTCCGGGGATCTAATCAAGCCTGCCTTCCACAGACGCTCACGGGTGTAGTAGGCCCTATGGAGAATTTTGAATTGGATCAGTCTAAACCGTATAGCAATGGCTGCCCCCTTAGGGGACTCTAGAGCTTCCCTCCAGTCATCTTCATCGAGGGGGCCAACATCGGCTTCCCAAGTCGTCTTTAATGGAAGAAGGGTGGAGGAGCAATGAGTGACCATCGTCTGATATATACGAGAGACTTTCTTATCCCCCAGATCACCCATAAAGACTTTTGCCTCAATGGGACTAAATTCGGGAAGCGAGTCTATGTTGGTAATACTGGGCATTAGTGCGTGTCGGAGTTGTAAGTACCGAAAAAATTGGGACTGGGGCATATTAAATTCGGTGCTGAGTGCCTGAAAGGACTTGAGCGTCGTCCCGGACATCACATGTCCTAGCTGTGAAATCCCGATCGCATCCCAGCCGTCAAATCCTGATAAGGCCGACAATTCGGGTAACAGGCCGTTATGCCATAGCGGCGTCTCAGCGGTCAGTCGCCCCCACCAGCCCATGCGGCGCAAGGCCTGTCGCCAGACAGCAAAAACGAGTCTCGTGACCCTCGGCAGCTTCCGGCGCAAGCGGGCCGAGTAGAGGACTGTGTGGAGCGTATTGTCGCCCATCAATGTGCGTTCCAGGGCATAGGCCGGATCCCCGCCGTCGCCATACCACCATTCGTTCAGGATAAGTAGATGAGCAGCTTGGTAATAGGACAGTAGATCCGAGGTGGCCAGGCCTCCGCAGTAAGTGGACAAGAAGCACGTACGTAGTGCTACTCTGGCCGTTCCCCCAGCCCATAGAAAGCGGCCCAAGATCGAATTGACCTGTCGGAACCACCGGGGTGCAATTGGATAGGGATGATTCTGCAATTGGTAGAGGAGACGCGGGAGTGCGACCATCTTAAAAATTGCAGATCTGCCAAATATAGATAGGGGCATCCGAGACCAAACTTTGTCATCGGTCTGAACTCGGTCCCAAACGGGCGCTATGTTGCGTTCCCAGGCAATGTTTGCTGACTCCGACAGGAACACCCCCAGATATTTCAGGCCATGCGTAGCCACCTGCAGCCCCGACGTCCAGGGACCCGTTACGGTGTCTCCACTCAGCACCCAGAGGGTAGATTTACGCAGGTTCAAATATAGGCCCGAGATGTCCCCAAAGATTAGCATAATTTCTAGCACGCGCGGTCCCGAGCGCTGCAGATCGGTAAGAAAGAAAAGGACATCGTCCGCGTAAAGCGCAATCCTATCCGATAAGCTGTCGTTCCATACAAAGCCCCGCATTTGCGCATCTATACGCACCCAGGCAGCCAACGGCTCCATAAGTAGAGCGAATAGATAGGGGGAGAGCTGGCATCCCTGTCGGGTCCCTCGTCCAATTTGAAACGTCTCCGACACCGCCCCTGCAACCCGCACCGAGGCCGTAATGTCTGTGTATAGTAGCCTGATATAGGACAGGAAAACCGGGCCTAGATTGAGACGGGGCAAAAGTGCAAAAAGGTATGCCCAGCTGACGGAGTCAAAGGCTTTGTTAATGTCAGCTAGCAACAGAGCCGCCTGCTCTCCTGTGGCTCCCATGGCGTCAATCGCCGCCTGTGCGCGTCGGATGTTATGCCGCGTCGCTCTATGAGGCATGAACCCGGCCTGGTCCGGATGCACTAGGTCTGTTATATGCGGGGATAAACGATTCGCTAGGGCCCTAGCCAGGACTTTAGCCTCAATATTGAGTAATGAAATGGGGCGATATGAGTCGTGCCTCTCTGGGGGTCTACCTGGTTTCTGAAAGACTACGATTTCGGCATGTCGCCAGTCTCGGGGCAGTGTGCCCTGTTCACGCGCTGTCTCAAGCGCACGGTGATAGTGGGACCCCAGCTGTACATGAAATTTCTTATAAAACTCACTCGGGTAGCCACTCGGGCCAGGGACTTTTCCGGTATTAAGCTGTCCCAGGGCATCGCCCAGCTCCTCAGCTGTAAGGGGTGCATCGAGGGCCTTCCTAGTTTCATCCGACACCGCCTTGGGGGGCATGTCCTCGATAAATTTAGTCACCTCGTCAGCTGATAGGCGGTCGCATGGGGCGTACTGAGTAGCGAAGTATGTGGCAAAACTCGCTGCTAGATCGACTGGGTCAGTAAGGACCTCGCCGTCGTCGGACGTGAGTCCTGGCAGCGTAAGCGGCTGGAGGTGGCGTTGGCAGAGTCTATGAAGCATCGTACATGCCTTGTCCCCCCATTGGTATATTCTACTGCGTGTGGCTAGCCACGCCTGTTTTGCTTCATCGAGTAGGACAGATGCATAGGCTTGTTGAGCCTGGAGAAGTAGTCGTAACCCGGCTTCATCACCCCCCACCCGGTTCTGCTCTTCCAAAGTTTCCACCTGCGTGGCTGCTTCTGCGATCATTTCCCGCCGATTCCGACGGGCCGCGGCACACCACGCGATGTCCACTCCCCGTATAGTGGGCTTCATGGCCTCCCACACCACCCCGGCGTCAATGTCTCCCACTAGGTTTTCTCGCCAATACAGGTCTAACGCTTCACGCAAGTGCGTCACATAGGCAGGCTGCTGGAGATGCCACGAGGACATCCTCCATCTAAACGGCTGGCGTTGTCGACGGAGTTCCACCCTAATCGATACCGGGGAGCGATCGGACAGGCCTCTCGGCAAGATGCCAGCACTCTTCACTCTACACAAGCAGTCGCCAGGCACAAACACATAGTCCAATCTTGAATAGGAGCCATGCACAGCAGAGACATACGTATACTCGCGTGTTGTAGGGTGCATATGTCTCCAGGTATCCGTCCAGCCCAGTCCCTCAGTCATAGCATGCAGTCTGGTGTGTGGGGGGGAGGGGCAGTCTCAACCACTTCCCGGCGCCGCCGGCGATCCACACACACGTCCATCACATCATTCCAATCACCGCCAACCACCGCCAGGGATTCGGGGATGTCCTCCCACACTGTGAACAGTTTCTCAGCTAGGGCCCATTGCAGGGGGGGGGGCATAAACACTCCCAAAGACCACAGATTCAGTGCCCACCATGCCCTTGACAAAGATATAGCGACCCTGTGGGTCAACCCACTGCTTCTCATGGACATAGGCCACCCTGCGATGTATCAAAATGGCCACCCACCTGGATCCCCGGGAAAATCCGGCATGAAATACTTGGTGATAGCCGAACCTCTGTAGACCCAGCACTTTTGAGCCCATCATGTGGGTTTCCTGGAGCAAGAAAATATCAGCACTCTCACTTTTCCCCCAGCGCAACACCGCCCCACGCTTAATCTTGTCGAGCATCCCCCTGACATTCCACGTGATCACCCGCAGAGACGCCTCGTGGAGTCTATGAGTCGTTTCAGCCATAGTCAAGTGGGACCCACCCAACAGGACGTCCTCGCCATTGCCACTCATCGCACACAGTAATGAACACCATAGCAAAACACACGTGCATTCCCACCCTCTCGCCCCAGAACCCCAAGATAACATGACTAGCAACTCTCGTCCTACCCCAAACCCCAAAACCAACCATCAACTTAATGTCGTCATAGTCCTGATTATGTCTCGGTCCCAACTCAGCGGCCCTGCTCCCGGCCACCCGCACCCCCCCCCCCTATACCTCAAGAAACCATGAAGTACCTGTCGCGGCATGGGTAACCCCGAGTCCAAAACAGAGGGCCCTGAGCCAGCCATGCCAATGGATCCCAACTCCCCAGGAAACAGTAACCTCATCCCTCCTCTCCCAAAACCTCCCACATCTGTAGGAGAGCAGTAGCCCCTTATGTGTAGTCCCCGAACCCCAACCCACAATCCCCCCCCATGTTCAGTGATCAGCCGCAAACCAATCCTGAGGCAGCCATGATGCTACCAGTCTATCGAGCCCCAAAAGCCCTTACTCCGTTAGCCAGAACCTGTAACGTCAAGTGTACAGAGGGGCGCTGAATCTTCAGAGCTGGCCATGATCCATCTCAGACTGGTCCGAGTCCTCGGTCCTACCACTGGCCTGGGTGCCGCTGAAGGAGGCTGACCGCTTTCGTGACTTAGATCGCCGGTTCCTCTTGGTCTTGGTCGTCTGGCCACTCCGTTCCTGTGATGACCCCCTCGAAGAGCCCGGGTTCAGCCCCGGTTGAGAATTCGGCCTGATCCTCACTGTCTCGTCGGTCCATTTAAAGAGGTCTTCCGGAGTGTCGAAAAATAGTGTCTGCGATTGGAAAATCACCCTCAGGCGCGCTGGGTACAACAGGGAGTATTGGAGTTTGAGACCTCGCAGTTTCGCTTTGGCGGCCATGAAGGATTGGCGCTGCTGCTGCACTAGCTTCGTGTAGTCAGGGAAGATCATTATCTTTCGATTTTCGTAAAGAAGAGCCTCTCTGGTTCTCGCTTCCCTCAGAATGACATCCCGGTCATGATAGTTCAGAAGTCTAGCAATTACTGCCCTGGGCCGTTCACCTTCCGGTGGCATCTGTGACAAGGCGCGGTGTGCGCGTTCAATAATGAAGCAGTTGGATAAAGCCTCCGGGGGCAGCCAGGTTCCCAGCCACTGCGTGAGGAATTGTTCCATGTTACCCTTCTCGCATCGTTCCGGAAAGCCAATGAAATGGAGGTTGTTGCGGCATGCGCGCCCTTCAGCATCCTCCACTCGAAGCGCCATGCCCCGTTGCGCAGTTTCCATTGCCGCCATTTTCCTCTTGAGTGTGCCTACATCGTCCTCCACCACCGACACCCTGGATTCAGCCTCTGTGATCCGTGCTACGGCATTCCGCAAGTCTTGACGCAACAGGGTGACATCTGCGCCCACTGCACCAATTTTGGCATCTAGCATATCCCTTGACTGAGTGATGGCCGCCATAAGTGCTGCGTTATCCGGCCCTCCTCCCTGCTGTCCACCTCCTGATGGTCCAGGGCCCCCACTGGGCCCGGTGAACTTGTCGATTGTCGCCTGTTTGGTGGGGCCGCCACCTCCCCTGGTCATGGCTGCAAGTTCCTCGTGAATCGCCCACTACGTATGCAGAAATGGCCGTGCAGGGACCCCAAGCCCCTTCCGCTAAGTGTATCAGGGGAGGGCCGCGTGAAAGCAACTTTTCCCTCAGTGGGGGCCGGATAGTCTCATCCGTGGTGGAATTCTGCGCCCGGGCCAGGTCCAGGCAGGCCCCGAGACCAGCTCCCCACTCGCCAACAGTCAGTGTCCCCTATCCCCCCTGCGGGCCGGGCAGCGTCCCTCTTCCACAATTCACGGGCGCAACAGCGTTAGCCCAAACTCCTGCAGTGCCCGGGGACCCAGGGGGGGTACTCACGGTTTGCCCCTAGGCACGTAGCCAGCCAAGGCGCTCCGGGCTGCCCGTTATTGTCCAGCCACCTTCAGGACTTCCAGGGGAGGTTCGCTCCGAGCATTCCAGTGCCACAGTAGGTGCGGGCGAAAGCTCTCGCGGCGGGGGTCGCGAAACTCGAGACAGCGGCTGCACCCGGATCACAGGGCCGCCGCAGTGGAGCAGGCAGAGTCACAGTGCTAGGAACACACACCTCTCCAGCAGGGCCCCAGGAAGAAAATCGTCGATTATCCCTCGGCCCTCAGGTCAGCAGAGGTCCAGTGGCGAGCGGTGGGCCAGCTGACCCACCCAAAGGCCGTCCGGCCGGGGATCGCCAAAATCGAGGTCCCGTCGCCTCTCCGGTATGCCAGGCCTCACTCGTCTGTCCCTTGTTCTGGCGCGTCCGAGCACCTAGGATCACTGCCGACGGCACCGGAGGATCCCTGGCGCCACCAGCAATGTCTGCCCCACAAGGGTGTGAGTAGTGGGTACGGGGGCCAGGATAATTCAGCCGGATTAAATGCGGGCCGGCGGGAGCTCTAACAAGCTGCGACCGCCATTGCTGCTCGCGTAGCCATGCCCCCTTCCTTGCACATGTTTTATCTTGTCCAGCATCTATTACTGTTTCCTTTATGTTCTGACATTACATGGGTTGTGCTTTTCAATTATAAATTTGTCCGGCTTGCAAAGATTGAATTTGGGACAGTCCTAATAATTAACTTTTGGGTTGGGTTACTGTAAATTGGGTTTTTGTTAATGTGATACTCAGTTAGAAAATGTATCCTATTGGTCAGAATTTTGCACAGTGGGTGTACATTTGTAATGAGTATATGGTGTATAAAAAGTGATGTCTTGCTCTATGAAAATTGAACAGTTTCTTGAGTTGTACACCGTGTTGTATTGCTGAGATTACTGTTACTAGCTGCAGCTAATAAATTTGATCTCTGACGCCACCTAGAAGTATTCCGTGTCTCTGTTTGCCAAGGTTTTTTGCATGATGTTTTTTGCATGATGTCCCTTGTTCACCATCACATTGTGTTTGACAGTGGAGGCCCCATTTAGGCCCTGTGCTGTTAATCACATTCACACTATTGTGTGGATTTGTGCAAACTCAGATATGGAGACAGCAGACTGACAGCAGCTATTAAAAAAGCCATGGGAGGTAAGGAGTTTAAAATGGACCTTCAATACTCGCTCCTAGCAAGGTCCCAGCCTCAAGCACAAGCCTCATCCCCTTTTCAATTTTAAAGTCAGCCAGAAGTCGCTCCCTAGTCGGCAATGATGAGTGCAGTGAAATCCAGCAAACCACCAGAAGTGCAGACTGGTCATGGCTGCCAGCAGCCCTATCTCAAAGCAGGATGAATTGAACCAGTTCGGAACATGGATTAACAATCTGTTCCTGGAACATCAATGGTCTCTCGTCAAAATTACAATCGCCAGACACACTGCGATTCCTTAATAAACACAACATCATCCTTCTCCAAGAAACTTGGCTTTCAACGAGCACTCCACTCGAAGTGTACCTGGAATTTACATCGCCAGCCACAAAAAATAGCAAGCACGGTAGACAGTGTGGCGGGCTGTCTAACTATGTGGCTACCAGATTGTCAGCATGTATCAGACAGCTAAAATTTGATCTTGACTGGGTCACTGGCATTGTGGCCAACAATTTCTCTTCAGAGAGTAAGCTACTACTGCTAAATGTTTACATCTCTCCATGTCCCAGTGAGAAAAAATCTAAACTGGACTGCCTGACCGAAATGTTATGCAACATCCTAAGTACATACGACAGTATACCATGCCTAATCTCTGGAGATTTCAACACGAACCTCTTTTACAACTAGTTTGAATACCTAGGGATCATTCTTTCAGCAGTCCCCCCACACCTCGCCACGCAAACATTACCATCAGGACTCAAACCATCTAAACTGTGCGAATATGCAGTCCTTCAACTTAGCAGAGCTGGATATATAGTAATAAACGGTCGCTCACCCTTAGACCCCCCCCCCCCCCGTCCTGGACAAGAACCAATGGACGAACCCACTCATTTCTGGACCTCACACTGGCAAACAGCGAAATGTTCATCCTACTTGAGTGCCATTACATCGGAGCACTGGGGGAAAGTGATCATCGACCCGAAATAATATAATTATCCTTCAACATGCCTCGCAACTGCGCACTGGCCCACATGATATCAGACAGTCATACAGAGAATCTAAGAAGAATGAAATGGTCGTCAAGCGCAGTCCCCTCTATTATGGAGAAATGCTGTCATCTTTTACGTCCACGAGGTGAAAAAGACGTGCCCATTATTAATGGATAATATGATTTGCATTTAGCCATGTCTGAACTGGGGTGGCAGAGTGAGCTAAAGAACGGTGATGGATCAAACCAAGATCTTTTGACTGGGTGTGAGTGTTTGATTGGTTCAGATGCTCCGTCTATCACCACCCCCTTTTGTACCACTTTTGGCCGCCATAAGTGTGGCAGGGTGTCGCGATCGTGACACAGGGTATGCTCAGACGTGAGTCCCTTGCTCCCATTGCCACTGGATTCAATCAAGCCGGGCTAGAAACGACTGTAATGCCAGAAACCGGTCCTCAGAAGCTTGTTTCCGGTCCAGGGAAGGCATGGCTTGGCAGTTCGGGCTGGACTGTTCCCATGAGGCACAGGGTCAGACTGATTTGCATATAGCCATGTCTGAACTGGGGTGGCAGAGTGAGCTAAAGAACGGTGATGGATCAAACCCAGATCTTTTGACTGGGTGTGAGTGTTTGATTGGTTCAGATGCTCCGTCTATCACCACCCCCTTTTGTACCACTTTTGGCCGCCATAAGTGTGGCAGGGTATGCTCAGACGTGAGACCCTTGCTCACTTTGCCACTGGATTCAAGCAAGCCGGGCTGAAGACGGCTGTAATGCCAGAAACCGGTCCTCGGAAGCTTGTTTCCGGTCCAGGGAAGGCATGGCTTGGCAGTTCGGGCTGGAGTGTTCCCATGAGGCACAGGGTCAGACTGATTTGCATATAGCCATGTCTGAACTGGGGTGGCAGAGTGAGCTAAAGAATGGTGATGGATCAAACCCAGATCTTTTGACTGGGTGTGAGTGTTTGATTGGTTCAGATGCTCCGTCTATCACCACCCCCTTTTGTACCACTTTTGGCCGCCATAAGTGTGGCAGGGTATGCTCAGACGTGAGTCCCTTGCTCACTTTGCCACTGGATTCAAGCAAGCCGGGCTGAAGACGGCTGTAATGCCAGAAACCGGTCCTCGGAAGCTTGTTTCCGGTCCAGGGAAGGCATGGCTTGGCAGTTCGGGCTGTACTGTTCCCATGAGGCACAGGGTCAGACTGATTTGCATATAGCCATGTCTGAACTGGGGTGGCAGAGTGAGCTAAAGAACGGTGATGGATCAAACCCAGATCTTTTGACTGGGTGTGAGTGTTTGATTGGTTCAGATGCTCCGTCTATCACCACCCCCTTTTGTACACTTTTGGCCGCCATAAGTGTGGCAGGGTATGCTCAGACGTGAGTCCCTAGCTCACTTTGCCACTGGATTCAAGCAAGCCGGGCTGAAGATAGCTGTAATGCCAGAAACCGGTCCTTGGAAGCTTGTTTCCGGTCCAGGGAAGGCATGGCTTGGCAGTTCGGGCTGGACTGTTCCCATGAGGCACAGGGTCAGACTGATTTGCATATAGCCATGTCTGAACTGGGGTGGCAGAGTGAGCTAAAGAACGGTGATGGATCAAACCCAGATCTTTTGACTGGGTGTGAGTGTTTGATTGGTTCAGATGCTCCGTCTATCACCACCCCCTTTTGTACCACTTTTGGCCGCCATAAGTGTGGCAGGGTATGCTCAGACGTGAGTCCCTTGCTCACTTTGCCACTGGATTCAAGCAAGCCGGGCTGAAGACGGCTGTAATGCCAGAAACCGGTCCTCGGAAGTTTGTTTCCGGTCCAGGGAAGGCATGGCTTGGCAGTTCGGGCTGGACTGTTCACATGAGGCACAGGGTCAGACTGATTTGCATATAGCCATGTCTGAACTGGGGTGGCAGAGTGAGCTAAAGAACGGTGATGGATCAAACCCAGATCTTTTGACTGGGTGTGAGTGTTTGATTGGTTCAGATGCTCCGTTTATCACCACCCCCTTTTGTACCACTTTTGGCCGCCATAAGTGTGGCAGGGTATGCTCAGACATGAGTCCCTTGCTCACTTTGCCACTGGATTTAAGCAAGCCGGGCTGAAGACGGCTGTAATGCCAGAAACCGGTCCTCGGAAGCTTGTTTCTGGTCCAGGGAAGGCATGGCTTGGCAGTTCGGGCTGGACTGTTCCCATGAGGCACAGGGTCAGACTGATTTGCATATAGCCATGTCTGAACTGGGGTGGCAGAGTGAGCTAAAGAACGGTGATGGATCAAACCCAGATCTTTTGACTGGGTGTGAGTGTTTGATTGGTTCAGATGCTCTGTCTATCACCACCCCCTTTTGTACCACATTATTAATGGATGGGTAGCGCTTGTGACCAGTTTATTAAATGAATTTCCATCTAAATCCCACCCCCGGCCAGAGCCCTCTCAACCTCGGATTTCTCCTGCAACAAAAACATTAAAACAACTAAGAAACGTTGCCCTGCGCCGGACCAGAAAAAGCCTGGGAAACTTAATTTTATTTAACCATTACAAGCAAGCTCAAAAAGCTTTCAAGGCATCAGTGCATAAAGACAAACAATCAGCGTCAGACCAGTTCTGACTGAAGCTAGTCTACGCCAGCAAAAATTCCAACACAAAGTTATTCTGGGCCCTTGTAAACAGACGCCCACTAGGAGGCAGCGGACATATCATTGCAAACATAAGTGCTGAGGACTGGACTAAGTTTCTATTTAATCACTTTAGAGAAAATTCAAGCAGGCTACAGCTCCCTAGTCCCCATTCGACATTCAAACCTCGACCACCGCCCACCGATGACCATATCACAGGCAACACTGGGCCTATTACTAAAGTTGAAGACGACTTGGACAGGTCCATACTCGATAAGCCAAGAAACGACTCCACCTCAGGGATGCTGATGACACACGGAATTTTAATAAACACCATCGCCCGGATTATTAGGAAGGGTAGGTCTGACAGAGGGCCTGGCCCCAACGGACTACCCCAGGCCTTGTTTAAGTCAGATGAAACGTTGTGGTCAGGTCTCCTTGCATCACTGTTCTCACACTGTAGGTTCAACGACCACATCCCGGATTCCTGGAAAGGTGCCATCATTCATTCCATCTATAAAAATAGCAAAAGAGGCGAACCAAAAAATTATAGAATGATAGCCCTCCTTGACATTGAATTCAAATATTATGCCAGTATCTTACTAGAAGAACTGACAACCTGGGTTGAATCAACACAGCGTTTCCCCTTCAACCAGACTGGCTTCGTAGCCAAGTCAGGCACAACCAGCAATCTATTTGGCATTATCTGTTTTGATTGAGAAGGCTGACATCCGTCGCATGCAACTTTATTGCTGCTTTGTTGACTTTAAGGCGGCTTTTGATCGAGTGCCACGCGTCCGCCTATGGCAAAAATTAGTCTGTTGGGGTATACCCCCAGGCCTTTTACAAGCTATCATCCAACTCCACACACAAACCTGGATAAGGATAAAGTTGGGGGATGGGTCCCATGTCTCAAAAAGATCCAAACAGGAAGTGGTATTAAACAAGGCTGCGTCTTAGCGCCTCTCATTTTTAACCTGTTTATCTCTGATCTCTCAACTTTACTTGACAAGGTTAATTCTCATCCGCCCCAACTGGACGTGACCCGCATCAGCAATCTGTTATACGCCAACGACCTTGTATTATTGAGCCACACAAAGGTTGGCCTGCAGAGGCATCGACACAGTGCCACGCTATACATATTTGGGAGTTTTTCTTGACTCCAGAGCTTCTCTCACAAAACAAAAAGACGCCATCAAGGCAAAAGCACTGTCGCTGGAGGTCGCGTCGGCAAAACTCTCAAAACACCTACTAGGACCAAGCCTAACCCCCCTGCTCAAAGTGATGAAGGCCAAGATCACAAATTCTTTTTCATATGTTCAAGAGATTATGATGGGCTCAACTAACATCTTACTAAACCAATCAACCATCAGAATCTTCAAGCGAGCATGGCGTCTGCCGCAGTCTTCATCCCCGGCACAAGTGAGATTAGAACTTGGCCTGTTAGATCACAATGGCGTCGAGGCTGGCGCTTTTATCAAGTTCTGCAAAAGACTGCGTAATTCCCGGGATGACAGTCTTGAGATTAAACTCTGGAATGAAATATCGACCAGCTCATCTAGCCAAAAATATCGACACCACTTGGACCAATCCTATGGCTCCTTGGAATCTTGGAATATTGGGGAACAAATCCATCACAACAAGCTTTGAAGAGCGTAATCAAGCGAAGCGTTCAGCTCTGGTCTTTCCACTCTGACAGAGCAAACTTATCCAGAAGGAAGCATGCTTGGGCCGTTGTCTCCGGTTACAAACCAGGGGTTGAGTCATTATACTTATCAAGTACTTATTCACTCTTCTGGAAGGTCAAATTCATGGCCCTAAGGCTAGGTGAATGGCCCTTTTTAAAGTACTTGCCACAATGGTGGCGCCTTAGTCACAAAATCGAATGCAGGAAATGCGGCTACCACTCCGAAAGCTTGGAGCACATAGCCTGCACATGCCCAGCTCTGTTACATGATCGAAGGACCTTATTGAGAGCAGAGTGGATCAAACTAGGCGCTCGTACAAGCCGTCAGGCCATAATGGCAGCAATGAATCAAGAAAACACAAAACTGAACATTCGGTTCACCAAATTTGTTGCCAGAGCAGCAAAAACGCTGGGGAAAGAAAAGGCAGCAATTCCTTTGCCGGCTGGCCCAGCTATCTCTGTGGAACAAAAACTTTAGCGGCCGCCGGCCCCCATCAGCAAGGCACATATGATCACTGTTTTCAGCACTTTAAAACCAGCTGTCATACTTACTTGCCCCCCTTTTTAGATGTTCTCAAAACTACTCCGCGACGGCCATGTATTTAATGCTTTGAAGCTCAAGGCCTTTTTCTCCAACTCCACTACAAAACAACCCGAGGGAGATACTACTCTCCGAAAGAAATCTACTTTCAACCCTCCTCCTTCCTGCGTACCGCCGGAACTACAAGCTTTTGAGCAAGCTCTTCTCAAGGGCATAGACAATCTGGATACAACAGGCATAAAAGCCTTCCAAAATTTAACTAAGACAGAACGCCTAGCAATGGAAGATCTCAGCAAGAATGAAGACCTGGTGATAAAACCTGCGGATAAGGGGGGAGGCACAGTGATTCTCTCACAAGCAGGATACCACCAACAATGCCTCGCCCTCCTCTCCGACACCAGATTCTACCAGCGAATTCTAATGGACCCCACTGAGAGACTGCAGAATACGATATCAATCATGGTGTATGAGGCTGAAACTAAAGGATGGGTCTCTAAAAAAGAGGCGGATTTTCTAATGGTTAGGGAACCAGTCACTCCCTATTTCTATTCGCTCCCCAAGACCCACAAGAACAGAACACCACCTCCGGGACGCCCGATAGTGTCTGGAATCGGTTCTGTATTAAAACCTTTGTCCAAATTTGCAGATGAATTTTTGAAACCTCTAGTTCAGCAAACAAGCTCATACCTAAAAGACACAAAGGATCTATTGGTACAAATCGAAAACATGCCTTTCAACTCGGACACAATGCTTCTAGTAGGCCTGGATGTGGAATCCCTTTTCACCAGCTTGCCCCAAGATGCCACCCTACAGATGCTAGAGGATGTTCTATACTCAGCAACGTGGCAGTACAACACACCTAGGCACTTCATCCTGGAATGTTGCAAACTGGCCCTAAAGGAGAATTTTTTCAGGTACAAAGACCACCTGTACCTCCAATGCCATGGTACCTCCATGGGCAGCGCCTTCGCGCCGTCGGTAGCAGGACTATACGTCAGCCATTTCGAAACTGAGCTGGTCTTCAATGCAACCAACACTTTCTCTTCCAGTATCATATACTGGAAGAGATATATCGATGATATTTTCCTAATATGGAATACCAATCAAGATCTGTCAGAATTTATGACATGGCTTAACTCTTTGGACCCTTGGTTGAAATTCACCTACACCTCTAGCAATAGTCACCTTGATTTCTTAGATTTAACCATCTTCAATGACAAAAGTATCCTGCAAACAAAAACTTTCACAAAGCCAACTGCGAAAAATAGCTTGCTGTCCCACAAGAGCCACCATCCAAAACCACTAAGAGACAATTTGCCTTTTAGTCAATTCCTCCGATTAAAAAGGAATTGCAGCAAAAATTGCGATTATCAAACTCAAGCAGCGGAATTGAGTAACAAACTGAAAATGAGAGACTACACTGAGAAAACCATCAAAAAATGCAAGAAGAGGGCTGATAACCAACCTCGGGAGTGTCTCCTGCAAACTTACCCAAAAGAACCAGTGAAAGATTTAACCACGTGTGTGACTACCTACAATCCAGCAACATATGCTGTTCAAAAACTAATCAAGAAGAACTGGCACATAGTCAACACGGGCAAATTCGACTGGCCGAGACCGAGATTCGCCAATAAAAGGACCAAGAACCTTAAAGACACCCTTGTGCATACACGCCCCAGGCTGCGAGCTGCAGCCCCTGTAACCATCAGCGTGAATATGACACCGCTCTCAGGACACTTCCCATGTGGAACATGCATAGCCTGCAAAACAACAACAGCAACAAAAAGTCTGCAATTGGGAGAGGATTTCGTATGGACGCAAAAACAGTTCACAAACTGTAATTCCTCCCATGTCATTTACATGATCCAGTGCCCATGTCTAAAGAGATACATCGGGATGACCTGTCGCAAGGTTAAACTGAGGATAGGAGAACACAGGAGCAACATCAAGCTGAAAAAGAATACCACCAAGCTATGTGCCCATTTCACTGAAAGTAACCACACGCATGAAGAAATGCAATGGACAGTAATAGAAATGCTGACCAATAGAGCTGGTAATGCAGAAAAAATTCTGTATGAGAAGGAGCAAAGATGGGTGGACCGTCTACGTACCTATGATTCTGGGTTGAATGACAATGTGGCCTGGCATCACTTTGCCAAGTGAAATTATGAATTTTCAAAACATCCTTCCTCGCCTCCAAAAAGTCCCGGCAATTCATGATTAAAACTAGGATCTGAATAGTCCACTGTATAATGTACATATGAATACAATGGTCTCCAACCGGTCTATAACTAAAGGGGACTTGAATTACGTCACGCTCTCATTGTATTTCCTATAATTAGAGGCGTAATACCCGTCATATAACAGAAACTATAATCCCTCCGTCAATACGCCAGTAGCCATGACGACGTCGGGTTGCCTTCACCATGAGGTGCCGATTTCCTTTAAAAAGAAACTACAACCCGGCTCCCAGCACTCCGGGGGCAGAGTCAGCACAAGGCAGGAGGAAGGACTCCATGCGGGTAATGGCGATGTGATATTTCTCCGTCCTCGCCACCTGGGTAAGCATCATAATCTAATCTGTCCTGACAGTGGTCCCTGTCTCCGCTTCAGCTCTGTGGCGATTGAAGGTACCCCTGTAGGAAGTAGAAGTTGTAACTACGACAGGTAAGAATCCACAGAATCCCGCAATAGCCTGTTTGTTTTTCCAATCTTTCCGGAGCGCTGTGTCTGACCGAATAATGTAAATACTGGATATAGCGCGAGTTTAGCCCTAATTGAGAACCAGAACAACATCTATTGGTTTTCAAAGAAAAGATACAATTGAAAGTTTAATAATGTTGAGTATGAATTGATCGGCACTATAACATGATAATGTTACGAGGCTGAGATAGCACTTTAACTACTAGTGATATTCCAGTTGAGCCACAAAATTGATCAGCGCCTGCACACAAACACGTAATTGCATCTATAAAGACAGCCACTGTTTCTTTATCATTGTTCATGAGCGTTTTGCAGTGGAAAGTAATTATTTCGCGTAATTTTAAACGCTCTCCGCCATGAAAATAACTTTCATGTTTTGCACTAGTGTAATTATTATCACTTTATGTTGTTACTGCACCACCCCCCCTTTTAGGATCTACTGCACACAGCTAAACATAGCCTCATGTATATATTCTTTCATAGATCGAGAAGAATACCATACTCATATCAATGTATTGAGCTGTGGGAATACCGCACAATTCGTGTGAGTAATTGTATATATGTTTGTTCGTACCTACCCTTTGTAAGTCCTGACGAAAGCTCTACAGACCGCTTGGCCCAATAGAGCTGAAACATGTCGACAAAATTACCTGAGTAATACCATACAGTCCCGTAACTTGGCCTACTAATGAGTATTCGCAATTTTTAATTAATGAAAGCTTGCCCAAATATTAAAATTCTCCCTGGGCACTCTTTTCCATTTTTATCCTATCCTTTTGGGAAAATCCTTTTGTCTCTGGACACTGCACTCGAGACTGGAGGTGCCTCTGGATGAGGCTAGCAGTACACACCAAGAGGAAAAACCCGATGATAACTGCATGAATGTCAGTGTGGGGCGGATGAAGCGAATATACCGCTAACCAAAAACATACACTGACTTCTCTGAGGGTTTCCTTATTTTGCACTGAACCAAAAGTCAAGCAGTGTAACAAGTGTCCAATTTTGTTGATTGCTACTGAATATTTTCGGGGAAAGAAACGGACACTGTTAATTCCTCATCCCTCCCAGTTGATTAATTGCATATATAAGCAGCGGACAGCTGCGGGATTCACTTCGAGCTTATCATTAAGCTTTATATTTAAATCTCAAACATGGAAGGAATTGTGGGACTGAGCTTTGATGCAAGCGATATCGATGAACTACTAGCAGCGCAACCACTGATCAACAACGCAGACCTAACTGAAGCCCTAAGCCCGACGGATGATTGGGACACCTTAACCGAAAAAAAGAGGAACCAAATTAGAACTGCAATCCACGGTATCATTATGACCGAGTATCTGAGGTCCAAAATAGCGCCCAGAGGTCTCTGGGTTGGGAATGCACCTCGCATTTTCCTTCACGATCTGGCCTTTCGCAAGGATTGGTCTTCCATTTCATGGAAATGTACCCTGGACTACTTAGTCTTAATCATTAAGACCGCAAGGCGCCTCTCGGAAGCATTATTACTAGAGATAGAAGCCTGTGAAAGTGAACTGAAGAAGGGTATCAACCCACAAGTCTACAAAAAAAGACTTGACGAGATAACAAAAGAGATGGAGGAAACCCAGGAGTTCCTGATGCAGAACAAACTACAAAAACTCGCGAAGGACATCAAGAAATTCAGCCAAGAAAAGATGCACCCCTATATAAAAGAGGATTTTGTTTTTACAGAAACCAATTCGGATAACGAATCGACTGGGAAAAATTCATCAAACAATTCCTTCAGCAGTGCTGATGACCCGAACCCGAACAGGGGTCGAAACAACTTCCGTTACCAACGGCCGAGAAGAGGCAACAGGTGGCAACGTCCTTACCACCCGACCTACAATATGCCATACTACCAACCATTTGTTCCACACTATGGGGGGTGGGTAGATCCTTTCCACCAAGGAATGCAAGGGATGCAACAAATGCCCCAATTAATGGACCAACAGATGTCGGGCCAACACAACCAACCACCACAGGAACAACAGCCTTTTTTATCCAGAGGCCGCTCACAGCCCCGAGGAAAAAGAAAGTCCCTGACCTGGCAAGACCAGCAAAGGAACGTCCAAACCCGGAGCATGGCAGCAGCGCAACCATCAACCAGCAAGAACACTCACTAATTGTGAACCTATCGGAGGTAGAACTTACAAATGATCAGATATCAGTCCTAAACAAGGGACTGGGATTTGTCCCTACTCCGAAAATAGACACTTTTAAAATCAAAAGTGAACTGGCTGAATTTTGCAGAACTTTGAAGCTCAAGGCCTTTTTCTCCAACTCCACTACAAAACAACCCGAGGGAGATACTACTCTCCGAAAGAAATCTACTTTCAACCCTCCTCCTTCCTGCGTACCGCCGGAACTACAAGCTTTTGAGCAAGCTCTTCTCAAGGGCATAGACAATCTGGATACAACAGGCATAAAAGCCTTCCAAAATTTAACTAAGACAGAACGCCTAGCAATGGAAGATCTCAGCAAGAATGAAGACCTGGTGATAAAACCTGCGGATAAGGGGGGAGGCACAGTGATTCTCTCACAAGCAGGATACCACCAACAATGCCTCGCCCTCCTCTCCGACACCAGATTCTACCAGCGAATTCTAATGGACCCCACTGAGAGACTGCAGAATACGATATCAATCATGGTGTATGAGGCTGAAACTAAAGGATGGGTCTCTAAAAAAGAGGAGGATTTTCTAATGGTTAGGGAACCAGTCACTCCCTATTTCTATTCGCTCCCCAAGACCCACAAGAACAGAACACCACCTCCGGGACGCCCGATAGTGTCTGGAATCGGTTCTGTATTAGAACCTTTGTCCAAATTTGCAGATGAATTTTTGAAACCTCTAGTTCAGCAAACAAGCTCATACCTAAAAGACACAAAGGATCTATTGGTACAAATCGAAAACATGCCTTTCAACTCGGACACAATGCTTCTAGTAGGCCTGGATGTGGAATCCCTTTTCACCAGCTTGCCCCAAGATGCCACCCTACAGATGCTAGAGGATGTTCTATACTCAGCAACGTGGCAGTACAACACACCTAGGCACTTCATCCTGGAATGTTGCAAACTGGCCCTAAAGGAGAAATTTTTCAGGTACAAAGACCACCTGTACCTCCAATGCCATGGTACCTCCATGGGCAGCGCCTTCGCGCCGTCGGTAGCAGGACTATACGTCAGCCATTTCGAAACTGAGCTGGTCTTCAATGCAACCAACACTTTCTCTTCCAGTATCATATACTGGAAGAGATATATCGATGATATTTTCCTAATATGGAATACCAATCAAGATCTGTCAGAATTTATGACATGGCTTAACTCTTTGGACCCTTGGTTGAAATTCACCTACACCTCTAGCAATAGTCACCTTGATTTCTTAGATTTAACCATCTTCAATGACAAAAGTATCCTGCAAACAAAAACTTTCACAAAGCCAACTGCGAAAAATAGCTTGCTGTCCCACAAGAGCCACCATCCAAAACCACTAAGAGACAATTTGCCTTTTAGTCAATTCCTCTGATTAAAAAGGAATTGCAGCAAAAATTGCGATTATCAAACTCAAGCAGCGGAATTGAGTAACAAACTGAAAATGAGAGACTACACTGAGAAAACCATCAAAAAATGCAAGAAGAGGGCTGATAACCAACCTCGGGAGTGTCTCCTGCAAACTTACCCAAAAGAACCAGTGAAAGATTTAACCACGTGTGTGACTACCTACAATCCAGCAACATATGCTGTTCAAAAACTAATCAAGAAGAACTGACACATAGTCAACACGGGCAAATTCGACTGGCCGAGACCGAGATTCGCCAATAAAAGGACCAAGAACCTTAAAGACACCCTTGTGCATACACGCCCCAGGCTGCGAGCTGCAGCCCCTGTAACCATCAGCGTGAATATGACACCGCTCTCAGGACACTTCCCATGTGGAACATGCATAGCCTGCAAAACAACAACAGCAACAAAAAGTCTGCAATTGGGAGAGGATTTCGTATGGACGCAAAAACAGTTCACAAACTGTAATTCCTCCCATGTCATTTACATGATCCAGTGCCCATGTCTAAAGAGATACATCGGGATGACCTGTCGCAAGGTTAAACTGAGGATAGGAGAACACAGGAGCAACATCAAGCTGAAAAAGAATACCACCAAGCTATGTGCCCATTTCACTGAAAGTAACCACACGCATGAAGAAATGCAATGGACAGTAATAGAAATGCTGACCAATAGAGCTGGTAATGCAGAAAAAATTCTGTATGAGAAGGAGCAAAGATGGGTGGACCGTCTACGTACCTATGATTCTGGGTTGAATGACAATGTGGCCTGGCATCACTTTGCCAAGTGAAATTATGAATTTTCAAAACATCCTTCCTCGCCTCCAAAAAGTCCCGGCAATTCATGATTAAAACTAGGATCTGAATAGTCCACTGTATAATGTACATATGAATACAATGGTCTCCAACCGGTCTATAACTAAAGGGGACTTGAATTACATCACGCTCTCATTGTATTTCCTATAATTAGAGGCGTAATACCCGTCATATAACAGAAACTATAATCCCTCCGTCAATACGCCAGTAGCCATGACGACGTCGGGTTGCCTTCACCATGAGGTGCCGATTTCCTTTAAAAAGAAACTACAACCCGGCTCCCAGCACTCCGGGGGCAGAGTCAGCACAAGGCAGGAGGAAGGACTCCATGCGGGTAATGGCGATGTGATATTTCTCCGTCCTCGCCACCTGGGTAAGCATCATAATCTAATCTGTCCTGACAGTGGTCCCTGTCTCCGCTTCAGCTCTGTGGCGATTGAAGGTACCCCTGTAGGAAGTAGAAGTTGTAACTACGACAGGTAAGAATCCACAGAATCCCGCAATAGCCGGTTTGTTTTTCCAATCTTTCCGGAGCGCTGTGTCTGACCGAATAATGTAAATACTGGATATAGCGCGAGTTTAGCCCTAATTGAGAACCAGAACAACATCTATTGGTTTTCAAAGAAAAGATACAATTGAAAGTTTAATAATGTTGAGTATGAATTGATCGGCACTATAACATGATAATGTTACGAGGCTGAGATAGCACTTTAACTACTAGTGATATTCCAGTTGAGCCACAAAATTGATCAGCGCCTGCACACAAACACGTAATTGCATCTATAAAGACAGCCACTGTTTCTTTATCATTGTTCATGAGCGTTTTGCAGTGGAAAGTAATTATTTCGCGTAATTTTAAACGCTCTCCGCCATGAAAATAACTTTCATGTTTTGCACTAGTGTAATTATTATCACTTTATGTTGTTACTGCACCACCCCCCCTTTTAGGATCTACTGCACACAGCTAAACATAGCCTCATGTATATATTCTTTCATAGATCGAGAAGAATACCATACTCATATCAATGTATTGAGCTGTGGGAATACCGCACAATTCGTGTGAGTAATTGTATATATGTTTGTTCGTACCTACCCTTTGTAAGTCCTGACGAAAGCTCTACAGACCGCTTGGCCCAATAGAGCTGAAACATGTCGACAAAATTACCTGAGTAATACCATACAGTCCCGTAACTTGGCCTACTAATGAGTATTCGCAATTTTTAATTAATGAAAGCTTGCCCAAATATTAAAATTCTCCCTGGGCACTCTTTTCCATTTTTATCCTATCCTTTTGGGAAAATCCTTTTGTCTCTGGACACTGCACTCGAGACTGGAGGTGCCTCTGGATGAGGCTAGCAGTACACACCAAGAGGAAAAACCCGATGATAACTGCATGAATGTCAGTGTGGGGCGGATGAAGCGAATATACCGCTAACCAAAAACATACACTGACTTCTCTGAGGGTTTCCTTATTTTGCACTGAACCAAAAGTCAAACAGTGTAACAAGTGTCCAATTTTGTTGATTGCTACTTAATATTTTCGGGGAAAGAAACGGACACTGTTAATTCCTCATCCCTCCCAGTTGATTAATTGCATGTATTTAATGAGCTTGAGCTGCAAAAGAAAAATGCATAAGCGGACAATTTTTCAAATTTTATCCATTTTTATTGCATTATCATTGCACTAACCAAAGTCCTTTTCTCGCCTTTTTAAAAAAAATGTGTACACGTATATATGAGTTACATGGTTTTAATATTTTGTTGTGATTTTTGGTAATCAAACAATAAATTTGAAATTGAATATGAGTTTAAAATGGCTTTAATCCCACCTGAGACTTTGTGTGAGTGTTTACATATGGCTGTGTGCTTTCCTGCTTGTGCCTGCCTGCTTGGCTGCTTGTGTGTGCCTGTTCCTCTGTGAGAGAAAGAGGGAGAGAATCAGGACACTCTCAGGAGATTTTTTAAGAGGACTGTGTGGAATGCTTATGTGTCCATGTGTATTTGTTGCTTTCTGTGTGTGTGCACGCTTGAGAATTTATAGTATTGTGGCAAACAACAACAAATAACAGGATGGCATTAAGCAGCAGCAAATACTACAAAACAAGGAAATGTTAACATATCACTGTTTGGCTTTCATTTTGTGTAATGAGGTAATCTGTTCTGTTTTTTCATGTGTTTTGATATGTGCTGCAACTCGTACAAAAGTCATTATGTAGGATCATATCTCCCCGTAGCCCCGCCCACTTGCCACACCTCCTGCTCATTTTAATGAGTACCTGCACTTATTTTTTTCCATTTAAAGCACTGATTCAGAGTATCTATTGAACTTCCTGCACAATGGTGAGGGTGAACAGCGTCTGGTCTAACAGATTCCCAATTCAGCGGGGCACTCGACAGGGTTGCCCACTCTCTCCGCTTCTATTTTTGCTCTACATGGAGCCCCTAGCACAGAGACTAAGGGACAACCCTAGAGCAATGGGCATTTTCTTTGGTGCGGAGCAGCACCTGATTAGCTTATATGCGGACGATATTATCCTCGCGATCACACTACCTCTGTCCTCCCTCCCTGTGATCATCACAGAGTTACGGGACTTCGGAGCTATCTCAGGCTTCCGGATAAACATGCAGAAATTCCAAATTCTAAATCTCAATGTAGCACTGGATACTGAGCATGCACTGCAGTTACAATTCATCTTCCAATGGGTCCATGAAGGACTTCTCTATCTGAGCCGCACGCTGGGGTGCAACCTTTCCAAAGTCGCTGCAGCGAACTACACATCGCTACTTACTCAAACCTGCAAGGACCTGGAACATTGGCAACGAGCGCCACTCTCGTGGCTGACCCGTATTGCAGCTGTAAAAATTATCAGCTTGCTTCGCGCTCTATACCTCTTACAGATGCTTCCCTTAGTTCCCCCGCCTAATATAATCCAAAACAGCACATATGATTATCACCTACTGGTACTACACACCAGCCAACATTCAGAAATGGAACGGACAATACTCCGCGGACTGCTGGCGAGGTTGTGGCAACCCAGGAACCTTGCTCCATCTCCTTTGGTACTGCTCAAAGCTGAACACATATTGGGGACAGATTCTAGATGACATTTACGCTGCTTTCAATACTACTATCCCCCGCTTCCCAACCTACACAATTCTAGGACTCCCGAACACAAAGACATTTCCTCTCCGCTTCGTCTGCGGCAGACAGACGGCCCTCGCACTGAATGCAGCGCTTCGGCTGACCTCGTCTTCCTGGGGCATGGACAGAACCCCTGACCATAGACAGTGCCTACCCCAACTTTGGCTCTTGCTCGGCATAGAAAGACTGTCCATGGCTGTTAACAGCCAAGATTTGGGCTCCACTTATCTCAATCCTCTCCTCAGAATTCAGGGAGCTAACATGCTCGACATATCTGCATATCTTAAGACTCCTCCCAGATTCTTCTACTCCCGGGGAAGAGTGGGGGGAGGCAGCCGTTTAACTAAGGGACTATGGAGGAATACACAAACAGAACACATAGATCTACCCCAACTATATGTTGTGCGGTAGGAGAGGGCATGGTGGGTGAGTAACACAGTGTTTTCTATTTTGTCTTCCTTTGATACTGTTTGTTCCATACAGGAATACGGCGACCCGGGAGTACGCGGCTTCACTGCACTCACGTTCATCAGACATTTTGGAGACAATCGGCAATTGATATCGAGTTCGCACACGACTCCTGGGTACTACACGTCTCTTCACTATCTGTAGAATCGCACGATTTTCATGGTTCTTCTACTCGTTAACGCAGAATACTGGGACTCTTCATAGGGATCACCCACTCCTGGACACAGGGTGTGGACTTCATTTCCCTGTGACATACAACCAAGGTCACGGGCCCTGCTGGGTCGGAAGTATCATCAGCAGAGCGACCTCCCGGTTTGACACAGCCACGTATAGCCCTGAGGATTCGCATAGGCGATGAAACACGTGTCGGCTGGCTGTCTAACACAATATAGGACTTCATCGGACTACTCTCCCACAGGAGATCCCTGAAATATTCTGTTGCTTTGTTTCTTTGTACACTGTATACTGATTGTTACATAACTTATGATTGATTTCTTATGTGTGCATAGGGTACTTCCGTTATTTATTTAGTTGGTACATTTATTTACTAACTGCAGAGTGGTTCCAAGGGTTTCCCACTCACCCAGTTGCACCATCTTTACACAGCTCGCTATTGAATTGATGCGTCTACGGATGGCAGTGCACCCTTTGCTAATCTGACATCTAAAACCTGTTACGATTTGTCTCTGTTTGTTCTTATTGTTCCTTACGGTCAAAATCAGTTTTTGTTGTTTACCACTACCACCCACGTTTGACAACAATACTGTAATTAATCGCGGTCGTCCTGATGGGTTGTAGGTGGGTTGCTGTGTTCACACTACTTGTCTCAAACCTGGCATCTATACGCGGCCGGCCCGGCTTGGGTTGTAGGCAGCATGCTGTGTACAACAAAGATTGTTCTGAAGATCATAAATAAGAAGATTTGATCCTAAAATCTTACTCTAAACACTGGGTGTCTTTTGATAAGTGGTGCTGATGTCACAACCTTTCTGCTTCATCTTTAAAGTCTTCCATTAGTTCTTTGATTTCTCATGGATAAGTTCCACCCTAATCCCTCTCTCTTTACATTAAAGTCAAAATAGTTTGAATTCAAGGCTTTTAGGGAATTTTCTCAACCTAAATCTGAGGCCGAAGTTTTAATTTCTATAATGTTTAAAAGCTGCTCCACTTCAAGACATATTTCACTTTCTGCCTAGACTACATGGGATCCTTCTTCAGTCTTGAAGGCTTTACAGGTTCATTCTTTAGAAGCTCTGCAGATGGTGGATTTAAAATGTCTTTCTTACATACTTATTCTACTAGTGGCTATAACTTCTGATTGTGGGGTTGGGGAATAATAGGCTTTGATGTGTTGTCCTTCCTTAATCAAATTTAGAGATGGTGCTGTCATTCTTAAACCTGATCATTCTTTTAATCTAAAGGGTAATTCTTCTTTTCGCAGGCCAGAAAGAGTTGATTCTTCCATAGTTCTATCCATCTGCTTTTATGGCAGAGGAAAAACTATGTACTATATTGGATGTTAAAAAGAGTTTTCCTGATTTATACTGACAAGTCATAGCATTATCCAAAGACTGACATTCAGTCAATCTGGGAGAGGTAAGAAAGGCTACAAAATTGACAATGAGCAGATATTTGAAGTCAAAGATACTACTAGCAGGTCAACAAGGAACTGTACAAATTTAATTTCAGGGAAGGTCAACAAGAGTTTATGGCTGCATCCAGGGCTGAGTTGCAGGGAGTATTTCAGAAAATTTGCAGAGCTGCAACTTGGTCATCCTTTTGCGAGGTATTATCATTTGAATAACATGCCAAACATACTATCCACTTTAGGTGTTGGGGCTCTCAAACCTGCGATCTTATTATGTTTGCTTTTTAGTCACTGGCCACTGTTTTTTTATGCTTTAAATTCGTGGGTATAGCATTTTTAAGATTTTCACTTGATTTATTGCTGGATAGTGAAAGGACTACAGCTTTGGTATCTCATTATTAGTGAACAAGAAGAGGTTGACTGACTTAGATTTAATCCCTTGATTACTTACCAGCAATCTTTCTTACTCTTAATCCATCTCATCCGTGCCACAGTCATTATGTCCCAACCATCCCACCCTACATTCAGTCATTAGACAGAGCTTGGGTGTGTACGAGAGGTGCCTGTGAGTGCCAGATGCTTTATGGCACCCACTATGCACGGATAGAGTTTGCATTTTTAGGATCCTCCTGCTTTGTTTGTGTCCAGGGTTGGTGGCCACCTCATTAACATAGCTACTAAGTTTCCTAGGACCATGTATCAAAAGGGGCTCAAGTCCAGATTATATGATTTCTGAAACTTGTAGTCCCTGGTTCATAATGGAATAAACAAGAAATCAAGTACCAAAGTTTATTTTTAAAAACCTGGACTGGAGTAGTTGGTCACGCATGGACTCGGGCATTTTGGCCAGCTCTTGGCCAGGTTGCATTGGTAATAGGGTTGGCACCTTTCCCAGAATAAAATATCAACCATTTATTCACGTTTTAAGATTCTGAAAAGACCCAGACATGATATTTAAATAGAACTTCCTATAAAATCATCTGTATTCAATTTTAACAGAGATGATTAGGGCAGCTTCAGAACACATTTTAAAGTGTTTTCTTCATATCAATCAATCAATCAGGATTTATAAAGTGTGGCAAATCACCCGGAAGTGAGGTGATGGTCAGGAGGTTCGTGGGGAGGCTGTTCCAAGTTTTTGCTGAAATGTGGGAGAAGAAGTGTCCTCCACTACTGCTTCAGTAGATGCAGGGAGTATGGGCAAGTGAAAGAGAGGCAGAGAGTAGTCTTCTTCACACTTGGTGGAAGTTCAGGCGGCGATTAATGTAGGCAGACCCTTGATTGTGTACAGCCTTGTGTGTGTGGGTCAGCAGCTTGAAATGGCATCTCTTCTGTACGGGGAACCAGTGGAGTTTCCTGAGTTGTTATGTGGGTTCGTCAGGAAAGGCTGAGTCTGAGTCTGGCTGTGGCATTCTGTATGATCTGAAGTCTCTGTAGGAGGTGTGCGGCAATTGATATGTATAGGGCATTGCCGTAGTCCAGTAGGCTGGTGAGGAGGGCTTGTGTCATTATGCGTCTTGTGTGTAGGGGTAGCCACTTGAAGATCTTACGTAGCATGTGCAGAGTGAGGAAGCAGGCAGAGGAGATGTCACTGATCTGTGATTTCATGGTGAGCTTGTGGTCAACGATGATTCCGAGATTTCTGGCGTGGTTGGAGGGAGTGTTGTGCGATGTTTGTTATGCATCTGTGGAAGTTGGTTCTGGTGGTGGTGGGGATCATCGGTGAGTGAGAGGATGAGTTGGGTGTTGTCTGCCTAGGAAATTATGTTGAGACCATGGACTCTGACGATGTTGGCGAGCATGGTCATGTATGCTTTAAAAAGCATGGGGCTGAGGGATGAGACCTGGGGACACCGCAGGTGATCTCCTTGGGTTCAGAGGTAAAAGGTGGGAGGTGAATCCTCTGGGTTCTTCCAGTGAGGAAAGGGGTGATCCATCTGAGCGCATCCCCATGGATGTCGATGTGGTGAAATCTATCGATCAATGTGTGGCAGGGATACAGTGTTGAAGGCTGCATAGAGGTTGAGGAGGATCAAAGCTGCTGGCTCTCCTTGGTCAAGGAGGGTTCAGATGTCATTGTGGATGCAATAAAGGTAGTTTTGATGCTGTGATTGCTGCGGAAGCTGGACTGGGAGGCACTAAGTAGCTGGTTCTGTTCCAAGTGTGTCATGAGTTGATTGTTTATTTTTTATTTATAAAGTTTTATATACAGTGAACATGACCCGTGAGGGTATCAGAGCGCTTTACAGGTGGGCAAAGTAAGAGACATGAGAACAATCGCAAATACGAGAGCGGTACAATCAGAGAAGAATAACAATTTGAGGGACATGACCTCCAGAGGAAATCTATATAAACAAAGATGCCCCCTTACTCAATGATTTAATGGTTGGAGACTAAATAAACAATACCGTTAAATCTAGTCCAGTATATTTATTTATACCTTTTTTTTAGAGAAAATCTTTTTTTTTTTTTTTTTAAATGACAAAGAAAGAATGCACAATCACAAAAAATTACTAAACCATTAACAAGACACACATCAAAATTATACACGAAAAAAACATCAAATGTTACATCCAACAACAAAAACACATTGCAGTGTCACAGTTTTGCAATATATTCAATTATTTCATGATCAAACAAAATATATTTCAATGAAGAGAGCTAATTCAGTTATAAGAGCATAGAAGCATGTGGCAATTGTCTTATAAAGCACACTAAATGTCGTAGTTAGCTCTTGCTGGATTTACCGACGCGTTTCAAGTTCGGGCCAAAAGTGTCCAAACTATCATCAGGGCTCTGTTACTTCTATATTGGGATGTAGAAAACAGCGTTTTAATACAACCTGTTTGCCTCTTCTCAAAGATAGCACCGTTTGGTTAAAAACTAATAGATGTACCTGTATGTTTCTAAGAAGTTGACCTTTGGATGGTTCCTATTCATGGACTCAGTCCTTATTTGAGGTCTCAACAGGGGACACCTTCATACAAAAATAATCTAGGAAATGAACAAAAATGTTGCCCATATTTACAATGCGGAGGCATAGGCGTTACAGAACCTGTAGCGAAAACACTCAACAAGTTCGTACCTTAATTACGACGATCAAGCACTGTAAGGGGCGGAGGAGCGGAGGAATATCTTTTCTTGGCTGCAATCCTATTTAGAAAAATGACCTATTTGTCATAGCCTGGACTAATTGGGGTGCAATAAAAATACTTATATACAGTACTGTATCTGTCATACCTGTTGCGTGCACCACTGTAGGAAAACGTCGTCTTTTTTCAAGGTTTCCCGTGTACCTGTGTGGGCATTGCAGGTACGAGAATGATCGCATTCCAGTTCTGTAAGAATAGACAGTGTGGCACCTTTTAAAGAACTATGTATTTACGAGTGTAATGCCCACACAGGTACACGGGAAACCTTGAAAAAAGACGACGTTTTCCTACAGTGGTGCACGCAACAGGTATGACAGATACAGTACTGTATATAAGTATTTTTATTGCACCCCAATTAGTCCAGGCTATGACAAATAGGTCATTTTTCTAAATAGGATTGCAGCCAAGAAAAGATATTCCTCCGCTCCTCCGCCCCTTACAGTGCTTGATCGTCGTAATTAAGGTAGGAACTTGTTGAGTGTTTTCGCTACAGGTTCTGTAACGCCTATGCCTCCGCATTGTAAATATGGGCAACATTTTTGTTCATTTCCTAGATTATTTTTGTATGAAGGTGTCCCCTGTTGAGACCTCAAATATGGACTGAGTCCATGAATAGGAACCATCCAAAGGTCAACTTCTTAGAAACATACAGGTACATCTATTAGTTTTTAACCAAACGGTGCTATCTTTGAGAAGAGGCAAACAGGTTGTATTAAAACGCTGTTTTCTACATCCCAATATAGAAGTAACAGAGCCCTGATGATAGTTTGGACACTTTTGGCCCAAACTTGAAACGCGTCGGCAAATCCAGCAAGAGCTAACTACGACATTTAGTGTGCTTTATAAGACAATTGCCACATGCTTCTATGCTCTTATAACTGAATTGGCTCTCTTCATAGAAATATATTTTGTTTGATCATGAAATAATTGAATATATTGCAAAACTGTGACACTGCAATGTGTTTTTGTTGTTGGATGAAACATTTGATGTTTTTTTCGTGTATAATTTTGATGTGTGTCTTGTTAATGGTTTAGTAATTTTTTGTGATTGTGCATTCTTTCTTTGTCATTTAAAAATTTTTTTTAAAAAAGATTTTCTCTAAAAAAAAGGTATAAATAAATATACTGGACTAGATTTAACGGTATTGTTTATTTAGTCTCCAACCATTAAATCATTGAGTAAGGGGGCATCTTTGTTTATATAGAATAATTATAGGGTCCAGTCCCCCCTCAGTCCCGCCAAGGACCTATCTCCTTTCATGTCCTCCATAGGAAATCAGCAGGATGGTAGTCATTATCAGCAAATCAAATAGACACGAGTAAGATCAAGCACCAGAAGGTGTGATCTTAGGGCAACCATTTGTTCATCAGAAGTTTTTTCACTTCTTTTTTGAAGGAGGCCGTAGACAGAATTAGACAGATTTCCATAGGCAAAGACTTCCAAATTTTCGGGGCGATACCCAAGAAGGCTCTGTTGCACATTTTCTTTTTGTGGAACTGTTGATCTTTTCCAGTACCCTTTATGGAAATGGGATCAGGGTGACTGGCCAGTAGTTTCTGAGTTTGATGGGGTCGGCGGAGGGTTTTTTGAGTAGTGGTCTGACTTCGGCGTGTTTCCAGACGTCGGAAAATATTGCGGTGGTGCTAGAGGTGTTGAGTAGGCTGGTGAGTTAGTGGCCGAACATTTGGTTTTCGAAGTTGAAGATGTGGTGCGGGCATGGGTCTATGGGAGCTCCGGGGTGGAAGGATTTCATGGTGGTGGTGTCCTGGGTGAAAAGGATATTCCAGGTTGTCAGTGTGTGGTTCGGGCTAGTTACGGTGGTTGTTTATCTGTCGAGGAAGTCCGTAGGTGTGGGTTAGGGTTCGAAGTGTCTGTATATGGTTGCAATCTTGTTGTGGAAGACTGGGCCAGGTTGTCCACAGCACCTGTGATGATGTGATGTTGTTTTCGCTGGCTGCCGGGTTGGAGAAATCTTTAACAATGTTGAAAAATTCATTGGGGTTGTTGGTGCTGGGTTTTGATGCTTGCTGCAAGTGCTGTCTTCTATGTTGCCATCAGCAGGCGATGGTAGAGGTTGAGGGAGGTCTTGAAGGCTGTCCCTTAAATTTACTGTGTAATGTATTCAATGCTAAGTGGAATAAATACAGGCTTTAGGTGCCTTTTCTATTTTTTCCTAATGGCCTCGGCATTAAAATGCCGGTCAGGCCGAAATAAAACCAGCCAGTAGCAACTCGACACATGTTTTTGTGTGCTTTTGATAACATTTCTTGGCTTCATCTTGTGACTCTTCCTGGTTCCTCATATTTTCGTTTTTCTCTTCCATATTTGCCTTTTTTTCTCTCGTTAGTTACCTGCTTTGTTTCCATTCACTTGGCGTCGGTTGTTTCAATCTTATGTAAATGATAACTGGTTGTGTTTAGCTTATTGTGCTTCTTTGATAAGTGCACTATTGCCCCTCGGCAGAGCTCGGGCTATAGAAAGCAGCAAACAGCCGTAGAATCTCAAATGTATTCTCTCTGTTTTTGGAGACAGACCTTTTTTAAAAAAAACAGAAAGCAATGTAGTGTTTTGTTTATTTCTATGAATTATCTAGCTGCGGTCCTTCTTCGCTTTTTATACGTCAGACGCAGGCCTGGTGTCAGGGCACACCTTTGAAGGCGGAAGTGACGCAGCTGCCTGTTCTGTGTTTGTTTTGACAGGCGGTGGAGGTGCTGCGGGTCGCCCTCACTCCGAGGATCCCAGATTGGCAAATCTCCGTGACTCAGGTGGGTGCGGCAACGGCGCGACAGTACCCATTTGAGAGTATGCGTTACGCTGCCGCGGGCACAGTGAGCCCTTGGACTCGGGCCCAACGATCTTTACAGTTTTCACAAATCGCGGTATTCTCGAGAGCAGTGCTCCTTTGATGGGCCGTGTCAGGGCAAATAATAACTTCAATGCTATTGGTTGGGGCCATATAATCGTTGAAATGCGCAGATTTTGTCCTGGGATGGGAGGTATCCGGGTCGCGTATCCTTGAAACCTTGGTGGGTAGGTCTTAAATGTCGTGCTTAGTGGATGCTCAGCGTTTGTTGCAGGCAGGTGTAGGGCTTTACTTTTTTTTAGCGTACCTCGTCTATGTAGGTGACAGGACTTCAGGCTCCCTGCCTATGCTAGTGTTTATTGCCAGTCCGAGCTGCCAACTTTTCGGTGTGCTTATTTGACATTTTCATGTTTACAGTAACGTGCACAAGGACAGCGACCCTCTGGTCCATGGTCGACAACTGTCAGAGAAACAAGCTTGCCTGACCTCCACTGTCAAATTGCAATCTGCATCCTTTCATGGTGATTATTTTGCATACTGATACCTCCTACTCCTACGTAGATTTGTAACTGGAAAGAAACAAAATTACAGGTATCATTCTGCAACGTAAAAAAAGATGCTGGTGACTCAGTGACGACCGACCCGAAAAATGTCAAAGCTCGGAAATTCGCAAACCCTTTAGCAGCTGAGTAGACATCACGGCGTTGCCCTATGTTCATTGATAGAGGTGTCTTTACGGTATTTCGGTGGCATAAAGTGGACCTTATTCTATTTTTTACTGTGCAGTCGTAACATGCGGAAAAAGTAGCCATCCTTTGTTTTGTCTCTGCGCTGAGGGAGGGGCGGATTCTTCAGTGGCACACACACTTCATTGTACTGGTGTAAGCTAGCGGTATGGCGGAGGAGGCTAGATTATTCTTTAGCAGCCTGTCACATGAGCTCACCTGGTTTTGTGACTGATCTCTATTTCTGCACTACAGTTACATAAAAAGCACTTGTCTAGGTTGGTCTGGCTGTATGCTTTGAGAGCTGGATGTGTCAGGACGGCAGAGATTGTTGCCTCTATATGAGCGTTGTACATGACCATGGTGAAGTTGGCAGTTAGGGTCGTTACAGGCATGTCTAGGGCTAACGCCTAAAATGTGAGGTCGACCCTCATTCCCTACTCTATATATCCCACTGCACCTTACCAATGCCACAGTAAAATCTCTTACACCCTTGCTGCGACACAAACTGTTAACATTAAGCACTAGAAGAAAATATATTGTGCAAGCTCAATAAAACAGAACATTTGCTCCGAGGTTTTACCCACCCCAAAACCAATAAAGTTGTAATAAATCTGAGATACCTGATTGATGAGTACATAACCCTGTATGAGCAAGTTATTGCTACCCGTGGCAAATGTTATGGTCTGTTGAAACTTCTTAAGAAATTACCACTGGATTCCAGTCGATTGGCTTAGCCCCTTAGTCGTAGCCCTTTTGTTAAGTAGATTGGACTGTTGTAATGCCTTCTACCTTGATATGTCAGACCATGTTTTCCCCCCATCTGCATGTGATTCCAAATATGGTTGCTAAATTTATATGAAACAAAGATAGGTTCAGCTCGCCTTCTGCTTGGCTTAAAACCCTGCACTGGCTACCTATTCATCTGAGGACTACATTTAAACTTCTGTGCCATGCGCATAGGGCCCTTCACAACACAGGTCCTGTGATTCTCCGATATAAATTGGAGTTTTATGCCCCACAAGAAGTCTGATATCCACCAATCTTGCCCTTGCTAAAACTAACAAGTTAAAAAAGCAAGAACTGGGGGCCGTTCTTTCAGCCATCTAGCTGCAGCACTTTGGAATTTACTGCCTCTAAATCTCCGCTGTACTAATGTCTATCTTGTATTCAGAAAGAAGCTCAAAACGTGGATTTTTCCAAAATAATTATAATTCTATTTCAGCCTTACACAGTACTTCTGCCTATGTTATGTGGCTTGCCATAGGGCGTGATATACCCTTCGGGGGATTGTAGTGCTATACAGAAACAATAACCTATTGATACTTGTTTCTTTGAGACAGTGTACTGTACTCTGAGTGAGAGGACTGCTGCTACTGTGCTTTCCCACCCATTCATGTTTAGAGACAGACCTATAAAGCATGCTACTGCATATTTTATGTCACTGGTAACTACATGGCCTTCTTAGCATTATTGTTTGCATTTTGAAGAAAGTAATAAACAGAAATATTTCAATACAGTTGTGGACCTAAAAATATAGAAGAGGGTTCATTAAGATGAGCTATGATCAATTGCTTTTCTTGGATCGTGGTATGGTATGGAAATCATCGTAACATAAGAATGAATCTTTTTGATAGATTTTGCCATCTTACCTCACAGTCAGGTCACTTTTCATCGCTGGGCCTTCCATGCCTACTATAATAAACTCTTTGAGTCATTTTACAGATTATGTGAACTGTGATGATTCAACAACATGTTTTTTTCATATCAATTCTTTGATTAATTTGGTAATTAGGACACCATTTTTTCCCCAAAAGGTATTTTTACACAAATAGTTTGCAACCAAAGAATATACTATAATACAAAGAAAGCTATGGCAGTCCTTATGGTGCAGGAGGGGTACACCTCGTGGAACTGTATCTGCCTGTCCCCTTACGGGACAAGAGTTAGGGGCAGCAGTTAGGGGCAGCAGTTAGGGGCAGCAGACAACACCCCATTTCTCTGTCTTTAAAGCTGAAATCCCAGTCTTGATTGATGCAAACCAGGATATCACTGTTATTAAACTGATGTTTATTTAAGTGAGAATAGAGAAATGAGAGAGGATATAGTGTTCGTGAGTGAGCATTGACACCACAAGTAGCTAGAAACTGAGAGGGACCTCAGCATATTTTACAGAGGAACGATTAATTTTGCCATACAGCATTGCATAGCGCAGTCTTAGTGTGCATATTTAAACCCTTCAGTGCTGATGACAAAGCCAGCTCGTCATGGGCGTTACCTGCGCTACGCGGATGACGAGCTGGCTTTGTCATAAACAAGCCATTTTTTTTTTCAGCGCACAGCGGGAAAACGCGGTAGCACGGTAGGGGTTAAGGCTACGTCATTAATAGGATGGCCCACATAAAGTAAGTTCAGGAACTAGTATTACTGTGAACACACCTGGCATTCAATCTAGTGTTGTTCACTTCAGTTAACTGATTTGGTTGTAGCAGCTTATTCTTATTTTAAAATCCGGTTCATGTATTTGACGATTTGGGACAAAGCTTCTTCCAAAACCTACAAGTTATGCACTAAGCTTTGTCTCCTGTGAGTTCATCCTCAGAAGGAATTATACTAATAGATTTCAGCATTCATAACCTATTAATGCTGTCTACTGATTGAGCATTGCAAGTGGCTACAGTTGGTCTACATAATAGATGGTCTGAATCAAAAAACAACAAGACATGCCAGATTGTCTCAGGTTGATGACTCCATTGTTTGGACAGTGAGGACAACAACAAATCTTATAGTATGCCATTATGAGGTACTTGATAACCATGTTGCAGAGCTGTTTCCTAAATGGGCTCCCTCATTCAAGGACAATATCGCACAGAATACATGGGTTAACTATTCCTACAGGAAGGCCAGGGTGCAATATTTTGAAGGTCATCAAAACCCTTGCAAAAGATCAAGACTTGAAACCAACAGACTAAAGAAAAGCAGTAACTAAAAGAAAGAAGGCTTATACTACAGATGCTTAGGATACATTTGGATTGATGTCTAATTCCACTTATCGCTTCTGATTTTTGGGAAATTAGTAGCTGGCTGGCTTAGAGCATGCACATTGGACAAATCCTTTGAGGCTGTTGTAGCTGATAATTTCTGGCTTACCCATTTCTCTTAATTGTATGGTTTAGAAGTACCCCAATAAGGAAAAACATTTCCTTTGCAGTGTTGTAACGCAGTCATCTGTTCCCCCTAAAGACAACCATAAAGAGCAGAGGAGTAGTATCACTAAAAAGAGTCCTGGACGAAAGTAATCCCAGTTGAATTATTATAAAGCCAACATACAGGTTGCCCACTTATCCTAACCTGTGTATTTAAGGTCTTTTGTAGCACCCTTCATTTTCTGCCGGTGTACAGTGTGTCATTTATCTTTGCGCTATTCAGGAAGTGAGTTGGGTAGCAACCACCGGATCTACCACATTTTCCTTGTTGACTCCACAATTGAACTTCTTGGTAATAGTCTACATTCCAGACTCCAAGATTTGAATATTTTGGAAGATATTGTTTCAGAGCTCCAACTGGGTCAGGGAATGAAAGAACGGTGCCTGAACCTGTATTTAGTTAATTCCAAATTTACCATTCCTTCCTTTTACCATGTGGCATTCGCGCCGGGACACTTCTGAGTAGCCGTGCGCGCTGTAAGTGGAATCTAACATAACATAACATAAACATTATAAAGGGGGATTTCACCTGGTATTTATGAACCACTCCTTCTCATTGCACCAAATACATCAACAGAGTTGCCCGTTGAAACCTGCAAAAACCAACAACACCTCAAAACAAGCTAGCTTGTATACCCCAGAGCTCAGAACTACGAAGGGCAGCTGCTACCGACTCGAGAATAGGTGACGCCTGAACAAACCCCCCTCTGACGGAGCTGCTCACAAACCAGCCCTCAGCTACTACCACCTGCAACTCAGTGAAGCCAAGTGAGCAGCCATCACTACCTGTATTGATACTGCTGCCAACCACACAAAGAACTCTTCAAACTATCCAAGGAATTCTCCAGCTCGACAGTCACAGAGGACACCATCCACCCATCCCAAGAACTCTGTGACGCCCTTTCGGACTACTTCCACAGCAAAATAGCCACCAGCTACAGCAATTTAGACCCCCCAACCCACCTCTCTCAGCCTCAACCCACAAGTGCAATCCTGCCAAACTCTTACCACCTAGTCTACATTCACCACTCAGACCACTGCAGCCATCATGTCATCCATCCACTCCGGAATGCCTACCGAGCCCTGCAACCACCATCTCTTCAACCTCGGAACCAACCCAAGCAGCATGGAACTCACTAGCATCCGCATCTCATCCATCACCACTGCAACCTTCCTGGATAGGTGGAAACATGTGGAGGTCAGACCCCTTCTTAAGAAACCCTTGTCCGACCCCCAGCAACCTCAAAAACGATTTTCCGATCTCCCTGCTCCCCTACCCAGCTGACATACTCGAGAAAGCCATCAACCAACAGCTCATCGAATACCTGTAACACAACCACCTCCTAGATGCCTCACAGTTAGGATTCTGTGCCGACCACAGGACTGAGACTGTACTGATCATTGCAACAGATGACATCAGAACTCTCCTCGACTGCTGAGAAAGTGACTCTAATCCTCTTCTACCTTTCTGCTTCGTTCGACACCATCTCCCACTACTCCCTCATCAACAGACTCTACAACATCAGCATACAGCAAAATGTCTTCAAGTGTATCGCCTCCTTCCTTACAGGACGCACACAGAGCAACCAACTTCACCTCTGCACCCAAGGGCAACATATGCCTCGTACCACAAGGACCATGCCTCACCCTGTTCAACATCTACATGACCCCCCTCTGGGACGTTGTCAGAGCCTACGGACTCAACATAATATCCTATGCAGATGATACTCCACTAATCCTCTCGCTCACCGAGGACCTTTCCAACGCCAAAATCTACTTCTGCAATGCCATGACTAACGTAGACATTTAGATGAGAGACAAGTGCCTCAAACTCAACTCTGACAAAACCAAGGTATTGATCTTCGGGAAGAACACCTCAGCATGGGACCACAGCTGGTGGCCTGCAGAACTCTGACCTCCACCCACAACGACCGACCATGCTCGCAACCTCCGCATCATCCTTGACAGCTAACTGACCATGAAACGACCAGTCTACTTAGGCTTCTCCTCCTCCTGCTTCTACACTCTTGCATGGTCCTGCTTCTACACTCTTGCATGGTCCGCAGAATTTTCATATGAATCCCAATCAACACCAGAAAGACCATCAGGCAGCCCATCATCACCAGCTGCTTCGACTACGTCAACGCTCTCTACATCAAAATTCCCAACCAGTTCCTCAGCAGACACCGGACCGTACAGAACGCTGCGGACAGGCTCATCCAGGACCTTCCCAGACAGACCCACATCATTCCACATCTCAGAAACCTTCACTGGCTCCACACCCAGAAGAGAGGCCAGTTCATAATCCTCTCACACAGCCCTTCACGTCTAAGGACCGTCCATCCTACATCAACCACTGTCTGAAATTCCATCCACCCTCCAGACACCTGTGCCCCTTCTCACTTACACCCCCCAACGTCCAATACAGCTGCAGCAGAGGCTGTTACTTCTCCTACATCATCAGCAAGTCTTGGAACAACCTACCACTACTCCTCTACTCAGAACAGCACTATCCCTGGCGGACTTCAGAAAGAAACTTAAGACCTGGCTTTTCGACAGAGACATGGCACCCTCAAATCCCAGGTACATATAGGGTTGACAGTGCTGCTCTTTGTGAATGCTGATTGATTGATTGTTTGACATGGTGGTCCGGTGGAAAGTGTGGAATATTTTGTGTTAAGTGGACATCAGAAAAAATATTTTGGTGTTACTGTTGAAGTTGGATAATAATTTGACATTGAGTGGTAAGTGTGGATTTCGTGATGAAACCCTCTCTCCCTAAAAGGGCAACATAGAGGTGTGTGTGCCTGCCTCTTACACAAACACACACCCCTTTTAACCTCTACACCCGTAGCCTTAAAGAAGGGCTGCTAAGACTTCAGCCAGACTCATCTAAAGAGGATGAAATTCTATTCCACAAATGCTCAATGTAGCTGGTCCATTATTGTTAGCTCTCTTTATGGACTTGATCTCCCTTTTAACCAGCAATGGTAAAGCTAAAATAATGATTGCAGAACATTAGAGTTAAGGCAATAGTAATTAACTGTATTCAGACTGTGTGGGTTTATTAACATATTTGTGGGATTAATTTGATGTGAAAATGGAATTATCCCACCATTTATATCTGCCCAGTCTAAAGTCTGCAAATATTAGTAGTAGTAATTTTCCCTTCACTAAAACGCATGGAGGAATTCATACCCTGTCTTTGTTGAAATATTACAATGCAGAGAACACCCCCACTGTGACATAGGATACTGGCATATGGGGCTACACAAAAGTGGTTTAATTAAGATATTGTAAAATTAGTTTTTCAAAAGGGTCTGTTTCCTAAAATGTATCCCATCAGGAGAGTAGACATGATCAGTTGGACTCTGGATACTTGCTTGGCCTAAACCCCATACCTCCTTAACTGGGACTATACTCCATGATCTATTATACTAGGAAGATGTTGTACTTATCTCCTGGTAAAGTTAACATTGCCCAAATGTCAAGGCCTACATCCAGGTTGAATATTAATGTGCCCTATTCTAGTATTTTTGCAAGCGATAAATCACATGTACTTCCCTCCTTTACTTTCTTTGTGGAAATTAATATATAATCAAATTGTTGAAGACTTCAGTTAGGCATTCTTGCCTCTGATTTCTGTTCTAGGGTTAGGGCTGTGCTTGAACTGGCTATTTAATTCTTATACGGGTAACAGGTCCACTTAATTCAGGAAGATTAGTATATCCAAAAGGCTGCCAAAGAGGAGTATACGAGTTATTGCCCAGCCATCTTTGAAATAACAATTTGTAAGTTTTTTTGTCTTTTTGAATTTTTTTTAATCAAGTGTAGAAAAAAAAATCTTGTTCTTAGTGTTAAGATCACTTGCAATGAGAAATTGTAGTGCTGCATTGGCTTGCTTGAGGACATTGAACTCGCTTTATGGCTTTTATTTTTTTGTAGTGTTGAAATTCCTTGGTACTTCTTTGAAATCGAGGGAGCGGTTGAACTAACTTTATGTGTAATATTAATGCAGCCCGGATAATGTATTATTTGCCTTGTTTTATTGGATGACCTGCTGGTAGGCCTTTTTAGATGTCTGCTTATCATTAATATTTATACTCTTTTCTCTTTTTTTTTGTTTGTTAAAAAAAAATCGTTATTAAGCAGTCGCTTCGCACACCAATACAGTTGATACAATGGTGTAAAGCAATCAATGAAACGCATGGATAATTACATTGTGTGGGGTCTTTCCCTGTGAAACCTCCCATCTCCCAGTGTCCCTTCTTGCACCTGCGATTCAGTTCCTTCATCGCACCCATATCCGGATGGCATCCGACCCGTCTGTACTCGTCCCAATGGGCCCAGATCCCTTCCAATTTTTTGGGGCGTCACCTGCTTTGATAAACAACCTTCTCTGCCAGCTGGCACCAGTCCATGTCGCACTCCCAGTCCCTCGCCCTTGGTGGGGCCATTGCTCCCCACACCTGAGCAATGTTTCGCTTTGCTATCGCTGATGCCAGCGAAGCCAATTTCCAAGGTATTTGGGCCCCGCTATTCCCAGGATATGCCACCTTGCTTCTAGTGGGACCTCAAGACCTGTGGCTGCAGCCATAATCCTGGTCACTCCCTCTCAATAGCACTCGATACTGGAGCAGGCCCATATGATATGAAAGAAGGATCCCTCCTCCCAGAACCCTCTGGCACGTCGATTGGCGTCGCAATGGTCCCACCTGTATTTGAGTGTTCTAGAGGCGTATGACCTATGCAATATGCCTATCTAAACCAAGCGGAAGCGCACACAAATGGCAATCTCTCCAGGGCATTGCAGTGCTTCTGCCTAATAATCGTCCTTCAGAAACCATATGTCTGTTTTCAACGCTTTTTTCAGGGGGGCGAGAGAGTCTGGCAGATTGTTAATACGTTTTGCCTAGGTACAGGCGATGGCTTTTTCACCATTGGGTCTAGAAGAAGTCCGTTTTCAAGGGGAAAGTGCTCTTGTATCAATACCCCTTCTGGCAGCGCAAAGCATGTTGCAACTGAAAATACCGGAAGCGCTCAGTATCTGCCATCTGGTATTCTGTCTGTAAATTGTCAAATGAGATCACTGCCCCCAACTCGCCAGATATCCCTCAGGTGATCATTACATATTAGACTCTAGCGGCTGAAGCCCTGTAGGCGTCCTACTTCTCGCAGCCCATCACAGGTCCAGAGGGCGGTCTGGGCAGTCAGTTTGTTGTCCCATTGCAACCGTTTTGTCGCCTCCCGCCATGCACGCAGTACCGCCTGTATATGGGTCAGAAGCTCTTTCTCACAGCTTTTCTGATAGAGCACTGCTGGATAGCCTGTCGAACCCATGACATACCGGTCCAGCCGATATGTCAACTCCGTGGTGTCTCTAAATTCCCAGCTATTGATATTTAACAATTGGGACGCCAGGTAGTAGCACCTGATGTCTGGAACTGCTAAACAATCCTCGTATACTCTGCGCTGAAGCTTGCTCAAAGCTATTCACAGGGCTCCCCCCATCGCACAACCGGTTGCGGAGTTCGGAATCGATCGTCTTGACGATGTTAGTCAGAATTTTGTATGGGGTGTTCTGTAATAAACGTGGGCCACCCATCGTCTTGAACCGGATCATCTGACCCTCAAGGAGATCGGGAGCCATCTCTAGTGGCAACGTCATCCCTCAACCTTCTTAGCTGGGGGTGTATGTTGAGTGATAAAAATTCCTTCTCTGAGTGATTGATACGGATACCCAAATCTTTAAACTCTGCTTTCCGTACCAACGCCACACAGTCGAATGTCAAGGGGGGTGAGGGGGGGGGTAGAGGGGGAAAGGGGGGGGGTTCACCAGCCAACGGGAACACCAGGGATTTGTCCCAGTTTATCTGGTATCCTGAGCAGCACAAGTCAAGGTTGGTCTGGCTGTATGCTTTGAGAGATGGATGTGTCAGGACGGCAGAGATTGTAGCCTCTAGGAGCGTTGTACATGACCATGGTGGAGTTAGCAGTTAGGGTAATTTTAGGCCTTTATGGGGATAACGGAAGATGTTTTTCAGTCAATTAATTGACTGCCGGAACTTATACACGTATAGTAAAACATCATCCGTGTACAAAGAAATAGGCTCTTCTCAGCCCCCTCTACTCGCGTTACAGAGACAAGTGGGTCTTGCTGCAACAACACTGCATGTGGCTGAAGTGCCAGCGTAAAAATCATGGGAAGGAGGGGCAACCGTGACAAGTGCCCCTTTGCAGTACGAATGGCCGGGACACTACCCCATTGACCCCCTACTCTCACCATTGGGTCTTGATCGAGAAGTCTGAACCAGTCGCAGAAGTTTTCCCCAAAGCCCATTCGCGTCAGGTCTGCAAACAAGTATGGCCATTCAATGCTGTCGAATACCATACATGCATCCAACAAGGGCAGCGCTGCTGCCTCAGCCAGGCGGGCCATCGTAATTTGCTTTACTCCGTATGGCTGCCGGATATTCAATCTGGTACTCTGCTATGGCATAAAACCCGACTGGTCGGGATGGATATCGGAGGAGATGACCGTACACAATGTATTAGCTAGTGCCTTAGCTACTACATTGGCTTCATAGTTCAGCAAGGAGATGTGCAGATTTGAGTCACATTGATCCAGAAGTTTGTCCTTTTTCGGGATGACTTCTATGGTGGCTAGTCTGATCTCTTCGGACACCTGTCCGTTCTCCCTTGGCTTCTGAAACAGGTTGAACATCTGGTGCTCCACTTTATCTGCCACATTTTTGTATAGTTCCGTGGGTAACCCGTTCGAACCCGTTGCCTTACCAGACTGTATGTCACCTATTGCACACCCTTTCTCCTCCACCGTCCGCTCCTTGTCTAATTCTTCTCTGTCTCCCGCTGTTAATTCTAACAGGGAGATATCTGTAAGCAGAGTCATCCCGTGTCTGCCAGCAACCAACTGGTACAGCACCTCATAGTACTCCGCGAAGGTCTCGGCTATGTCCCTCCCAGTAGTGAATGGGAATTTACCCTGAGTTTTCAGTTCCAGCACCCAGTTCTACCTCGATCTCTTCTCTCCAGCCATGCGATCAGCTTGTTTGCTTTATCAAATCATATATACGCTGTTGCATAGCTAGGGCATGTATTCAAGCTGAATATTCTTCCAGAACTCCCATCTCCCATTGTTTAAGGCGCAACTGGTGTCCCACCAAGTAGTCTGGGTGCCCCGCCCGCTCCATTTTGGACTCTAGCATTACAGCCTCCCTTTCCAGGGGCCTCACATTGGGAGCGTCGCTCATTCTGAGCCCCCCTTATCACTGCCTTGGCGTAACTCCCATCCACTACATTGTAAGCCTCCCACAGAATGCAGGGTGAGTCAACTGACCCAGAGTTCTCCAGAAAGTATGGATCTGTCCTGTCCCTTAAATTGTTCCTGAACCCATTGTCCCAGATGCCAGAGATAAATACGTGGCGGGAGGATATTGTCACTGGCCAGCGCTAGAAGTTGTACCTCCACCGGGGAGTGGTCAGAGATGCCACTTGCTTTCTAACATGCCCCATGAAATTGCCCCGCGTTTGTGCATTGCGTAATGATGTAGTTTAGGCGGCACCCACTACCATGCGCCGTCGACAGATGTGTGTGTAGCCGGGCTATGGGATTTTTTTTTTTTTTTTTTTTTTTATTGACAAATTCATAGTTAATACATAAAATTCAAAAAGAAACAGAAGTAAGTATAACAGTTGATCACATAGCTTAATTAACAGAACAATTTATACAATATCAAGTAGGATAATAACACCAGAGGACAAAAAGAAAGAGAAAAAAAATAAAAAATAAAAATAAAAAATGACAACAGAAAAATATAAACGATCAGGAATCTGAGAAACAAAAGGGATGTCCATTAATCATTGGCAGAACCTAATTGACGAACCTCATTTGTGTACCATCTTGTAATCGGGTCCCAAATCTGTGCTCCTATTGCTTTCATTTTTCTCCCCCTAGTAGCATATATTGCGATTTCTTGTTTATAGATTGCAAGAAAGCGACTAAGCCACATATGAAAAGTAGGGGGGTCTACGTCTTTCCAGCGAGCTGCCAAAATGATACGAAGTACGGCATACCCCAGAAAAACTACCGCTTGCTCCTCTTTATTATGACCCAGTGAGTCATCGTGGCCTAGTATACAGAGAGTTAGTGAGTCCCTTATCTGACGTCCAAAGACCTGAGCCCAGAACTCCAACATCATGGTCTTTAACCGCCTCAATTCCAAACATTCTGAGAACATGTGAAGTAGATTGGCCAGTGGCTGTTTGCATCTTGGGCAGTTGTCGTCGGCCCGAAGACCCCAAGCAAATAATTTTGCGGGTGTATAGTATAGGTTGTATACTGTTTTATAATATTGTGCTCTTAAATTTGAGGCTATAAAGTATTTTGCAGATAGCGCTAGTGAAAGATCGATATCAACATTAGGATTTGCCAGTTTTACAGCCCAAGATTGTTCTGTTTGTTCAATATCATCAGGGAGATTACCCATAAGAATCTGATACAGAGTCCCTATTCTTGTCGTTTTCTTACCAATAGCTTCAAGAAATGGGAGTCTGTCTCGTATTATTACTGGTAAAGCATTGCGGATACATGACAGTATTTGGAAATATTTAAGAAAATCTTGCGTAGGGACACGATATTTTTCTTGAAAATATTCAAAAGATATAGGGATATTATGTCCTAATATGTCGCCAACTGTATTGATACCTAGATGTTCCCACCTCTGCGAGGTAGCATCATTAAGGGATGGGGGGATGATCTTACTATGCCAAAGAGGAGTATATCTTGTAAAATTGGGAATTGATAGGTATTTAGAGATTGCTTTCCAACCCACCCATGCGTCTAAAACTGTCTTCAAATTGATTTTTTTATAATACGAAGGCTCTACCTGTCTTAAAAAAAGCCCTTTACACTTATCACCGAGACTAAGTTCGTAGATCGATGGAATATATAGGTCTGGGGGCGTATAGGTATTAATTTTTTTATCCGTAAGCAGGGGATCCATAGATTGCATCAGTGTTGCCCAGAGATATAATTTTAGATTGGGGATAGCTAGTCCCCCTCTATCCTGTGGAAGCGACATTAAACGGAGGGATCTTCTTATCTTTCCGTAGCTCCATATAAATTTAGATATAGCAGACTCAATAGTCTTAATGAGGTTATCTCCCGCTAACAACGGGATCGCTCTAAAAAGGTAGAGGACCCTCGGGAAGATATTCATTTTAATATAATTAGCCCTCCCAATTATAGATAGATGTAAGTTGTCTATTCTTTTGAGGTCTATTTTGATTTTATCAATGAGGGGAGTGTAGTTCAAATGGATAATTCTCTCCACTTTGGTAGTAAGGCGTATGCCTAAGTATGTAGCTTCTTCAACTTTGAGAGCACTTTCATAATGGATATTATCAGTAGCTAACACCATGGTTTTGTCCCTATTTAACGAATATCCTGAATATGTGCCAAAGGCCTGGGTAATTGATTCGATTTCCAGGATTGCCACCGTGGGGTTGTTAGTTACAACGGCAATGTCATCCGCATATGCCATGACTTTGGTGGAATATGGCCCTATTTTAATAGGCTGTATTAAAGGGGTCAAAAGTAGTTTCTGAATAAGGGGATCTATGTATAGTGCAAACAGAATCTGGGAGCATGGGCATCCCTGTCTTGTACCTCTATGCACCTTGATAAGCTCTGACTCATTGCCACATATAGAGATTTTTGCGCTAGGATCGATATATAAGGCTTTGATGGCTCTGATGAATTTGTTTCCAAAATTCTTTCGTTCTAATATGTTCCAGAGAAACTGCCATGCTACTCGATCAAAAGCCTTTTCGGCATCAAGGAGAATCATCGCCATCTCGCCCCCCGTGGTTCCCATGATATCAAAAAGGGTAGTGGCTCTCCGGGTATGATCTGTAGTGCCCTTTCCGGGTATAAATCCGTGTTGCCAGGGGGATACGAGATGTTTGATAAACCCGTTCAGTCGGTTGGCTAGTACTTTTGAGTAGAGCTTTGAGTCAGAGTTTATCAGGGATATCGGTCTGTAAGATGAGGGAAGCTGAGATGGTTTACCTTTTTTATGAAAAATTATAATATTCGTTAGTTTCCAGGAGTCTGGTGGGGCGGAGTGATACTGCACTCCGAGAAAGAGATCTAACAATAGCGGGATTATTTGTTTACCTAGGATTTTATACAGTTCTATGGGGATTTTGTCGGGGCCTGCCGCCTTACCATTGGAAAGTTCGGATAAGGCAATCTCTACCTCAGTATAGGTAATTTCTCTCTCGAGTATTATTTTAATCCTGTCATCTATCCTAGAATCAATGTCTTGGTCTGGGAGCCAGTTGTTAAAAAATGACGTGATGTCCGAATCCGAATTTGTCAGATCGCTGTGATACAATTTCTTATAATATTTTTGAAATATGTTTAGGATATCCTGCTTAGATGTATATTCCTTGGCTTCATATTCAATCATCTTTATATTGCCTTGTGATTGTTTTTGGCGTGTTCGTAATGCTAAGTGTTTGCCTACATTCTCCCCTGATTCATATAGCTTATTTTTGTTAGCTTGATAGGTCTCGGCTGCTTTTTGAATCAAGGTGTTATTAATTTCATTTTTTAATATCAGTATTTTTTTAGGGGTTTCAGATGTTGCAACCCCCTGGCCTATCTGAGTGGCATGGAGTGTCTCAAGATCAGAAAGTTCCTCCATGAGCTGTGTATTAATATTGTCTTCCCGCTTCTTTTTATTGGCGACAAATGAGATACTTTCTCCCCTTATTGCCGCTTTAAAACAGTCCCAGACCGTTACTCGTGACGCGCTAAAGCGGTTACAATCGAAAAAGCCCTGTGCCCAATTTTTCATATGTGTTATGAATTCCTGATTGATCAAGAGTCTTCTGTCAAAGGTCCAATTACACTTTGGTTTAACCAATTCGGGAAGATCAAAGACAAAGGTGAGCGCATTGTGGTCCGAAATTGTTTTAGGGGACTTAATCATATCAATCATTACCAAGCCCTCTAACGATGACATGATATAGTCGATCCGAGAATATTTATTGTGGGGGTAAGAAAAGAATGTATAACCGTCTGTCTTTTTGCCTGACTGAACCCACATATCTAGTAAGTTATGGGTTTCCATTAATTGCCTAAGTGCGCTAAATACCTTTGGTTTGCGTCCTTTATAATTCAAAGTAAAACTGTTATTGATGAGTACGCCTATATCTATGTTGAAATCCCCACAAAAAATTAAGGAGCCTGTCCAGGAGGCCAGTTCTATCTCTAACTCTTGGAAGATGGTGGGATCATCCATATTTGAGCCATAGATTGCGCATATTGTAAGACCGCATTTTAGTTGAGCTATCGCCCATCTGCCATTCTTATCCGCTGATCTGCGAGTCGGGGGGCCCATAATAGGTTTGGCTAAAATAGCTATCCCTCTAGTTTTAGAGGATTGGGTTGTGGCTACCAGCAGATTATATCCAGGTAATTTAAGTAATTCCCTATCAGCAGTTACAATATGAGTTTCTTGCAGGCAAAGTATGTCTACTGGATTCTGGCGTGTTAGTTGGAATAGTTGAGCCCTTTTACTTTTATCGTTTAAGCCTGCCACGTTCCATGAACATAGACTCACTCTCCCCATTTAAAAAAAAATACGTTCAACCTGGTTTTCATATATCGACCAATTGAGCCGTAACTAGCGTCAAAAATTATAATGTCTCTTGTTTCTCTGCCATATTTGTTGTAATCCACAAATAATATTTGCATATACTTTACTTTGCGAATGAATTTGTACATTTTTTTGCATTTTCCCCCACCCACTTTCCCCCACCCCTTGACTGCCCTCCCCCACCCCCCCCGCCTCTCCCCCAATGAGGCATTTAGACTCTAGCTAGAGTCTGTTGTGATGGAGAGACATCCATACCCAGTGCCACCCATATAAACTTATATCTTATAATGTCCTTTTATAGGGCATAAGATAGGAGAAAATACATGATGAGAATAGAATAGAGAGAGAAAAAAGAAAAAAAAAAAAAAAGAGAGAAAGAGAACAAAAAGCAGTAGTGAGTAGGATAGAGCCAGAGTACTAAAAGAGCAAACAGTGTGACCCATTATAGAACTTATATAGAGAGCTAAAAAATCCTGTCTGGAGAGAGCAATATACATCAGTTCTATGTATATATTGGTTATCCTTTGGTTAGTGGAACTAGATAGCCCATATGCTAGCACCCTAGGGATATGAAATTGTTAGAGTTTTTTTTTCCCTTTTTTCCCCCCTTTTTTTTTTTTTTAAGATTATTTAGTAGCTAATTAGTGGCTATCTCACAAAGACGTTATCTAATTCAAAGCCTTGACTAGGTGTGCTGATTCCCTCTTGTTCCCTCTAGTCCCCCCTCTTTTTAAGGCAGTAAGGCCTAACGTTATAGTGAAAAAGTACATCTCTAGTTCATGCTGTCAAGAAAGTCTTTTGCTTTGATTTCTGAAGTGAAAAACTTAGCATGGCCCTTATAGATGACTTTCAGAATTGCCGGGTTATTCAGGTACACCTGGGCCTTTTTCTCCAAGAAGGGCTTAATCAGTTGACTGAGCCGCCACCTCCGCTCCACCGTGGTGTGGCAGAAGTCAGGTCTAACAAAATAGGAAATTTCACCTCTTGTCCGATGAGCATCTGGTCTTGCTTTCTCGGCAATAGCTTGGCGGAGGAGGAAATTTCCAAAGTACACTAAGAAAGCCCTTGGATATTTAGACTGTTCCTTTGTGGCCCTTAAAGTAAATGGGGTTCTGTGAGCGCGTTGCACCTCTAGCTCCCAGTTCCAGGTGGAAAGTTCGGGGAACGTATCCTTGAAAAGCTGGATTACAAACATACGCACATTTTCACCCTCAATTTTTTCCGGAACACCAAGTACTCGGAGGTTGTTGCGTCGCATGCGATTTTCCATTTCCTCCAGTTTCCACCTGACGTCTTTTAATTCAGCATCATGAGCATCTACTTGTTCCTTTACAGCAGTGGCTTCAGCCTCATTTACCACTATGCGGTCCTCCATGTCGGTCATTCTTGCATTTGATGCAGCCACTGATTTAGAGAGTTTGCGTACAACTCCCTGGACTTTATGAAGTGCTTGTTGAGCCCTGCGCCCATCTTTTGAAGTCTTTTCCCTATGGGAGGCAATTGCCTGAAGCACTGTGTCCATGACAGATGTCAGGGTGGCATTTTGCTGATCAAAAAAAGGGGAACTATCGCTATGGGGTCTGGAGGGAGGATCCTGCATGCTAATATGAGGAGATTGGGCCCTAGGGTGACCACTAGAACCAGGGTGGCCTTTTTTCTTTTTTAGCACAGTGTACCTCCTGTGTCTGCCCATGACTACGTCCGGATCACTATCTTGTGAGCTCGCATCCGTGTTTGTACAGATTTCTGAGTCAGATTGGGGATCAGAGAGAGAGTAGGAGTCTGAGTCAATGTCTTGGTCCTGAAGCAGTATAGACTCCTCCGCACCTTCAGAGATGGTAAAAAACTCTGATGGTTCCTTGTCTGTATCTGACGCTAAGCCTGACCCCAGTTTGAAATCAGTTGCGCACTGCCCATCGTTTAGATGCTGCCGAGCGATGGTAATCTCCTTACCCAAGCTGGATGTAACTGTCTCGAGAGGGGTTGTGTATGCCTGGGGATGCACTGGAGCTGATTCAAGAGAGTTAGGCTCGACAGAAGAAACAGAAGAAACATCACTATGGAGGGTGTGCGTAGCCTGTGTTGGTTGAGGTTGAGGTACTGGTGTGGATGCAGGCCTTACCTCCTTATGAATCGGTGCCGACCCTTGCTGTGAAGATACCAGCCCCGCTGATGTAGGTGCTATTTGCATTGTAGATTTTGATGGTATTGGTGGTATTGCCTCTGTGCCAGGTGGCCCCCCCTCCATTTGGGCCTGTGTATCTGATTGTTGCTGTGCGGTGGTATCAGCTGCCTCTTCAGCCTCAGTCGCTTCTGTAGAGGTCGGATCTGCCGATTTTCTGGCCTCTGCTGCCTCCGTCGGTTTCGAGCGTTGTGAAGCCTCAGGGACTTCCATGGGAACCACTGTACCGGGCTCCAAAGCAAACACTGCCTGGGGAGAGAGCAGCGAATCAGAGCCGGCGGGAACTGCGGGAACTGCGGGGGCGGCAGCAATCACCGTCCCGCTTGTTGCGTGGTGAACAGGGGAGGAAGAACCAGCTGCTCCGGCGGGTAATTTTCGCAATAGGTCCACCACAGACGGCCCTGGACCGGGCCCGGTGTAACGGGAGTCTTTGCCAACTTGGACTGACCTCGCTCTCTCTTGTGCGGTTGCTGGTCAGGGCAGGCTCCTTCCTCTGATACAGAACCGCAGGCGCGCCTTGCCGCAAGCTTCTGTTCCCGAATAGCCTGTTTAGCCGCTCGGGCTTTGGAGGCGGCAGAACCCGATGCAGCATTTTTTTGGTGCCATCTTTGCAGGGATACAGGCGCCGTCCGTCCCCAGTCCGGATGGAGGGATTCTCTGTGCCTCGCTGCCTTCGCTCAGAGCGCTCGGAGCATTTGGAAGACGGTGCCAGGAGAGAAGTCTCAACAACGCATAGCCGAGCACCGAGGCCACCAGGTGCAGAGATGGATGGGGCCGGTCTGTTATAGAAGGAGGATCAGATGCCAGGTAAGCTCCACGCATATTACTTCTTTTCCTCCCGGATATATGAGTTCTTGATTATATCTCTTTGCGGATACAGGTCATTCTCATGTCATTCTCATAAAAAGGAGATAGCCCTTTTGATTTTCCCAGGCACTGGGCAGAGGGTGTCTCACAGCGGTCTAGGGAGCCGCCGCCATCTTGCCTCCGGGCTATGGGATTATGTGCGTGCCAAGGTCCGTAAGCCCCATCGCCTCCATTGTACTTGTTTTTAGGGCTCGCCTACGCACCGCTTAAGCGATGTTAGGTTACCTTTTGGAATCGCTAAGGGCTTTTGCTCAAATTCGTGCATGTTTTGCACTATTCTCTTTTGGCACTCGTGCACGTTTGGCGTTTCCCTTGAGGGAGCGAGCAGCGGTGCCATCTGTTTTAAATTATCTTGCTTGCGCTTTCGAAACAGATGGCACCACTGCTCGCTCCCGCAAGGGAAATGCTAAACGTGCACGAGTGCCAATAGTCCATGGCTGTCCCATATACCTACTTCTACCCTGTGACTGCTGGTGAGAACTCTAGATTGATGAGAGGCCATCCTGTCCTCCTTTTCATTAAATACACTGTCTGGCGTGCTAATATATTTTTCATGCTAGTGGTGTCTTACACAGCTGGTTTTCAGGTGTCTTGCCACCCGCCTATGCCCATCTGTGACTAACTTTTTTCATTTCTACATGTTTTTTAAATTAGCATACCATCTTTGTTGTAGGCAGCCAAGTGTCTCTTTGCATTAGCAGGCTGCGTGTAGAGTTCTGATCCCTGTTCAGTGATTATGATGATTTGCTTCTTCGCTTATGCTGAGCTGTCAGTCGAACTTGATTGTCCAAAGGCCCCCCTCCCCCCAAAAAAGATTTTTTATGGCCTTTTCCATATTCTCCACGCACTGTATCCATTTGAATGTAGGGTGACTTAATACTTATGACTACGAGGGTAGAACCATCAGAGCCAGCTTGTTTCCAGACCAGAAGTCGTTATTTTTTCTCGCTGTTTTATATATTTCAAACTCGACCCGTAGTCCTCATCAGAGCTCTTTACATGATCACCAGCTGCATTACAGACGGACGCATGCATTTTTTAGGCATGGGGAGATGACGTGATTTGCCTAAAATCAAAGGATGCTTGAGCCCCGCCCCCAGCTCCACCTCCCAGAGCAGACCACATCAGCTCCTTAGAGGCCCTTTCATTGAACACAGCATACTTTCCTATACAGGCAGGGTTCTGTTTCACCACAAGAAATTAACCAGAAACCACTTTTGAACTTTTGGAAACTTCACACTCGAGACAAGAGGATTGAGCAGTTGATGACGAGGGGAGAGGAGGAGAGAGTTTGCGTCTGGGGTTCAGATGCACCATCTCCCAGCCCCTCGTCGCTGCCACAGCACAATGACTTCTTTTAATTAACATATTATCTCACTGCGACAGCTGCTACAGAGTGAAAGAAGCCCCCAACCCCCACAGTACTACCGGGAACGGAGCCTCACCGGTCTCGCCCCCCTCTATCTCGTGCGGGACAAGAGCAGGCTTCAAGGTGTGTCTGAGCAGAACACCACCTGGGCACGGACTCGCCATCAGGACAACACCCCCTGTCTGTGTGGGTTCTATTCCCGGAGCAACATGGTGCAAGTATTTCACCCAAAAATATTTGTCAAAAAGCTATCAAAAATATTGCCCCATTGGTGGTGATAATAAATAATCCACACGAAATGAGAAATAACTCAATATTTCTGTCAGACAATATTTTTGCTATTGATATTCTGACATACAGCCATGTGTGCATCTATCTGCATGTGTGCTTTGGGTCTTTCAGTGTATGTCTGTGTATCATGTGTGCCTTTTTTAGGTCTCGCCTATGCAGCGTGCACGCGCTGCTTAGGGGACCTTTTGGAATCACTCAGGACTTTTGCTCAAATTTGTGCATGTTTTGCACTGTTCTTTATTGCCACTCTTGCACGTTTGGCGTTTCCCTTGCGGGAGTGAGCTGCGGTGCCATCTGTTTTCAATGATCTTACTCGCGCTTTCGAAACAGATGGCGCTGCTGCGCGCTCCTGCAAGGGAAACGCCAAACGTGCACGAGTGCCAATAGTCCATGGCTGTCCCGTGTGCTGTGTATTCACCTAGGCCATTCCTTTGCTTGTAGTCTAATTTGTCCCACTACAAAACTAGGAACACAAGCTTCACAAAGGTTACTTTCCCCACCACATCTGCAGACCTTGAGCCCCCCCCCTCTCATTCACCAGCCCCCCCTCTCCCCCTCTCAATACGGGAGACGACGCAGATCTGACCTTTGAATTTTACCACCTCTGTCATGCTCTATTTGTGCAGCATGTGTGGGCTTTGTACGTAGTGTTACCATTAAGAAAAGGTAAGTTATTCCGTAGGTGCCTGCCTCGTGGTTAGGGGCAACGATCACCGCTGACTACCCATGCCTTTAGATTTTTCTAATGTGCATGCCCTTACTTTTGCTTAGTGCGTATGCAGAAACAGAAAACACTTTCTTATGGCGACAGTACTGGCTTGCACTTATATACTGTGGCGATTAGAAGTCGATTAATAAAATTCTAGGTGCAATTTACTTTTGCAGCTAGATTTATTTTTCTTCAAGGAAATGAAATGGCAAATAATGAATCTTACTATGGAGGATAAGTTGGGGCATGCATGGCAGACACCATACAGGAAACATTACTTATTTTTAGAAATTGTATTCAGCCCATTATGCATCTGATCAGATTAATTTATTTTAGGGAGGCCTTGGTATATTTTAACAACTTCACTAAAATTGAAACTCCCTTACATCGTATTTCCTGCTTTGAGGTAGAGTGTGTTTAAGTTTGGACGAGATCTGCATTTGTGTTGTCGGGTGTTAGTTTTAGCAAGGCATTTCCCAGATTATACTGTTTTGTTAATTGTCAATTAGTACTGGAAATATGGTGCCTTGACCTGTGGTGTTTTGAACTCTTCTAGTTATTATACTGGCAGCAAAGTTATGAAAGGGCATCAGTGTACATGGCAAGATTTGTGAAGATGGATTTGTGGTGAGGATGTGGTCTGACAGCTAGAGCTGCTGACTTTGGTGCTGGAAACCAATGTTTGAGCCTCCGGGTCGCGTCCACATCCTGTGAGTTTAGGCAAATCACCTAATCTCCGCGTGCCAAACAAACCATCATTGGCATAGCCAATAGGTCTTACCTTTGGGACCTTATAAGTATGTAGTTATGCAGCAGGTCCCAAAGGCGTGACCTATTGGCTATGCCAATGCTTTGTTTAAACTTCTGTTTTGGGTGATTGAAACATTTCTTATTATAATGAATGCTTATAGTTTTCCTTTTTTTTACAGATTTTCTACAAATACAGGCAATAAACCTTCTGTTTCAATGTATCTTTTGTAAATTATGGGGAAAAAACGGAAAATAGGTTTTCTTTTGAGTGATTCTTAGCATGGTGAATGGTTACTGCCAGATCAATAGCTGCATGTCGGGCAGGCAAGTAAAAAAAAAAAATGTGATGTGATGCATGACACAGAGTGTACATTATCTTTTAACAACACCTGAAAATGCACAAGTTGCAGCTTCATGTTTTTCATCAACCTGGATGAATGCTGATAAAATGTAAAAAAAAAAAAAAAAAAATATATATATATATATATATATATATATATATATATATATATATATATATATATATATATACACACACACACAGTTGGAAATGTCTAAATATCAATACCATAAAACTGGGAGCCCAATTTATAATGTACCTTTTTGTATGTTTATGATTTTGGTTGATGCAACGGAACTATTTTTGAATGAACTGTTTCTAGTTGGCCCACATGGGGTGGATGACTGGGACCTAGTGCTAGTGTACATTTATCTTTTAACAACACTTGAAAATGCACAAGTTGCAGCATCATATTTTTCATTAACATGGATGAATGCTGATAAAATGTAATATATATATATATATATATATATATATATACATATATATATATATACACACACAGTTGGAAATGTCTAAATTATCAATACCATAAAACTGGAGTCCAAATTATACTGTACCTTTTTAGGGCTCGGCCTACATCCCACGCAGTGGGTGTGGCTTAAGAGTCCTTTTCTGAGGAGTTCCAAAATCTAACCTACAAATTCCAGAGAAGCGCGTGAATTTTGTTCGTTATTTATGGCAGCTGCATGGCAATTGGCCCTCGGCCCTTGCATGGCTGTGTTTTTACAAGCCAGCACGCAATAGGCCGTAGAGTTGCTCCGCTTCCTGCATATTCCGTGCGGAGACGTGCAGCAGAAGGCTATATTTCATCAATTACCAGCTGTCAGGGGCTGCGGTAATTGAAGGCAGATGCTCGGTGCGCATTCACCTCTTTCCAGTTACTTTTTTTTCCAGCTGTGTGTGCGCGCGCATGCTGGCTCCCTGCCAAAGCTTGTTTTTTTTGCTAGGGGAGGGGGCTAATGGTCACTGCTGGAATGTTAATCGAAAGTTTACGGTAAAAAAAAACACGCATGCAAAGTCGGGGCTACTCGCAGTCGCTACTGACGGAAGATCAGCTGTTCGCGACAGTTTTACAAGTCTGACCCCAGAAGTGTCATCGTTTGAATAAGTATGTTAGTGTTTTTGAGAGGTAGCCAGTGCCGGCAGTAATGCTGGTCGGGAAGCCGCCTGTTCCAAAAAGATCGCATAAACATCCTTGTAAAGGGAACATTATATTGGGGGCGAGGGATGGTGTGGGTTGCATAGGCAGAGGGAAAAGCGGCACCGTCAGATGAATGCAACAGAAAGAGCGAGCGGCAGCGTTACAGAGTCACACGGTGCAAGCTGTCCAGGGGGCATGCTGAATATGATGTGCTCCGGGGCGAAGTTTCAAGTGGTGCAACAGGTGCCGTGACTCCAGGACCGTGATTATAGCTATATTTTAGGAGTCAAGCAGCGGCTAGGGGGCATTTCCTTCTCTGCCCTCGGGCCCATGGCACACTGGCTCCATTATTGGTCTGCTCGTCCTAGTCACTGGGTATCTGCGTGTGGCGGCGGGCCTGGAAAGGATCAGCTGCTTCTGCCATGGCCACCCTCCCACCCAATTCAATAACTGACAACATACATTTGTAATACCTCCAGGTTCCGAGCTATGAGCACCAGGCTCCTCGCACCAAGAGCCGCAGGATCGTGGCCATCCCCAACCTCCTTGGAGATGCCCATTGCCGGCTCAGCACCGCCCACCTCCACCTGGCACCTCCCGCTCAACAAGCGAAACCCTGGAGGAAGAGCAGCAGGCGAGGGGACTCCCCTGGGACTGGGGGATACTTACACAGTCTGACTTTACTACACGTGTCCACAGAGCTGCAACAGGGGCGCGACCCTACACTCCCTGCTACGCGGCTGCTGTGCCCTCCGGCCCGGGTCTTGACCTGTACACACCTCCCCCTTGTATTCCACCCATCCCCTGCCCCCTCACTCCTCCACTGTCCCCTTTACCCTCTCACCTGAGAACTTTTGCACATGCTCTCTGCCCGGCGTCTTCTTGCCACGCTCTGTCGTGCTCTCTTTTCTCTCTTCTGTGTTTCCTGCCCCTCACTTCTGTGTTTCCTGCCCCTCACTTTCTCTTCCTCCTTCACTTTCTCTCGCCGGGATTCACCTGCCCTCCCCTTCTGCCCAGATCTCCTCCCGTGCCTGGGACCCAGGTGTTAATGATTCCTGTGGAGGAGTGTTGCCATTGGGGGCGGGGGGGTATGTGTGAGGTTGGGTTCCCTTGGCGTTGGGGCTCAGACCATCACGAGTCACATTCGCAAGCTTTGCCACCTCTCCTGTCGATTCTCCTAACTTGGCCCATTTAAACCCGGCACCAGGTGGCTAAAGGGGTCCCGAGAGGACTGAGCGACGAGCGGCTCTGGCACCTATTCAGCGCCCTTCCTGGACGAGCTCCGGCTTCCCACACACATAGGATGAGTCCACATCAATGAACAGCATGCGCGGCACGGGGTGTTCACAGGAAATGGAGGGGGGCAGGGGAGGGGGGCTCCAAAGTAGTTTTTTTTCAGATTAACATACTGTCTTCTGGGTGAGGGAACCTGTCGGGAGTAGACAGGGAATACAAAATGCAGGGTGAGCAGTGTGTGTGTGTGTGTGCGTGTGTAGGGTGAGCAGAGTGTGCAGGGTGAGCAGTGTGTGAGGATGCAGAGTGAACAGTATGTGGGTGTCCAGGGCCAGCAGTGTGTGAGTGAGTATGCAGGGTGGGCAGTGTTTGAGAATGCAGGGTGAGCAGTGTGTGAGCAGTGTGTGAGTATGCAGGGTGAGCAGTGTGTGAGTATGCAGGGTGAGCAGTGTGTGAGTATGCAGGGTGAGCAGTGTGTGAGTATGCAGGGTGAGCAGTGTGTGAGTATGCAGGGTGAGCAGTGTGTGAGTATGCAGGGTGAGCAGTGTGTGAGTATGCAGGGTGAGCAGTGTGTGAGTATGCAGGGTGAGCAGTGTGTGAGTATGCAGGGTGAGCAGTGTGTGAGTATGCAGGGTGAGCAGTGTGTGAGTATGCAGGGTGAACAGTGTGAGAGTATGCAGGGTGATCAGTATGTGAGTATGCAGGGTGATCAGTATGTGGGTGTCTAGGGCCAGCAGTGTGTGAGTGTGCAGGGTAAGCAGAGTGTGAGTGTGCAGGTCGAGCAGTGTGTGAGTATGCAGGGTGATCAGTATGTGAGTATGCAGGGGGATCAGTATGTGGGTGTCCAGGACCAGCAGTGTGTGAGTGTGCGCGCTTTCTCGGGGGCACAAACACCACCAGCCGTCAGTGCACGCTTTCACCAAGCACAAACACCACCAGCTGTGAGTGCACGCTTCCACCAGGCACACACCACCAGATGTCAATGCACGCTTTTCACCAGGCTCACACACACCATCAGCCATCAGTGCACGCTTTCACCAGGCATACACACCACCGGCCGTCAGTGCACACTTTCACCGGGCACAGACACCATCAGCCGTCAGTGCACGTTTCCAGTTCAGTTCAAAAGTCTTTATTTCGAATGTCAATTCATAAAAGACAGTACATAAAAACACCAGAATTTTATAAAACCATGATAACAATCATCATCTAAAAGGTTTCTTCATCTAAAAGGATATTAAACAATTTAATAAACAGTTCAATAAAGACTTCCAGTTATAATAACAACCAACGTTATCAATATATAGAATATATAAAAACATGCATTAAGAGACATTGGGGTTCCTAGTTCGAATGATCCATGCCCAGCCTAGGTACTTAGCCACACCGACCACTACCAACTCGGATGTGTTAGTACGAAATATCCTCATGGCTTCTAAGAACCCTTTGATTTCAAGATTACTACATAGGGGTTTAAGCCATTTTAACCGTGGAACACGGTAGGCTGGGCATGCAAAGAAAAAATGGCCCATGCTTTCCGGATGGTTGGGGCACCAAGGACAGGTATAGTTTGAGTTCGCAGACCATTTCCCGGCAAAGGAATTAACTGGGAGTGACCCGACACGGAACTGATGGTATAATTTCCGGTCGAGAGTTTTAGTGATCACATCCCAGTAAGGTTCTAAGGAAGGGGTCAGTTTATGTACCAAAAAAAGTCCAGTTAAGTTAGTGGCGTCTGACTGGACCACTGTTAAGTGCTTTACTGTGGCCCAGTATAGGTCCTTGAAATCCTGTTTAGAGGGAAAGGGGGAACCCCCCGGATTAGACCAAAGGTGGTTAAGTCCCATCTCTTCCAGCACAAATTTTACTTCCCTTAGCCAGGGGATTCGAGATGCGCCCCACAATGACCTAACTTCGTCCAGTTCCTTGGGAAATAGGCTAAGCTCTGGTGTGGTCCAGAGCCGTCGCCACAGGGCCACCAGACGGAAGCGGGCCAAATCATTGAAGGGTTTGCAACCCAAATCTAGCAACAATGGTTTGGTGGGTGTGGATTGAGGGAGACCCACCAAATTTCGCAGGAATTTGTTTTGTGCCTTAACAAGGAGAGACAAATCTTTATACCCACACACATCAGCGCCATATAATATGGCTGTATTAATTTTTGCTTCGTAGATTTTTATCACCGGGGCAATACGTTTGGTCAGGGACTTCCTTTGCTCCTGTAATAAGCAGCCCGAGAGGCGGACAAACTTAAGATATAAAGCCTCAATCTGGGGTTTCCAGCTAAAGCGGTAGTCCAGGGTCACACCCAAGTACGTCATTGTATCCACTTGTTCAATCAGGGCACCATTCAAGGTAATAGAGCTTTTGATTGGGCTTTTATTGCTAAAAACCATAAATTTGGTTTTATCTGTGTTGATCTGCAGATCATTAACCCTGCAAAACTCAGCGAACCTGTGAGGGCTATTTGCAACCCCCCTCGTGTTTTAGAGAGAAGCAGGGTATCATCTGCAAAAATCAACATCTGGTATTTAGACCCGCCCAAAGATGGTGCATCAGTCGGGGTATCAGCAAAGAATTTTACAACCTGATTGATAAACAAAAGAAATAAGGTGGGAGCCAACACACATCCCTGCCGCACACCGCGTGTAACTGGAAAACTATCAGTCACCTGACCTTGTTTACCCCATCTAACTCTAGCGAAGTTTTCTTCATGGAGTCTAACCACTAAGTCAAGAAGTTCAGGTGGCAGACCCATGAGTCTAAGGGATTTCCACATTTTCTCTCTTGGTACCAAATCGAAAGCCGACTTAAGGTCCACAAAAGCGGCATAAATAGCACCACCACCCAGCTTGACAACCTTCCAGTACAACATATTAAGTCTAAAAACCTGATCTAAGGTGCTGGTGCCTACTCTGAATCCAGCTTGCATTGGGGACAGAATATTTTCTTGCTCCATCCACCCCTGGATTCTCGCGAGTACCATCCTGGCAGTTATTTTTTTAACAGAATCTATCAGGCTTATAGGGCGATAGTTCCCCGGGACTGAGCGGTCTCCTTTTTTGAATACTGGTAGAATCTCCGCCCCTTTCCAGGAGCCCGGGATCCTTGCCCCTGCAGCAATTGCATTCACAAGCATGGTTATGTAAGGGACCCAAATGTCAAGATTCATTTTAAAAAGATCAGTGGGTATTGCGTCCAACCCAGGCGCTCTACCTGAATGGACTGCACCCAGGGCATACTTCGTGTCAGAGGTATTAAAAACAAGCAATCAATCAGGGTTAGAGGGCAAGACTACTTCCAACTCTTGATTAATATCCTGATCCACGTTCGGAGCTCTAAACTGCAATGAATAGAAAGCCACCCAGTCTTCCACAGAGACGTAATTCACAGGGTTTTGGGGATCCAGGTTCGCACCCCACTTAACGATTTCCCAAAGCTTAATTTGGTTTGATGTTAGACATGCCGAAAGGAGCTCTGACCAATGACGGTCATCCCACTCCTTCTTCGCAGCCCATAGCGCCTTTTTGTAGGTCAGCCGAGCCGTTCTAATAACGGCTATCTCTCTAGATTTAATCGCTAAAATCAATCTACTGTGCGCTACCCTACAACTCTTATTGTACCATTTGTTCCGGACTTTATCCTTCCTTGGTATTAATGGGGTTGTTAACAGGGTTTTTAGTTTCGCAAAGCACAGATCATGAAGATCACTAATCTGGGAGATAATCCCCTGGGAGGATGATGCAGCTTCCATTGCAACCAATGTCTTCGCGACTTCTTCCTCTATATCTTTTATTATGGAAGGATCTGCAACTACCCTAGACCATTTTACTCTTTTTCTATCATTACACAAAATGACCTCTGCCGTTAAACAGGCGGTGATAGAAGGCCCACCTCCAACGCCCAAAAGCTTAAGACCCAGCGAAAGGGGGTTGTGATCGCTCTCTGGGCGTTCCACAACCTCCATGTCAATAACCAGGGACCAGAGCTCAATTTTAACAAGAAAATAGTCGATATGACTCTTACTGACCCCATTATTAAAGGTCGGGTGGCCTGATTTATCGGAGGGCGTGCGTCCATTGGCAGCACACAGCCCCCACTCCAGACATAGCCCCAGCCAATGAAGTGCTGCCTCAGTACCCTTGACGCCCCTTGTCAGTGACAAAGGCGGGATGTCCCATGCCGCATCTTCGTCTGCCCCCAGATCCTCCCCCACGCTGTTCAGGGGCTCAAATGAACAGTTTAGGTCACCAGCGACCAGAATAAAACTGTCACTGCCTATTTTCCTCAGAAGCGAGTCCAGATAATCTATAACTGGCTGCTTACGACCTCCAGGGCGTCCTCTAGCATAACTATTTATAAGTACTAAGTCCTTATCGTTACCTCTACTGAGCTTAATACACAGGAGATCCGGATTTTCTACCGAAATCTCCGATAGACTATACCCCATAGACTGTCTTATCCATACCACTAACCCTCCTGAAGGTCTACCCTTTGGGCCCTGTATAGCAGGCTTGACAAAGTTTAGGTACCCTGCCCTATGAATCGGGTCAATTGCCCAACTTTCCTGTAAAATGACAATGTCAAAGGAGTCGATGAAATCAGCCCAATCTTCGCTATCCATACGACCCCTTAGCCCTGCCATGTTCCAGGAGACTATTTTAGCTGTCCCCACCTGGTTACAAGTTGGGGCTGCCTCTAAGGTACACCTATCCTCCTCTAATGCAACATTCGCCCTCCGCAGGGGACTAGATCTCAGGGAAGGTGATTTAAGGCAAGATTCTACACAGTCCTTGCTTTTATCCTCCTCAAGAGCACTATTTTCTGAGGAGATGGGCAATTGGCTACAACCTATGGAGTCCCTACTAGTGCTATCTGGCCCGTGATCATACCCCAGTCAATCAGCGCATTCCAGCCCAGACAGTGGAGCAAACCTGTTCGAGAGGCACGGGTAGAAGGGCGAGTTGGGAAACCTCTCTACCACGTTTCTCCCCACCGGTCTGTATAATGGAAAATTGTTAGGAGGAGGCGGACCATGCCTTTTAGGATAAAAGTAAGACAAACTTAAGGATTGTACATCCCCTGTTCTTCCGAATCTTGCCTCCCTGCGAATATGGTCGACCACCCATGGATCCCGAAAGTTTATGAGGATACAATCGCCTTCCAAGTCCTTTACACAATAATCCACCCAATCAACTCTACGGATTGTCAAGATCTTTGTGGAAGAGGAGGGGGGAAGGGGACGATTTTTATTAAGCCAAAAGGCTACCTTATTTATTAGATCCCCATGCGATTCTGATTGCCCATCCCTAAGGGGTGCGACACCTGTCAGGACAATAGTATAGGGTGTGGCATCAATTGGTAGGTCTGCTGGTGGAGGCCCTCTTCTAGTGACTCGCCTAGGAGGTTGTGTACACCCAACTGCAACGCAAGTACTGACATTTTGATGGGGGGTCGATTTAGAACTACCTACCCCCGAGGTAAGGGCCTGTGCAGAGCTCATAGGCTTGGAAGTACTTAACAGTGGTAATCCATTAGATTTAAAACTTGCCTTCTTGGGTATAGCAGGTTGGATAACCGGGGTAGGGGGTTTATTGTGGACACTAGGTGGCTTCGGATTCCTAGCCTTAGGGACCGGTCTAGTATTGCTAGCATTTGACGATTCCCCAGGTGGGATAACCTTAGTAGCTGTAGAGGTATTGCCTTGAGATTTAGAGTTAGAATGACCAGAACTACTGGAAGAAACCAACTGCTTAGCCTGGTCGCTGACCAGTTTTTTAAGTAGGCAGGAATTAGCTGTAATAAGGGTCTCCTGACTGTCGATTTTAAGGTTCATAAGTCTGGTTCTCTCTAATACCGGCAGCAAAAGTGTCTTAAATAAGATTTCCATTTGCGCCAGCAGGTCGACATTATTTCCATTCATAGTTACTCTGCTAGTATGAGGAACCCCTGTGGGAATAGTAGTGGAGGTAACAGAGCCCCCCGATAGTATAGTATGCAATGGGTCCTCACTTGAAAGGTGAGTATCGGACACAGGCAATGATGGACTAACGGTTTTTAATGCCTTTGAAACTCCACCTTTCTGCCGGCCCTTGTTACGCTTCCTCTTACCAGGGCGATTCATCTCCAGAGTCTCCTCTTCAAAGGAGGAGGCTAGTAGTGATGGTGTAGCAGATAGTACGCTATCTTCTACTCCACTCACAGATGAATCTGCATCACTAATGTTGGTATCAGAACTACATTGCAGTAGAGGGGAACCCTCGGTGTCATTATGTATCTCTACTGGTACAAGAACCAAATTAGGGGGAGGTGGTAAACTGGGTAAGGGGCTTGTCGCTGAAGCAATATGCCCCAAGGAGGAACGTTTCCCACTTATTAAATCTATTGACAACCTTTTCTCGGCAAAGGCTATTTCTTTTTCCAAAATGCCCGTAGCTTTAATTATAAAAGCATCCAGTGGGCCTGATACCACCCCCTTTGAAGTCTGAAGAACTACAGAGCGGTCTTTACCCGAACGTAGCGGCATACTGAAGGATTAACAGACTATACAACCAGAGTGCAGAAGTTATAACCACAGCAGACACCCAGCAACAACTATAACTGTAAGGGCAACTAAAACCACTCCGCCCTCTGTATCTAATATTAGTGTTCACCAGGTCAATGTCCAAAGGCCAAGAGGGGTGGCCAAGCCCGGCCTCCTACGGCCCCTAACGGCCTCAATGGCCCGCTCTTTGCCCGGTCTTCGCCCGGAGCTCCGTCCCGCGCGCGTCCCGCGTCGCGGTGGGGCTAACACCAGTAAAGTACGTGAATGCAGGGGGCGTGGCCGCCGGGGGAAGAGGCACCAGCTGCGCAGAATGGGGAATGCTGGGCCTCGCAGTCCCCCGGTAGGTTCCCTTCACTATTCACTCGCCAAAGTCCTCGACCTGTGCAGCACCAAGCTGGGAGCGATATCAATTTCCGCCGACTGCGGAAAACGCTCACACCAGCTCGAGCGCTTCAGGGAGCAAGCAGGAAAAACGGGAAGCAAAACGCCCAAGGTGCTTGTGCAGACGTCAGTGGCAAACAGTACGATCCGTGAGCGGCACCCGCGAAGCGGGTGTCGCGAAAGGTAATGTAGTCTGGAGGCAGGGGGCGTGGCCGCCGGGGGAAGAGGCACCAGCTGCGCAGAATGGGGAATGCTGGGCCTCGCAGTCCCCTGGTAGGTTCCCTTCACTATTCACTCGCCAAAGTCCTCGACCTGTGCAGCACTAAGCTGGGAGTGATATCAATTTCCGCCGACGGCGGAAAATGCTCACACCAGCTCGAGCGCTTCAGGGAGCAAGCAGGAAAAACGGGAAGCAAAACACCCAAGTTGATTGTGCAGACGTCAGTGGCAAACAGTATGATCCGTGAGCGGCACCGCGAAGCGGGTGTCGCGAAAGGTAATGTAGTCTGGAGGCAGGGGGCGTGGCCGCCGGGGGAAGAGGCACCAGCTGCGCAGAATGGGGAATGCTGGGCCTCGCAGTCTCCCGGTAGGTTCCCTTCACTATTCACTCGCCAAAGTCCTCGACCTGTGCAGCACCAAGCTGGGAGCGATATCAATTTCCGCCGACTGCGGAGAACGCTCACATCAGCTCGAGCGCTTCAGGGAGCAAGCAGGAAAAACGGGAAGCAAAACGCCCAAGGTGATTGTGCAGACGTCAGTGGCAAACAGTACGATCCGTGAGCGGCACCCGCGAAGCGGGTGTCGCGAAAGGTAATGTAGTCTGGAGGCAGGGGGCGTGGCCGCCGGGGGAAGAGGCACCAGCTGCGCAGAATGGGGAATGCTGGGCCTCGCAGTCCCCCGGTAGGTTCCCTTCACTATTCACTCGCCAAAGTCCTCGACCTGTGCAGCACCAAGCTGGGAGCGATATCAATTTCCGCCGACTGCGGAAAACGCTCACACCAGCTCGAGCGCTTCAGGGAGCAAGCAGGAAAAACGGGAAGCAAAACGCCCAAGGTGATTGTGCAGACGTCAGTGGCAAACAGTAAGATCCGTGAGCGGCACGTTTCCACCAGGCACACACACCACCAGCCATCAGTACACACATCAATTGTTAATGCATCCACAATTAGCAATCGCAGTATTGCAAACTTTACTTTTAAACATAATCATCTAAAGCTCAGCATGCCACCATTGCTACAATTCCAATCCAACCCACATAATTCCACTACACACCACATGAATACACTCCATAACACATGGCGAAAAGACTTTGCCATTTGCTCCAACTCAAATAAATCCGAGACCTATTGCATTTCCAATGCTTGTTTGCATTTTTATGATTTTGGTTGACGCAACTGAACTATTTTTGAATGAACTGTTTCTAGTTGCCCCACATGGGGTGATGACTGGGACCTAGTGGTAATGCTTCTGCTTGTTGTATATGTTTTTCAAAATGTCAGTTTTCCTGGAATTTTTCACAATAAGCATTATTTCCATGAGTCTAGCTGCCGGAGGGCTTATGCCGGCTGTAGTCACCCCAAAACGCTTTTATAGGCAAGTATGTCTGTATCGGAGTGATGATTTTGGTCAGGAACAAAATATCAGTTTGGTAGTTTGTGAGATCTGGAAGTGAAGTGTGACAGCTGTTCTTCCTCTGTATGGAGGGAGGTTGGAATATGGTGCCTAAGGCAGGTATTTAGGAGCTTGATACGGGGGAATTTAAACTGTGGATCTTTGTGTGCTTGAGGGTTACATTTGAACACTTATTACAGTGCTAACCTTCATGAGCTCGGCTATGGCAGAGGTGTTAAAAGGCCAGAATAAGCTACTGGAAAGTTGGGGCATAAAGATAAAACCTAAGCAGCCACAAAAATATCCTTTGATACTAAAAACACACTCTGCGTACCCCCGGACGGGAAATATGGCTCAACCTGTTGAAGAGCATTCATGTCCGTACGTGCGTTATAATGATGCACCAGAATTGGCGCCTACACTCCAGGGGCACAAAGGTGGTACAAACTCCGGCCACCCTATTAGAACCCCAATTAAGATCACCAAGGACCCTATCCAGGGGACACGCACATGCGCAACACTGGGCCCTGCGAATAAAGACTGGTCCTGGCTTTCGCTCGCTCTAAACTCCAAGACCTAATGGATCTCGCCTGAACGCCTGGGGCCACTTCCCACGATGCATGAAAAACACAGACTTAAAATCTACAGAGAAGGAATGGTCTTCGGCGAGCCTGAAAGTCATGTCTTGGAACGTTGCTGGCCTGAGGCGGCTGCTTCTCAACCAAAATGCGCTGTCATTTATGGAGGAAGCGGACATAATTTGTACACAAGAGACCTGGCAAATCCACCCTCTCTCCCTGAGAGGATACACTGAGTATGGAAAACCAGCGACAAAGCTTAACATCTTTGGGAGACCCTCGGGAGGGATTTGTGTCTACATCAAACATGCACTAAATCTGGATTTTGAAGAAATCTCCAACCTACCGGATTCCCTCCAGGCAGGCATCCTGAAAGGCTGCCGCCTGACATATAGCAACTTTTCAATACTGTTGATTAATCTTTATCATAGCCCCCGTGGGCCTTCATCTAACTCGGCCATGCTGACACACCATATTGAGGGCTTACTGCTTCAATTCTCGGGCCTTGAATGTATTATTCTTGGCGATTTCAATACGCATAACATAGGGGTTTCGACCACACGCAGCCACCAGGTAGGGGCCACTGAAGCATTAAACGATCTATTAGAATCTTATAACTTGGCGACGGCCCACTCAGTCCTCTTAAAGAACAGTCCGGGGCAGACGGTCGCCCACACATTCAATAATCAATCTACGGTCGATTACATAATTTTAAGCTGCAAACTCCAACTTATAATGTCAAACTTTTCAGTCCACCCGCGCAGTGACAGCGATCATGCTGCTTTAACTGTCACCTTGAACCTTATAGTGGACCAACGTCACAAGCTTGAATACATCGGAGCCGCCGATGGAGAAGAACTAATAAAGTTGCCCAGAAGGATCAAATGGGAACAAACCGCAATAACCAGATTTAACAGCTGGGCTAATCAGTGGGCAGGTTGGCCATCAAGTGAACAAAAAAAGGGCGCAATAGAAAGCTGGAATGCCACATCTGAGACCCTGGCGGTGATCCTTCGCGGGAATCAGAACAGTGGGTCGCACAGGCGTCCCCTCCCTACTTATGGCCATAATATAGAAATCAAATTAAGTGCCAAAAAACTAAACAAGACACGTAAACTGTTCCACAAATATGGGACAATACATAACAAGAACCAACTACAAGAAGCAAAAAAAAGTCATGCAAAAAAGGTTTGGGCTGCAAAACGTGCCCATTGTGAAGCACAATGGTTAATTATTTTTGACTTGCTGAGCCTGGGAAAATCACAGGAATTTTGGAATTATATATGCAACATGGGACGAGGCCCAAATCATAGGGAAAATGCCCTGGAAGCCTCTACTTGGGTCGCCCATGTAAAAGCACTATATACTAATGATGGTCCTGCAAACACGCAAAATGTCACATCTATTGCTGGAGACTACATTGACCCTCCCATCGAGACGACGGTCCCACCGGGAAAAATGTTGGTCTCCAAAATCTTAAAAAATATCAGACAAAACGCCGCACCGGGCCCCAACGGGCTTCCCGGGCACTTATTCAAGGCAAACAATGATTTTTGGACAAAAAACTTGACCTACCTGTACTCCGAATGCATGCTCCAGGGGGATGTCCCAGACTCATGGAGAGGCTCGCTTTTACAGCCTATTCATTAAAAAGGCCCAAAATCGGAACCCGACAATTACCGCATGATTGCCTTGTTGGATATTGAGGGAAAAGCCTATGCTAGCGCCATCTTGAGGGACCTCGCAGACTGGTCAAGTGCAGCAGGTATCCTTCCATTCTGTCAAACCGGATTCAGACCTGGGTCAGCCACAGTTGATAATATCATCGCTCTTTCTTTCCTGGTGGATCGCGCTCGGACAGGCAAAAGTCTTCCCCTCTTCGCCTGCTTTATTGACTACTCGGCGGCGTTTGATGGGGTCGACCGCGCAATTCTGTGGCACAAGCTAGTCCAATGGAACATCAATCCGGGGCTGCTAAGAGCGATACAGTCCCTGTATCAAAAAACTTGGGTGCGCATCAAACTCTCAAGGGACCATGCTTCTGCTAAGATCAACACAGATAGAGGCCTAAAACAAGGTTGTGTGCTAGCCCCATTATTATTCAACTTATACACTGCAGACATGTAGAGGGCTTTGACCGGGGCCACCCCGGCCACCCCAAAAATTGGCGGGCGCAAAATACATTTTATGCAATATGCTGACGATTTGGTCCTCTTGGATCACACGAGAATGGGGCTGCAAAAGGTGCTGACGGCATTTGCCGCATATAATTACAAAAATAGGCTTGTAGCTAATCGATCTAAATCAAAGGTAATTATATTTGGGCACTACCCAAGGAAAAAATCTTTGAAATGGAGGCTAGGCAACCTTTTGCTGGAAAGTACACAGCGGTACATCTATTTGGGCATTTGTTTTCAGGAATCAGGCTCTCAAGCGCCCAACTCCAGTCAATCCAGGCCAAAGGTAAATCCATCACCTATGCCATTTGTAAGCTGCAAGCCTCCTTATATAGCCCGTCTACTACGGCCATCAACAGAGTTCTTAAAGCTAAGCTTATGCCGGCACTTAACGATGCCCTCCAGGCATTCCCTGGCAAATTGAGCAATGAATTAGAAAAAATTAATTGCAGGGCATACAAGAGACTTTTCCACCTCCCAAGCTGCACCAGAAACACTCGTCCGCCTGGAGTTCTCACTCAACCAGCAAAACCTGGAAGAGCTGGCCGCCTTAAGTAAATATTATTTTTTAACAACGGCGGCTCAAGAGAACACACTGAAGGCAGCCTTGAAATGTATCTTCAGAGAGCCAGGGAACCCCTGGTCGTCCACTCTCGAAGCAGCTAAGGTTCATCTCAACCTCGCCATGGACTCCTGGAACCCAGAATATGTTACATACTCTGCCATCAAAAACGTGATTAAAAAACAAGTGCGTGTTTGATCACGGGAACTGGACTTGGAGTCCCTCAGGAGAAGAAAAGACTTGCATGATACCCTGCGTTTCCCGCACACCCAGCACACTCCCAAACAGCATCTCACGCAGGCAGTGGGCAGTGCAGCCCTTCATAAGATCTTGGCTTACAGATTACATCCGTTGCCCCTCAAAGAACTATACCAGTGCAGCAAGGAAAGCCCAGGAGCACAGGAATGCAGGCTGTGCAGTTATAAACGGGAGTCATTGGCCCATCTTCTCTTCTGTTGCCCTGCCCTGCGTTGGCCCCGCAGTCTTTAGCTTAGGCCATTACTAAGACATTCAGGGTTACGCTCTGTAAAGGATGGGATCTTTCATCTCTATACCCTGTCCACGGTAAAGCACATGGCCGCCTTTGGGAAGTTTCTCTTTCAGGCACGGACAATGCTGAAGGCTTCCACCGGTCGGATCATAGAGCCCTTTGCCGGCCCATGAACCTTTTTCTTGGCTTCTCAGTACTCTCGGGGCAATTAGATAACTTGATCTGTTTGAAACTCTCTTGTTTTTAAATTTTGTAATTTTGTGACTTTTTTATCTTTGGTTTTATGTAATGGTTTTTAGTAACCAACAATAAAAAAAAAATCATTCATTCATTAATTCACTTATTACAGTGTGGGGGTTAGTCGAATGTTTCAGTATTTTTGGCAATATTTGGTTGATTCTATAATTCTGCCTTCTCTTTGGGATTTGGTTCCAGCAACACTTGTGTGACTGCTTCTTTGTGGAAGTAAATGTTTTCAACTGGGGACATTCTTGAATGTGCTGTATGGATGGTGCCGGTTGCCACTACTTTTGGCTGTCTTTGACAAGATCAGCAGTTGTGGCTGTCCTTGAGGATGGAGGAAATCTTTAACATTGATCCTGGCTGACCTGAGTCAGCAAGGTCATTCACAAGCATCAGGGAAACAGTAGCGATCATTATTTAACCCCTTCCACGCTGATGATGAGCTCAGCTCGTCATGAGGTAGACCTCTCGTACGCTCATGACGAGCTGAGCTCGTCATGTAACGCGATATTTACAAAACTTCAGCGCACAGCGGGAAAACCGCAGGCGCGGATGCGGTTAAGAGTATCCAAAAAAGCTTAAGTAAGAAATATCATTAAGAAGATGTTTGCTGTTGGAGGAAAGAAGAACCTAGGCTTGACTGCCTTTACAGTTGCCTTACAGTTCCTGTCTGGCACTTACCCAGAGTGAGGAGTAAGCCATGTTATGCAATTGCTGAATCTATGTATTAAAGAAAACTCAGATGTGTGACTTAAACATTGTAGATGCAAAAGGAGTGCTTCAGGATCAGAGACATTTTTCTTGTGCGAATGGCCAAGACTGAGTGAGAAAAGTGCAGTATGCAAGTGAGCAAAACATTTTATTTATTTATTTGAAGGGTTTTATATAGCGCTAGCTCCACCCGTGGGTATCGGAGCGCTTTTACATCAACAATGGTAATGAACAGGAAAAACCACAATAGCAGTAGAAGAAACAAGGTAAACAAATGTTCAAACATAAATAAAAGGAATAATTAAGATAACATTGAGCAGAGTGCATATAAGATAAACAGGAAACCAACTGAAAGAACCAAAAAAAAATTTGTACATAGAATTTTTACAGTATGCTAAGGAGGACTTTGTGGACATAGTAGTGAGAGGGAGGGTATGGTGAGGGGAAGTGGGGTGTGAAGGGTGTCGGGTGTCGGGTGTCGGGAGGGGGGTGAGAGGGTGATGGGGGTAGGCAGGGCTATCTAAAGAAGGGGTGGGGGAGTGTATTCAGAGAGGAGACAAGGGGTTTAATTGCCCCAAAATGTGGTGAGAAGGTGGATTTTAAGGTATTTTTTGAAGCTGTCATAGGAGGGGTTGCATCGAAGGTCTTTGGGGAGGGCGTTCCAAATGGTTGGGGCCTTGCCAGAGAAGGAGCGGGATTTCGAGGCGTTTTTTTTAGAAGAGCCCGCCTTTTGAGTTTAATTGTGAGGTAGGTTGGAGTGTTCTGATAGAGGGCTTTGTGCGTAATACATGCAATTTTATAGGAGGATCTGCCTTTGATGGGGAGCCATTTGAGGGTCTTTAGGGCAAGAGAGATACGGTCAAAACGTTTACAGTTTGTTGTTAGCCTCGCTGCGAGGTTGAGGACGGACTTGATGGGGGCAAGGTGGATCTTAGAGGGAAGGGCATTTCCGTAGTCGATTTTGGAAAGGACCAGCGATTGGATAATTATTTGAAATTTTCCCTTGGGATAAAAGGTTTGATTGTTTTGAGATGCCGGAGTGTGAAAAGTGCACTTTTTGCTGAGTTTTTGACATGGGAGTTGAGTGTGAGTTTATTGTTGATGGTGATGCCGAGAGATTTGACGGATTCGGCGAGGGAAAGAGAGCAGTTTAGGGCATTAAGGTCATCGATCCATGTTTGTATGGGGAGAGTTGTTTTTGGGAGAGAAGAGGATGATCTCAGTTTTGTTAGGGTTAAATTTAAGATTGTTGTTTAGGAACCAGATTTGGATCTTGGTTAGTGCAGTGTTAAGGTGTAGGATGTCGGCATGGGATTTTATTTTATAGTACAGTTGGGTGTCGTCAGCGTACAAGTGATAGTTGATTTTAGCTTGGGTAAGGGGTTCCATAAAGAGGTTGAAAAGGGCAGGAGAGACGATGGATCCTTGAGGGACACATAGGGAGACAGGAGTGGGTCTAGAGAGCGAGTTTTGAATTTTAATTTGTTGGGTTCTATGTTGGAAGTAGGATGTGAACCAGTTAAGGACAGTCCCGTTAATCCCGAATCGATCTTTGAGTGCATTGAGTAAGGATGGGTGGTAGACTGTATCAAAAGAAGAGGAGAGGTCGAGGAGGATGAGTAGGTAGGTCTCTCCCTTGTCCATGGCTAAGTGGATATCGTCGACTATGTTAAGCATTTCGGTTTCAGTGCTGCAACCTTTGCGGAAGCCAGATTGAAGGGGATCTAGAAGGTTGAATGTGTCAATGTGTTTGTCCAATTGTTGTAGGGCGCATTTTTCGAGGGCTTCGGAGAGGAGCGGGAGGTTGGAGATAGGGCGGAGATTGTGGTCCGCTTTGGGGTTTTTGGGGATGTGTGTGATTTGTCCGAGTTGAAGGGAGATGGGGACATTCCCTGTTGAGAGGGAGGCATTAATGATGTTGGTCCAGTAGGGGACAATGACGTGGTTGAGGTCTTGGACGAGTACGGAAGGGAGAGGGTCTTTAATGTGGGAGGATGGTTTGAGTTTGGCTAGGATATTGAAGACTTCCTGTTCAGAAACGGGGTGGAAGTTATGCCATGAGGTGTTATTTTTAAGCGGTAGGCTAGTTGGGAGGGGTGTCGGAGGTGTGTTCAAAGGGAGGGATGGGTGCACATATAATAACTTAGAAAACAGCAAGATTTGCGACAGGATTTCTCACTGGTCTGGTATGTTGAAAGTATCTGGATCTCAACAAGAAGCTCTGCTAGTGCAGGGTAGCTTGGGGTTCTCATCTCTGTTTTCATCAGTTTAGGAGTAAAGGTTACTTTGAAGACGTGCATTCTCACTTCATAAAACACTCTGAGCGCATCAAGCAGTTGTGAAAACAAAATTGTCTACATTTCAAGTTTTTGGTAATCTCCTTCACACATGAGCCATTGAAAAGCAAAGGCAGATCACTGTAAGTAATGCTTACCAACTCATACATGAAGGTTAATATTTGAATGCACACTGGAAATTCTGAGAATTACTCAAGTGGAGCTTGGACAGGAATAATGTGTCACTTCTAAGCTGCCTACAGTGTACCAAATCAAGGATAGTTTTTAATCATACTTGGGGCAGACTGCAAAATATCTTTTGGTCTATCACAATTGTGAGGAAGATTTATTTAGGGGGCCTGCCACCTGTCTCTTGTTTGGCCTACTGAAGTCCTGAGATGACTGAAGCACCCCACCAGGGATAAGATGGCCTCTGGGTGGCGACTCCCAGCCAGGGAGCACTACCCGCAGGGTAGGAGGGCAGAAGACGGTGTGAGCCAAGCTTAGGGCCCAAGATGGCAGCCCCTGCACTGGCAGAGAAGCATTAGGAACTATGAGGCTGCTGATGGTGTAGAAGTGCAGGTGGATGAATAAACTGTGGTGCCCAACCGACCTCTCCAGAATGGGGTAATAGAGTGGGTTTTCAGAGGAGATCTTTGCCTGCCAGGTGGTGCCTAGGAGCAGGCTCAGGACACCATAGTTCGGGTCCACGGAGAGGCATGGCTCCGAACACAATATGGTGGTGACTTACCTCTTACAAAGACAGTAGGTAGCCACTGCCCAGGAGAAGACTGGATGGTCCCCATGTCTGTCTTGAAGAAACATGGTGTGAGGGGACTGGAACACTTTTTTTCCCTGAAACATGGCGTCTATGAATTCCATGGGAAGGTGTGGCCTGTCTGGCGAGCCAAGCACTGCACAGAATGTAGTGGGCTAGAAGATGGAGATCAGACAGGCTCCTTAGAAGATGTACTGAGAACAGGCGGTCTGAGGGTGTGCACCACCTGACAAACCAAGACTGGGGGTCAGAGCCTGTATGGATGGGGCCGCGTGGTCTTGTAGTGACAGGAGCAGAGCAGGTGGAAGTGCGCAGTGGAGAAGCATTAAGAATTAGGAGGACACTGATGGTGGAGAGGTGCAGATGGGCCTCGTATCAGCCACTTGATTGTGCCCAAGAGTGAAGCCCAAGCCCCGAGGATCTCGGGTATTGGTGACCCAGTCCTGTGGCTCACAAATGTTCAACAGCTGGAGCGGTGCGTCTAACTCTAATGGGGGGCTGCCGGTGCTCCAAGGGCACAAAGAACGAACGGTGTGGTGCCCGACTGAACTCCCAGAAGGGGTGATAGAGGGGGTGGTCAGAGGAGGGTGTCGCCTACCAGATGGGGCCTAGGAAGTGACTCAGAACAGGATAGTTGGGGTCCACGGAGAGACTGGGCTTTGGACACAAGATGACGGTGACTGACCTCCAGCAAAGCCAGTAGGTAGCTGTTGCCCAGGAGAAGACCGGGTGGTTCCCATGTCTGTCTTGAAGAAACTTGGTGAGGGGGAGACTGGGACACCTTCTCCCCTCGAATCATGGCAACTATGAATCATGCCTGAGGAAGGTATGGCATGGCTGGTCAGCCAGGCACTGCACAGAGTGATGTTGGCTGCAAGATTGGAGACCATAGATTTGCCTGACCGGCTGCCTCCGAGGATGTTCGAAGAGCAGAAAGCCTGGTGTTGGGCACCACCTGACAAACCTAGACTAGGGTGGGTGGAGGGCCCAGAGCCTGCATGGATGGGGCCTAGGTGGTCTGCGTAGTCCAAGGAGTAGAGAAGGTGGAAGTGCACAGTGGTGGATCCCAGGCTGCTCTGAGAGCCCCACACAGATGACCGCAGGACAAAGTTGACATTTGGGCCTGGAGGACAGGACTGCCCCATCTGGAATAGTCAATACTACGTTTCAGCTTGGAGATGAGCCCAGAATCTCTGAATGAACTCAACACAATATGCCCTTCAAATAAAGCCTTAGCAGGGCTCGAAAATTCCACTCGACCGCTCGCATAGTCGAGCTAAATTTAACAAGGTCGAGCTGTTTTTAGGTCCTACTCGCCCTTTCTAGCGAGTAGGAAAACAAACCAACTTTTGTCCTCTGTCTGTGAAAACGGAACAAATGTGACAAGATAACAAGATTTAAAGGCATTTGTATTGCTCACAATGTTAATGAGCAATAAAGATGCCTTTAAATCTTATCTGGTCACATTTGCTCCGCTTTCAGAGACGGAGGTCAAGTAGGTTGCATTTAGGTAGAGGACATTTTTTAAGGTACTAGTCCTGCAGGACTAATACAATTTTTTTGGATTTTTCGAGCCCTGCTTATTCATACCATGTTCAAACGGATTGATGCCTAAAGAACTCGGAGATATGAGAAAATAGTCAGACGTGGAATGGTAGGTACAAGTTAATACGTTCCTTTTGGCTTTCCATTAATGTCTTACACTGATGACCCACAAATTGTAGTGCCATTTACTTCGGATTACCAAGCAGTGGCTGGCAATTTCTGCAATTGTATGAGAGAAGTTAGTCGCAGGATGGACGCAAATTGTCTCCAACTTAACATCAGTAAGACCGATGTGTTGCTGTTTGGGGCTCAGTCATCCATTTGGTCTCCTACGTGGCGGCCTTCTGAACTCAAGCCACCTCCTTCTCCGGTTAAGTCTGTGAAGAACTTGGGTGTTCTCAATGATAACGTGATTCACATAAGAAAGTTTAACATGGTTACTTCGGCTGCTTTTGTCACTCTAATAATGGTTATGGAAGTTTTGCCTTTCATCCGGTCTACTTGCAGAAGACTGTGATTACAGCACTGGTAATATCATGGTGATTACTGCAACGGTCTGTATATGCACGCACATCAGCACGTTCTGAATAAATTGCAGACCTTGCAGAATGCAGCAGCTCGTGTGCTCTTTAATATTCCCAAGAATTTAAGAAATTACACTGGCTTCCAGTTAGGAAGAGAATTAATTTCAAAGCATTCTGTCCAGTGCATAAGGCGCTTCATCAGTTGGTCCCTCTCTTTCTAAGGAATAGTTTTTCCTGGTACACGCCAAGGAGGTCCCTACGCTCGGCATTTGCCAATCTGTTGGTTATCTCCAGATGTAAGTGTGTGCATTGGAGAGGAAGAGCAATCGTATTTTAAGCCTCAAAGGCCTGGAATGGCCTACCTCTTTATCTTGTAGCCATATCTAATCTTTTGGCGTTTAGAAAGCTCTTGAAAACACGGTTGTTTTCTTCCATTTAAATCTGGCCGGGTTCTCAGTGACTAGTAGCTCAGCGTCAAGACCCCTTTTTTAGGGCGAGCCTAGCAGCGCGCTTGTGCTGCTCTGCGAGATATGGTGTAGTCTCTCAGTGTGCTTAGGCCATGCCCACCACTTATAATTGGCTCCTTGTAAAATCTTCCTCTTCTTTGGTCGCTTTGTTGTCTTTGTCTCGCCCTTTGCCTTTCAGTTTCCACCCTGTCAACTGACCCATTTACATGGCTCAGGTCACTTATCACCAATTATGCATGTTTGGTGCACTACTTTTTGTTTTGCTTAAGCTCTCTCGCCGTCTCTACACCACTTACCGTGCTTTGCTGCCTTTAATTTTTTTTCTGACACCCCCGCATGTGAGCTCCGTGGGATTAACAAGAGAAAGCCACTTTGTGATCCTGTACACTTTTTTTTTTATTTTTATTTTTTAGCTTTATATTGCGCAAACTTGACCCCAAGGTATCGGAGCACTTTGAATGAGCATCACAGTCACGGGCGCTATAGATCCCCAAGTATTGCAATTGTCTGTCAGTGCCATCTTTCCAGTTCACCCTCTTGCAGAAAGTAAATGCCTTCAGATTTTAGCTCTGCTTTTCATGTCCCATTTGTATTTTGACTGGGTTAATGCTTTGTCTTGCTTGTGGTCTTCATTCCATGGTAGCCCTACATGTGCTTCATCACTCTGCCACAGTTTGCTGTGGTTGCATGCAAGTTTCAGCTCATCACTTCAAAACTTCTATACTTAAATTTATTTAAAGTCCTTTTGTGCAAATGTACAGTGCTTCAATATCTTCAGGTCGAGTTTGTGCTGTAATCTGTAATAAATGGAAATAAATTCTAATTTCTATCAGTCAGTCGGCGCCAGCTCAACGGCGGAGCGCAGACAGTGCATACCCCTGTGGGTCTTCAGTGAGCAAAGCAGAGGCACAGACGACCGTTTAAAATCCTGTAAAGCATGTGCCGAGACGGGTCCCTATTGGGCTCTCCATCTTTACCCTTGGGGTGAAAAAAACCACACAAAAACTTAACTCTGCAATAATATAATCCGTTACTGCTTTTGATGTAACTGTAAAGAGACTCCTCTTTAGTTTTAAATAGCTCATACTTGGAGTGCTTTACTTGAGCACCAGTTACATTACACAAGGACATATTTATGTTTTGAATTGCAGGACGTTGAGCCGACGTCGGGCGTGAACCTGCTGGTGCTCGAGAGAAAGGGGCCGGGAGGAAGCAACCCCCCCTCATGAAGCTCTGAGCATAAGCATGACTGTCAAAGGACAAGAAGAACGGAAGCATTTTCAATATGATATACAATATGATATACAGCGAAATCATAGTTGTTGCTTATGCACCTTATGCAATTTACAACCATTCAGAAAGCCAATAGTGCTGGCTTGTTGTATGTGTAATGTTACTTGTTGTTATATATCTGGATCAATGGACAGAAGCAGCAAAATACCAGTGGGGCGGCACACTATGCCAAGTACAGATTTTTAGCTTAAGTGTCTTAAGCCCCACCCTTAATTACATCGACCACGGACCTATGAGAGACCCTTCATTTTTTTCATCCCACTTAAAGGTCGCTAAGTCGAAAACTATTGGATATGCCAATGCTTGTTTGGTATTTGAGCGCTTTATAAGCACAAATAACATTAACTGCCATTGGGCTCCCCATCTGAAGGCCTGAATGCCTACTGGCTGAATTGTATCAAACATATGGTCCTATAACTGGCCCCCACATTTGCAAAGATGTATGCAGGGGCCCTAGGGAGAGGCACCCTACCTGCATCCACCAGAGAAGACTTGTTAGTGTCTATTCCAAAACCACACGCAGACTATCTAGAGGTGGCCTCTTATAGGCCGTTATCTGTTTAGAGTCTAAAATTCTTAGTACATTTCTCAAGGAATGCTTTTACCCACACATGCAAGAATTAGTCCACAGGTTCATCCCCAATTAAAGGATATTCATTATTTTCTGGAGGCTGTTCAGGGTACTTGATAAAATTACAGAGGCGGAGAACCAGGGCCCTATCACTTTCAATCAACTTAGTAAAGGCTCGTTACATTGGGGCTAGCTATTGTGAATTTTTAGATGTGGCCATTTATATTGAGAACAAGAAAATAACCACCAGCTTGTTTAGAAAGAAAACAGCAGGGAACATGATTCTTCATGCCTAAAGTAACCATCCGGCACCCCTCATTCACAGCATTCCTTATGGCGCATAGATAAGAGCTCATCGTAATTGTAGTCTCAATGCTGGATTCATGAAGTAGCAGACTATTTTGTAGGCAAGGTTCTGACAACGTGACTACAGTACAAAGGCACTGTCACAAGCCAAAAAAGAAGATTAGTGGCAGGACACAGAATGAGGTTTTGTTCAATAATAAAAGCAAAGATAAGAAGGATGAAACGAGTGCCCCAAGAATGATTACTACGTACAATAAGAGATCCATATGGTTTTAAAAAAATCAGGACATTCCAATGGAGCCTGTTAGAAGCTGATCCGATAATAGGTAAACATATCAGCAAAAGACCGCTTATCACATATAGAAGACCAAGGTCATCGAGGGACTGGTTGGTCCATAGTTATCAACGAGAATCTGTAACTGACAATTGGTTAAGCTTATTCAAAGGCTTCACAAAACGCAACTCATGCAAAGCTTGCAAGAACAGCACAAATCGCAGCAGCTACATAACCGAGCAAGGTAGGGCAAAGGAGCTTACTAAACCTATCACATGCACTAGTGACTTTGTCGTATATGTGCTGGAATGTCCCTGTGGCCGTAAGTATATCGGGAGCACGAAGTTGCAACTAAAAATCCGAATCCTCCAACACTTGAGAGCTGTATCAAATCGAGACTTCAGCTATCCTATGTACAGTCATTTCTTTGAAAAACATAACAGTAACTGCAGCTTGGTGCAGTTCTATGGCATAGACAGGGTCCCAACGCACCTTAGGGGTGGTGACAGGGAAAAATAACTACATATCTTAGAATCAAGATATATAATTGATCTCAATACAAAAACGCCCAATGATCTAAACTGGTGAGGAGCTGGCCACACATATAGGATGTTAATTTCTCCTAGGCCATGGGCATACTGCGTTCCTTCAGCATGATTTCAATTTGCATTTGATCACACACACTCTTCACTCATGTCAATTTTAGAAAGAAGAGGTTCTAGCTGTAAATATCTCATTATATGCGGACGTAGTCTGAGGTCCTAGACATTGGTCGGGGGCACAGGCAAGGCAATAGTCACATAGATTGATAGGCGACACTTCCTTTCTATGCTTAATGATCCACGACAGTCAAGGGGAACAGTTGGATCAATGGTTAAAGTTCCCTCATTGGATATTACATAGGAAGGGCCGTTCCGCAGTTTAAAACCCCCCCATCATTCATTCACTTTGCACACACATGTGAGAAAGCCTTGCCAATAGAAAAGGATTACTTTTGGATATAGAGGAGTTCCTATGAATTTAATTATATACTCGCTCGATTATAAGATTGTTACTTAGTGAGTTATTACTTTAACACACTGAAAAATATGGTTATAGCGGTATTATAGTGCTCATTACTAAGATAAAGCTAGAAAAATAGACACTGGAAATCTACTGAAGTAGAGGACCAACAATTGTAGGAGAGTCTTACCAGCCTTCCTTTCTGTTTCCTATTTTCGTCAGCAAATGATGGAACGTGATGTAAATGCCATCATAAGTGTGTGTGTGTGGTTGTGTGGTTGTGTGTGGTTGTGTGTGGTTGTGTGTGGTTGTGTGTGGTTGTGTGTGGTTGTGTGTGGTTGTGTGTGTGTTCGTGTGTGTGTTCGTGTGTGTGTTCGTGTGTGTGTTTGTGTGTTCGTGTGTGTGTGTGTGTGTGTTCGTGTGTGTGTGTTCGTGTGTGTGTTCGTGTGTGTGTTCGTTCTCAAAACAAGAGAATGTCCAGTTCCCATGGGTGTGAGGCATTGAATAATCTGAGTGGGGAACTGGACACATTCTCTTGTTTGAGCGTCAATTGAAAAATAAAGGCAACACAATTACGTTTATTCTCTACACATGTGGAGGCCTCTGAGTCCCAGGAAATGATGACTGGAAAACAGGAATATGTGCGTACTTCCAGGTGGAATGCGAGAATGCCATACATTTTAAATTTGTAGTACTATGAGCTGAAGAGACTTTAGCATTTAAACCTTGCACTTGCACGCATCCCTAGAATATGCTTAAAAAGTCATATTTGACCATGTTACTTTGAGCTGTGAAAGTCGCTCTGCTAATGGTCAACATCAAATGTTCGAGGGTACCAAGTGGAGACTACACGCTGCATGTATCTGTATTTTCAGAAACTATTTACAGGTGTTGACTCAGTGTGCAACACTGCAGAAATGAAGGCTCACTGATGTATTAAAATATGCACTGGGTGTAAACCCACCAAGCACTGTTCTATGCATTTTACCCCAAACATGAGGCGAACATGTGAATAATATAGTGCCCTGTGATCCATATCAGAGTGTTTTCTTTTAAATTCTGAGCTATTAAAATACGCTGGAGAAACAACCAGCCGTGTGACCCAAACAAACACTTAAAAGTATAAATGATCTTGTGTACTTACATTGTTATTTCTGCCTTTATATTTTTCACTAATATTGGGTCAGTAATCATTCGCCGTTTGTGGCTGTGTGAACGGAGGTGGTCGCCCATGCATGCTCACTGCTGCAGCGACAGTGTGCATACAGTAAGTGATTGCAGATTTTGGGTTCTGCAACTCCCACATCCTGACTCTCTACAGGTACTGTACCAAGTCTGCAGTCGCATCCTTAGCAGTGACTGACCCCTGGCTTAAAGTGCAACTTATTAGCAGTGTGTGAACAAGGAAGTGCTTGAGCTTTGAGAAGTCGCGCTAATTCAGGAAATAAGCTGAAAGTTTAACCAGAAGGAGCCGCTGAGGCCCAGCGTCCCGAAGCAGAGTGGCACCATTCAGCAGCTCGGAATGATCTGCAGCAAACCGAGAAACCGCAATGGCCTTGCTGGCAGCAGCACTGAAGTGGCGTGGTGCTGGGACGATGGGAGGGGCAGCTATGGAGGCTGTAGGTCCCTGGCACAGGAGGAGGAAGCGGTGGCTGGCAGCCGCTGGGGGCGTGGCCATGGGGCAAACAGAAGGCAGATAGTGGAATGGGATTTAAAAAAAATAAAGACTAATCGCTAATGAAAACACTAGCGCTCCTAACGTATGGCGGGACCTGTCACCCATTTTTAAAAAACAATAAAGTAGTCCCAAAAGAATGGATGAAAATGGAACCTCCGTATGTTTAAAAGTAGTTGGCCGGTTCTTATGGGGAGTGCTAAACACCGGAAGAGACGTATGCATGCCCTTGACAATTGAGGAGAACGTAAAATGGAGCGATGATGGTGTCAATAAATGGAAAGCCTATGAGCAGGCTGTAAGACCACAAATTATATATAGCATATCTCTTTCGAGACAGTGCATGTGCACAGTCTAGAGCCGAGACCTAAAAAAGGGAACCTTCTGTCCTACGATACCTGGGAGTGAAGATCTATCACAATACAAAAGAATTTAGAGAGGGGAACCTAGTTGGTGCCCTTAAGTAACCAAGCGAAAACGTGGAATTCAGGAGCACACTTAAATTGCCTGTAATGGCCTCACTTTATCCAAATTGATAGGCTTGCTGCAGGGATTGTATTACTTTGCTAACCTCATCTCGATCTGGATCCCAGATACCTGGTTTAAAGCCCTGAACATGCTCCTAAGGGAATTAATCTGAAATGGCGGCAGGGCGAGAGAATCCCTATATAGCAGCACCCTACTAGAGGAGGGGTCTAGGGAGCTCCAGACTATGAACTGTACATACGAGGGGGAAGTAACCACTACGTAAGATACAGATACCCTGAGTGAAGGAAACAGAGTAACTCTCAAGAGAATGTTGAATCAAAAACAAGGTCTAGTGATGGTTAAGTAGTTAGTTCGAAGTTACGGTTCAATTTAAATGATCATTGACAAATCAGTACAATAAATATGTTGTAAGCGTTGAAGTAATACAGTTAATTCACAAAAGAAATGCACTAGAAAAGTTCCATCAGCATGATTGCACATATTAACAACCACATTTTGTAAGACAATGAAAAAAAGAAATGCAAAGAAAAAAAAAAGGAACGATTGAGACTGAATGCTTTGACTCCAAGTGGTCTGTACATTGATGTGACAGTCACAGGATTTCTAGGATCTCATGGAAATGAGCCAGTTGATGGTGACCTGGTGCTGACCTCTTCAATGTGTGTTTGCTTTTCATTTTATGAGAAGGAATAAAATAAATTCTGGCACATCATAGTACACCAATCATGTCCACTATGAACCTTCATAACTCTGAGGCACCATCTTGGCTGCCTCTTTCTTTGCAATAACCAAGACCATAACAAACAATCCAGAACTTATTCTCTCCAAGGAAGCTGCACTCACATGGAACCATGACTCCATCACATGAAATGATTACCCGAACATAGGAAATCCTCAAACCATCGAAGACAGGCATTCACAAAATCATTTTTCCTGTTTCTGCTCTGTGCCTTAAAATAGAATTGTTGTATGAAACCACACTCCCAGTAGGTGTCAATAACAGGTGGGCAATCTTAAATTACATTCACTCACTATACCATGTATAACATGAGAATCAACCATAATAGTTTCATAAAACGTACCTTCCCCAAACAGGTGGGATAATCCTCCGAAGTGCCCTTAATAGAATTGAAAATTCTTGTTGCAAAGCTAGAAATGAATTTATTCTATGTCCTGATCAGAGGCTCAGATTATGCTGGTTCAAAGCTGTTTTACCACCAAATACAGACGATGCATGAATAATAGGCTTATAATAAAATGGTATAAATACAGAATCTTACAACCAATCAGCTGCCTGCAAAATATCTTCCAATCTGTATCCCAAGACGAAAGCCTTGGAAGCCATAGCCCCTCTGGCCTACGGAGCCCCATACTGTTCCAGCTTCCACCTGACCCAACGGGTCAAGGTCTCAGTAGAGGCAGGTTTAAACAGTTTCTGAGTAGCTAACAGCAACTGACCAAAAGGATCAACAAGCCAAGCCAATGTTTTATCTTTTTATGATTTTAAACATTTCACAACACATAATTCCTCATTATGAGGAAATGCCGGATACTCAATACATCTGGACATGGTTTTCATTCTATGAGAAATAGGGAATGACACCCCTCATGAGAGAATAACCTACCTGCTAAATCTAAGGGCTCTCACATCAGCGGCATGCCTACTGGATACGTGGCAAAGCAGCATCGTCATTTTAGCGGAGAGTTGTTTTACCAACAAACCCACATTAACAGGCCACGTCTCAATAAGGGACCAAACACAATTGACATCCCACAATTGTGTATAGCTGGGTTAAGGGGGATTTGCAACCAAAATAGCCTTGAGCTATTTGCAAACCAAAGGGTGCATACCTACCAGTTTACCATCTATGTGAGTTTGGCCAGCTTAAAGGCCCAACCTGAAATTCTTTACTGACCTGTAACACAATCTAGAAGATAAATGCTTTGAAAGGAAATTCAGGACATCTTTAAGATGGGAGCCCATGGGATTCAATTGCCATTCAATGCACCAACCCACCCTCCCACTTCTTCCATGCCAAAGCATATTGTTTGTAGCTGGATGGAGCCCAAGCTTGACATATAAACCGGGCGGTGTCTGCTGAAATTCCCTCGATCTGACCATATGTCCTGAGATTTTCAAAGCCATGAGAGACAGTTGGTTCTAGACAAGCAGGAGGTGAAACAAACCTGCTTGGTCTGACAGAAGTTCCGGAAATACTGGGAGAGGAAGACCGATCGACCTCTCCAGCAGACCTGGAACCTTGATTCGCTCTTCAAGATCAGGTAACCAAGATCAGCAGACCCGTTGACGTCGGACCTGAGTTGGAACCCTGAAAATCATCGCAAACGGGGGGAAGGCGTAATTCACTTGAGTAGATCAATCCCGGAGAAAATTGTCCATGGCTTACACCTCTGGATCCCGCCTCCAACTGTAAAAGTCTCTCAACTTGCAGTACAGTCTTTTTTTTTTTTTTGTCAAATTTGTTTATTGGCATTTTAGGGTTTTCATAATACAATATGAACTTCAATCAATTCAGCACAGCTATCCGAGCATGTAAATTAAGCATTCATATACATAATAACATTACAAGTTGGAATCACACTAACACAGTTGTGATATCTCAGAAACCGAGGATCATCGCCCAAAGCAGGCTAGATCGTGGATTGCCGAAGCAGGCCACTCCAGAATGGTCCATGACTGTCCGCGCGTTGAGCCCTGTACAAATATCAGGGTTTAGGGTGGACCCCCCAACTTGAACTTGCATACAAAAGTGATATTTATACAACAACCGAAAATAAACTGAAACAACAGCGGCAAAACCACAGACACATACTCATACTGACCCCTGTCCCGCCCCCCCCATCTCCACGGCCCTCCGCGCGCGCACCCCCAGCCACAGTTATGCTTGCACTTTAAACCTGTATGCCCTACAATAGTTGTACCTAACAGATGATCCGGACAGGAGAACAGCCCACGGTACACTCCACCCCCCAGGAGCGCCCACCTAAGCCTCTACGTCTCCCGCACCACCCGCCTCACCCGGCAACTGTAAGGTATTAAGCATGTGCTCCCAGCGCTCCGTTATGGGTTCTTTACGGAGCCCCAACGTTTCCTCCCTACGTATGGCAGTCCACTCCGCCCGGGCCCATGCCTGAAGAGAAGAAGTCCACGCCTGTATGCCAGGAGGGTCACGCGCCTTCCATCGCCTCGTAAGGAGGCGCTTTGCCACCACCATCCCCAGGTCTAAGAAACGGGATGACACCTTATCCTTGGGCAGTCTCCTGAAATTATGCAAAATGTATTCAGGCCAATCAAAGGGTATAATACGACCAGTGCAGTTCCTAAGAATGTCACTGATTGTACTCTAGTAAGTGCCCAGCCCAGGGAAGCTCCACAAAAGGTGGAGAAGTCCCGCATCCATCTCACCACACCTGGAGCAGGACGCGTCTGAGCGGTGGAAGTACTTGTTGATAAGCTCAGGTGTGAGATAGGCTCTATGAACAACGTAAAGTTGTATCTGGCGAAAGCTCATGTTTCTGGGAATGCGTACCCGGCTTTTAAGAATTCTCTCCCACTCCCTATCAGAGAGCGACCTTCCCAAATCCCCCTCCCATTTGCCTCTAAAAGGGGCCAAACTGGTCTCCGTATGCATCCGTAACGACGCAGCAAACCAGCGGACCAGGTGTTTGCCCCTCCCCATGACGTGGAGGTACTGCATGGTTAAGTGTTGTTCAGGCTCCACCCCCACATCCCCCCACCTGGCCGTCAGCTTCGCTACGAGAGACCGATGTAGTAAGAACCCCCCGGGGGGGAAGTCCGTCCTCAGAGACCAGCGTCTCATAAGCCACTAGCGCTCCATCTCTGTAAAGATCGCCCAGCGTCTGGACAGCTGCTTCCCTCCACTGCTCTAGCATGGGGCGTGTGAGGACCCCCTCGCCACCTGGGGAACCCTCCAAAGGTATAGCAGGTGTGTACGGAAGCACCTTTCGTCTGAGGAACAGGGCTCTGCGGAAGCATTTATACGCCACTGCCAGCAGCAGCGGGGTGGGTCGCTCAGGTGCTGCCAATGAGTGAAAGAGTTTGGTGATACGTTCCAGAGAGTACGGCGGCATGTCTGTAGCTGTATCGTCTCTTCCCTTATCCGCCAACCAGCGGGCGATCCATTGGAGCTGCGCGGCCAGACAGTAATGTTCGAAGCAGGGGGCAGCCAGTCCTCCTCTGTCCATTGGCAGGAATCATTAAACCAGCGCCAGTCGGTGCCGGCACGTGCCCCAGATAAAGCCCCGCAGGACCGCATTAAGCGTAGAAAAGACAAGGCCGGGATAAATAGAGGCAGATTAACAAAATAGTACAGGAGTCGGGGGAGCATGACCATTTTGGCAAGGGCCACTCTGCCCGTGGTTGTCAGTGGGAGCGTGGACCAAAAGCATATCTGTAATCTGAGCGCTGCCACCGCCCGCCCCGGGTTTCTGTCAAAGAGGTCAGCCGGCTGACGGTAGATCTGGATCTCCAGATACTTAAAGGTGTCAGCCTTCCATTGGACTCTCGTGCCTTCGAGGCAGTACACCGGATCTTCTAACCCATTGCCAAACGCATAAGGGCAGGATTGACCTGCATTCACCCGGAGCCCCGAGACATCTGCGAACTTACGCAGTAACTGGGCTAACTGTTCCGGTATGCATCCCACGTCTCTCACAAACACCAACAGGTCATCTGCATAAAGCGATACCTGATGGGTTGCATCGCCCAAAGGGATTCCGTTTCCTAGAGTCTGCCGCATGGCCGCCGCCAGAGGTTCGATAGCCAGCGGGGACAGGGGACAACCCTGCCGGGTGCCCCGGCCCACCGCCACAGCCTCTGAGATGCAGGGGCCCAGCCGCACACGGACTACTGGGTTTTTGTAAAGGAGATCGACCATCTGCAGGAAGCCTATGCCAAGCTCATAACGCGATAGTACCACAGACTGATAACCCCACTCCAGGCAGTCAAAGGCCTTCTCCAGATCTAATATCAGGCACCCAACCCTGGGCCACTCTCTCGTTGCCTCGGCCGCCACCCTAACTTGCAGTACAGTCTTGACGCAAAGAGTTCCACCTAACAGGGATCTAGGGATGGGAGAATCACCTGAAACACCGGAGGAGGGGGCCTCTACCGTAAATCTGGAATTCGAATCCACCACGCATTATCTTTGTCAGGGAGATATTCCGACACCACCGTAACCTTCTGACAGAGACAGAAGTGCCAGAAGTCCTTGGCAATGTTCACTAAGAGGTGAGACCTGGTTCCTCCCAGACTGTTGATGTAACGGACTGTGGAGATGTTGTCCATTTGGAGGAGAATACAACAATTGGTCCTCTTCGGGGGAGAATGACCTTATTGCAAAAGACCCTGCTAGGATCTTCAGGCAATTTAAATGGAGACTGAGCTAATCTGAAGACCGTTGACCTCCAGTGGAGAACTCCCCGCACCTGGCACCCCAGCGACTTGCGTCTAACTGTGTGACGATATCTGGAACAGTTTCAAAAATGGCTCTGCCATTCCAAACCTTCATCTGTTGCAACCACCAGAGCCTCTCTGCCCAGGCTTCCAGAGATAGCAGGATCTGACTGTCGTAAATCCAACCATACCTGAGATAGTGTATGTTCAGCCTCTAAAGAGCCTGGTAATGCAGAGGATCCAGGAAAATCATCGCGTGAATGGAAGAGTCCTAGAGAACCACCAGTTGAGCTATCGATCTCAGACACCATCTAATTGGACAGAATAGTCTTCAGTTCCCTCATGATGGATTTCATTTTGGGTTTTGGAAGAAGAAGCTACACCTAACCGAGTCTATTTGAAAGCCCAGGAATTCCATCAGTTGGGCCAGTTCCATCACTGATTTCTTGCTGTTGATGACAAAACCTAACCGTTGTAGAAGGGACGTCGTCCAGGATAAGTGCGAGCCAAGTGTGTCCTTAGATTGGGCTAGAAGAATCATGTTGTCTAAACAATCAATCGGACCCATCTCCCTTAGTTTCTCTGCCACAGAGTTCAAAAGTTTTGTGAAAACTCAGGGGGTTGATGACAGACCGAAAGGGAGAGCCCGGTACTGGAACCATTGGTTCGCCATTGGAATTGGAGAAACTGCATGTGAGAAGGCGAAATGGAAACCGTGAGATAGGTGTCTTTGCGATCCAGATGAACCATCCAGTCCCCTTCCTGGAAAAAATCTTTGAGGACGTGAATTCCCTCCATCTTGAAGTGGCGATAAACCTCCCACTGATTAAATTGTCTCAAATTCGCCACTGGTCCCTGCTCTTCTTCGCAACCAGAAATATAGTGCTGCAGAACCCATGTGGGTGAGGGGAAGACTGAGCAATCACTAGTTCCATGAGGAGCTCCTGAATTTCTGAGTCTATAAAACGTATTTCTTGTTGGGGGAAAAAATGGAGGGGAGAGGGAGCAAAGAACTGGTTAGTAAACTGGGAAAGCCATATGCGATAACCTTTGATCGTGTTCAGAATTCAAGTGTCTGAGGAACAGAATGTCAGTCTACCCCCAAAATGAAACCCAAGATATTACATTACCTGAGAAATGTGAGCTATAAAGACCCTGAATCTGTATGTACTCTGCAATGGCTGGGGTCCAGTCGAAAGATCAGGGGCTGACTTTTTCATCCAGATCAAAAGTAGAGGGGGTAGGAATAGCGTTGAGGTGCCTGGTCATGGGATGGAGGCCCTCTTTCTCTTGTGAGAGTTTGCTGTCATCGGAAGGCAGGGAAATGGGAAGATATGAATCTGTGTTGGGGGCGGGTTGAGGGCGGGTTGAAGGTTGAAGGTTCTTGCTTGTTGGACCAGAAGAGGTCTTGGCACTATAAGGAAGCAATAGGTCAAATTCAGCAAGGGAGCTGAAAAGCAAAACAACCAAATGACAAGCACGTTCCAGAAATTATTTCAGCCCTGCAAGACTCAGTCTGTCAGGGCATCATAGGGAGTATAGATGAGGGAATAATAGTCAAAAGCAAGGAGGAGTCTTGGGAGTTATTAACCCCCCCCCCTGCTTAGTCTTACTGCAAAATACCCCTGTTCTTTCAGCTTGGAGAGGTGCCAAACTCTCTACACGTGTGATCACGAAGCCACCGAGCGTGTGTGAGCACTTCGGCGGCTGATAGAGAGAAGCACACTAATGTAGCCCAATTGGACTCTGTTTGTGCGTGCTTTGTGCTCCCAAGCGGGGCTGTGGAGGAACAGCCCTCTGTAACCTCAAAATTGGGATAAAGAGATCCGTACCTAACCTGTAGAACAATGCCTATAATAATTGCATCAGCAATGCGGCCGTTCTGGCTGAAGGAGCGAAATTACCAGACACGAATCGTGCAGCGTCGGGAGACTGATGTGACAGTGCGGGCCAAAGGGGGACAATTGCGTACACATAAAATAGTTTGTACATAATGATCATTAATCCCACATATTGATCCTTTTTAAACTTATGCACACAATAATAGAAATTAAAGAAATACTACTTTGTGTTACAACATTACAGCAAAAATTCCATACCAAGCATGAAGGCAATAGTTTAAGCACTAATGATTCATGATTACATTATTTGTGTATAAACTGTCTACTGCAGTTCGTTTGCGATTCATAGTAGTTTATGCTAAACAATTGTGCATTTCCTATATACTGTAGTTCATTTGTGATTCACACAGGTACAGGATGTAGTGCACACCCGGTCATTATACAAGTCAGTGTCCATAAGTGGCCACATTAGATGTAACCTCTTCACTCTTCTTCTGAGTTTAAACTTCATGTGATCTAGTTGCATCTATCGATCCATTTGCATATTAGTTGCTGCAGTATCCTCCTCTCTTTGGTAGGTAGGGCACTTAAGTCACTTGTCATCTTGTCATCTAGTCCATGGTTATGTTCAATGAAGTATAAAATCAGAGACTCTGACAATTTTATTCTACTTTGATATTGTCCTATGTGATTTGACTTGTTGCTTAGTTTGCCTAATATAGATCAGATCACACGGACAGCAAAGGCAATACACAACATTATTAGAATTACAATTGGAAAAACATTTTAATTCATGATCAGTTGGTCCATGGGTGAATCTTTGTGTTAGAAGTAAATTTGCATGCAATGCAGTCTGAAAGTTTCTATCTCCAGTAGTAGGTCGTTATAAACAATCTTCCAGTGTGTTGTTCTATTTGCTATGTATCTTTGCTGCCTGAACCACATGACATTTATGTTGTTCCTTTCCCTTTTATGTGAAATAGATGCATTATTAGTTTGAAGAAGTGGCCAATGTTTCTTTATGGCCTTGATTACCTGATTAGTATGAGGGGAGAAAGTAATAACACATATGATCTTATACAGTGTTTTTAGTTTTAGGTTTCTGTTTTAGAAGTTCTTCACAAGGGGAGAACCAGGCTCTTTTCATGGCTGTCTTAATACGTTTTCTCGAATAACCTCTAACAATTCTAACTGTAAGATTCCAGCTTCATGAAAGTTGTCTCTCTTGTGGCTGCAATTACTCCTTAATCTAAGGGACTGGGAGTAGGGGAGTCCATATTTAACTACCTTAGGGTGCAAACTTTGATATTTCAGTAATCTCTTCCTCTCTGTGGGTTTCCTGTAGAGCGCTGTGATCAATTTACCCTCATCATGTTTGATGATTGCATCTAAAAACTGTACCATCTCATTGTCTTAATTGCAGGTGAATCTTACATTTTCTTGCCTGGTATTGAGGTGCTGAATGAAGTCTTTAAGCAGGGAAGTTGAGCTTTCCAGACAATAAAAATGTTTCAAATGTACCTCTTCCAGCATCTTATACGTGATCTGAAAGGATTATTCTGGCAAAGAACAAATCTTTGTTCAAAATCATCTACATAGATGTTGCCGATGTTCGGCGCAAATATGGCTCCCATTCAGGTTCCTTTATATTATTGGCAAAGATCACCATTAAATAGGAAGTTATTCTTGTTAAGGGCAATTTCCGAGCGTTGTATTAGGATTTCTTTTGAGACCTGTACTGGAAAAGACCTAGTAGTATCTAATACCTTCCGAAACACAACCACACTCTTTCTTTGGTTTATGTTTGTATATAGCAAATCAATTTAAAGCTCACTGGGATATTTTGATTTGTCTTGAAATCAATATTCCCTATGAAATTAATCGTATGGGTGTTGTATCATACATAGGTGGGTATTTTTGGTACAAAGTCCTTAAAAATTGATATATTCTTGTGGTACTGGAACCACAACCCTGGAGAATTGGTCTTCGAGGGGATTTGTTGCGTCTTTGTGAATCTCGGGTAAAGTATAACGGGCAGGTTTCCTAGGGCACTTCTTGTTGAGAAAATCAAATTCATTGGTTCTTCAAAAGCCATCTTCCTTGGCTTGAGTTGTCTGAGACTTTTTAAGGCATGAGCAAAGTGGGCTATTGCCCCGATCCCCCACCTTCCAGGGGGCCCCTGGAAAACTGAACTTTTCCACTGGCTAACTTATGTCTATTTTTGTAGTGTAACCTTTAACAAATAATTCAATAATATTAGCCAACATAGGGCTTAAATTAGGCAAATGGAGACCACCAAAATCCTTAAGATGGCGACACTGCGAGTTGTGACTGAAAGAATTGCTTCTCTAATACATAAGTAGATTGTCAGTTTCTTATGCTTTTGGTTGTTAATTGTTCTGAGCACCGTACTGTTGCAGTTCTCTATGTTGTGGATGACTATCCCACCCTCCTTATTTGTGGGTTTAATGAAAATGTTTGCTGTTCATTTTCAGACTAATAAGGGCTTGTCTTTCTTTGAGACGGACGTTGAAGGGAATTAGGGATATCTTTTGTTTCATCAGAGGGAAGTCATTTAGGACAAGGTTCTCAAATGTAAGGACCTCATTTGGCATCCTGTTATTGGGCAGTGGAGGAATAAAGACTGATAGTCTTCTCAGGTTGGTAGCCTATATTTGAGTTTGGGTCTCATTTGAGGAAAATAAAAACTTCAATAGTAATTTTGAAAGAATTTTTGCATTTCAGTTTGTAATTGAAAAAAGTTAGTCCTTGCTCTGACTGCAAAGGATAATTCTCTATTCAGTATTACTATTTCTAAGGTAAACAAAATATGTTTAGACAGATTGAATATACAAATAGTGCTGTCTTTTAGAGTTTTTCAGTGTCCATTGGTAATGCTTGCTCCGAGGTTTCCTTTCTCCTGGGTTCTGATATTGCTCTCTCTCCCACGCGCCTTTCTGGCCACTGTCGAAAAAAGATGATTGACAACAGGTATTTGCTCCTGTGCTAGGTCCCTCCTGGGGGGGTCTGAATCTACAGATGAATGAATAAATGAGGAGGCACTTATAAAGCGCCTGGTTACCCAAGGGCATCCCAGCGCTAGAGAATACTAAGTCAACTCCTAACATATCAGGGGAAGAGAAGTTTTGAGCTGTTTGCGAAAATGGTAATGATTAGGCTGGGAACGAATATGGAGGGGAACCCGGTTCCACAGCTTGGCAACATTATATGATCTCCCTCTGAACTATGTGTTATCTCTGTATCCGTCTACCAAAAGGCCTACTGTTACGAACTTCTCCTCCCCCAACATTGTCTTTGAGGACTGCCTTTATTTGTTACGTATCTTTTTGCTCACAATGCCTTTCCTTTTACTGTAAAGCGCTCTGCTACCTTCGGGTCTTGTTAGCGCTATAGAAAACTTCTAAATAAATAAATAATAAATAAATAAATGAAAACATACGGCCTCCACTTCTTGTATGTTTAACTTTTGGCACTATTAGGAGATGTTTACCCTCTGATCTCAGGGTTCTTTTAGGCTGGTAGGGAAGAATCATGGACTGAATCAGTAAGGATCCCTTTCCTGCCCATGATTTATGTGCAATGCACATGGCCTTGAATTGAATCCTTTCCTGAATTGGAAGCCAATGTAGTGAGGCTAGAGCAGGTTTGGCTGAAAGGAGTTTAGGAACCTTTAAAAGAAGCACAATTTTGTAATATTTCAGTGGTGGACGCAGGGGCTCCAAGATAGATAGCATTCGCATAATCCAGTCTTGACAGGATTAATGCGTGTACTAACAATCTTCTGGCCATAAAAGGAAGAAGGGGAATCATTTTCCTGATCATCCGCAACAGGCCGTAACAGGAGCCTGCCACTTTCCGCGCCTGTTCCTTAAAATCCAGATTAACGTCCAATACAACTCCTAAACTTTTTATGGACTTTTTCGGAGAGGGGGGAGATCCAAGACTATTGGGCCACCAAGAGTCTATATTCAGAGGGGCCACCTTCCAAGCAGCATAATTTCTGTTTTAGCTCCATTGAGCTTAAGAAAAGATGTGTCCATCCAACCAGCCACTTTTTTGAGACAGGACGTAAGGGCCCCTCCTGAATTATCCACCAGACGATGCAGAAAAACTCAGTTATATGATTTTTAAATCTACCCTGTGTCTGAACTGTGTTGTATGTTTGTGCCTGGATGTAAAACTCTTTTGAGAGGTAGGGATATCATTTTTCTTTATTGTGATTTTTAAAATCATTAGAAACCTTGTCTGCTTAATTTATTCTAAACTTATTAAACTCCTTAGTGGTCTTCTTGAGGTGATTCAATTCTAGTTTAGCGCTAGATACTAGATGGGTATCAAGTAATAGCTTCTTTAAATTAACTATCTCTTCCAACTCCCTCTTACTGTATTCGAGGGCTTCTTAAATGCCCATCACCATCCAATGCCTTGAGAAAGTAGTGGCTATACGACTGCAAATGCCCCTAAATGTTTTTCCTTTTTTGAAAATGACAGGGATAATACAGACCTGCAGGCCTAATGGAATGATTCCTGCTTTTAAAATTCTGTCCTTATACTTCAAGTGGTCTTGTGGTTCTATTCACAGATAATTGTTTGTTTACAAACTTAGTAGTACTCCTTTTTATCAAGCTTGGAAAGATTAAAGCCATAGTGGACCTACCAAATTAAAAAGGTTCTGGAAGTATATATTTTACTTGTACTTTTAAAAAAACGGAGTTGGGTGGATATTTGGTTAGACTAGTAAACCAACCTGTGTCTAGTTACTATTTTGTTGTCTTTTCAGGACCTGCTGTCATTCCTTGTTTGCAGATCCTTAAAAACCAAACAACAGTCTATAAGGACTCTGTCAGTGTAATAAATACATTGATATGGGGCATTTTTGCCATTTAGGACTGCCGATTCCATGCCTTGACATTGCTGCACACCCTGTCGACATTGCATTTGGCTGCTATGCAATGATGAGACACTGATTGATATGTTTCTGGTTTCACTGCAATTGCCATTTCGACTCTAGCATGGCATTATGGCTTACTTCAACTCCGAGCTGGTTTAAACGATGAATGAATTGGACTGTCAGTGGTCCTGGCTGCACAACATAATGAAAGGATTAATAGTGGTTCGCTAACGTTATATAGCCAATGCTGCTGTCTCTAATAGAACAAAGGGAAGTTATTGGCAGTGTTCCTTGATGATTGGTGAGGCATTGATTCAGTTGACTGTCCTTGGAACTAGGTGGATGGATCGAAGGGAAGCGCAGGATTGTTTGCTAGTGAAGGGATAGACACAAGCCAGGGGACAGTGTATTGAGGCATGCCTTTTGATGGAAAGTAAGTCGCCTTGAGCCCAATTGCATGAATGGCATCTGGGAGAAAACACGTCTGTCTTCTCAGTGGATGGAAGGCAGATACTAGTGTAAAAAGGTTTTCAGGGGATGACTGATGGTGTATAAGCCACTTCGTCAACCGTTTGGTGGGCTTCGGATTGCCACAGATTGAGGAGTTTGTGTTCAAGAAGAAAATGTACGGCTATTGAATAATTTTTTTATTATTTTTTTATTTTAGTGCGGGTACCAATGGCGAGTGCCGCCTTAACTCATCGCGCTATTCCCGTCATGCAAACTTTGGTTTATTTATATGACCTTCTCCAGAACAGATGAGAAGGGTTATCAATGTTTGGTACCTCTGAGTTTTCTCTAAATGGTAAATTGTGCTTCCAGTGAAATCAGCATAATATAGTTGGACACGTAGAAGAAGGAAATGTAAGTAATTAAAGATTTCTTATAAAGTCACATTTTTATCTTTTCATTTTTCAATAGAGATTAATACCATGCTTATGTCCCTGCTGTGTGTGCTTTGTAACTACTAATATATGTTAAGTGACTTAATATTGTGCATTCATGCTGGGAATTACAGCAAAAGGAAGAATGGCAGAAAGTGTCCCCCTGCCGTCGAACAGTTACTGTCGTCATTAACCCCTTCACTGCGGCGGCTATTCCGCTGCAGTGCTAAGGGGGCGGGGCGGCGGCGGCCGCATGCTGGTGACAGAACCGCTCCGTCACCAGCCGCGGTTGCGCTGTGCTTATGACGGAGCGGTTCCGTCACGGCACCACCCGCTCAATGGAACGCTCAGCGCAGGCGCGGAATCCGCGCAGGCGCTCCGAGCGGGCCGTGACGGAACCGCTCCGTCATCAGCACAGCGCGACCGTAGCTGATGACGGAGTGGTTCCGTCACCAGCAGGGGAGGGGTTAAAATTAAAACAATGAATACAAAATGTTCCAGTTTTCGCAACAAGAATTTTTGTTTTTATTAAGGAAACAGAAGTGAAGAATCTGCTTTTTCTTATCTTGCTCAAAAACAGCAGCCAATCAACACAGTAGAAGAAACTTTATGTAAACCACAAACCACATGAGCCCTTCATACCACCCCCCTCCACTGTTCACCAATCATCTATTCCAAAGTCCCTGAAACTGAGAGACACCATTTTGACTGCTTAAATCTTTGCTTAATGTTGGATTCGGGTTCTTCTGTCCTTTATTGGTGACTGAGTTTATTTGCAAACTACAGGAACTCTGAAACCAACTTGAAGACCATCCTCCTCAAAATGAGACCATCTTGTGATGACAGGATCCATCCATAGCAGCGTTACTCCGGATCAAGACCTGCTCACTCTTGCTATTGCTCCTGAAATCAAACACTCCATAAGAACAATTCCTGTTACAAACCGGGTGTGTCAATACATACATACAACAGAGATACCTTTTGCTCATTTTGACAGCATGAATAAATTGATACAACTTAAAACAAACCAGAAAAAATCAGCACATAACCCAAAACACGGGTAGAATAATGCTTGCCTCTGTGTCCCTTAATAGAAGTTAAATTCTTGTTGTGAAAACTAGAATGTTTTTTAATTCTCTGTCCGGACCAGAGGCTTAGATTATGTTGGTTCAAAGCTGATTCACCACAGTAGAAGTTGCATGAACAATGGGCTTATAATGAAAGTGCTTAAGCATCTACTCTGATGACCAGTCAGTTTCCCGTAAAATATCTTCCAGCCTAGACTCCAGAACTTAAGTCTCGGAGACCATAGCTCCTCTAGCCGAATGAACGCTATATCTAGAGATGTCAATGGCAGCTTTCGCTATCACCCACCTGACCCACTTAGCCACAGTTGTGGCAGACACAGGCTTGAACAGCTTCTGAAGCACCAAGATCAATTGATCAAAAGCATCAGTACTGCAAGCAAGCATATGTTACTCATATACCCTCAAACATTTCACAACACAGCTTATCATTATGAAGAAAAGCTGGATACTCCATGCATCTAGAAAGGGTCGGTTTTGAAATTGGAGAAAACAACCTACCTGTTAAGCCCTGGGCTCTCACATCTGAGATTCTTCTACAAGAAACCAGACACAATGATAACAAAGCATTGTCTGGCCAACTGTAAAATTCTTCAGAATAATTCAGTCTGGATGTCAACAGGTCTACCTTGACCGGGCCTAGAGCCCACTGAATCACCTGAAAAACTTAGAAGTAAAGCCTCCGATCCCTGGGGTCCACTATAAACCTTGAGATCCAATCTGCACCAATGTAGTACCTTCAGGCAAGTACTCAGCTACCACCATAATCCTATGACGAAGACAGAAATGCAAAAGAAATCCTTGGCGATGTCCGCAAACATCTGAGAACTGGTTCTGCCCAGTCTGTTAATGTAACGAAACGCAGAGTCCATGCTCATATGAAGGAGGATGCAACAATTGGCCTTCTTGGGAAAGAGGATCTTGATTGCAAAAGAGCCCACCCAGAGCTCGAGACAGTTGATATAGAGACAGAGTTGTTCTCGCAACCAACTATCTCCCCTGGAAAATTCTCCACACCTGGCACCTCTATGACTACATCTAGAGCGGCATGGATGATGACTCTGCCATTACAGGCCTCCATGTGCTGTAACCACCATGTGATTTCTGACTTCGGCTCCTGCCACAACAGAATCTGGGAGCCATGCGTCAACTCGTGTTGAAGATGATGAATTTTACAGCGTTTGAGAGCACTATAGTGCCGAAGGCCTGGGTCGATTTCCTGGATGGTAAAACCCACAAGGTCCACTAGTTGCGTGACTGATCTCAACAAAACGGTCTGCTTGCAGATTTCAATTCTCTTATGGTTGCTTTCATCTTTGAAGACGGAAGTAGCAGCTGCGTATTGATCGAGTCCACATGAAATCACATCCTCAACTTCTTGTGGTTTAGAAAGGAGCTGAGGTCCTGCAGAATGGTGGTTGTTCATGAGAGATGGAGACGCAGAGTTGCCAGAGATTGGGCCATGATTATGTTGTCGGGATAAACAATTAACAATCAGTCTTACACCCTGGTGAGGGCCCAAGGAGCTGAGGATAGCCCGGAGGGGAGGGATAGATACTTGAACCATTGGGAACTCTATTGGAATTGTAGAAAACGCCTTTGAGGGGTGAAAACAGGGACCATAAAGTAGGCATCCTTTACATCAAAATGGAACATCCAATCCCTATCTTGGAGGAGATTGCGCAGGAGGTGAATCCCCTCCATCTTGATGTGGTGTTGGACCACCCACTGATTGAACTGTTGTCATCACAGCCAGAATCACATACAAGCCAGGGCAGCGTCGAGTCTGAGGATCTCAGATGGATGATATCGTCCATCTCAAAGTCCAAAGTGTTATGAGGAAAGGAAGACGGACAACCACCTGGGAGGGGACTAGTGGCACTTTTACACTTTCCGCCTGAAGGTCTAGCATGGAAAAGGAGAGTCAAAGTTTGGGTGAGAGGCATCCTGTTTAGGGTTGTGTGACACTGTTTTGACAATATAATTATGTTCTCCCAGAATTTCCTGCAAACACTTGCTATGGTGTCAGAGTGGGTCCGTCTTGCCTGTTTAGAGTGTGTGGGGGGAGGTTAGAACAGGAGGGCGCTGAAGAAGTGGATGGGAAACTGTTTTTCTAGCATCTAGTAAACTGATCAATGCAGTCAGTGATGGGCTGAAGGGCCAACAACAGCTGTTTGCCATGGAACGTTGCACAGAGTCGTCAATGACCTCCACCAGGCTGTTATCAGTATAGTACCCCTCATCGTCCTCCTGTCAAAAGGCTCACAATCCGACATAAAGCAGTTCAGAAACTCCAACTACTGAGGTCAAATGCCTGTAAATTAACCCAAACCAGAATTGAGAGGTGACCTCTATTTATGCATCCCAGAGAAGGTGCCAATTCCTCTGCCGCGGATGGAGCCGCCACGTGTGGAGGAAGCGTCGGCCGCATGGATGTGAAAAGAGCACTATGCATGTGTAGTCCTAGGCGGAGCCGCAAAAGAGAAAAGTGACCCGCTGACAGAAAATCGACGTCGGGGAAGTGCTACACACTCTTAATAATTGAGTAAGGGAGAGGGAAAATGCGGCAAGTGAGAGAAACTAGCACTGCTTCAGGAGGAAGTGTACCAGGCAAGACACACCGGGGCATGTGGAGGTAGACTGGGCGAAACACAAGCCTTAAGAAACATGGCAAAATATATAAATATATGTAAACAGACCAAATCAGTAATCAGCTGAGATGCACTTATCGCTACTGCAAAGCAGCAAAGAAAGAGGTAGTCCCGATGGTGTGTCTCAGTTTTGGGGACTTTGGAATGAGATGATTGGTAGACTGTGGTAGGGGGTGTGGTACACAAGGTTCATGGGATTTGTGGTTTATATAAAGTGTTTTCTACTGTGTTGATTTAGCTGCTAATTCGGAGCGAAGCATAATCTGAGTCTCTAGTCCTGCCATAGAATCTTGATATCCGACAGAGAGGCAGTTGGGACGGAGTCTGAGTTAGTTCAGACATGGCCATATGCAAATCAGTCTGACCCTGTGCCTCATGGGAACTGTCCGGCCCGAACTGCCAAGCCATGCCTTCCCTGGACCGGAAACAAGCTTCCTAGGACCGGTTTCTGGCATTTCAGCCGTCTTCAGCCAGGCTTGCTTGAATCCAGTGGCAAAGTGAGGAAGGGACTCACGTCTGAGCATACCCTGCCAACGTATAGCGAACAAACCGGTCCAGGGAAGGCATGGCTTGGCAGTTTGGGCTGGACTGTTCCCATGAGGCACAGGGTCAGACTGATTTGCATATGGCCATGTCTGAACTGGGGTGGCAGAGTGGGCTGAAGAACGTTGATGGATTAAACCCAGATCTGTTGACTGGGTGTGAGTGTTTGATTGGTTCAGATGCTCCGTCTATCGCCGCCCCCTTTTGTACCGCTTTTTATAAAAGACAGCACGCAATTGGCCAAAGGCGGGCGCATTGCTCCGCCCATGGCCTATTGGTGTCTATTACGCGCACCGGCCGTCATGTGTTTTCAATAATCGTGCCCAGACACGGGCTCGATAATTGAAACCACATGTCTCGCTGTGGCGCGTGCACCACTCACGGGGTTGTTTGCTCGCGATCGCTTTCACTTTCGCGATCGCTTTCAATGCCGCTTTTTAGGTCTTGTTTAAATAAAGGCGAAGCTGACTTCATGTAATGCGATCAAATACGTGAAAATAATTCCAGAAATAAACATTGGTTGCCTGATTTGCTCTTCCCTTATATGTCTGAGAGAGGCGCACCGTGCCAACATGGTCTCCAGACTGCGACTAGTTTACACGGAAAACACGATTACATGCTTAGCTGAAGCTGACGGCACTCTTCTCTCACAACCGCTGCTTCTGGAGTTGGTCGATATTTTTGCCTGTCTTCTAGAGCACAGAGCTCTCCACCCGCGCTCCTGCCACTCGCCGGTGTCGAGCCAGTGTGGGCCTCAAAACCAGGAAGAAAGCTTTTTTGACAACATTCGTGGAATGTGGTATGTGGTACCTGGTCAACACAGCACCCAGTTCCTCCTGATGTTGCTCTCCTCACTTTGATTTTAAACAAGACGCACTGAAGAGGTTGTCGTTCCCAGCAGTCCCCCGGGAAGCGGCCATGATGGCTTTTGAACTTCCACAGAAGGTGAGCATTTTTGCAAATATGAACTCAATGAAAACTGCAATGTTGATGCTGCAATTTTTAATGCGTTCTTATACCAGTCGCTCTGCACTTAAAGACGAGCGCAGTATTTAGTTTACCACGTAATTGTGAGATAATGCTTGGTAGTTGCATCGTATAACGATTTACTTTCTGCTTGGATATACGCATTATACAGACTATGTATTTTGTGAACAGGGAGTCTACAGCGTTCACCTGCCGCACCAGCGAGAGCTCTGTCCATGATATTCATATTGGGCTTACATTTACACATAATGGCGGAAAATAACTTTACATGGTTATCTGGCGAATCTTGAACCGGCTTCCCGAAAACAGATTGGGGATGACCTGGATTTAATTTAAGGCCTAAGAAGTCCAAAGTGCTGATAACTGTATTTAACTTTTACAGTTTTTCAAAGCCTAGATGAGACTCCAACGATACAGAAAAGGGGGTGGTGATGAACAGAGTGTCTGAATTAAGCAGACCACTCTTACCCAGTCCAAAGATCAGGGCTTGATCCATCACCGTTATTTATCTCACTGCCCCATCCCAGCTCAGAACCTGGCTATATGCAAATTAGTCTGTCCCTGGCCCAGTGCATCATGGGAACAGGGCAGACCAAACTACCAAGCCAATTCTTCACCAGAAAGGAGACAAGCTACCGGGGACCGGTTTCTGGCATTTCAGCCTCTTCGGCCCGGCTTGCTTGAATCCTGATGGAGCAGTGAGAAAGGGACTCATGTCTGAGTATACCCTGCCACACCTATAGTGGCCAAAAACGATACAGAAAAGGGGGTGGTGATGAACAGAGTGTCTGAATTAAGCAGACCACTCTTACCCAGTCCAAAGATCAGGGCTTGATCCATCACCGTTATTTATCTCACTGCCCCATCCCAGCTCAGAACCTGGCTATATGCAAATTAGTCTGTCCCTGGCCCAGTGCATCATGGGAACAGGGCAGACCAAACTACCAAGCCAATTCTTCACCAGAAAGGAGACAAGCTACCGGGGACCGGTTTCTGGCATTTCAGCCTCTTCGGCCCGGCTTGCTTGAATCCTGATGGAGCAGTGAGAAAGGGACTCATGTCTGAGTATACCCTGCCACACCTATAGTGGCCAAAAACGATACAGAAAAGGGGGTGGTGATGAACAGAGTGTCTGAATTAAGCAGACCACTCTTACCCAGTCCAAAGATCAGGGCTTGATCCATCACCGTTATTTATCTCACTGCCCCATCCCAGCTCAGAACCTGGCTATATGCAAATTAGTCTGTCCCTGGCCCAGTGCATCATGGGAACAGGGCAGACCAAACTACCAAGCCAATTCTTCACCAGAAAGGAGACAAGCTACCGGGGACCGGTTTCTGGCATTTCAGCCTCTTCGGCCCGGCTTGCTTGAATCCTGATGGAGCAGTGAGAAAGGGACTCATGTCTGAGTATACCCTGCCACACCTATAGTGGCCAAAAACGATACAGAAAAGGGGGTGGTGATGAACAGAGTGTCTGAATTAAGCAGACCACTCTTACCCAGTCCAAAGATCAGGGCTTGATCCATCACCGTTATTTATCTCACTGCCCCATCCCAGCTCAGAACCTGGCTATATGCAAATTAGTCTGTCCCTGGCCCAGTGCATCATGGGAACAGGGCAGACCAAACTACCAAGCCAATTCTTCACCAGAAAGGAGACAAGCTACCGGGGACCGGTTTCTGGCATTTCAGCCTCTTCGGCCCGGCTTGCTTGAATCCTGATGGAGCAGTGAGAAAGGGACTCATGTCTGAGTATACCCTGCCACACCTATAGTGGCCAAAAACGATACAGAAAAGGGGGTGGTGATGAACAGAGTGTCTGAATTAAGCAGACCACTCTTACCCAGTCCAAAGATCAGGGCTTGATCCATCACCGTTATTTATCTCACTGCCCCATCCCAGCTCAGAACCTGGCTATATGCAAATTAGTCTGTCCCTGGCCCAGTGCATCATGGGAACAGGGCAGACCAAACTACCAAGCCAATTCTTCACCAGAAAGGAGACAAGCTACCGGGGACCGGTTTCTGGCATTTCAGCCTCTTCGGCCCGGATGAGACTCCAAAGCACATTAGCAGCAGGGAGTGCTTGGTTGAACGAGTGTGTGCTCAAAACGGGAATCGTGTTGGTGTCAATGTACGCCAGCGACAAGCCTCCTTTTATCACCAAATTAAATTTTGTGTTTTTACCACTGCATTTAATCTTTACCTTGGAGCTGCGATATTTAATTGTTTGAAACCCTCCGTGAAATGGGTGCGTATTCTATGTACCACCTGACGTCGTGAACAGTATTGATATTGTTAAACCTACATGATATGCAGTCCTACATGTTGCAATCTCTATGGCTGATATTGATTACCGCCACTCTGGTTGCCACCGTGTAATTTCCAGGATGCGTAATCAGTCTACTTTTTCACTTGTTGATTTTCTGCAGTGCTCAACATATGTCGTCTAATTCAGGGAAAAACTTTTATTCACTGTACCTCAGAATGCAATCATATCTAAAGTAAATGTTTACAACCCAAGATATCAGTTTTGCAGAGCACAAATGTTTTATTTCCCGGTCACTGGTTTTAGTGCCAAGATGCTTTTTTTCCCCAAGGCGAGCTTCATACCTATCTTCTAGTTCCATATTAACAATGCACCTAAATCTTTTGCCCAAACCACCTGACCCCTCGCCCATCATTACATCCAGGTTTCTGTATTCTGATCTCTTTTAGACTTAATCAACAAAGCTGTTCCATGTGCACCCCATATCTGAGATCTACTTGCCACAATAACAAGTATTTGCAATGCAATAGGTCTCGCCTTTGCCAGAGTTTAAGCTATTGGCATTGTAAATGACAATACCTTTTATTTATGCTTTAAAAACCAACACTGAAATAACAGGCATTGCCATTTTCAATGCCAATAGCTCGAACTCTCACAGCTGCAAGACCTATTGCATTGCAAATGCTTGTTTAAGATGTACAATGGGAATGATATGGTGATTTTATTTTTTAGGACAAGTAGGTGAACATTTGCAGATTTGTTCCACATTGTTTGTGTGATGGAGATTTGATTCCAAGATGAAGCTACGAGATTCCTAAAGATGTGGTTTCAGTTTGCTTTGTAGGGAAGTTGAGAGGAGGAGGAATTCTATTTTTAGAGGCTTTAATGGGAGGAATTTCTTATTCCTCTGTTTTTATATTGGGGCGGCAGAGTCGCAGGATGGAGAGGTATTGCAGTGTTGAGGCTTTTACGTGTAATGGAGCTTTGTTTGCATATTGATCCAGGGTTTCACCAGAACCTTTTGGGATACGGCTTAGAAGCTAAGTAAAGTTGGACCTAAAATAGAGCCTTGTGTGATTTTGATGGTAATTTGGAGCTGTTTGAGGCGTGATTTCTGTTTTTTTTTCCTATGGTCAGTACCTATTGAAATTGTATTTATTTAGCGAAGTGAGCTAAGAATGATGATGGATTCAACCCAGAGCTGTGACTAGGGGTTAGTGTCTGAAAAGTTTCAGTGCTCTGTCCATCATCTCCTTGTGTTTGCTTTGTTCACCCAAAGTTGGCAGGTTATGACCAGACGTGGGCCCCTTGCTCACTTTGCCTCTGGATTCAAGCTAGCCTGGCAGATGAGGGGTGTTACCCCGAAGCGGGTCCCAGGATGCTTGTTTCTGGTCCAGGGAAGACCTGGCTTGGCAGTTCGGGCTGGACTGTTCCCATGAGGCACAGGGTAATGACTGATTTGCACATAGCCGGGTCTGAAGTGGGGTGGCGAAGTGAGCTAAAGGACAATGATGGATTCAACCTAGATCGGTGACTGGGGATGTCTGAAAAGTTTCAGTGCTACGTCCATCATCTCCTTGTGTTTGCATGGATACATAAAATAAACAGAGACCCATAAGCATCTAATCAAATAACGTATATGAAAAGTATGCAGTGACCTATATACATGTTAAGTATAAAAATAATGTTTTTGTGTGTGTGTGTATATCAAAATCGCTGTTTTACTCCTCTTCGAACCCAGCAGCTGTGGACACCTTGAGGACTTTCTGGCAGTCAAATTTATTGATTTTAAGCACAGGACTGCATTATCGCAGCACTTAATGCGTTTCGGGGCAGACAGTCCATTTATTTTGAGAGACATTTATTTTGGGGAGGCTTGGCTGCTGTTCCTCGTTGTAACCCCCCATTAAAGAATTATGGACTATGAAACATCCTGTTGTGTGGCTCCTCATTCGAAAGGCAACCTGTGTTGGATATATATATATATACACACACACATAATACCTAAAAACGGATAATCCGATTACAGCCACTATCTATTTTCTGCCAAAAGTGCACAAGGCGATGGAAAGACCACCTGGCAGGCCGATAGTGAGTTCCATAGGATCGCTATTAGAAACCACCTCAAGATTTATTGACATAGTCTTGATGAACTACGTACCAACACTACCTTCGGATCTAAGATACCATGGATTTTCTGAACAAGTTATCTGGTATTGAGTGGAAAACAGGGTATCTGATGACAACGATAGACGTATCATCACTTTGCACCTCAATACGTTCATGAGGATGGAGTAAGAGCCATCAAAAAATGTTTGGAAACCAGATCGGTCAGTCATTTAGAACACTCTGCTATGTTGATTGACATGTTGACCTATTGTCTGAGACACAACGTTTTCCTCTTCCTGGGCAACTTATATTTGCAGAAACAAGGCACGGCAATGGGGACATCTTTTGCCCCGACGTATGCAAATCTTATGATGGCCATCTGGGAGACTGAGATCTTGGAGGAAGAAAAGAAAAAACATTTGAAAATAAAAACGTGGTGTCGATTCATCGACTATTTGTTCGTCATATGGGATGGGAGCAAAGAAGATCTTCAAGCCTTCATCGACTCACTCGAAAATAACAACTACAACCTCCATTTCACATCGGATATAAGTGAGACCAGTACTATTTTTCTGGATGTAGAAGTCTTCATTAAAAACAGACTATGTACCAAAATACATAGGAAATTAACATCATTCAACAGTATTCTCCATGCCAACAGTGGACATCCAGTAAAACTAAAATGGAGTATACCCTATGGTCAGATGTTGAGAGCAAAAAGGAATTGTTCAGAAATGGAGGATTTGAATCAAGAAATCGCGAAAATGAGTAGTCGATTCCTGGTAAGAGGCTATCCAATGGAAGTGAGACAAACGGCAAAATTGAGAATTAATTTAAAGGAACGAGCAGATCTCCTAATTCCAGCGACGGATGGAACAGGAAATACGTACGATGATATGGGCGAGACAAAGGGCATAACACGCCTAATCATGGATTTCAACAACCGGAGTAAAGACCTAAAAAAGGCATTAAAAAAGAATTGGAAGATCTTGTTAAGTTTTCTTCCAATGTTTCATCCATTAACATCATATCCAAACATTACCTATAGAAAAACGGCTTCCTTACGAGACATCCTAACCCACTGTCATCTAGAAATCAAGCAACCAAAAAAGATCTCATGGCTAACACCAGGGTTTTGGAAGTGCTCCAAATGTAAGGCTTGCGAACATCGCTCTAATATCACAGAGTACAAGTTACAGAATGGGAGATCGGAAAAAATTGTGGATCATATCACGTGCGAATCGAAATATGTAATCTACAGATTGATGTGCCCCTGTGGGAAGTTCTATATTGGGAGCACGGTTAACAAATTGAAATTGTGAATACTCCAACACCTTCGTGCAATAAAAAATAAGGACCCTAACTACCCCATGGCTAAACATTTTGATGAATTCCATCAGAATGATTGCAGCTTACTGAAATACTCTGGGATAAAGATCAGTAAACCATCAGAAAGAGGAGGCGCTCGAACATTGAAATTGCGAAAAATGGAATCTAGAATGATATTGGGGATGGGAACTGAATACCCGTACGGACACAATCAAGATGCTGAACTATATGTACATCTGTAAATATGACCATATGAACAATGATTCTTGCAAACTTCTTACTATAAGATAGACTGGCTTTTTGTATATAGGTGTAAATATCATGAACATTTGTAGCTCATCTTGCCCTTAGGGTTTGAGGTAAAATGACATACGTGCAGCAGAAATATGTAAATCCTTTTTTTCACATAATTGTTATTTTTACATCTATTTCTTCCATACTCAGTAGAAACTAATAGGATAAAAACAAACAAATGAAGGTTGGGCCATAATTCACATATATTACAACCCCGTAAGGACACATAAAAAGTAGAGAAGTACTTAATTAGATAGAGAAGTTGTCATATCTGAAGTTGGCAACGGGAGGAATAGTGATTAATGAGTGAAATGCACATGAAAGTTCTACAGTAAATGAAATTGCGCAAAGACATTACATGTGAATATGAATAATGACTGATAATGCACATATTTATGAATAAGAGGGCGTAAAATATGAATCAGATATGAGAAAGGTTTAATGTATCATTATGTTTCCAATTTTAAAAAAAAGGTACTTTACAAGATAAATGGAAATAGGATGAATCAATGATTGGAATCCGTGACATGATTCAAAGAGCAAAATAATTAGCATGCCCTGCTAAATTGTACATATGTAGATAGTCGCTAGATAGTGGAAAATTAAAACAAATGATGTGCAAGGGAAATTGATGAATTTATACAGTACTTTACTGTGATGTTTACTATGTTTATAAATTATTATTATTATTTTTTTTGCTGTACTCTTGCACTTTATAAGTACTTTACGGTGATGATCTCCCCCCAAAAAATGGCGGCCGCTTTTTTGGCCATAATCTGTGAACAAGGCTAACAGTCTAGAGGAATGGTGAAAATGGAAAAGGGTACTATCAGTGAACACTTGATAAGATGGTCTAGACATCAGGGACTCTATGGTCCAGTGGAAGGCTAGTTGTAGCCGAAACACGTAGGCCGTCCCACTTTTGCACGTTTTTTGCATATGGTGTATTAAAGGAATACATTTTGATAATAGAACAAATACCTGTTTGCCGTGACTTCTGCCAGGAGGAAAAAGGAGGCGAGAGGGATCGAAGTAATATATATATATATATATATATATATATATATATATATATATATATATATATATGTATATATATATATATATGTGTATATACATATATATATATATATATGTGTGTGTGTGTGTATATATGTGTGTGTGTGTGTATATATATGTATGTGTGTGTATATGTGTGTGTATATGTGTGTGTATATATGTGTGTGTGTGTATATGTGTGTGTATATGTGTGTGTATATATATGTGTGTGTGTGTATATATATGTGTGTGTATATATATATATATATATATATATATATATATATGTGTATATATATGTGTGTGTGTGTGTATATATATATATATATATATATATATATATATATATATGTATATGTATGTGTGTGTATATATATTATGCTCCAATTCTGTCGCAATATTGAAGAATTACCCACACTCACGGGGTTGCTATTTCCAAAGTTGCTTTTATTAACAGACAAGACAGACGCCCTCGCGTTTCGGCACTCCGCCTTTCTCCATGTCGATAGCCACCAGACACCGGCATGATTTTAAACAATATACCCACAATCAAGGAAGGACTACTCACTAGTTAACATTATACCAGCGCCATCTTAGAGTGGTGTGTTATTTACAAGGGTATAATCTCCTTCTATACATATTGTAATTTAAACAAACATGTAAGCCACTCCTTATGCAAGTAAATTCGAACTGTGAAATGTAAATTTTTTTTTTATCCACTTCACACACACACATTGTTTGTATTTAGTCGAATTACGTTGCGAACAAACAAAATTGAGCCGTGGATCGGCTATTATCCTCCCTTGGATGTTATTCAGGTCTGTTTTCTAAATTAAATCCACCACTAACAATTTCTAATCTATATGCATTCTTATATACAATTTCATCAAATGTCTTATATATATATATAACTCTCAGGCGGGTGCTGACTGTGCGAGGGTGCACTCTCATATCAATTGCCGCTCTCCACTCCAAAGTAGATTGTCATCCACAGGAATAAAGCACTCACGGGGGCCGTTTGAATCAGTTTATTGCGAAACAAACACAGCAACCAGCAAACAGACGCGTTTCGGTCGTAACCTTCTTCTATGTTTACCGAAGCATCACACAAATCATTATTTAACCAGTGTGCATGGAAATCAACAAAGGACAATCAGTGACTCGAATGGAGTAAACAAGCATGAGCGCCATCTTGACATGCCTATAACATCGTGTTACAATATAGATGTCAGTGGATTAACGTGTAGTGCTTAATAAATAAAAAGCATCCACAGGTCCATCGATGATAATCACTCACTCGTGATATAATCAATCAAGCCCACAAATTGGCATAACCACAGGAACAAAAGTGTTCCAGACTTCCAAATGCACATCCCCTGGCAATAAAACAACATTCTTTGAAGCGTGTACATTATAGATATCATATAATCAATCCTCCATATTCTAGGGAAAGCAAATATACAGAAATTAGACTACTAATGAATAGATCTAATAACATTATCGACATACTCAGCTCGCATTTCAATATTATGAGACAAAGTTGATAATAAACTATATGGGACCAAATCCCTAACTAAGTCCAATTGCATTCTATACAGACAGAAAATTATTCACCTAAATGGACTACAAGTTCTTCATGCATGTTCAGTCCCCCAGGCACCTTTGTTTGTAAGTCAATGATATACCTTGACTGGGATTGTTGGGGACATGATCCAGGCCAAAATAGCCCAGAAGATCCCTGTTGCGATGGTGCACTTGGTTAAAATGATGTGCAACAGGATATGTCTCATCAAATTTTGCGATAGCTCGCATGTGTTCCAGTATCCTTATTTTCATGGGGTGAACAGTACTCCCTACATACCGTAGGCCGCAGGGACAGTAGAGACAGTAGACACTGTAAGGTGTGGTGCAGGTGAGAAACTTGTTGATCTTCCTCCGCAGACCTACCTTTGGAATATCATAGGTAAGAACCCTTTTGCTCGATTTGCAGGCCTTACATTTCCCGCAAGGGAAAAAACCTTGCATCGCACCAAATGGGGGTTTAGGAATATCTGTCAGATGGCTCTGAACCAACTCATTTTTAGGTCGAGCGTAGAGCTGCGCATGCGTAGCATGCGCTGTCTAGCTCAGGACCTATAGTTGTTACTTTCGGGGGAATCTGAGACAGGGGCCGGGCACGAGCGTCGACTTAATCTCATGGGCGTGCACGGCCAGCCCCTGCCTCAGATTCACTGCAAGACAGGCCCTCGTGCACACACAGCCACACTCACGCATGCGCACACACATACACCCACGCAGGCACACAGACCCACACATTCCCACGCGCACACACTCACCCCCCCCGCACACGGAGGGCTTACATACACACACAAACGCGCACACACACACCCTCCCAACCCCACTCACCGGGCACACGCAGGGCTTCCATCACTGGGGGGGGGCGGGCACCGTCAATGTGCCCCGACGCCCCCCCTCACCGGGTCTGTTATACTCCTCTCGTCCTGTTCCTCCGTGTCCAGACTCCGCAGCCCGCTCCGCTTTTTCTCCGCCCCCTTCCAGACAGTTTGTGCGTGTCACGCCTCTCCTTTCTCCCGCCCGGAAATCCGAGTGTCAGGCCTCGCTCTCGCTAAAGCAAAATCAAAATACGTCACTGCGAAATTAACAGCAGCACTGACAACATATTGTGTCACCTTCTGGAACGGACCTGCATAGATTAAACGTATTTTCGTGCTCCTCAGGCATAAACTTGTTCTTCTTCAGATTCCCAAGATGCAATTGAGGATTAAGACGACAGACGTGGAGTCTCCTAGGCAAGATGTATTTGAACTGTATTGATTGAATCGTGCAGGCGTTTACTGGTATTGTTAGTTCTAGGAATGTTGCGCTGTCACAGCTGTACGAGGCCAATGTCAGTTTCTCATTGCCTCAAACCGCAAGAGTGGTCAGTCAGCCCTTCCGTAGTGATGTCCGTTTCTCAGTGCCTCAAAACGAAAGAGTACTCCTTGAGCCCATACACAGGGAATGGGTCTTAGCAGGGTAATATAACTGCATCGCAAGCCCTTCAATGCTTTGCGAGCCGTACTTAGCAGGGCAACGTCACTGCTAACAGGCCTCTTCCCTCGCGTACAGTGCGGCAAGCTCCTTCGGGGGACTTCCCTCGTGCGCGGCCGTACAAACTCCTTTACGCTTTCACGATCAGGATGAGTAGCGCGTGGCCTACTATGCGCTCAAGCTACTTTCAACCACCATATTCAATCATGTAATAAAAATAAATATCGGTACCTGTGATCGGATAACGTGGGAATATCGATTAACACCAGGCACTTACTGTCAGAGGTTCCGGCCAGTTAAAATCTTCAGTAGATATTCTCTTTACGGTTTGGCTTAATTTTCATTCACGTTACAATATCCAGGGGTGGGAGTGCCGGTTGTCTGTCCCGCCAGACCAACTCGTCGCCATGTAATGAAGGCACGGATTCCTGTTTCTGCTTTCTTTTATTCGTTACTTCACAGCATCCCAGCAACATACAGTTGACTCACCAACACGAAGTCCAGCCTCCTTCTCCTCCCTGGAATCCTCCCTCCTTATTCTAAATTCCACACAGTAAACTTTACAGAATCCTTTTTAAAACCTACCCTTGAACATAAATGCTTACACGGCTCTGCTCAATGCTTCCTTACATACAAGATAACTAAATACAAGCCTTCACGCACCTTATGCTACTCCCATGTCCTGTCGCTAAAAATACAGTGATGTTTACACGAGTTGCAGTACTTCCAATTATTTTAAAATAACCCATTGCTCCACAATGTAATACTACCAACTGCTCATACATTACTACCTATTAAAAAACGCGTTTGCTACATTATCTACCCCTAAATACTTATTTTAAATATTCTGGTCGTTTTTTTCCCTCTCAGCCGGAGACCTGGCTCACAGCCACCAGGCTTCCTTTTAACAGAGAACTTCCCTCAAGTGTTTGTGTTTTTTAGGCTTAATTGGCACCCTACCAGCATGCTGCACACCCACCATGTAGTTGCCATTCTGCCCCCTGGGCAGATTGACGCAGTACGGTTTCGGGGGGAAGTGGAATCAGTACACAGAGTAACAGCCCACTCTATGAACCCTTTGTGAATTTGAAAACAAGGCAACAAGTCCTTTCAAACAAAAGCAGATTCGACAATCCTCTCCTACCAGCCCTTTTGAACAATTAATTGAAAAAAATCACACTATCACAAAAGCTTCTTTGGCGCGCTTCTTTACAGTGTAGTAATGCGTCCTGTAGTGTGTGATTTTTTTTTTTAATTAAGATTTGGACTCTAATCCCAAACATGTGCCTTCATGGTATTTCATGCTGCTGAAGTCGATAAGATGGTAAGGTGACCAGGCCTACAGATTTCGACCAGCTGCTGCAGCATTTTCTACTTCTGCCCAGGGAACCAAAACAAAGGAAATACTTACGCCTGTCCTGGTTTTTAGAAAGGTGCAAATAAAAAAGGTTGAGAGTAGTTTTAAGGCTCTTTGAAAAAAAGAAATTCACTCTCTCCACTCCCATCTTCCCTCTCTCCTCAACCTCCCCTCCTCCCTCTCTTCTCACTCTCACTCTCACTCTCCCCTCTCCCTCTACCCTCACACTCTTCCCTCATTCCTCCCCCTACTCTCATCACTCTCACCTCCCCTCCCAACTCCCTCTCTCTCACCACTCCCCCTCCCAACCCCCTCTCTCACCACTCTCCCTCCCAACTCTCACCTCTCGCCACGCACCCCTCCCAACTCTCTCACCTCTCGCCGCGCGCCCCTCTCGCCGCGCGCCCCTCTCGCCGCGCGCCCCTCTCGCCGCGCGCCCCTCTCGCCGCGCGCCCCTCTCGCCACGCGCCCCACTCGCCCCTCTCACCACTTTCCCCTCTCACCACTCGCCCCGGTCCCCTCTCTTCTCGGTCCCCTCTCTTCTCGGTCCCCTCTCCCTAATAAGTAATTGTTTTATATTATTATGTATTAATTACAATGTTACATATCAATAATGCATTTTTACAAATTGCTTTACAGATTCTTTTTTGGGGAAACACTCAACCAGTAAGCATAATCCATCTATACCTGCAAGCCTCACACTGCCGCACGCCTCGCGCTGCCGCACGCCTCGCGCTGCCGCACGCCTCGCGCTGCCGCACGCCTCGCGCTGCCGCACACCTCGCGCTGCCGCACGCCTCACACTGCCGCCTCACAACACCACCACATCACTCACGGACACCACCACATCACTCACGGACACCACCACATCACTCACGGACACCACCACATCACTCACGGACACCACCACATCACTCACGGACACCACCACATCACTCACGGACACCACCACATCACTCACGGACACCACCACATCACTCACGGACACCACCACATCACTCACGGACACCACCACATCACTCACGGACACCACCACATCACTCACGGACACCACCACATCACTCACGGACACCACCACATCACTCACGGACACCACCACATCACTCACGGACCCCACCACATCACTCACGGACCCCACCACATCACTCACGGACCCCACCACATCACTCACGGACCCCACCACATCACTCACGGACCCCACCACATCACTCACGGACCCCACCACATCACTCACGGAACACCACCACCACATCACTCACGGAACACCACCACCACATCACTCACGGAACACCACCACCACATCACTCACGGAACACCACCACCACATCACTCACGGAACACCACCACCACATCACTCACGGAACACCACCACCACATCACTCACGGAACACCACCACCACATCACTCACGGAACACCACCACCACATCACTCACGGAACACCACCACCACATCACTCACGGAACACCACCACCACATCACTCACGGAACACCACCACATCACTCACGGAACACCACCACATCACTCACGGAACACCACCACATCACTCACGGAACACCACCACATCACTCACGGAACACCACCGCATCACTCACGGAACACCACCGCATCACTCACGGAACACCACCGCATCACTCACGGAACACCACCGCATCACTCACGGAACACCACCGCATCACTCACGGAACACCACCGCATCACTCACGGAACACCACCGCATCACTCACGGAACACCGCCGCATCACTCACGGAACACCGCCGCATCACTCACGGAACACCGCCGCGTCACTCACGGAACACCGCCGCGTCACTCACGGAACACCGCCGCGTCACTCACGGAACACCGCCGCGTCACTCACGGAACACCGCCGCGTCACTCACGGAACACCGCCGCGTCACTCACGGAACACCGCCGCGTCACTCACGGGACACCGCCGCGTCACTCACGGGACACCGCCGCGTCACTCACGGGACACCGCCGCGTCACTCACGGGACACCGCCGCGTCACTCACGGGACACCGCCGCGTCACTCACGGGACACCGCCGCGTCACTCACGGGACACCGCCGCGTCACTCACGGGACACCGCCGCGTCACTCACGGGACACCGCCGCGTCACTCACGGGACACCGCCGCGTCACTCACGGGACACCGCCACGTCACTCACGGGACACCGCCACGTCACTCACGGGACACCGCCACGTCACTCACGGGACACCGCCACGTCACTCACGGGACACCGCCACGTCACTCACGGGACACCGCCACGTCACTCACGGGACACCGCCACGTCACTCACGGGACACCGCCACGTCACTCACGGGACACCGCCACGTCACTCACGGGACACCGCCACGTCACTCACGGGACACCGCCACGTCACTCACGGGACACCGCCACGTCACTCACGGGACACCGCCACGTCACTCACGGGACACCGCCACGTCACTCACGGGACACCGCCACGTCACTCACGGGACACCGCCACGTCACTCACGGGACACCGCCACGTCACTCACGGGACACCGCCACGTCACTCACGGGACACCGCCACGTCACTCACGGGACACCGCCACGTCACTCACGGGACACCGCCACGTCACTCACGGGACACCGCCACGTCACTCACGGGACACCGCCACGTCACTCACGGGACACCGCCACGTCACTCACGGGACACCGCCACGTCACTCACGGGACACCGCCACGTCACTCACGGGACACCGCCACGTCACTCACGGGACACCGCCACGTCACTCACGGGACACCGCCACGTCACTCACGGGACACCGCCACGTCACTCACGGGACACCGCCACGTCACTCACGGGACACCGCCACGTCACTCACGGGACACCGCCACGTCACTCACGGGACACCGCCACGTCACTCACGGGACACCGCCACGTCACTCACGGGACACCGCCACGTCACTCACGGGACACCGCCACGTCACTCACGGGACACCGCCACGTCACTCACGGGACACCGCCACGTCACTCACGGGACACCGCCACGTCACTCTGGGACACCACATCATCACTCCGCACCACAACAGCATTGTCCTTGCTTGCTACCAACAAGCATTGCCATAGCCAATAGGACTAGTGTTAGACCTGGCATCTTTGGCGTGGTTTCCCCTATCTTTTTGCCTCTACCTCCTGTATTTTTGATGCTGTGCTGGATTTCGTTTTTGCTGGTTTAGATGCTTTGGACACTCTGCCACTGCTGATCAGTGCCAGAGTGTAAGTGCTCCCTGTGTAAATTGTTATTCTGATTGAATATACCTGTTTAGCATATTTGTATCACCATGAAGTCCCTAGTAAAGTGCACTGAGTGTGCCAGGGCTGGTGATGACAAATGCTACTAGTGGGCCTGCAGCACTGATTGTGCCACCCACAGGAGTAGCCCTAAAATGATGTCTCAGGCCTGACACTGCAGTGCCTGTGTGCAGTTTAGAACTGCCATGTCCTCCTGGTCAGTGTCCCCACTGACCAGGCCTAACCCTTCCCTTTTTGTGCACATCAGTTACCCCTATGGAAGGCCCAAGGTACCCCCTGGGCAGGGTACAGTTTATGTAAAAGGTAGAGCATGTACTAGTGCAGGTGACATGCTCTGGTAGTGAATGGCAGCCATTTTCGTTTTTCACTACTGTAAGGCTATCTTGCTCCATAGGTTAACATGGCGGATGCTGGCTACAGTGGTTAACAGCATTTCTTCCCATAGGAACAAGATAGGACATAAGTATCTAGTATCCCTGAACTCAGAATTTAATAACACATCTTTTAGGAAAGGTTGTTTTTAAATCCTGTGTTTGAGAACAGCACTTTTAGAAAGTTGCTGTTCTCCTGTCTGACCCTTCTGTGTGCCTGGGCCTGTTTGTGTATTGACTGTCTGGTTTGAGAGTGACAGGGGCTGGGGGATTCCCCAGGAGGCTGGATGAGTCAGCACTAGGCTGAATGACTGCAATTGCAACTGGAGTGGTGGGAGGAGTTAGCACCTGGGCTGAATAGGGCTGTGCCTGCCTTCCACAATGCTGGCTCCACCCCCCCTGCTGGGCGGCTGAGGACCCTGCCCCTCACTCTGAAAGGAAAGATGCAGCCAGCAAAACAAAGTGCTCAGGATCCACCCAGAACTGGTTCAGACCGGGCTCAGGGCCCACATGCACCAAGAGAACAAAGACTTTAGGGGTATAAGTACAGGACCCCTGACAACAAAAAATTAGATCATCCTGGAAATCAAGAAGGAACCTCTGCCAAGGTGAAAGCTGAAACTGAAGAAGGAAGACTGTCCTGCTGTTGCTCTGCTGGACTGACCTGTTGCTTTGCTGCCAAGGAGAGGGGAAGGACTTTGCTGTGTGCTGTGTCCCCTGTCTTGAAGGAATCTCCAAGGGCCTGAGAAGAGTTGGCTCCCTGTTTTGAAGTCCCAGGAACAAAAGGACTTCACCCCCAGCTTCCCTGAACTCTGCTGAGAGAGTTCTGTCCTTCCTAGAGTGCTTGATCCAGTTGTGGGGCCTCTGGAAGTTGTACCTGTGCTGGGAAGCTTGAAACTAAGCTTGAGTGACTTTTGAAACTGAAAAGTGTCGCATCGCTCGCTTGTGGAGCGCATCCCCGACAGTGCGAGAAGTTTCCCGCCGCTACGGAGGTCGAGATCGTCGCAGCGCCTGACGCCGCTGCCAGAGACGTCGCATCCTTCGTTTGCGGGACGCACCAGACCGGTGCGGGAGAATTGAACATCGCTGCGAGTATCGTCGCAGAGCCTGTCATCGCTGGGTGAGAACGCCGCACCGCTTGCTTGCGGACCGCATCACGTCGCTGCGAGCATCGTCGCAGAATCAACGCATCGAGGAGCTGCGAGAGAGAGGATCCCCGCTGGACTGCGCATCGTCGCCCCGGAGATCGTCGCAGCCCCTACGAGATCGTCGCATCGTGCCTTTGCGAGAACAGACTTCCTACGGAACCTACGCACCGGAATCCATACAAGTGGCCTTCCTCCCCATACAGACCGGATTCGTCGCAACACGCCCGCTGCTGCAGCGGGGCTGTCGCATCGCCTCCCCAGGGTCTCAGGAGCAACGCATCGCTTGTTTTCCACCGCACCAGCTTCTGCTTTTGGAACTTTGTTGCAACTCAAAGGTACTGTGAGTAAACGTGACGCAACTGTGAACTTTTCACGCATCAGTAGAGAATTCTATCGCAACGTAGAGAATTCTATCGCAACCTAAGAATTTTAACGCAACCTTAAGAACTCTTTTTGAAACCATATTCTCGAACTGTGTATGTTGGATTTTTGTCGTTTTGGTCTTGTGTAGTTTAGATTAAAAAACCTTTATTTTTCTAAACTGTTGTGGAGTCAGTTTGTGGTGTTTTCACTGTGTTACTGTGAGTGTTGGTACAAATACTTTACGCATTGCCTCTGGTTAGCCTAGACTGCTCGTGCCAAGCTACCTAGAGGGTGAGCAGGGGTTATCTCAGAGGGTTATCTCCTTGCCCTGACTAGAAGCAAGGGTCCCTATTTGGACAGTGGTACCTACCTCTGCCAACTAGAGACCCCCAGATCTAACAACTCGCATTAGGAAAGTGTAAGCTATTGGCTTTGTGAATAACAAGGCTATTAATTTATATATTTTCAAAGCCAACACATATTAAAACAAAATTGTCATTTACAACCCCAATAGCTCACACTTTCCTAACGCGAGACCTATTGCATTGCAAATGCTTGTTTATAGATCTTGCCTTCCTAAACGTGATTAATGGATTGGAAGGAAGATCTGCAGCCAACCACTCATCAGTCTGTAAGATATGCCAGCTTTTCCTCAATGTTTTTTTAAGAAAAGAGGCATTTTTAGAATAGGTGGTAATAAACCGAAACCTGTTACAGATGTCTCACTCACTTCACCTGAGAATTCAAGGTTGACCTTATTCTGATTGAGTATCTCAATGTATTCCCTGGCTGATTCGGGGGTACCGTTCCAAACGATGAATAAATCATCGATAAAACGATGCCAACTTATCACTTTCTCAGACCAGGAAGCATTAATGGCCCCCCAGGCCACCTGCTCCTCCCACCAGCCAACGAACAAGTTCGCGTAGCTGGGGGCGAAGCAGGTGCCCATTGCCGTGCCCGACAATTGTTTGTATAATTGGGACTGCAAGAGTCCAGTGCCAACAGGATACAAATTGGGCAAGAGTTGACAAAGGAAGCCCCTGACAAGGTCAGTTTAGTCACCACCTTGAATAGTGAGGAAAAGAAGGTGAGGAGGATTTTGAAGAAGCATTGGCCTTTGTTAAAGACTGACATCAGTGTGGCACCATTACTACCAGATGAACCGACCATAGTCTTTAGAAGAGCTCCCTCAATGAGGGATGCTCTGGTTAGATCCAGTCCCGAGGTCATCCCAAAGAAAAATTGGTTGTCAGATAAATCTGGGTTTTATAAATGCATCTCTTGCAGAGCATGCAAATTTGGAATAAATACCAAAGAATACTGCTCTGCATTTGATTCCGTGCCTATTCAAATCAAAGGGCATTTTACATGCCGCACTGATTTTGTGGTCTATGTGCTCCAATGTACTTGTGGGCTAAAGTACGTTGGGAGCACCAAATTACAGGCTTTTAATCGCATCCTCCAACGTTTAAGGGCAATTGTAAACTCTGATGAAAACTACCCAGTGGCGCGCCATTTTGGTTTCGCCCATAAGAAAAATTTGAACGATCTGCAATATTTTATTATTGATGCAGTACCTAAAAACATCAGGGGTGGGAACAGAGAGAAATTGTTAAGGCAACTAGAAAGCAAATACATTCTGCTTTTAGATACCAGGATTCCTAATGGAATGAATACAGGGGAGGACCTGCATTGTTTTTTATAATTATGGGTCAACAGAAGAGTGGCAGACTTCTGGTTTCTGGCTTAGTTGTACCCCCTCATTCATGGTCTATGTAAGAATCCAGTGTTGCCTGTTCTCTATGCGTAATCAGACTTGTAGCCATTCGCTATTCTATCCTTAGAATTATCCATCTAGACACTTTAGGATATGATGTGACATTATAATATTGCATTTTGATTTCAAGAATGTTTGACACTTATGCCATGAATTGATTGATTTATTGAGTATAAAGCTTTGATAGACAGCATTTTGTACACAGAATTATAGGATGAAATGGGCACTATGCCATAAGCTCCTTCTTTGATTAATAGCTGTCACGATTTCAAGATTGTCATTCCGCAATATTTCTGTGCTGAT